>NC_054481.1:11656983-12262450 GCF_017639515.1 Carcharodon carcharias | reverse complement strand
CTATTATCACATTCCTTAGATAATATCACCACCGTCAGCACCTCTTTGTCCTTCTGTCTATGACATCTTTGGGCAATCTCCACCTATCACTGGCCATCTATCTAGCTCTACCCCCACCCCAACCCCTCCCCTTAAACCAGCTTATATTTCACCTCTTTTCTATTTTTCCTTAGTTCTGCTGAAGGGTCACTCGGACTCGAAATGTTAACTGTATCTCTCTCTGCAGATGCTGTCAGAGCTGCTGAGCTTTTCCAGGTATTTTTGTTTTTGTTTTGGATTTCCAGCATCCGCAGTTTTTTTGCTTTTATATTAAATCAAAGCATCTTTCCTCAATGAATTCCGAATCAAGTAGAACAGTTAAAGATGGGAAAGGACAAACTCCATCCCTATGGATCATTACAGTCGGGACAACAGTCCAGTCAACACTCAGCAGGGGCAAAGCTGCCAATTTTCTGCTTGAAAAATAACCCCCCCTGCTGACTTCCTTCAAAGCTTAATGCTGTGGGGGGTTTTTAAAGTCCCTTTTTCATTTTCTTCCACTGCTGGTAAAGCATTTGAACATGACCACCTTGTTTTGAAATTAAGACTCACACCTGTTTAAGTACCACACCACCATTTAAAAACAGCTTCAAATAGATGTCCAAACTTGGAAAAATACCTACAAAAGTGTAAAATATCTGCATGTTCACGTGTGAAACCAAAATCAAGACATCCATCCAAAATAATTTTAATCTGATTATTCCACCTTGAGGATGCTGAAAGTGTGGTAACTCCAAAGCCCAGAGTGTTAAGGCCGGTCAATATTTTGCCTTGAAAAAAAATGTAGGCCTTTTCAAATGAACCAGGTTAGCGATCACAGAGAAAGAATTCCTTCACAAAATCAAGGTGTGAAACATCTCATTTTTGTATACTGTCCAATTATAAAATCTTCCTGAAACCTCCCTAGTGTTTCTGTCCATATTGTTCCCAGCCAGTTGTTTTTGAGCATTTACCATTTTTGAGTTAAGAAATTCTTCCCAATATCTGTTTATCGACTCTTTCCAATGAATGACCTGCTCTGCGTTTACTCTGAAGTATTTTATGAGTGTATTCAATCCATATTTTTAATATTTTGTATACTTTATTTTTGTCCCATTCACCTTCTGTCTAGACTTTACAGCTCTAATCCCTCCTCAGTTCACATGCTCAAGGTCAACCTTGTTACACTTCACTGCAGCTCCTTCAAAGCTTGTGGGTGCTTTTTGTGATGCAGTGATCAACATTGGACACATGTCAAATTGGGACTGACTAATACTTTATGGAGTCGGTATCACCTCAGAATAGTTGTCCTTTATTGTTCTGATTATTTATCTCATCATTTTGTTTCTGACCATGTGGCAAAAGTCATTGAAACAAAACATTGAGAAATAGTTTCAATTGCTTTACCTAAAATCGCTGTAAAGTTAATGAGCTTGTACCAATCTGAGTCCTATTTCTCATCCTTCATAAATACAAGCAGAACATCAGTTTGCTTTTAGTCCCAGTAACCAACAGTTCTTTTCTGACTATAGATAGTGCTGCACACATTTATTACCTCACTAACAGGTCAGGCTGATTCAGTAATGTGCTCATTATTCCAGTGTTTCTTTTTTGAACAGTCCCTCTTTCCTGTTTGGTAACCTGCATGTGACTCCTCTTAACATTTTACTCTGGATTCCACACCTTTTACTTCCACCCCTATTAATTTGTTCACATGACATTTTACCAGAAGCTTTCTTAAAGTCAAAATATACCATCTCATGAGGAATCTCACCATCTACCTCACCTACTAAGCCCAAGATTCTAAATCTCCACAGGGTGTCTCTTTTTAACTTGTTTGTTTACAGTTGTTCCTCAAGCCCAAACTTAAAAATAATCCCTATTATTTTACCTGTTACTGGTGTAAAGCTAATGAGCTTATAGTCATCATTTTTTATTTTCTTAGGATGTGGGCTTCGCTGGCTAGGCCAGCATTTGTTGCCCATCCCTAGTTGCCCTTGAGAAGGTGGTGGTGAGCTGCCTTCTTGAACTGCTGCAATCCATGTGGTGGTGGTACACCCACAGTGTTGTTAGGAAGGGAGTTCCAGGATTTTGACCCAGCGACAGTGAAGGAACAGTGATATATTTCCAAATCAGGATGGTGTGTGGCTTGGAGGAGAGCATGCAGGTGGTGGTGTTTCCATGCATCTGTTGCCCTTGTCGTTCTAGATGATAGTGGTTGTGGGTTTGGTAGGTGCAGTTTAAGGAACCTTGGTAAGTTGCTGCAGTGCTTCTTGTAGATAGCACACACTGCTCCCACTGTGCACCAGTGGTGGAGGGAGTGAATGTTGAAGGTGGTGGCGTACCAATCAAATGGGCTGCTTTGACCTGGATGGTGTCAAGCTTCGTGAGTGTTGTTGCCTAAGTCATATTTGTCATCCTATTTGACTATAGGCACGACTTTAGTTTACTTTCACTCCTGAAGAACCTCTGGGATACCCAACAGTTCTTCCATGATTATAGAAAGTGAACTACAGAGGTGTTATCTTAAAACCCTATGAAATACGTCACTTAATAATGAAGATTTATTAATTTTAAATTTTGAAAGGAAAGGAAGAACCTGCATTTAAATAGCACCTTACCATGTAACAAGCATGTCCTAAAATGTTTTGCTTTTGGATTACTTTTGATGTGATCATTATTTTTAATAGAGGTCACACAGAGGTTAATTTTGCAAAAAGTAAATATTTAAATTGGTGAATGCGTGCCAACCAAGTGGGCTGCTGATCTTGAGTGTTGTTGGAACTGCACTCAACCTGGCAAGTAGAAAGTATTCCAGCACACTCCTGACTCGTTCCTTGTAGATGGTGGACAGGCTTTGGGTAGTCAGGAGGTGAGTTACTCACTGCAGATTCCCCAACCTCTGACCTGCTCTTGGAGCCACGGTATTTATATGGATGGTCCAGTTCAGTTTCTGGTCAATGGTAACCCTCAGGACGTTGATAGTGGGGGATTAAGCAATGGTAATGCCATTGAATGTCAAGGGGCGATGGTTGGATTCTCTCTTGTTGGAGATGGGTCATTGCCTGGCACTTGTGTGGTGCAAATGTTACTTGCCACGCATCTGCCCAAGCTTGGATATTGTCCAGGTCTTGCTGCATTTGGGTACGGGTTGCTTCAGTATCTGAGGAGTCATGAATGGTGAACATTGTGCAATCAGCAGCGAACATCCCCACTGTTGACCCTATGATGGAAGGAAGATCATTGATGAAGCAGCTGAAGATGGTTGAACCTAGGACACTACCCTGAGGAACTCCTGCAGTGATGTCCCGGGGCTGAGATGATTGACCTCCAAAAATGAAAACCATCAGGACACTCGCGAGAATACCAACATAAGGGGAAAAACAACAATTTATGCTGTATGTGAAGAGACTGCTGATTGGTTGGCAAGTGGCATCATCACTAGTCGCCATCAGTGGCAGATTCTCCATGGCAATGCCACTTGCCAACCAATAAGAACTCTCTTCACATACTCACATATGGTATAAATTGTTCTTTCCCTATCGCCTCCCCCCCACCCCCTACCTTATATTAGTATTCTTGCGAGTGTCCTGATGAGTGAAAGATGAAAAGCTTAGGCATGTCTCTTTTTTCAGCAAACACAACCATCTTCCTCTGTGCTAGGTCTGACTATAGTGGAGAGTTTTCACCCTGGCTCCCATTGACTTCAATTTTGCTCGGGCTCTTTGATGCCACACTCAGTCAAATGCTGCTCTGATATCAAGGGCGGCCACTCTCACCTCACCTCTGGAATTCAGCTCCATTGTCCATGTTTGGCTGTAATGAGGTCAGGATCAGAGCAGCCCTGGCGGAGCCCAAACCGAGCATCAGTGAGCAGGTTATTGCTGTGGCAGTTCCAGCACTAGCCTGCTGCTTGATAGCACTGTCCACGAAACCTTCCATAACCTTGCTGATGATCGAGCGGAGGCTGATGGGGCGGTAATTGGGTGGACTGGATAGGTCCCACTTTTTGTGGACGTGATATACTCATTTTTCACTGTTTGGTGTTGTAGCTGTGCTGGAACAGCTTGGCTAGGCGTGTGGCACGTTTCAGAGCACAGGTCTTCAGTCCTATTGCCAGGCTGTTGCCATGTCATCATCCTTCGTTTGCCTGTAAAACTCACTGTCCTCCTACCTTATCATTTCCTGAATATCCTATACTCCTCCACAATGAGCTCACTCTCATCTTGTGGGATAAGTTCTGATTCTGTGATCCCTGTTATATTTTAAGAAACTATCATTACACAAGCACCATCCCACTCTATCTCTTTTACATGGACCAAACAGAGGTTTTGTCTAAGTAAGAGATGATAAAAGGCCGCCTCTAATAAACTAACAAAATAAACACAAAACTTCAAAGGAAACTTAACAGGCAGGATCTTACCGTCGGCGAGCAGGGGGTGGGCCCACATGCACAAAAGAGCACACTCTCGATTTTAGGCATCCCCCTCCCCCCCACCACACCACCACCCCCCCACCCCCCCCACCACCCCCCCCAACCCCGCACCACCTCCCCCCTGCCTTCCTGCACAGGGAGCGCATAGCGCTTCCCTGCGGACGTCACGCCGGGCGGGTCTTAATGGGTCCACCCACATAAAACGGCGCCGCGCCTCCGGTTGGGGGCACCGATCGGAAGCGCGCCCGCCCCCCCGTCAACTTTCTCCTGCGATGGGGGGAAAATTACGCCCAACAAATCAAACTAAAATGATATTTCCGGGGGTGATGACGCACTCCAGTTCTGCCCAGTGTCCACTGGTCGGGGGAGGCTTCAAGCGGATTGGTGGACGCTGCAGGTGCCCTTGCCAGTGACGCGCGGGTGCAAACTTGGCTGCGGAAAAGAGGCAGACAGCCAAGTTGTTCGAACTCCTCGACCCCCTGCTGCCCAGGCCTGTTGAAGGCCACCTTGGCCGCCAGGGCTAAGGAGCTGTACCAATGAGGTAGTACCCTGATTTGCCCACTCCCTTCCACACCTGGTGGCCAAACATTAGGAGAGTGGGACTGAAGTGCAGCCAGAAATTGAGGAGCAGCACCCTCAGATAGTGAAAGGGGTGGGGGGGGTGCTGCAGCCTCTCACACCCCAAGTACCTGTGAAGCACAGATACCTCCCGGCCGGCCTGGGATCACCTTACCCCACCCCATGGCCATCTTTACCAGGGCAATGAAATCCTGCCTTCCTCCCTCCCTCACAGAGCATTGATGATTTTTGATTATTTGTACAGTCGTGAAGCAATAGTCAGATGTCATTCGAGCTAATCTGTCACTGTCACTGTCTTGTTAACGGTGCTGCTATCAGTGTGAGAGAAAATTTTCTGGTTGCATTTAATAATGACTAAGAAGTCTCTCTAACATTCTCTGACCTTGAGATAACCTTGTGCATAAAATCGATAGCCGATGAACATTGGATCCCTCTACACAGAGTGCATATGGGTCTTGTTCAGCCCGTTCAAATTCGGCAGCTCTCTCAAACTGAAATGAAGCCACATCCCTCATACAGTTTTTATAAATATTTTACTGTACCTGCTGCACTTGGTGTATTCCATCATTTTCAGTCCATTGGACGGCAGGGAAATCTCGTGGGATTGTAGGATTCACGTTATAATGCTTGACTTTAAGTTGCCATAGCTACGGTGCTCTGCATCAGGGGTTTAATCACCAAATCTGAATTCCAAGCGGTTATCAGATTATCAGATTTATCCAGAGCGACTGCAGCAATCACCCAGAATGCATTACCCTGCCGCTGTACACAAGTGACAGGTGTGTGACCAATTCAAGTAATTGCTGAAAAAAGAGACATGTCGAAGCTTTTCCTCTTGCACTCATCAGGACACTCGCAAGAATACCAATATAAGTGGAAAACAACAATTTATGCTGTATGTGAAGAGTGCTGATTGGTTGGCAAATTCTGTTGCCATGGAGAATGCACCACTGATGGTGACTGACAGTTAACTGACAAGCATTGTTTAAAATTTGAACCAGGCAGCTTGACCCTGATTGGTCAAGGCATTGTCCTGAGGAATGAACCAATAAATGGCTGTCACTTGTTTAGCTGAAACAGGCACAATGCATGTACCTGAAAGGGGAGGCAGTGGCATAGTGGTATTGTCACTGGACTAGTAATCCAGAGACCCAGGGTAATGTCCAGATTTGAAACCCACCATCCACAACAGCTCTGCCTTAAAAATATTCAAAGACTCTGCTTCCACCGCCTTTTGAGGAAGACAGTTCCAAAGACTCACAATCCTCTGAGAGAAAAAAAATTCTCCTCGTCTCTGTGTTAAATAAATGATCCTTTATTTTTAAACAGTGACCCCTAGTTCTAGATTCTCCCACAAAAGGAAACATCCTTTCCACATCCACACTGTCAAGACCTCTCAGGATCTTAAATGCTTCAATCAAGTTGCCTCTTACTCTTCTAAATTCCAGTGGATACAAGCTTAACGTGTCCAACCTTTCCTCATAAGACAACCTTCCCAGCCCTAGTAAGCCTTCTCTGAACTGCTTCTAATGCATTTACATCTTTCCTTCAATAAGGTGACCAATACTGTACACAGTGCTCCAGATGTGGTCTCACCAGTGCCCTGTACAATTGAAGCATAACCTCCCTACTTTTGTAATCAATTCCCCTCACAATAAATAATAACATTCTATTACCTTTCCTATTTCATTGCTCTACCTGTATGCTAGCCTTTTGTGATTCATGCACTAGGACACCCAGATCCCTCTGCATCTCAGAGCTCTGCAATCTCTCATCATTTAGATAATAAGCTTCTTTTTTATTCTTCCTGCCAAAATGAACAATTTCACATCTGTCCACATTATACTCCATTTGCCAGATCTTTGCTCACTCACTTAACCTATTTATGTCCCTTTGTAGCCTCTTTACATCCTCTTCACAATTTACTTTCCTACCGATCTTTGTGTCATCAGCAAATTTAGCAACCATACCTTTGGTCACTTCATCCAAGTCATATATATAAATTGTAAACTGTTGCAGCCCCTGCCCTGTGACACACCATTCGTCACATCCTGCCAATCAGAAAAAGACCATTTACGCCAACTCTCTGCTTCCTGTTAGCTAGCCAATCTTCTATCAACGTCAATAAGTTACTGCTCTACACCATGAGCTTTTATTTTCCACAATAGCCTTTGACGTGGCACTTTATCAAGTGCCTTCTGGAAACCTAAGTATAGTACATTCACCAGTTCCCCCTTATCCACAGCACATGCGACACCTTCAAAGAACTCCAGTAAATTAGTTAAACATGATTTTCCTTTCACAATTCCATGTTGACTCTGCCTGATTGCCTTGATTTTTTTCTAAGTGCCCTGCTATACTATTTTTAATAATAGCTTCTAACATTTTCCCTAAGACAGATGTTAGGCTAACAGGCTTGTAGTTTCCTGCTTTCTGTCTCCCTCCCTTTTGCTATTTTCTAATCTTTTTGAATCTTCCCTGAAACTAGGGAATTTTGGAAAATTTAAACCAATGCATCAACTATCTTCCTAGCCACTTCTTTCAAGACCCTAAGGTGAAGGCTATCCAGACCTGAGGATTTGTCAGCCCACAGCCCCAACAATTTGCTTGATACCACTTCCCTGGTGATTGTAATTTTCCCGCGTTCTTCTCTCCCTTCCATTTCCTGATTTACAGCTATTCCCAGGATGTTACTTGAGTCCTCTCGAGTAGAGGCCGAAGCAAAATTCCGGTTTAATTCTCCACCATTTCCGTACTTTCATTATCAATTCTCTGGACGCACTTTCAATAAGACCAATGGTCACTTTTGGTTAACCCTTTTCTTATTTAATTATCTATAAAAACTCTTATATTACTAGCTAGCTTTCTCTCATACTGTAATGTTTCACTCCTTATTAATCTTTTTGTCATTCTTTGCTGTTCTTTATATTCTTTCCAATCTTCTGACCTGCCACCTGTCTTTGTGTAATTAAAAGCTTTTTCTTTCAGTTTGATACTGTCTTTAACTTCTTTAGTTAACCACGGATGGTGGGCCCTCCCTTTGGAATGTTTCTTTCTCACTGGAATGCATCTATTCTGTGTATTCGGAAATATCCCTTTAAATTTCTGTCACCGAGCCTCTATTGACCTATCCCTTAACTTAATTTGCCAGTTCACTTTAGTTAGCTTCGCTTTCATGTCCTCATAATTGCCCTTATTTAAGTTTAAAATACTAGTCTTGGACGCGCTTGTTTCTTCTCAAAATTCATATAAAATTGGATCATATTGTGATCGCTGCTACTAGGGGTGCTTTCACTATGAGGTTATCATTTAATCCAGTCTCATTGCACAATACCAGGTCTAGTAAAACTTGCTCTCTGGTTGGTTCCAGAATGTGCTGTTCTAAGAACTTATTCTGAAAATATCCTATGAATTCTTCCTACGCTACCTTTGCCCATCTGATTTTTCCAGTCTATATGTAGATTAAAACCCCCATGATTATTGCTGTACCTTTCTGACAAGCTCCCATTATCTCTTCTTTTATACTCTGTCCTACTATGTAGTTACAGTTAGGGGGGCCTGTACCCCATTCCCACAAGTGATTTCTTGCCTCTATCATTCCTCATCTCAACAAAAACCGCTTCTACATCCTGGTTTCCTGAACTTAGGTCATCCCTCTCTAATGTGCTAATACCATCATTAATGAACAGAGCCACCCATCTACCTTTTCCTAACTTCCTGTCCTTCCTAAAAGTCACGTACCCTTCAATACTTACGTCCCAATTCATGTCATCTTGTAGCCATATCTCTGAAATGGCTATCAGATTGTACTTATCTATTTCTATTTGCGCTATCAGTTCATCTGTTTTGTTTGGAATGCTATGTGTATTTACATGTCTTTCATCAAGTTCGCCTGACAAGTAGAGGGGTCCTGGATCGTTTCTGAATGAGTTGGGAAGGCCGATGGTGTCCCAATTATTACATGGACCCAAATATTTTAGGGAAGGCTCCACGTTCTAGTTGAATCCATTAAATAAAAATTATATTGAATCCACCAAATACAACCATAGCTGTTATAAATGGAATTTTAAAGACAAAGAACAAAGAAAAGTACAGCACAGGAACAGGCCCTTCGGCTCTCCAAGCCTGCGCTAATCATATTGCCCGTCAAAGAAAACATGTTGCACTTCCAGGGTCCGTATCCCTCTATTCCCATCCTATTCATGTATTTGTCAAGCTGCCTCTTAAATACCACTATCGTACCTGCTTCCACCACCTCCTCTGGCAGCGAATTCCAGACAGTCTGTGTAAAAAACTTGCCCCGCACATCTCCTCTACAGTTTTCTCCTTAAACCTATGTCCCCTAGTAATTGACTCTTCCACCCTGGGAAAAAGCTTCTGACTATCTAGTCTGTCCACGCCACTCATAATTTTGTAAACTTCTATCAAGTCGCCCCTCAATCTCCGTCGCTCCAGTGAGAACAATCCGAGTTTCTCCAACCTCTCCTCATAGCTAATAACCTCCAGACCAGGCAGCATCCTGGTAAACAAAAACAGAATTACCTGGAAAAACTCAGCAGGTCTGGCAGCATTGGCGGAGAAGAAAAGAGTTGACGTTTCGAATCCTCATGAGCGTTCAACAGAACTAGGTGAATCCAAGGAAGGGGTGAAATATAAGCTGGTTTAAGGTGTGTGTGTGTGTGTGTGTGTGTGTGTGTGTGTTGAGGGGGGGGGGGGATGCGTGGGGGGAGAGAAGTGGAGGGGGGGTGTGGTTGTAGGGACAAGCAAGCAGTAATAGAAGCAGATCATCAAAAGATGTCACAGACAACAGAACAAAAGAACACATAGGTGTTGAAGTTGGTGATATATATCTAAACGAATGTGCTTATTAAGAATGGATGGTAGGGCAGTCAAGGTATAGCTCTAGTGGGGGTGGGGGGAGCATAAAAGATTTAAAAATATTTAAAAATAATGGAAATAGGTGGGAAAAGAAAAATCTATATAATTTATTGGAAAAAACAAAAGGAAGAGGGAAGAAACAGAAAGGGGGTGGGGATGGAGGAGGGAGCTCAAGACCTAAAGTTGTTGAATTCAATATTCAGTCCGGAAGGCTGTAAAGTGCCTAGTCGGAAGATGAGGTGTTGTTCCTCCAGTTTGCGTTGGGCTTCACTGGAACAATGCAGCAAGCCAAGGACAGACATATGGGCAAGAGAGCAGGGTGGAGTGTTAAAATGGCAAGCAACAGGGAGGTTTGGGTCATTCTTGCGGACAGACCGCAGGTGTTCTGCAAAGCGGTCGCCCAGTTTATGTTTGGTCTCTCCAATGTAGAGGAGACCACATTGGGAGCAACGAATACAGTAGACTAAGTTGGGGGAAATGCAAGTGAAATGCTGCTTCACTTGAAAGGAGTGTTTGGGTCCTTGGACGGTGAGGAGAGAGGAAGTGAAGGGGCAGGTGTTACATCTTTTGCGTGGGCATGGGGAGGTGCCATAGGTGGGCGTTGACGAGTAGGGGCTGATGGAGGAGTGGACCAGGGTGTCCCGGAGGGAATGATCCCTACGGAATGCCGATGGGGGGGGGTGAAGGGAAGATGTGTTTGGTGGTGGCATCATGCTGGAGTTGGCGGAAATGGCGGAGGATGATCCTTTGAATGCGGAGGCTGGTGGGGTGATAAGTGATGACAAGGGGGACCCTTTCATGTTTCTGGGTTGGAGGAGAAGGCGTGAGGGCAGATGCGCGGGAGATGGGCCGGACATGGTTGAGGGCTCTGTCAATGACCATGGGTGGAAAACCTCGGTTAAGGATGAAGGAAGGCATGTCAGAGGAACTGTTTTTGAAGGTAGCATCATCGGAACAGATGCGACGGAGGCGAAGGAACTGAGAGAATGGGATGGAGTCCCTACAGGAAGCGGGGTGTGAGGAGCTGTAGTCAAGGTAGCTGTGGGAGTCTGTGGGCTTGTAATGGATATTGGTGGACAGTCTATTACCAGAGATTGAGACAGCGAGGTCAAGGAAGGGAAGGGAAGTGTCAGAGATGGACCACGTGAAAATGATGGAGGGGTGGAGATTGGAAGCAAAATTAATAAATTTTTCCAAGTCCCAACGAGAACATGAAGCAGCACCGAAGTAATCATCGATGTACCGGAGAAGGAGTTGTGGAAGGGGACCGGAGTAGGACTGGAACAAGGAATGTTCCACATACCCCATAAAGAGACAGGCATAGCTGGGGCCCATGCGGGTACCCATAGCCACACCTTTTATTTGGAGGAAGTGAGAGGAATTGAAGGAGAAATTGTTCAGTGTGAGAACAAGTTCAGCCAGACGGAGGAGAGTAGTGGTGGATGGGGATTGTTCGGGCCTCTGTTCGAGGAAGAAGCTAAGGGCCCTCAGACCATCCTGGTGGGGGATGGAGGTGTAGAGGGATTGGATATCCATGGTGAAGAGGAAGCGGTTGGGGCCAGGGAACTGGAAATTGTTGATGTGACGTAAGGTGTCAGAGGAATCACGGATGTAGGTGGGAAGGGACTGGACAAGGGGAGAGAGAAGGGAGTCAAGATAATGAGAAATGAGTTCTGTGGGGCAGGAACAGGCTGACACGATCGGTCTACCGGGACAGTTCTGTTTGTGGATTTTTGGTAGGAGGTAGAAGCGGGCCGTCCGAGGTTGGGCGACTATCAGGTTGGAAGCTGTGGGAGGAAGATCCCCAGAGGAGATGAGGTCAGTGACAGTCCTGGAAATGGCTTGATGTTCAGTGGTGGGGTCATGGTCCAGGGAGAGGTAGGAGGAAGTGTCTGCGAGTTGATGCTCAGCCTCCGCGAGGTAGAGGTCAGTGCGCCAGACATCAACAGCACCACCCTTGTCAGCGGGTTTGATGACAATGTCAGGGTTTGACCTGAGAGAATGGAGTGCAGTAAGTTCAGAGAGAGAGAGATTAGAATGGGTGAGAGGAGCAGAGAAATTGAGACGACTAATGTCGCGCTGACAGTTCTCAATGAAAAGATCAAGAGAAGGTAAGAATCCAGAGGGAGGGGTCCAGGTGGAGGGAGAATATTGGAGCTGGGTAAAAGGATCCATTGAACGGGGAGAGGACTCCTGCCCAAAGAAGTGAGCACGGAGACGAAGACAGCGGAAGAAGAGTTCAGCATTGTGCCGAGCCCGAAATTCATTGAGGTGAGGGCGTAAGGGTATGAAACTAAGTCCTTTGCTGAGCACTGAACATTCAGCATCGGAGAGGGGAAGGTCAGGGGGTATAGTGAATACACGGCTGGGGCTGGGATTGGAAGATGGGGTGGGTTCGGAGGGACAGACAGGGGTGGAGGGTCCTAGATGGGTGTTGGTGTCGATGAGTTGTTGGAGCTTGCGTTCCTTAGCACTTGAGAGAAAGAGAAAAAGTTTCTTGTTGAGGCGTCGGATGAGACGAAGAATAAAATGAAACTGGGGCGCGTGCAGCTTTGAAAAAGGGTACGGCGATGCTGCTGGAGGGAGAGGTCGAGTGTGTTCATATGGCGGCGCATGGCACTGAGTGTGGATCTCAGAATGTGACGGGAACAGCAGTCCGAGAAATGTTTTATGTCCCGGAGATACCTGTAATCCTGGGTGGGTTCAAAACATGAGGGGTGGAATTTCAGTTGAAATCCACGTGGGGTAGGTCGGAGACGGAGACAGTCACTGAGAAAGGAGATATGGCTGTGAAAGCGGGTTTTAGTAAACACCTTGTCAAGGTATCCTGGTAAACCTCCTCTGCACCCTTTCCAATGCCTCCATATCCTTCTGGTAATGTGGCGACCAGAATTGCATGCAATATTCCAAGTGTGGCCTAACCAAGGTTCTATACAGCTGCAGCATGACTTCCCAGCTTTTATACTCAATACCTCTGCCAAGGAAGGCAAGCATGCCATATGCCTTCCTGACTACCTTATCCACCTGCGTTGCCACTTTCAGTGACCTGTGGACCTGTACACCCAAATCCCTCTGCCCGTCAATGCACTTAAGGATTCTGCCATTTACTGTATAATTCCTGCCTGTATTAGACCTTCCAAAATGCATTACCTCGCATTTGTCCGGATTAAACTCCATCTGCCATTTCTCTGCCCAAGTCTCCAACCGATCTATATCTCGTTGTATCCTTTGACAATCCTCTTCATTATCTGTAACTCCTCCAACCTTAGCGTCGTCTGCAAACTTACTAATTAGCCCAGTTACATAAAGGTAATAAATTTTTGCAAAATTAATAAGGTTCCTCTAGCCATTGATTTAACTTTTTCCCCTCAATGATGGTCCATAGGTACATTGTTACATGAATACATTTTTACTTTAATATTATCCATGATTTTCACCCATTTGTTTGTGGAGAAGAAATCAGAACAGAATTATTAGAATTTGGCATTTTGAAATTAACACTCCCGTTAATTTTGGAAGGACATGTATTTATCCTGAAAGTGCCTTGAATGTATCATCAACCCAGAATTCCAGTTTAAATGTGGGTAAGAAAACAAAGCCAGTAAAAAATACCTGGAAAAACTCAGCAGGTCTGGCAACATTGGCAGAGAAGAGTACAGTTGACGTTTCGAGTCCTCATGACCGTTCTGTTGAAGGGTCATGAGGACTCGAAACGTGAACTCTTTTCTTCTCTGCCAATGCTGCCAGACCTGCTGAGTTTTTCCAGGTATTTTTTTATTTTTTGTTTTGGATTTCCAGCATCCGCAGTTTTTTGTTTTTATATTTTTGTTTTTAAAACAAAGTCGGTGTTGAACTGACTGCCGGGAAATTGAAACTAATTAAAATCATGAAGATACTTATTCAAAGTGAACATTCTTTACAATTGATGGAGCCACCTACAAGCACGTAAGTCCAGAGATGGCTAATTAGGGGGAAATAAATATACCACATCTTATCTGGATCTGAGTAAGGTCTTCATTGGAGGAAGATTGAAAAGTTAGGAGAGTGGGAACACTGTCTAGCAGTTGTAATGCCTCATTAACTTCAAGGTCTTCAAGGGGCACTTACATGCCTGTTCGAAGTGATTGACACCAAAGGAGGTGAACCCTTCTGACTCACGTTGGTCAATTGGATGAGAAGGGGTTTTTCTTTGAATTTAAGGTATATGAGCGGGACCATGGCAGACCTCTCGCCCAATTCTCGCAGATCATCTTCATTTTCATTAGACATAGATCCTCCATGGCCTCTTCAGTATTCTGTAGGGAACTTCATGTAGCATGTGTAGAAGGGCAACCTGTACACGTGCCAACGTTTACCCGCGAGAAAGAGGAGGAAATTCTGAGCCTCAGATTGTACAGTTATTCCAGCCAATTACAGGCAGTGATAGGTCTGTCACTAAGTTTTTTGAGGTCAGGGGAAATGATATTTAAGAGAGCCAGTTGGATGCAGTCACATTGCATTCAGCTGCAACAGGGAAGCCAAGAGGAACAGATGGCACATTTACTGAGACAGAGTCATCGCTCAGTGTTGCTAATGCCAACATCATTGTTGTTCAACTCAACCACTGGACTATCAGGATAAGATCATAGATAGTTCTGCACATTGCTACCCAACTGCAAATAGACTCTAATCTATTCAATTAGCAGTCTGCCTAATGCTGTTAACTCGTCAGTTATCTAAGGCGCTAATCCTAAATTAATCTCACCAATTTGCATTAGTCTCAGACACTGATCTCAACTATAGATTGATAACCACTGATCCAATTAATGATGAATTCTGGTGATACCTGAGTTGCCTTGCCAACCTCGATTTTCCATTTTGTTAACTAATTCTACCTATTAATTATATGGTGTTCAAATCATTAGGTGACCCCGTCTACAAGTATTGATACTTGTTAATGTACGCTCAGTGTTTAAGTTCAAATAGTGATAATTAGGATCCTGTAGTTAATAAATAATTGATGGTGCATGACTTGCTGTCTGTTTTATCTTTACTGAATTGGCAAGAAAGGGTTGACTCTCACACTCAATAGTTTATGTGTATCCTAAGTGAGGGCTAATAAGATGAGTTCATTCAATTAGAACTTAGATGTTAGACATTTGGTGAGCCAAATTTAGACATTATTCATCCCAAGTACATGCTGGAAAGTCAACTTCATGTAATTCCTCAATGAAGATTGAAGGTGACAGGGTTAAGGATTCACTTGATTCTTTGACAAAAATGTGTCAGGATATGAAAATGTAGCAGTCTTACGGGTTCCTGAGGTGTATTTAATTAATATTAAATTATTACTAAGTCAGTCTAAAAGGATGAGATGTTACACTGAGGCTGCGTCTTGCCTCTCAGATGGGCATAAAAGATCCACAACACAACTGGAAAAAGAGTAGCAGAGTTCTCCCTGGTCAGTATTTATCCCTCAACCAATATTACTAAAAAAGCAGATGACCTGGTCATTGTCACATTGCTGTTTGTGGGAGCTGTCTGTGTGAAAATTGGTTGTCACGGTTCCTACATTGCAACAATGACTTCTAAAGGGTTGTAAAGCACTTTGGGATATCCTGAGATCATGAAATGCACCAAATAAAGGCCACCTCTTTCTTTTTCTTTTAGCTACTCATAGCTGCCTGACTTCATTGTGTCTTAGAACGCTTCAGTAATCAGGCAAGAGCTGCTGAATATGCAGCAAGATTACAATCAGATACAGAAAAATACATAGCAAAGTTAGAATAGAAGATAAACATTAAAGCCACCTCACTAATTGAAGTAAAGATATGTGTTTAACTAGGCTTCACATCTCTTTACCAGTGATTAATATGCTGGTATCCTTTAAATAATATTGGACACAATCTACATTATTGGCTGATTATACAGCATTTGCAATTCTACTTTCCATTAGCTTTCTACCCAAGCACAATCTGTAATTGCTTAGATACAATGCACAGATAAAGATTAATCTTCAGCTCCATTTCTTACCAGTACATGTGGGAGCATCCATCAGAATTCTCAAGCTCTGTCCTCTGATAATACATATCATCAAGACTGAGGAAAAGACAAACTTCAACTCACTCCCAGTGAATGGATTTCACCGTTTCCAACCTCTCTTGTTGATTAACTGTTGTCAGACACCTCCGGCTCTGTTCCATGTGATGGGGCACAAGTGGTTCGCTGTCTAGCAGAGGTCAGAGCTCATCTGTCACCAATGGTCACATCTACAGTGTTCAACATCCAATTAAGGTTCAAGGAATGGCAGTATACCTTCGAGACGATATTCATCTGGAGTCAGGCACGTGGTTCTGATCCAACCTGCGCTGCCATTGTGTGCAGTAAGACAGCAAGAAGTGACAGTTGACGGGAACCACTTGCCCATAGATCTACTTGTGTAGGTCTCCCAGAATAGTGTGACCAGAAACAAACAGCTGCAGCACACACTGTGACTGAAGTGTAACAGACTTCAGGAGATATGGCTTGTGAAGGGTAAGGCTCATAAATGACTGCTTGTTCCAGAGTTCTGAACAGATGTGACTCTCAGACTAATCCTGATCAACACAGCTGTCTACAGCATCACAAGGAATATGCCATCAGTCATAGATTCCAAATCTTTGCTGTCAGCCGATATACATCTGCTTAAACAATCAATCTCATTGGGACTGGATCAGGTCAGATACACCTAATGTTGTGCTTCACTGGGTAGTGATGGTACCTGTTTCCAAACTGATCCAGTAGCCAACTTTCTAAAATATGGGTGCCTCTGGCAAAGCACTTTCAGGTTTAAAGTTTACCCAATGGATCATCAACTGAAGACAATTACTTTGTCTTCAAATGGTTTTGTTTAACTTCCCACACTTAGTTCGTAGCAAATCTATCCTGTTCCATGTCAGAGGGAACCAAATAAAACAACAATACACCAGGTTCAATCCTCGATATGCGTCGAATTAACTGCTCTTTGTTGCAAATCGCAACTTAAAGCAAAATACTAGAAACCTGAAATAAAAACAGAGAAGGCTGGAAATATTCAGCAAGCCAGGAAGCAACAGCAGAGAGCGAAACTGAGTTTTCTCGTCAGAATGGTCACCGTTTAAAGCCATTTGCTGTCACAATAGCCTGGTCCGAATCAGTTCTGAGGAGATCGATCTGAAATCTCCACTCTGTTTCTTCGGAGTTTCCAGTCTTTTTTTTTCTGTTTTTATTGAAGTTCAGTATTAGATTTGGTTGCGATGGCCTTGGTAGGCAAGCAAGTTGCTGATGCTCACCGCTTAGCTTTACCCCTGAATAACGGGTGCTTGGTCCACCTTGAAATGGTGGCCCAGGAGATAGTGTTCTTGCCTCTGAGTCTAGAGGCAGTGGTTCAAGTCCCACTCTGGAAACTCGAGGGCCTAATCCAGTTTGCTGTGTGGAAGGCTGAGGGAGTGCTGCACGCTCAGAGGTGCTGTCTTTCAGAGATGTCAAACCAAGGCCTCATTTGCCTTCTCAGGTGGATGAACTTTGCAAGGAAGAGCGAAAGAGTTCTTTGCTCCAGTGTTCTGGCCTTTAATTATTCCACAACCAACATCACTAAAAAGAACAAATGATCTGCTCATTATCTCTTTGCTGTTTGTGGGGTTTTGTGTGCAAATTGGCTGCAGCATTCGCAACGCATCGAAAGTTTTATTTTGAGACATCCTGAGGTCATAAATGCAAATTGCTCCTTCATTTTTGTTTGCAGCACAGGTCAGTGGCTTCAGCTGACCCGGTGGACAAAGTTGCGCTGAGGAAGGAATGTCCATTCCTTCACGGAGTTCCTCCTCCTTTTGCACTCTATGTTCACCTTGTGAAAATCAGAGATCCGAAGAAGTTAACTCTGTTTTTCTCTCTCTCTCTCTCCACAGACGCTGCTGAGCTTTTCCAGCATTTGCTGTATTTTATGTATCAAATGTACCGGGAGTGAATGGGGAATGGGCGGCGCCGCTTACGATTGGTCCCCGACTGCGATTTCATGCTGGCTGGCCAATGAACGTCCAGCCAGCGTGAAAGGCGCACTGAGATGGTCAGCGCTGCGGGGTGGGGGTGGGGGTGAGGTGGGTGAGACGAGGGCGGGCGCTGATGTAATCACGGACGCGGGCAAGCACTGAATGAAAGCTCCCTTGGAGGCAGAGAGTTGCCTCAGGGAGCTGAAAACTTTGAACCTAATGCATAAAGTTTTTAAAAACCAGGAAAAAAATGTCCATGCATCACAATCAGTCGCCTGCATATGTACACGATGAAGATTCTGTCCGTACATTCTTACTTCTTAAATTTTAATAACGGAAACCTCATCCTGCCCTTGGATGAGGTTTCACCAAAAGTGCAAAGTCCGCCTGGCCAATTCACCCGTCCGCCAACTATAAGGTTGGACGGACCACAGAAAATCGGGGACGACTGGAACTTTGACAACTCTAATTGTCTTCTTAATTATCGGTGGGCGCGCTTCTGACACTCGTGTGCGCCCACCGACCGAAACATGGCGCGAGTGCGGGGTGAGGTTGGGACGCTCGCCTTACGCCATCTTGTGCGATTTTGCATGTCGGCCTGAAGATTCTGCCCTACGGTTCTCCAAGGAGTCAGAAATGACGCAATCAGCCTGACTTTCTCAATGTGGAGACGCTTAAACGCCAGAAGCACCCGTTTTCAACTTTGCTGCCTGGGTAATATTGTAGCAGAAAATCGCCCCACTCCAATCCCATTAAAAATAAACCAGCCCAGAATGCTTACACTTTACAGTGCAAAGGTACCAGCTCCCTCGTGTGGAACAACTGCAGTAATACTCTCGCTCTCAACCCTTCTATTCTTTCATGGGAAAAGGGCATCGCTGGCAGAGCCAGCATTTGTTACTCACCCCTAGTTGCCACAACTGGGTGGCTGGTATGTGGCAGTTAAGAGTCAACCACATTGCTGTGGGTCTGGAGTCTGGAATCATATGTAGGCCAGACTGGGTAGGGATAAAAGCAAAATACTGCGGATGCTGGAAATCTGAAACAAATACAAAAAACTGCTGGAAAAACTCAGCAGGTCTGACAGCGTCTGTGGCGAGGGAGACAGAGTTAACGTTTCGAGTCCGTATGACTCTTCATCATGGGTAAGGATGGTGGATTTCCCTCCCTCAAGGGCGTTAGTTTTACGGTCACCATTATTGAGACTAACTTTCACTTCCAAATTTATCAATTGGATTTAAGTTCCACCAGCTGCTGTGGTGAGATTTGAACCCAGGTCTCAGCCTCTTGATTGCTAGGCCAATGACATTACCACAACACCACCAACCAACCACCCCCCCCACCCCCCACCACCCCTGCTGCTGAAAAATTTATTTTAAATCATTCATAGTTTGTGGGTATCATTGGCATTCTTGCCCACCTCTAATTTACCCTTGAGAAGGTGATGGTGAGCCGCCATCTTGACCAATTACAGCCCATGTGGTGTAGGTATTCCCAGGATTTTAACCCAGAAATGACAAAGGGATGGCAATAAATTTCTAAGTCAGGATGCAGCGTGACTTAGTGTGGAAATTGCAGGTGGTGGTTTTCCTCTTAGTCTGGGACCATTGTCCTTCTGGGTGGTAGTGGTCATGGCTTTGGGTCAAAGGAGCCTTGATGAGTTGCTGCAGTGCAGCTTGTATATGGTATACACTGTCACCCTGGGCATCAATGATGGAAGGAGTGAATGTTTAAGATGGTGAATGGGATGTCAATCAGGTGGGCTGCTTTGTCCTGGACGGTGTCCAGCTTCTTGAGTGTTGTGGGAGCTGCACTCATCCAGGCAAGTGGGGAGAATTCCATCTCACTCCTGACTTGTGCCTTGTAGACGGTGGACAGGCTTTGTGGAGTCAGGAGGTGAGTTACTGGCCACCAAATACTCAGCCTCCGACCTTCTCTTGTAGCCACAATGACCATGTGGTTGTTCCGATGAGATCCTTGGTTAATGGTGACCCCCCCAGTATGTTGATGGTGGAGGATTCAACGATGGTCATTGTCTGGCACTTGTGAAGCATGAATGTTACTTTCCACTTATCAGTCGAAGCCTGAATGTTTTTTTCAGTTCTTGCTGCACACACTGCTTCTGTATCTGAGGAGTCTCTAATGGTACTGCAATCATCAGCGAACATCCCCACTTCTGACCTTATGATGGAGGGAAGGTCATGGATGAAGCAGCTGAAGATGGTTGGGCCAAGGACACTACCCTGAGGAACACCTGCAGTGATGTCCTGGAGCTGAGATGATTGATCTCCAACAACGACAACCATCTTCCTTTGTGCTAGGTATGACTCCAACTAGTGGAGAGTTTTCCCCCGTATTCCCATTTTTGCTAGGGCTCCTTGATGCCCCACTCGGTCAATGTGGCCTTGATGTCAAGGACAGTCACTCTCACTCACCTCTGGAGCTTAGCTCTTTTGTTCATGTTTGAACCAAGGCTGTAATGAGGTCAGGAGCTGAGTGGCCCTGGCGGAACCTAAACTGAGCATCAGTGAACGGATTGTTTCTTCGCAAGTTGTGCTTGATAGCACTGTCAATGATCCTTTCTATCACCTTATTGAGGAATTGTAAATTGGCCGGGTTGGATTTGTCCTGCGTTTTGTGGACAGGGCATACCTGGGCATTTTTCCACAGTGCGGGATAGATGCCAGTGTTGTAGCTGTACTGGGACAGTTGCCTCCAATTAAGTCAGACTGTGGAAGGGGCTGATGAACATGACCACCTGGAAATTCCCCTCCAAGTCAATCACCATCCTGACTTGGAAATATACTGCTATTCCTTCACTGTCGCTGGGTCAAAATCCTGGAACTCCCTCCCTAACAGCACTGTGGCTGTACCTACACCACATGGACTGCAGCGGTTCAAGGCAGCAGCTCACCACCACCTTCTCAAGGGCAACTAGGGATGGGCAATAAATGCTGGCCCAGCTAGCGAAGCCCACATCCCGTGAATGGATGAAATACAAAATGTGGGATTCCTGGCCATTAATGACCCAATTGACACCCATTATTCCGAAGCCCACTGCAATTCAGCGGCGGCTCCGGGATTTTGATGGGAGCCGTGCAGCTTTCCCACAACCTCGGAAGGCCACCCAGTAAAAGCCAGCAGCATCCCGGGAGTTGGGGGGGGTCCCTTGTGGTCAGCGCACTCAGCACCCAATCGAGGGGCCTGACATTGGGAAGGGGGATGGGTCACTGAAAGCCAGCCCCCGCACTCCATCCCAGCCCCCCCCACCCTCCTGGGAACTCCACCCAGCGACCCTCATCCCGCCCTCACTCACCTTTGGCCTGAGGTCCCTCGATGATCCAGGACGTCAGGTGGGGTGCAATGCTGCCAGCTCCCTCTGCTCCCGCTGGCACTGGGACATGAGGAGCCGCTGGGCTCCAGTAGGCTGGTAGTTCTTGGCGGGTGCTATAATGCGTTCCTGTATGATGGAGGAATCTTTGCGTAGGATCTGGATTTAATGCAGCGCTTTGTGGAAAGGACCACAGTGGCTGGGCCCCTTTAATTGCAGGTGGGGCCCCAACATCAGTCCCTCAGCTGTGGGAAATCCTTCCCCGGTTAGGTTAGGGAAGCGGTGACATGGGATTCCAGCTGCTGGTGGTGGGATGGTCAATTAGGTTCATTAATCGAACCAATTGACACCGATTATCCCTGAACGCACTGCACCTTAGGGGTGTCTCAGGGATTTAATGGAAGCTGCACAGCTCTCCCATGCCCTTGGAAAGCTGACCAGCAAAACCCTGGCGTGTTTGCCCCTAGCCTCCCAGTTGGGGGTGGGGGGAAGGTTCCCTCATTATCAGGCATCCTGTACCTGATCGGGAAACCCGGCAACCCCATCCCTCACTTACTCATCATTGTTCTGATGGAGGGGGGGGGGGGGGGTTCCCCCCACATCTCTGGGCCCCAGGTGGGCGCAGTGCCAGCCTCTGATTGGCCGGCGGGCGGGGCTTCCATCGCCGGTGACCTCGGTGGCGGGGAAGGCCCCATGGGGGTCCAATGAATTGCCTGAAGGGCCCATTTGATTCTGACAGGCCTCTGTAGGAGGTCGTAGGGGGTTCCCCGTCGGTTCTCCGACCGGGTGGGTCAGACCCTCAGGTGGCCCCGCAAAATCGAGCCCACGGGTGCGTGCGTGGATGTCAGTAAGGGCACAGTCAGGGGTGCCCTCACCAGCGTCTGCCCGCACATGAAGAACGCTCATGTGGGTGGGTGAAGCAGAGGCCCGTGACCATCCTTAGCATGGGGACAGGAGAGAAAGCAACCTGTTCACTCAGAGGGAAAAAAAAAGCATTGCTTTAGAATCAGAGATCATATTCACGTCAGCCGCATTAACAAACCGAACATGGTCCCACATCACTGTGCAGGAATCACGCGGGGATATTCTTTTCTCCACCAGGTTAAAGAGAAAGCAAGTGAACTTCTTCAATGTAACTCCAGAGGGAGATCACCACAACCTCTTAGGTAACCGGAGGAACAGCACCTCATCTTCCGACCAGGCACTTTACAGCCTTCCGGACTGAATGTTGAGTTCAACAACTTTAGGTCTTGAGCTCCCTCCTCCATCCCCACCCCCTTTCCATTTCTTCCCCCTTCCTTTTGTTTTTTTCCAATAATTTATATAGATTTTTCTTTTCCCACCTATTTCCATTATTTTTAAATCTTGTATGCCCTGCTAGTCTTTCCACCCCACCCCCACTAGAGCTGTACCTTGAGTGCCCTGCCATCCATTCATAATTAGCACATTCGTTTAGATAATATCACCACCTTCAACACCTCTTTGTTCCTTTGTCTGTGACATCTTTTGATTATCTGCTCCTATCACTGCTTGCTTGTCCCTACAACTACCCCCGCCCCCCCCACTTCTCTCCCCCCACCCCCCACTCCACCTTAAACCAGTTTATATTTCACCTCTCTCTTAATATTCACCCAGTTCTGTCGAAGGGTCATGAGGACTCGAAATGTCAACTCTTTCCTTCTCCGCCGATGCTGCCGGACCTGCTGAGTTTTTCCAGGTAATTCTGTTTTTGTTTTGGATTTTCAGCATCCGCAGTTTTTTGTTTTTATCTCTTAGGTAACTTCCTGCTAAGATTGTTTGACAGATCACACCACCCAATGACCGCCCTCCCCTCCCCCATCGGCATTCGGAAGAGTGTGCGGCATCACTTGGGCAATGGCATTGAGCCTGGGCACTGCCCACCTAGCCACAGGAATCTGCCCTCTGGGATCAGGGGTCCAGGGTTTGACATCTCTCCAGGAATGAAGGTTAATCTCCTGGACACCTGCTGCCAACAAAACCCAGGAGAAAAATCATAGGCCGGGATTTTACTGCCCCTTCTCCGCCTGGCTGGATATTACGGATCCCGCCGAACTGAATGGAGATTTAAACGTCTCACCGCATCCGTCAGAGGGGGCACACACCATGGCGGGGGGGGAGTAAAATCTTGCCCGTGGAGGCATTAAAAAAACTGCTATGTTTTCTCTCCTAGTCTTTGAATATTTTTAGATGGAGTGAGAAAAAGGCCGGGTGACCAGAGGTTCGGATGTGATGAAATCTGGAATATGCTCAGCCAGAGTTAGCAACCTTGGACAGTAGACTGGAGTGGTTAGGGTTAGGGTTAGGGTTAGGGTTAGGGTTAGGGTGAGGGTGAGGGTGAGCGTCCCCGACATCAGCACGCACCCGTTGCGATATTTCGGTGGGCTGGCACACGCGAGAGTCGGCAGCGCGCCAGCAAACAATTAAGAGGCCTATTAAGGCCATTCACCAATTACTGCTATTTTTCGCCGCCCATTTCCGACTTTAATTTTGTTTAAAATGTTTTGACAGAATTTTCATTCTGTCCATGTTGACGTGAGAGGGTCCTATCTGGGGACATTTTTTTCCACATTTTCCCCGTCTTTATTGAAGGGTTTTATATTCTTCAGCTCCCTGAGGCAGCTCTCTGCCCTTCCCCGGCGGCACGGAGCTTCTCAGCGCACCTTTCACGCTGGCTGGCTGTTAATTGGCCAGCCAGCGTGAAATCGCGACCCGGGGTGGGGGGGTGGGGGGGGCGATCGCGGGTGGCGGGAGTGTACTCTGATGTACTCTGGCCGCTCCTGGGTCCTCCCGCTCGATGACCCGAAAATCCTGCCCAGTGGCTTATTCGCTTCCTCGTGCAATGTCAATCTCGACTGCCGCTGAGGCCAGCAAGCTCATCACGCGCCAAGAATTGATCCACTTGCTACACCACCATTTGACATCAGGAGCAGTCAGCAAGCAAATCCTGGCATCCTCTTCTTCTTAGACGGTCCCTCGGGATCGAGGATGACTTGCCTCCGCTCCCGTTCGATGGGATCTGAGGCGGCTGATAAGTCCGATGCGTGACCTGCGGACTCTGTGGGCCGGATGCTGCTCCAAGGGTTGGGCAGACGAGCTGTGTGGAGGTTTGCGGACTCCCTCCCAACACCTCGACTTCACCTCTGTGTGCTCCCGACGAAGTCTCTCGATGTGTTCGGTGCCTTCCCAAATGAACCTTCTCCGTTTTATTCGGCCGTAAGCCCATGAGTCGCTGGGGATGTTTGACCTCTTCAGGAATGCTTTGCTGATATCCTGAAAGTGTTTCCACCGTCCTTCTGGGAGTCCCTGCCATGAACGAGTTCCGATAGACTATTTGCTTCAGGAGTTTGGTGTCAGGCACACGAGCGACGTGTTCCGAGTTGGTTTTGAGTGGTCAGTGACTGGAGGCTGGGTATGTTGGCCTGGGAGAGGCCGCTCTGGGACCACCTTTCTTGCCACTGGATTTGGAGGGTCTTGCGAAGGCACCACTGGTGGGACTTCTCCAGTGCTTTCAGCTGCCTCCTGTAGGCTGTCCAAATCTCTGAAACATGTAGGGAGCTTAATGCAGGAGTCACACACACAAACTATTGTTTTTATTTTGCATCAACTTACATGTGCCTGCATGTACAGACGCAGGTTAGAATTTAAACTCCTGGGTGAAAAAACAGTCTAGTGAGTGGCAGTGAGAGACCCATTTAACCACCAGGCCTTATTAGCATGCTGTTGGCCAACTTCCCAAACCCATATGGGTGGGAGCTCAGTGGCAAAGAGCAGAAACAGGGCCAGGCCCAAGATAAGTCTGTGGATGTGGGTGGGGGACTCTGGGGCAGGAGAGGCCCACACTTACCTTGAGAGGCCACAAGGAGCAGTGTTTCTCATCCTGGACTCACCAAAGAAAGTTCTAGACTTCCTTGAAGATCCTCTTCAGTCTTCAGACCCGCTTAAGATCATAATCTTAAGAAATAGGGGCAGGAGTAGGACATTCATCCCATCAAGCCTGCTCCGCCATTCAATAAGCTCATAGCTGACCTGATCGTGACCTTCACTCCACTTCCCTGCCCATTCCCCATAACCCTTGACTCCCTGGTAGATCAAGAATCTGACGAACTCGCTGATCCAGCCTCCTTTGCTCTCTGGAAGAGAATTCCAAAGAATAACGATGCTCTGAGAGAATAATTCCCTCCTCGTCTCAGTCTTAAATGGGGGACCCCTTATGTTGGGGCTGCGCCCCACCTAGTTCTAGCTGCTGGTGCGGCTGGTGCTGACGCGTCACTCCCTTTTGGGTTAAGATGGCGCCAGGTCCGATTGATGTAATAGGACCCTGAGCTGTACAAAGGTGGAAGGCACCTGCCTGATTCAGATGGGTTCCTCACGCACCTTAAAAAAAAATCAGCCATTTTAAAATCTGGGTGACACCCCCCTCCGCCCCCCCCCACATCCGCACGCAACCCCCCCCCCACAACCCCCCCACCCCCACCCCCACCCCAACTCCATTTTAACCGAGTGGTTTCCATCAGGCAGCGAGTGTGAAAATTTCTCCCTTTCTTTTTCTCTCTCTTTTTCCTTCTCTCACACGATATGGGCTCAGAGGGCTCTTGCTGAGCCACTGATGCAGCACATTCATTTCAAGACACACGCCCAAGGTGTGGCAGTAGCACTGGCGTAAGACAAAAGTGCTGTAATAAATATGAAACACAACCCGTGAGTAACAGGTCAAGCAATAAAAGAAACGCGAGCCTCCCAGTAAATGCCACAATGATCAGTAAATGGACTCTGTAACGGCAGCAGTGTTGGATGGGAGTGGGGGTGTCCCAATGATTATGCACCTTCTCGGTTTCCATTTCCACTGACATCATTGGAAATGGCAGCAGCTGAGTCAATATCGCCCATTTTATACGGTTGTCCAAGGTCGCAATTAACTCATCCTTTACCGAGGATATCCAGCTCACAAATAGCAGTTTCGGCCCAACCAGTCCATGCTGGTGTGGATACCCCCACTTGAGCCTCCTCCCATCTTTATTCATCTAAATCTATCTTTGTGACCTTGTGCTCCCTTCTCCCTAAAATGCTTGTCAAGTTTCCCCTTAACTGCATCTATACTATTCACTTCAACCGCTCCCTGTGGTAGCGACTCCCGCATTCTCATCACTCCTTGCGCAAAGAAGCTTTTCTCAATTTTCTTCTGGATTTCTTGGTGACTATCTTATAGTGATGGCTCCTAGCTATGCTCTTCCCCGCTTTATCAAAACCTTTCACAATTGTAAAGACCTCTAGAAAGTGACACCTCATCCTCTTTCCAAGAGGTGCATGCCAGTGAGATTGGCTGTTTCCTGGGGGTGATTGTACGAGAAAAGGTTTGACAGGCTGGGCCTGTACCCGTTGGAGTTTAGATAAATGAGAGGTGATCTTTTTGAAAGATATAAGATCCTGAGGGGACCTGACAGAGTGGATGCTGAGAGGATGTTTCCCCTTGTGGGAGAGACTAGAACTAGGGGACACAGTTTAAAAACAAGAGATCTCCCATTTAAGTCGGAGATGAGGAGACTTTTTTTCTCTCTGAGGGTCATGAGTCTTTGGAACTCTCGTCCCTGGAGACCAGTGGAGACAGGATCAATATTTTGAAGGCAGAGGTAGATAGATTCTTGACTAACGAGGGAGTCAAAGGTTATTGGGGGGAATCTGGAGTTAAGGACACAATCAAGTCAGTCATGATGTAATCGAATGGCAGAGCAGGTCAAGGAACTGCGTGGCCTACTCCTGCTCCTAATTTGTATGTTCATATCCATTTCGACTTTGCGGACAACCACCACGAAGCCCAACATTCCCCTCACCCCACATTTGTACATGTACACTTTCCAGGAGCAACCTCTGAGGCTCTAAGCAGCAGGGGCAGGAACCTCAGGTGACTGCTGTGACACCATTAATACCTCACCCAGCTCAGACTAAAGGTTAATTTATGTAAGCACAAATTGGGAGAGGCCATGCTTCCTACGGGCAGCCCTTTTTGAGGCCTAGTCCTGGCAGGTGCAGAGTCGGGGGGGAGGGAACTTTTAAAAATATATTCCTTCATGGGGTGTGGGCGTCGCTGGCAAGGCCAGAATTGTATCTCATCCCTAAGTGTCCTAGAAATGAGTGGCTTGCTCGGCCATTTCAGAGAACAGTTAAGAATCAACCACATTGCTGTGGGTCTGGAGTCACATGTAGTTCAGACCAGGTAAGATGGAAAGGTAACCAGATGGACCAGGTAATAAGGAAATCCTTCTTTCCCTAAAGGACATTAGTGAACCGGGTGGGTTTTTATGACAATTGATGATAGTTTCCACCTTAAAGAGCAGTCATAAAAAGGTGAATGGAATGTGAAAAATGTGCGAACGATTACCTGGCCCTTTGAAACTCCGTCACACTTTGTGTTTTCCTGAGTGCACACTTGAAATTGGCACGCAGCGCTCAGTTCAGCTCTGTCCAAAGTGGATGAGAAACCATAGTGTGCCCATTTGGATGAATTTAATAGTAATTAGAACGTAATTAAGATCTCGTCCAATTTATTTGAAAGACCTTCAAAACTGGACTAAAACACTGACTGAAAGATGGTGTGGCGTGCAAATTAAGCAGTGATCCCAGAAACGGGATTCTCTTCCTGAGTTTCCCATCCTCTATTTGCACTTTGCAACCAAGTCCACCAGGATTGAACATGACCCTCCTCCTGGGAGAATCTAGAACTAGGGGTCATGGTTTAAAAATAAGGAGTCGCTCATTTAAGACAGAGATGGGGAGAATTTTTTTCTTTCAAATCGTTGTGGTGGAAGCAGAGTCTTTGAATATTTTCAAGGTGGAGCTAGGTAGATTCCTGATTAACAAGGGGGTGAAAGATTATCAGGGGTAGGTGGGAGATTACAATCGGATCAGCCATGATCTTATTGAATGGCAGAGCAGACTTGAAGGGCTGAGTGGCATACCCCTAATCCTAGTTCGTATGTTCGTCTGTAGAGGTGCTTGACTCAATGTCACACCATGTCAATTGCATCCACCGGAACAGTTCCATCGATTTGGTTATTTCCTAAGACAATTTCAGTGACGGCCTGAGGGATTGACAGCACCTTGTGGGTCCTGAGCTGGTTAAAAGAACAGGAGGCTGGAGTGAGACACAAGGGGACAAAATGATGTCTGAAGCCTCAAAAAAAACTGTGTTTTCTACAAATCCTCATCACATAAACAGAAGCTAAACACTTGTGTCATTCACTTATACCAGTGTGAACACTTCAGGCCATTATGATCATCTAGAGGCGAAATTAGTAAATAACATCACCATGAATTAATTGTGAGATAAAAGTCTTCCCTTAATTCAGTGATTGGCACCAAAACTCTGTGACATTTTTTCTAAAGATGTCATTGCAGATTGTACAGAATTGCTGGTGCTGACTATTGTGGGACTGTTTACATGGGACTGTTACCAAAGTCACAAATGATCTATGTGATTGTGACTGTGATAAACTAACACTCCTCATCCTCCTTAACTTGTCTGCAACCTTTGACACTGTTGGACACACCGTCCTCCTCCAATGCCTCTCCTCCATCATCCAGCTTAGTGGAACTATCCTCACCTGGTTCTATTCTTTACTATTCAGTCATAGCCACCTGCAGTGGCTTCTCTACCTGCTCCTGCATCACTATTTCTGGAGTTCCCTAAGGAACTAATCTATTTACCACCCAAACACTGCTGCTCAGCGACATCACCCTAAAACACAATGTTAGTTTACACAGGTGCACTGTTGACACACAGGCCTAACTCCTCATCTCCTCACTCAACCCCTCTCTGTCTTTGATCTTTCACACTGCTCTTCTGACATTCAGTTCTGGATAAGCAGAAATTTCCTCCAACTAAGCATCGGGAAGGCTGAAGCTATTGCCTTGATCAGCCCCCAACTCAAATCTATTCTGCAGCCACCAACTCCACCTTATCCTGGGGTCAATTTTGTGGCTAAGCCAGCCAAATTTCACATCGTACTTGACCCTGAGATAGGCTTTGAACCATACATAGAACCCATGACTAAGACTGCCTAGTTCTACCTCCGTAACATCACCCGTCTTCCTCTCTCATCTCATCTGCTGCTGAAGCCCTCGTCCTTGCCATTGTTACCTCTAGACTGGACTAACAATGATCAGCCATGCCTGGTCAACCATGATCTTAATGAAGGGCAGAGCAGGCTTGATGGGCTGAATGGCCTACTCCTGATCCTATTTCTTATGATCTTGCGATCCTACGACTATTTCAATGTTCTCCCTACTGCCCACCCAGCTCCCACTCTCCATAAATTTCAGCACATCCAAAGCTCTGCTACCTACATCCTAACTTTCAGCCGAGCTGTAATCACCCAGCAGCCCTACTCTACATTGGCTACTGGTCTGGGAATGCCTCAATTTTAGAATCCTCATTCCCATTTTCGAATTCCTCCATTGCCTTACCTCTGCCTATCTCCGTAACCTCCTCCAGCCCCACAGTCCTCTGAGATCTCCACGCTCCTCCAATCCTGGTCCCCTGCGCATCCACAATTTTCACTACTTCACCAGTGTCGGCCATGCCTTCAGCTGCCTTGTTCGTGAAATTCTCGAATTCCTTAAGCCTCTTCACCTCTCCACCTCTCTCTCCTCCTGCCCATCCTAATATCTCCCTGTGTTGCTCAATGTCAAATTTTATTTGATAACACTCCTGCCTTGGGACTTTTTACTACATTTCAATGCTATATAAATGCAAGCTGTTGTTGAATAACTTTAAGAGGTGTGGGGCGTGTTTGGAAATTGACACAGTTGATATGGTATTTTGTAACACAACTCTCAGAGAACACCCTCCTTGTTCCAGCCGGACGCACCTAGTATCACGAACACTAATACAGTTGTAATGAATAAAATTCCATTTGGCACTCCCAATAACTCCTCCTGCTGCCTCTTTAACCCATTGCAGGCCACATGATGAAGGACTGTTACACTGGGGTAGTGTGGGGTAGCTCCTACTTTGGTTATCAAGTTATAAAGAACAGAAAATACATGAAGTCGTGTTGACGAAAAGGTTTACAACCAAAGCTTTTACCCTTCGTTTGTATTCCGATGCAAACTAACTTGCTGTGAACTTACAGATTCTGTTTTAGATTTCAACCATTTATGGTTTTCTTCCCCCTCTAAGTTTTTCAGTATAAAATGCTAGGGTTTTAACTGGAATTTGGGGAGACTGTGTCTGCTGGGTTCACTGGGTTTAAAGTATATGAGATCCTAATGGTCTGGACATTGTGGAAATGGAAAAGACATTTCCTCTTGTGAGCGAGTCCAGGACTAGGGGGCACTGTTTTTAAATTATAGGACAAAGATGAGGAGGATTTTTTTTCTCTCAGAGAGTTGTGCGACTTTGGAACTCTGCCTCAGAAGGTGGTGGAGGCGGGGTCATTGAATATTTTTAAGGCTGAGGTAGGTAGATTCTTGTTAGGCAAGGGCATCAAACGTTATTGGGGCTGGATGGGAATGTGGAATTCGAAACACAAACAGGTCATCCATGACCTTATTGAATGGCGGAGCAGGCTTGAAGGGCCGAATGGCCTACTTCTGCTCCTCTTTCGTATGTTTGTACGTACATAAGTGCTAAGTCTGTTTCCTTGATACTGGATGAAGAAACCGTTTTAAGGGGGTAAGTAGTTCAGACTCAGAGATCCAGCTTTTTACAACTGCTGCCAATTGGATTTCATATGAATGAACTGTCTCACAAGTGGCCACACCCCTGAAATCTGAATGTCATCAAGGCAGATGTAAAAGCCATGTTCTATGGAATGGATGGGATGATCTCTGCCTCTGTAAGGTGAACAACGGCACCCAGAAAAGTGGCTTTACCAGCACCTGGTCTTAACTCCCACCCCCACCCCCACCCCCCACCGAGATCTCACTGGTGGCTGCTCGTTCTTCACAGCAGAACCTTGCCTCATTTGGCTCGCTAAACCTAGTGAGAGCGGCCAAGGAGTAATGGCTGTACCCCTGCAGCATCCTGAGACAATGAACAGGGAGTGGGATGGGATCTTTGGCAAAACATATGGAGTTGTTGGCAGTCTTCCTAACGTTTCCAACCTATTTGTGGGAGCTCGCTGTGCGCAACTTAGCTGCTGCGTTTCCTACAATATAACAAGGACTGCACTTCAAAAGTAATTCATTGGCTGCAAGGACATTGGGTCAGCTTGAGGTGGTGAAAGGTGCTACGTAAATGCAGGACACACTTTGCTTCTTTTCACAGCACAGGTCACTGACTTCAGGAGACACGGTGAGAAAAGCTTTGGCGTGGAAAAGAAGTTCTTATGCTCAAAGTTCCTTCTCCCACTAATGTTCATAAACCATGTCGGCCTATCTAGCAAGCTGAGGCCTACGTAGGCCTTGTGAAGAATGGAAATGTATTTGGACCTAAACTGACACTTCCAAATAATAGAAACTGTGGAATTCATTTTTGATTGTTTTTGATTAATTGGACTGGAGAAAATTGAGGCTCGGCCTAGACCGGAAGCTGAACATAAAGAGGAAAACTTAAAAATACGCAATTCAAGTCGACGGGCAGGATTCTCATGAGGAAAAGCAGCAATGCAGATTTAATGGGCCACTTCTGTGCTGCAACATTCTGCGATTGAGAGGCTGGGTCCTTCTTGCTGTTAATCTTCACATCACGTTGTGGTATTAACCTCCCGCTGGACAGCAAGTTTGCTCGCCAGCTCAAAGCTCCTCCTGCAAGCCTCCCAGTGTCTTGCAGTGGTGTCAGCTGTGGCATTGTGGGTAGCATTCTTTGCCTCTGACTCGACAAGTTGTGGGTGGTCCCACTTCAGGGACGCTAAATCTTGGCTAATATTCCAGTGCGATACTGACGGGGTGCTGCACAGTCAGAGGTGCCTTCTTTCAGATGATACATTAAACTGAGGCCCTGTCAGGCACTGTTTTGGCACTGTTGTGAAAAATCCCTGGTGCCCTGACCAATATTTGACCAAAATCCCCAAACCAACATCACTAAAATAGATTATGCGGGTGTTATTTCGTCGGACCTTGCTGTACACAAATGGGTTATTGTATTTCCTACATGACAGCAACGACTGCATTTCAAAAATATTTCACTTGGGACTTCCTGAGGTTTTGAAAACCTCAATTATATATAAATGTAAACTCTTTATTCAAAGCAGCTACATTCAAAAAAGTAGCAGGCACGCAAAACATAGTAATAATCCCACCCATTACCCACTTTGAGAACCAGCAAAGCAAACAGACGCTCCCACTAAGCCTAACACAGTACGCAGCTGAGCCTGAATCAAAGGGACCTGGGCCTCTGCATAAACAAAGCTCATACGCTGCATCCAGTTTTACAGGAGTGCCCTCTGTACACATTCCCCTGCTTTCACAAGCGATTGGTTTCTGTAGGTGAGCTGAGGTTTTAATATTGCAGCACTTGGGATTGCCAAACCTAGAGCACCAGCTTCAAGCCCAAAATGAAAGCCCGACCTAATCCTTGCTAAACCCTTGCCAGTGGCATGGATTAACCACGAAAGGCAGGTCTTCCTAACAGTCGGTCTTAGCAAGTCCTGGTAGCTCCTCATTTGATATGCAGGCAATTTCACCAGGTCAGCACTTCAATCAACGAGTGGCACTAGCACAGGCTTCTCGTACAAAAATATGCTTTATTCATGAAATACCTAAAAGGACATTACAAAATATTAAAAATATCCATCGCAGAAAGTGCAATGAAAGTCAAGTTTTCTACAAAGATCATGTTGCACTCTGAGGTGCTTCAATACAATAGTGATACATGTAAAATTTACTGCATACATTCAACGTGAGTCCTACAGCCTGAGGGCTTCTATACAATTCCCAGCCCCTCGTTGTGCTATGGCTGAAAGGTCTTAGACAGTGACCTTTCCCCATTGCGCCTCTGCGTTGGCTGTCCCAAGCTTTACTGCGTCCCTCAGCACGGAATGTGCCAGTCCGCAACACTCGGTCGGGGACAACTCTTTGCAGTGGAAGGCCAACAAGTTATGGGCAGACTAAAGAGCGTCTTTCACCGAGCTGATGATCCTCCAGCAGAGGTTTGTCTTGGTGTGCATCCCTGGGAACAGCCCATAGAGCACAGAGTCCTCGAATGCAGAAACACACAGGGTCAGCGCCTGTGTATAATTCTTAATCAGATCCCCCCCAGGACAATGGCAGAATAAGAGATACATATTTTAATGAGCATAGGGGAGGTGGTGGCATGGCGGTATTATCACTGGATGAGTATTCTAGAGACCAAGGGTTATGCTCTGTGGAGCTGGGTTCAAATCCCACCAGGGCCGAATTAAAAGACTGATGATGACCATTGTCGATTGATGTAAAAACCCACCTGGTTCACTAAAGTCCTCCATGTGACTCCAGACCCAAAGCAATGTGGTTGACTCTTAAGTGCCCTCTGAACAAAGGCAATTGGGGATGGGCAATAAAATTCTGGCCCAGCCAGCGAATAAAAGGAACAAAACAAAGAAGACGGGTTTGCCACTGCTACGCACTTCAGCCAACAGGGAGGTCTACATGTCTGCACGAGGCTGCACTTCTGTAAGACACCTTGGTGGAAGGCTGAGGGAAAGCAGGGACAAAGAACCCCATAAAAACTGGTGCTTAACGTCACACACTGGCATCTTACCATGGATATTGAGTGACGACAGCTGCCTGCAAGGCCTCAGGCTGGACAATCATCACTGGTGTGAGCTGGCTGGGTTCCAGTGCTGTGGTGACTGTGCAGCCACTCCTCAGTCAAATCTGGCTGGGCTTGTTCCTGACATTCCTTTGAGATGTTTTGGCAGGGCGTGTCGAGCACCAATTCTCAGCAACACGCCCCTCAGGAGCAGGTGCCTGGGCACAGCAGAGAGAGAGTGCAGAGAGCATATTGTTGCAGGTGCATTCCTCAGCAAGATTCCGATGCGGGAGTCCTCTGATATTTACAAAGCGTCTAATTGCCCTGACGTCTAAATCTCTCCCCGAAAGAAACGTCCTGCTCCCTCTTCCCACCCTTCCCCCAACCACGCCCTCCACAACACCACCCCCCCCACCCCCCCGCCCCCCACCCCCGCCGCCTCCCCCAACCCAACCAATCTTCCGACTCTCGCCGGGTTACTGATCCACAGGGAAAGTTGCACTCCCACCTCCCCGAGATCTCCTTGTTATTCTTCACTTGGGAGTTTAAACGGTTGGTGTCCATGTGCGATTGTGTGGAGCGCTGCAGATATAGGGCAGGTCAGGTCCTAACCCAGAATCTATACGTTCTTTCCAGCGGTGGTAACTGGATCATAATGGACTCCACTCAACAGGTGGGAATTTAATGCCCCCTCGCTGGCGAGTTTGGAGGTGGGGGGCATTTAATTGGGCTGCAGTGCGTGAGGTGGGGCCCTGCAGCATTCCTGCCTCCACCTGATTAAGTCCAGGGTGGGAAGGCCTTTGGAATGGATGTTAATTGACGCCATTATGTGGGAAATTAATGACCACTCAAGGACCTCATCCCACTGCCACTCGTGTCCAAACTGTGGTGGGCAGGTGAGTCACCACACAGGGAACCTGGACGGATTTGCCCTTGTTCAAAGGCATTCGGTACCTGATCAACAGATCCAGCATCAGGAAGTGGGGGGTAGGCAACCACTCAGAGCCAACCCCTGTACCCTTTCTCCCCTTCCTGCCCTTGCTCACCTGTGCCCTGGGACCCTCGTCAACCCTAGGCCTCTGGTGGATGCTCTACTGGTAACGGCCACTGTTCTTGTTCATGCTGATGAGCAATCAAGAGATGCCAACTTCTGATTAGCTGGCAGCCCTCTGGGGGCAGGACATGTAACCCCCCCCACCCCCCACCACCACCACCCTGGTAACCTTGGGGAAGGACCAACACTGGACAGTTAAGTGACTGGCTGGCACTTAATTCTGGTACCCTCCCCTAACAGAGGTGATGGGGGAGTCCAGCCAGTTCTCCACCATTGGGTGAAACCCCCGTTACCCACATTATATTTGCCCCAGTGACTCTCCTCAGGCCCCTGCCAAGAGTGCTCTCTGCCTCTTGCCCCCTACCTCAAACTCTGACCTTGTATCATATTCTACCCCAGGTTGCCATGGCAATTAGAAGTCGTTCATGTGAAACTTCATCAAAAGCTTTGTGAAAACCCAGGTAAACTATATTTTCCACAATCCACTTTAGCTGTGAAGTTCTCAAAACAAACGCTCGGAGCATAAAAGGAGGTAATTTGAAGAGACATTTTCACACAAAACATGAAGGTATTAAATGAATTGCTAATAATGGCTGTTGAAGCTGAATCTATTGCTACAAACACAAGAGAGACCAGAGAAATGGCTCTGGTCAGAGAGTGAGCACAGGCACAACAGCAAACACAAGCATTTCTGCCTGAAGCTCCTCTTACAAATGTGCTTGAAGGATTATCATTGACAACCAACGGTGGGAGCACCATCATTTCCATTTTTATGGGATGTGTTAAATGAAAGTGGAGCAATTTTCACAGTGTGGGAGCTCTTGCTCAATGTGCCCTGTGCCTTTTTATGGGTTTCACTCAGGCAATAGCTTTGGGGAACTCCCAGGTATTCACTCGCAAATCCCTCACTTATCTGAGGTGTCACCTCACAATAAAATATCAACACGGCCAAAGGGCGTTTGCTTCTGACAGAAAGCTTTCAATACAGCCACGGACACTTCCTTATTGTATTTTGTTTTCTAATTTCTGCTGCTTCACTGAAAATGTATGAAGAATTGTCTGGAGGTGTTAATAGGCTAGGCTAACGTCCCCATGGGAGATCCCAGTCTTAGTTGACCCATTATTTGGACACTCTGAGAGTGGAGGTCAGGCCGAGGCCCTGTCCCTGTTCTCATTGCTCAGTCCACTCTCATCACTGTGCCCCCTACTTGAATTCCCGCATTGCTTTCTCTCTCCAAATGTTACTCTGAAGAAGGAGGCTTGTTTTTAAAATCACAATCAAGAATCACAGTAGTTTGCAAAAGAGCTCCTTCTGAAACATCATGTTATGACAGACCACTAGTCTTGCTCAGAAATACAGCACAAATGGTATGACTTTTCTGTGCTATTCATTAAACTAAAATCCTGTATCACTGACTGTATCAATATGCAATAGCATTACATTGTGAATGTGTGGTATGTTATCAGTGTGATGTAAGTTATAGGACACACATATGGTTTATGACCTTAATTAGTGTTGTGACTAACTGACACCAAATGGTAAGTGCTTTATTAGTAAGGTAGGATGTTGATTTTAAGATAGTAGCACATTATGGGGTTCTGATACCATTTAACAAAATGCTCAGGTTTAATTCTATTGGTTTCTGATTTCCACTAAGTGTAACACAATCGTGTAACAAGCTTCTATCTACATTTTCTATTATGTGTAAGTCATGGACAATGACTGTGATCCAGGCTGATTTACAAACCATTCAAAAAAATGCAGCTTAATTGTAATATACCTCTGCAGTCCTGCCACATCCCAGCTTCAGGACATCACTGCAGGAGTTCCTCAGGGTAGTGTCCTCGGCCCGACCATTTTCACCTGCTTCATCATTGACCTTCCTTCCGTTATAAGGTCAGAAGTGGGGATGTTCGCTGATGATTGCACAATGTTCAGCACTATTCGCGACTCCTCAGATACTGAAGCAGTCCATGTCCAAATGCAGCAAGACTTGGACAATATCCAGGCTTGGGCTGACAAGTGGCAAGTAACATTCACGCTACACAAGTACCAGGCAATGACCTTCTCCGACGAGAGAATCTAACCATCACTGCTTGACATTCAATGGCATTACCGTCACTGAATCCCCCACTATCAAAGTCGTGAGAGTTACCATTGACCAGAAACTGAACTGAACTAGCCATATAAATACTGTGGCTAAAAGAGCAGGTAGAGGCTAGGAATCTAGTGGCGAGTAACTCATCTCCTGACTCCCAAAGTCTGTCCACCATCTACAAGGCACAAGTCAGGAGTGTGATAGAATACTCTAGAATACTCTCCACTTGCCTGGATGAGTGCAGCTCCAACAACACTCAGGAAGGTTGACACCATCCAGGACAAAGCAACTCGTTTGATTGGCACCCCATCTACACATATTCACTCCCTCCACCACCAATGCACAGTAGCAGCAGTGTGTACCATCTACAATATGCACTGCAGGAACTCACCAAGTCTCCTTAGATAGCACCTTCCAAACACTTGACCACTGCCATCTAGAAGGACATGGGCAGCAGGTAGATGGGAACACCACCACCTGGAAGTTCCCCTCCAAGTCACTCACCATCCTGACTTGGAAATATATCACCATTCCTCCCCCGTCGCTGGGTCAACTATCTGCCTAACAGCACCGTGGGGTAACCTACACCACGTGTACTGCAGCAGTTCAAAAAGGCAGCTCACCACCACCTTCTCAAGGGCAATTAGGGGTGGGCAATAAATGCTGACCTAGCCAGCAATGCCCACATCCCATAAATGAATGAAAAAAAAATCACTAGAGCCTTAATGTTAGTTTTACAGATTTCAGTCCAGTCAGTCTTCATGGGAATCATACAGCCCAGAAGGAAACCATTCAGCCCACATCCCTCTGCTAGCTCTTTCAAAGTGCTCTCCAATTAGTTCAGTTCCCCATGATCTCTCCCTATAATCCTGCAAATGTTTCCTTTTGGACGATTATCTCCAATTGCCTTTTGAAAGTTAATACTGAATCTGCTTTCATTGCCCTCCCAGCCAGTGCATTCCAAATCATACATCTCACTGCATAAAACAAAATCCTCCTCGTCTCCCTTACGTAAGTATGTGGATTTTATTTTAATGTTTATTCTTGGTTTTGAGAGCCTTTCTGTCTCCACCATCTATCAGTACATTTCACATCTTTATAACAGGAAGATATTTGTAAAAAGGGATTTATGATTTGTTGATAGAAATAAATGTTATTGTGTGGGCATCTTGCTAGGATCTAGCTCTAACACTCTATATTGAATCATCACACCAACTTAAAAGCACCTCAAAAGAACATTACCAGAGGGTCTTTTGACAGAACCACCTTTGGTGCAAACAACGTGTTTAAGTTCAAATTTCTTTCCACACATTGGCCTGAATTTCACACCGCCCCACCAGCGGGTTTTTAGGCAGGAAGAGCCAACCAGAGGCCACTTAAGGGCTGTTTCCCACCCAGCCTCAATTTTTAGGCCAACAGGAGGGTTTCCCGGAGGTGGAGGGAGCCCGAAAATGATTGGGCTTAGGCCTTGGCTGGGAAGGGAGGATGGGCATCTCCAACAGAAGACCCCTTCTAACTTCGGGAACCCCTCCCTTAATGTCTGGTGGCCGCTGGATCTCCCTACCCCTTCCCCGCACCCGCCCTGGCCTCACCCCCAACACCCCAAGCGTCCACTTTAGGCCCCCCCACACCCTCCCCCAGAGCCTTCCCTAATCCTCCCCACCCTGAGACCCTGAAAACTTACCTTTCCATCCAGTCCTGGGACTTAGGCTCTATCATCTTCGTGCACTTCCTCTTCTGTCCACTGTCACCCCTGTCGCTGCAGGGGCTGGAGAGCTGCTGGCAAGTCAGGCTGGACGGCAGCTCTCTAAGGCGGGACTTCCTCCCAGATGAGAGGCGGAAGTCCCAATCTGCAGCTACTTAGCGCTCATTCGAGTGTGAAATGGCTGCGGGGCAGGCAGAGTTGGTGGGGACTCTTTGGCTGGCAGGAAGGGAAACCCCTCCATCCAAAGTGATCTGGCCGTAATCTTTAAAACTTCATCAATTAACCTAGTTTGCATCAATGATTTTCAATGAACTGGAACTCAGCCCAACTAAATTGCTCAGACGAACAACTGTGCATGCCTCATCGGCTGTGCACAAACTTATAGGAACACAGGAACATAGGAACAGGATTTGATCATTTAGCCTCTCAAGCCTGTGTGTGATTGTATTAGGAACATAGGACCTAAGAGCTGGAGTAGGCCATTCGGCCCTTTGAGTCTGCTCCAACATGGTTGATATGGTTGTGGCCTCAACTCCACTTTCCCCTGTCTGCCCCCCTATAACCCTTGACTCCCTTGTCTGTCAAAAAATCTGCCTAAATCAGCCTTGAATAAATTCAATGACCCAGCCTCCACTGCTCTCTGGGAAAGAGAATTCCACATATTAGCAACCTTCTGAACGAAAAAATCTCTCCTCACCTCCGTCTTAAAAGGGAGGCCTCTTATTTTGCACCCCCTAGTTCTAGTCTCCCCGGCAAGTGGAAACATCCTCCCGGTATCCACCCTATCGAGCTCCCTTTGGATCTTATGTGCTTCAATAAAATCACTTCTCATTCTTCTAAATTCCAGTGGGTTCCAAGCCCAATCTGTTCAACATTTCTTCGTAAGATAAGCCCCTCATCCCAGGAATGAGTCGAGTGAGCCTTCCCTGAACTGCTTCTAACGCAGTTATATCTTTTTTCAAATAAGGAGACCAAACCTGTGCACGGTACTCCAGATGTGGTCTCTGTATTGGGGGATAGTGAACAGGGCCAAAGCAAAAAGCGAGACCAGATGATGATTTTCTGATTGTAAGTTATTATGGCAATGCAATAAACTGATGAAAGATGTCTTTTGTGATAAAGGTTGAATGAGCCAAAAGTAGGTGACACAAAATTGAATGAATTTTCACTGAGCATAAAAATTGTCTATTGTTCCATTAGTGTCTGGGTGTTTCTGGACTGGTACCACCCAGTCTAATTCCTGCTGTTTCCGACATTATTGACTATTAACTCCCACACGTCCTGGAAATAATTCAAGCAGTACTCTTAATATGGCTATAAATTCAGCAACAAAAAGTAAGAATAACATATTTTGCATGCAGAATCTCCCCCTCACGCTTTCTGGATCATGCTCTCCCCTCAAGCAGAGAAGGGAGGATGGATTGGGTTGGAAGGTAGCCATGACTGGGGGAGGTAGCTGTGACTGGGGGAGGTAGCTGTGACTGGGGGAGGTAGCTGTGACTGGGGGAGGTAGCTGTGACCGGGGGAGGTAGCTGTGATCTGGGGAGGTAGCTGTGATCAGGGGAGGTAGCTGTGACTGGGGGAGGTAGCTGTGACTGGGGGAGGTAGCTGTGACCGGGGGAGGTAGCTGTGATCAGGGGAGGTAGCTGTAACTGAGGGAGTTGCTGTGACTGGGAGAGGTAGCTGTGATCAGGGGAGGTAGCAGTGATCAGGGGAGGTAGCTGTGACTGGGGGAGGTAGCTGTGACTGGGGGAGGTAGCTGTGATCAGGGGAGGTAGCTGTGACCGGGGGAGGTAGCTGTGACTGGGGGAGGAAGCTGTGACTGGGGGAGGTAGCTGTGACCGGGGGAGGTAGCTGTGATCAGGGGAGGTAGCTGTGACTGGGGGAGGTAGCTGTGATCAGGGGAGGTAGCTGTGACTGGGGGAGGAAGCTGTGACTGGGGGAGGTAGCTGTGATCAGGGTAGGTAGCTGTGAATGGGGGAGGTAGCTGTGACTGGGGGAGGTAGATGTGCTCATGGGAGGTAGCTGTGATCAGGTGAGGTAGCTGTGATCAGGGTAGGTAGCTCTGACTGGGGGATGTAGCTGAGATCAGGGGAGGTAGATGTGACTGGGGGAGGTAGCTGTGAACGGGGGAGGTAGCTGTGATCAGGGGAGGTAGATGTGATCAGGGGATGTAGCTGTGACTGGGGGAGGTAGCTGTGACTGGGGGAGGTAGCTGTGACTGGGGGAGGTAGCTGTGACCGGGGGAGGTAGCTGTGACCGGGGGAGGTAGCGGTGAGTGGGGGAGGTAGCTGTGACTGGGGGAGGTAGCTGTGACTGGGGGAGGTACCTGTGATCAGGGGAGGTAGCGGTGACTGGGGGAGATAGCTGTGACTGGGGGAGGTAGCTGTGAGTGGGGGAGGTAGCTGTGACTGGGTGAGGTAGCTGTGATCAAGGAGGGTAGCTGTGACTGGGGGAGGTAGCTGTGACTGGGGAAGGTAGATGTGACTGGGGGAGGTAGCTGTGAACAGGGGAGGTAGCTGTGACTGGGGAGGTAGCTCTGACTGGGGGAGGTAGCTGTGACTGGGGGAGGTAGCTGTGACTGGGGGTGGTAGCTGTTACTGGGGGATGTAGCTGTGATCAGGAGAGGTAGCTGTGATCAGGGGAGGTAGCTGTGACTGGGGGAGGTAGCTGTGATCAGGGGAGGTAGCTATGACTAGGGAGGGAGCTGTGATCAGGGGAGGTAGCTGTGATCAGGGGAGGTAGCTGTGACTGGGGGAGGTAGCTGTGACTGGGGAAGGTAGCTGGGACTGGGGGAGGTAGCTCTGATCAGGGGAGGTAGCTGTGAGTGGGAGAGGTAGCTGTGATCAGGGGAGGTAGCTGAGACTGGGGGAGGTAGCTGTGACTGGGGGAGGTAGCTGTGACTGGGGGAGGTAGCTGTGATCAGAGGAGGTAGCTGTGACTGGGGGAGGTAGCTGTGACTTGGGGAGGTAGCTGTGATCAGGGGAGGTAGATGTGACTGGGGGAGGTAGCTGTGATCAGGGGAGGTAGCTGTGACTGGGGGAGGTAGCTGTGACTGAGGGAGGTAGATGTGACTGGGGGAGGTAGCTGTGATCAGGGGAGGTAGCCGTGACTGGGGGAGGTAGCTGTGACTGGGGGCGGTAGCTGTGACTGGGGGAGGTAGCTGTGATCAAGGGAGGTAGCTGTGACTGGGAGAGGTAGCTGTAACTGGGGGAGGTAGCTGTGATCAGGGGAGGTAGCTGTGACTGGGGGAGGTAGCTGTGACTTGGGGAGGTAGCTGTGACTGGGGGAGGTAGCTGTGATCAGGGGAGGTAGATGTGACTGGGGGAGGTAGCTGTGACTGGGGGAGGTAGCTGTGAACAGGGGAGGTAGCTGTGACCGGGGAAGGTAGCTGTGACTGGCGGAGGTAGCTGTGATCAGGGGAGGTAGCTGTGACTGGGGGAGGTTGCTGTGATCAGGGGAGGTAGCTGTGACTGGGGGAGGTAGCTGTGACTGGGGGAGGTAGATTAGACTGGGGGAGGTAGATGTGATCAGGGGAGGTAGCTGTGATCAGGGGAGGTAGCTGTGTCTGGGGGAGGTAGCTGTGACTGGGGGAGGTAGCTGTGATCAGGGGAGTTAGCTGTGTCGGGGGAGGTAGATGTGACTGGGGGAGGCAGCTGTGATCAGGGGAGGTAGCTGTGATCAGGGGAGGTAGCTGTGACTGGGGGAGGTAGCTGTGACTGGGGGAGGTAGATGTGATCAGGGGAGGTAGCTGTCTGGGGGAGGTAGCGGTGATTGGGGGAGGTAGAGTGACTGGGGGAGGTAGCTGTGATCAGGGGAGGTAGCTGTGACTGGGGGAGGTAGCTGTGACTGGGGGAGGTAACTGTGATCAGGTGAGGTAGCTGTGACTGGGGGAGGTAGCTGTGACTGGGGGAGGTAACTGTGATCAGGTGAGGTAGCTGTGACTGGGGGAGGTAGCTGTGACTGGGGGAGGTAGCTGTGACAGGGGGAGGTAGCTGTGACTGGGCGTGGTAGCTGTGACTGGGGGAGGTAGCTGTGATCAGGGGAGGTAGCTGTGACTGGGGGAGGTAGCTGTGACTGGGGGAGGTAACTGTGATCAGGTGAGGTAGCTGTGACTGGGGGAGGTAGCTGGGATCAGGGGAGGTAGCTGTGACTGGGGGAGGTAGCTGTGACTGGGGGAGGTAGCTGTGACTGGGGGAGGTAGCTGTGATCAGGGGAGGTAGCTGTGACAGGGGGAGGTAGCAGTGAGAAGGGGAGTTAGCTGTGAGAGGGGGAGGTAGCTGTGACTGGGGGAGGTAGCTGTGACTGGGGGAGTTAGCCGTGAAAAGGGGGAGGTAGCTGTGATCAGGGGAGGTAGCAGTGACTGGGGGAGGTAGCTGTGATCAGGGGAGGTAGCTGTGGCTGGGGAGGGAGCTGTGATCAGGGGAGGTAGATGTGATCAGGGGAGGTAGCTGTGTCTGGGGCAGGTAGCTGTGACTGGGGGAGGTAGCTGAGATCAGGGGAGGTAGATGTGATCAGGGGAGGTAGCGGTGACAGGGGTCGTAGCTGTGACTGGGGGAGGTAGCTGTGATCAGGGGAGGTAGCTGTGACTGCGGGAGTTAGCTGTGAATGGGAGAGGTAGCTGTGATCAGGGGAGGTAGCTGTGACAGGGGGAGATAGCGGTGACCGGGGGAGGTAGCTGTGACTGGGGGAGGTAGCTGTGACTGGGGGAGGTAGCTGTGACTGGGGGAGGTCGCTGTGATCAGGGGAGGTAGCTGTGACTGGGGGAGGTAGCTGTGATCAGGGGAGGTAGCTGTGACAGGGGGAGGTAGCAGTGAGAGGGGGAGGTAGCTGTGAGAGGGGGAGGTAGCTGTGACTGGGGGAGGTAGCTGTGACTGGGGGAGTTAGCCGTGAAAAGGGGGAGGTAGCTGTGATCAGGGGAGGTAGCTGTGATCATGGGAGGTAGCTGTTATTGGGGGATGTAGCTGTGATCAGGGAAGGTAGCAGTGACTGGGGGAGGTAGCTGTGATCAGGGGAGGTAGCTGTGGCTGGGGAGGGAGCTGTGATCAGGGGAGGTAGATGTGATCAGGGGAGGTAGCTGTGACTGGGGGAGGTTGCTGTTACTGGGGGAGGAAGCTGTGACTGGGGGAGGTAGCTTTGACAGGTGGAGGTAGCTGTGACTGGGGGAGGTAGCTGTGATCAGGGGAGGTAGCTGTGACTGGGGGAGGTAACTGTGACTGGGGGTGGTAGCTGTTACTGGGGGATGTAGCTGTGATCAGGAGAGGTAGCTGTGATCAGGGGAGGTAGCTGTGACTGGGGGATGTAGCTGTGATGAGGGGAGGTAGCTGTGACTGGGGGAGGTTGCTGTGACTGGGGGACGTAGCTCTGATCAGGGGAGGTAGCTGTGAGTGGGGGAGGTAGGTGTGACTGGGGGAGATAGCTGTGATCAGGGGAGGTAGCTGTGACTGGGGGAGGTAGCTGTGACTGGGGGAGGTAGATGTGACTGGGGGAGGAAGCTGTGACTGGGGGAGGTTGCTGTGACTGGGGGAGGTAGATGTGACTGGGGGAGGTAGCTGTGATCAGGGGAGGTAGCTGTGATCGGGGAGGTAGCTGTGTCTGGGGCAGGTAGCTGTGACTGGGGGAGGTAGCTGAGATCAGGGGAGGTAGATGTGATCAGGGGAGGTAGCTGTGACTGGGGGAGGTAGCTGTGATCAGGGGAGGTAGCTGTGATCATGGGAGGTAGCTGTGACTGGGGGAGGTAGCTGTGATCATGGAGGTAGCTGTGACTGGGGGAGGTAGCTGTGATCAGGGGAGGTAGCTATGACTGGGGGAGGTAGCTGTGACTGGGGGAGGTACCTGTGACTGGGGGAGGTAGCTGTTATTGGGGGATGTAGCTGTGATCAGTGAAGGTAGCAGTGACTGGGGGAGGTAGCTGTGATCAGGGGAGGTAGCTGTGGCTGGGGAGGGAGCTGTGATCAGGGGAGGTAGATGTGATCAGGGGAGGTAGCTGTGACTGGGGGAGGTTGCTGTTACTGGGGGAGGAAGCTGTGACTGGGGGAGGTAGCTTTGACAGGTGGAGGTAGCTGTGACTGGGGGAGGTAGCTGTGATCAGGGGAGGTAGCTGTGATCATGGGAGTTAGCTGTGACTGGGGGAGGTAGCTGTGACTGGGGGAGGTACCTGTGACTGGGGGAGGTAGCTGTTATTGGGGGATGTAGCTGTGATCAGGGAAGGTAGCAGTGACTGGGGGAGGTAGCTGTGATCAGGGGAGGTAGCTGTGGCTGGGGAGGGAGCTGTGATCAGGGGAGGTAGATGTGATCAGGGGAGGTAGCTGTGACTGGGGGAGGTTGCTGTTACTGGGGGAGGAAGCTGTGACTGGGGGAGGTAGCTTTGACAGGTGGAGGTAGCTGTGACTGGGGGAGGTAGCTGTGATCAGGGGAGGTAGCTGTGACTGGGGGAGGTAACTGTGACTGGGGGTGGTAGCTGTTACAGGGTGATGTAGCTGTGATCAGGAGAGGTAGCTGTGATCAGGGGAGGTAGCTGTGACTGGGGGATGTAGCTGTGATGAGGGGAGGTAGCTGTGACTGGGGGAGGTTGCTGTGACTGGGGGAGGTAGCTCTGATCAGGGGAGGTAGCTGTGAGTGGGGGAGGTTGCTGTGACTGGGGGAGGTAGCTCTGATCAGGGGAAGTAGCTGTGAGTGGGGGAGGTTGCTGTGACTGGGGGAGGTAGCTCTGATCAGGGGAGGTAGCTGTGAGTGGGGGAGGTAGCTGTGATCAGGGGAGGTAGCTGTGACTGGGGGAGGTAGCTGTGATCAGGGGAGGTAGCTGTGACTGGGGGAGGTAGCTGTGACAGGGGGAGTTAGCTGTGACTGGGCGTGGTAGCTGTGACTGGGGGAGGTAGCTGTGACTGGGGAAGGTAGATGTGACTGGGGGAGGAAGCTGTGAACAGGGGAGGTAGCTGTGACTGGGGAGGTAGCTCTGACTGGGGGAGGTAGCTGTGACTGGGGGAGGTAGCTATGACTGGGGGAGGTAGCTGTGACCAGGGAAGGTAGCTGTTTCTGGGGAGGTAGCTGTGATCACTGGAGGTAGCTGTGACTGAGGAGGTAGCTGTGACTGGGGGAGGTAGCTGTGACTGGGGGAGGTAGATGTGACTGGGGGAGGAAGCTGTGACTGGGGGAGGTCGCTGTGACTGGGGGAGGAAGATGTGACTGGGGGAGGTACCTGTGATCAGGGGAGGTAGCTGTGATCGGGGAGGTAGCTGTGTCTGGGGCAGGTAGCTGTGACTGGGGGAGGTAGCTGAGATCGGGGAGGTAGATGTGATCAGGGCAGGTAGCTGTGCCAGGGGTCGTAGCTGTGACTGGGGGAGGTAGCTGTGATCAGGGGAGGTAGCTGTGACTGCGGGAGTTAGCTGTGAATGGGAGAGGTAGCTGTGATCAGGGGAGGTAGCTGTGACTGGGGGAGATAGCTGTGACCGGGGGAGGTAGCTGTGACTGGGGGAGGTAGCTGTGACTGGAGGAGGTAGCTGTGACTGGGGGAGGTCGCTGTGATCAGGGGAGGTAGCTGTGACTGCGGGAGGTAGCTGTGATCAGGGGATGTAGCTGTGACTGGGGGAGGTAGCTGTGACTGGGGGAGGTAGCTGTGATCAGGGGAGGTAGCTGTGATCAGGGGAGGTAGATGTGACTGGGGGAGGTAGCTGTGACTTGGGGAGGTAGCTGTGACTGGGGGAGGTAGCTGTGATCAGGGGAGGTAGCTGTGACTAGGGGAGGTAGCTGTGACCGGGGGAGGTAGCTGTGATAAGGGGAGGTAGCTGTGACTGGGGGAGGTAGCTGTGATCAGGGGAGGTAGCTGTGACTGGGGGAGGTAGCTGTGACTGGGGGAGGTAGCTGTGACTGGGGGAGGTAGCTGTGATCAGGGGAGGTAGCTGTGACAGGGGGAGGTAGCTGTGAGAGGGGGAGGTAGCTGTGACTGGGGGAGGTAGCTGTGACTGGGGGAGTTAGCTGTGAAAAGGGGGAGGTAGCTGTGATCAGGGGAGGTAGCTGTGACTGGGGGAGGTAGCTGTGATCAGGGGAGGTAGCTGTGATCATGGGAGGTAGCTGTGACTGGGGGAGGTAGCTGTGATCATGGGAGGTAGCTGTGACAGGGGGAGGTAGCTGTGATCAGGGGAGGTAGCTGTGACTGGGGGAGGTAGCTGTGACTGGGGGAGGTACCTGTGACTGGGGGAGGTAGCTGTTATTGGGGGATGTAGCTGTGATAAGGGAAGGTTTCAGTGACTGGGGGAGGTAGCTGTGATCAGGGGAGGTAGCTGTGGCTGGGGAGGGAGCTGTGATCAGGGGAGGTAGATGTGATCAGGGGAGGTAGCTGTGACTGGGGGAGGTTGCTGTTACTGGGGGAGGAAGCTGTGACTGGGGGAGGTAGCTTTGACAGGTGGAGGTAGCTGTGACTGGGGGAGGTAGCTGTGATCAGGGGAGGTAGATGTGACTGGGGGAGGTAACTGTGACTGGGGGTGGTAGCTGTTACTGGGGGATGTAGCTGTGATCAGGAGAGGTAGCTGTGATCAGGGGAGGTAGCTGTGACTGGGGGATGTAGCTGTGATGAGGGGAGGTAGCTGTGACTGGGGGAGGTTGCTGTCACTGGGGGAGGTAGCTCTGATCAGGGGAGGTAGCTGTGAGTGGGGGAGGTTGCTGTGACTGGGGGAGGTAGCTCTGATCAGGGGAGGTAGCTGTGAGTGGGGGAGGTAGCTGTGATCAGGGGAGGTAGCTGTGACTGGGGGAGGTAGCTGTGACTGGGGGAGGTAGCTGTGATCAGTGGAGGTAGCTGTAACTGGGGGAGGTAGCTGTGATCAGGGGAGGTAGCTGTGACTGGGGGAGGTAGCTGTGACAGGGGGAGTTAGCTGTGACTGGGCGTGGTAGCTGTGACTGGGGGAGGTAGCTGTGACTGGGGAAGGTAGATGTGACTGGGGGAGGAAGCTGTGAACAGGGGAGGTAGCTGTGACTGGGGGAGGTAGCTGTCATCAGGGGAGGTAGCTGTGGCTGGGGAGGGAGCTGTGATCAGGGGAGGTAGATGTGATCAGGGGAGGTAGCTGTGACTGGGGGAGGTTGCTGTTACTGGGGGAGGAAGCTGTGACTGGGGGAGGTAGCTTTGACAGGTGGAGGTAGCTGTGGCTGGGGAGGGAGCTGTGATCAGGGGAGGTAGATGTGATCAGGGGAGGTAGCTGTGACTGGGGGAGGTTGCTGTTACTGGGGGAGGAAGCTGTGACTGGGGGAGGTAGCTTTGACAGGTGGAGGTAGCTGTGACTGGGGGAGGTAGCTGTGATCAGGGGAGGTAGCTGTGACTGGGGGAGGTAACTGTGACTGGGGGTGGTAGCTGTTACTGGGGGATGTAGCTGTGATCAGGAGAGGTAGCTGTGATCAGGGGAGGTAGCTGTGACTGGGGGATGTAGCTGTGATGAGGGGAGGTAGCTGTGACTGGGGGAGGTTGCTGTGACTGGGGGAGGTAGCTCTGATCAGGGGAGGTAGCTGTGAGTGGGGGAGGTTGCTGTGACTGGGGGAGGTAGCTCTGATCAGGGGAGGTAGCTGTGAGTGGGGGAGGTTGCTGTGACTGGGGGAGGTAGCTGTGATCAGGGGAGGTAGCTGTGACTGGGGGAGGTAGCTGTGACTGGGGGAGGTAGCTGTGATCAGGAGAGGTAGGTGTGACTGGGGGAGGTAGCTGTTACTGGGGGAGGCAGCTGTGATCAGGGGAGGTAGATGTGACTGGGGGAGGTAGATGTGATCAGAGGAGGTAGCTGTGACTGGGGGGGGTGGCTGTGACTGGGGGAGGTAGCTGTGATCAGGGGAGGTAGCTGTGACTGAGAGATATAGCGGTAACTGGGGGAGGTAGCTGTCATCAGGGGTGGTAGCTGCGTCTTGGGGAGGTAGCTGTGACTGGGGGAGTTAGCTGTGAAAAGGGAAGGTAGCTGTGAGTGAGGGAGGTAGCTGTGACTGGGGGATCTAGCTGTGACTGGGGGAGGTAGCTGTGACTGGGGGAGGTAGATGTGATCAGGGGAGGTAGCTGTGACTGGGGGACGTAGCTGTGACTTGGGGAGGTAGCTGTGACTGGGGGAGGTAGCTATGACTGGGGGAGGTAGCTGTGAACAGGGGAGGTAGCTGTGACTGGGGGAGGTAGCTGTGACTGGGGGAGGTAGCTGTGATCAGGGGAGGTAGCTGTGACTGGGGGAGGTTGCGGTGATCAGGGAAGGTAGCTGTGACTGGGGGAGGTAGCTGTGACTGGGGGAGGTAGCAGTGACTGGGGGAGGTAGCTGTGATCAGGGGAGGTAGCTGTGTCGGGGGGAGGTAGATGTGACTGGGGGAGGTAGCTGTGATCAGGGGAGGTAGCTGTGATCAGGGGAGGTAGCTGTGACTGGGGGAGGTAGCTGTGACTGGGGGAGGTAGATGTGATCAGGGGAGGTAGCTGTGTCTGGGGGAGGTAGCGGTGATTGGGGGTTGTAGTGTGACTGGGGGAGGTAGCTGTGATCAGGGGAGGTAGCTGTGACTGGGGGAGGTAGCTGTGACTGGGGGAGGTAACTGTGATCGGGGAGGTAGCTGTGACTGGGGGAGGTAGCTGTGAACAGGGGAGGTAGCTGTGACTGGGGAAGGTAGCTGTGACCGGGGGAGGTAGCTGTGACCGGGGGAGGTAGATGTGACTGTGGGAGGTAGCTGTGACTCTGGGTGGTAGCTGTGATCAGGGGAGGTAGCTGTGACTGGGGGAGGTAGCTGTGACTGTGGGAGGTAGCTGTGATCAGAGGAGGTAGCTGTGACTGGGGGAGGTAGCTGTGATCAGGGGAGGTAGCTGTGACTGGGGGAGGTAGCTGTGACAGGGGGAGTTAGCTGTGACTGGGTGTGGTAGCTGTGACTGGGGGAGGTAGCTGTGACTGGGGGAGGTAGCTGTGATCAGGGGAGGTAGCTGTGACTGGGGGATGTAGCTGTGACTGGGGGAGGTAGCTGTGACTGGGGGAGGTAGCTGTGATCAGGGGAGGTAGCTGTGACTGGGGGAGGTAGCTGTGACTGGGGGAGGTAGCTGTGATCAGGGGCGGTAGCTGTGACTGTGGGTGGTAGCTGTGACTGGGGAAGGTAGATGTGACTGGGGGAGGTAGCTGTGAACAGGGGAGGTAGCTGTGACTGGGGAGGTAGCTCTGACTGGGGGAGGTAGCTGTGACTGGGGGAGGTAGCTGTGACTGGGGGAGGTAGCTGTGACTGGGGGAGGTAACTGTGATCAGGGGAGGTAGCTGTGACTGGGGGAGGTAGCTGTGATCAGGGGAGGTAGCTGTGACTGGGGGAGGTAGCTGTGACCGGGGGAGGTAGCTGTGACTGGGGGAGGTAGCTGTGACTGTGGGTGGTAGCTGTGATCAGGGGAGGTAGCTGTGACTGGGGGAGGTAGCTTGACTGGGGGAGGTAGCTGTGATCAGGGGAGGTAGCTGTGACTGGGGGAGGTAGCTGTGATCAGAAGAGGTAGCTGTGACTGGGGGAGGTAGCTGTGACAGGGGGAGGTAGCTGTGACTGGGCGTGGTAGCTGTGACTGGGGTAGGTAGCTGGGACTGGGGGAGGTAGCTGTGACTGGGGGAGGTAGCTGTGATCAGGGGAGGTAGCTGTGACTGGGGAGGTAGTTGTGATCAGGGGAGGTAGCTGAGACTGGGGGAGGTAGCTGTGACTGGGGGAGGTAGCTGTGACTGGGGGAGGTAGCTGTGATCAGAGGAGGTAGCTGTGGGTGGGGGAGGTAGCTGTGACTTGGGGAGGTAGCTGTGATCAGGGGAGGTAGATGTGACTGGGGGAGGTAGCTGTGATCAGGGGAGGTAGCTGTGACTGGGGGAGGTAGCTGTGACTGAGGGAGGTAGATGTGACTGGGGGAGGTAGCTGTGATCAGGGGAGGTAGCTGTGACTGGGGGAGGTAGCTGTGACTGGGGGCGGTAGCTGTGACTGGGGGAGGTAGATGTGATCAGGGGAGGTAGCTGTGACTGGGAGAGGTAGCTGTAACTGGGGGAGGTAGCTGTGATCAGGGGAGGTAGCTGTGACTGGGGGAGGTAGCTGTGACTTGGGGAGGTAGCTGTGACTGGGGGAGGTAGCTGTGATCAGGGGAGGTAGATGTGACTGGGCGAGGTAGCTGTGACTGGGGGAGGTAGCTGTGAACAGGGGAGGTAGCTGTGACCGGGGAAGGTAGCTGTGACTGGGGGAGGTAGCTGTGATCAGGGGAGGTAGATGTGACTGGGGGAGGTTGTTGTGATCAGGGGAGGTAGCTGTGACTGGGGGAGGTAGCTGTGACTGGGGGAGGTAGCTTAGACTGGGGGAGGTAGATGTGATCAGGGGAGGTAGCTGTGATCAGGGGAGGTAGCTGTGTCTGGGGGAGGTAGCTGTGACTGGGGGAGGTAGCTGTGATCAGGGGAGGTAGCTGTGTCGGGGGAGGTAGCTGTGACTGGGGGAGGCAGCTGTGATCAGGGGAGGTAGCTGTGATCAGGGGAGGTAGCTGTGACTGGGGGAGGTAGCTGTGACTGGGGGAGGTAGATGTGATCAGGGGAGGTAGCTGTGTCTGGGGGAGGTAGCGGTGATTGGGGGAGGTAGAGTGACTGGGGGAGGTAGCTGTGATCAGGGGAGGTAGCTGTGACTGGGGGAGGTAGCTGTGACTGGGGGAGGTAACTGTGATCAGGTGAGGTAGCTGTAACCGGGGGAGGTAGCTGTGACTGGGGGAGGTAGCTGTGACTGTGGGTGGTAGCTGTGATCAGGGGAGGTAGCAGTGACTGGGGGAGGTAGCTGTGACTGGGGGAGGTAGCTGTGATCAGGGGAGGTAGCTGTGACTGGGGGAGGTAGCTGTGACTGGGGGAGGTAGCTGTGACAGGGGGAGGTAGCTGTGACTGGGCGTGGTAGCTGTGACTGGGGGAGGTAGCTGTGATCAGGGGAGGTAGCTGTGACTGGGGGAGGTAGCTGTGACTGGGGGAGGTAGCTGTGACAGGGGGAGGTAGCTGTGACTGGGCGTGGTAGCTGTGACTGGGGGAGGTAGCTGTGACTGGGGGAGGTAGCTGTGATCAGGGGAGGTAGCTGTGACTGGGGGATGTAGCTGTGACTGGGGGAGGTAGCTGTGACTGGGGGAGGTAGCTGTGATCAGGAGAGGTAGCTGTGACTGGGGGAGGTAGCTGTGACTGGGTGAGGTAGCTGTGATCAGGGAGGGTAGCTGTGACTGGGGGAGGTAGCTGTGACTGGGGAAGGTAGATGTGACTGGGGGAGGTAGCTGTGAACAGGGGAGGTAGCTGTGACTGGGGAGGTAGCTCTGACTGGGGGAGGTAGCTGTGACTGGGGGAGGTAGCTGTGACTGGGGGTGGTAGCTGTTACTGGGGGATGTAGCTGTGATCAGGAGAGGTAGCTGTGATCAGGGGAGGTAGCTGTGACTGGGGGAGGTAGCTGTGATCAGGGGAGGTAGCTATGACTAGGGAGGGAGCTGTGATCAGGGGAGGTAGCTGTGATCAGGGGAGGTAGCTGTGACTGGGGGATGTAGCTGTGACTGGGGAAGGTAGCTGGGACTGGGGGAGGTAGCTCTGATCAGGGGAGGTAGCTGTGAGTGGGAGAGGTAGCTGTGATCAGGGGAGGTAGCTGAGACTGGGGGCGGTAGCTGTGACTGGGGGAGGTAGCTGTGACTGGGGGAGGTAGCTGTGATCAGAGGAGGTAGCTGTGACTGGGGGAGGTAGCTGTGACTTGGGGAGGTAGCTGTGATCAGGGGAGGTAGATGTGACTGTGGGAGGTAGCTGTGATCAGGGGTGGTAGCTGTGACTGGGGGAGGTAGCTGTGACTGAGGGAGGTAGATGTGACTGGGGGAGGTAGCTGTGATCAGGGGAGGTAGCCGTGACTGGGGGAGGTAGCTGTGACTGGGGGCGGTAGCTGTGAGTGGGGGAGGTAGCTGTGATCAGGGGAGGTAGCTGTGACTGGGAGAGGTAGCTGTAACTGGGGGAGGTAGCTGTGATCAGGGGAGGTAGCTGTGACTGGGGGAGGTAGCTGTGACTTGGGGAGGTAGCTGTGACTGGGGGAGGTAGCTGTGATCAGGGGAGGTAGATGTGACTGGGGGAGGTAGCTGTGACTGGGGGAGGTAGCTGTGAACAGGGGAGGTAGCTGTGACCGGGGAAGGTAGCTGTGACTTGGGGAGGTAGCTGTGATCAGGGGAGGTAGCTGTGACTGGGGGAGGTTGCTGTGATCAGGGGAGGTAGCTGTGACTGGGGGAGGTAGCTGTGACTGGGGGAGGTAGCTTAGACTGGGGGAGGTAGATGTGATCAGGGGAGGTAGATGTGATCAGGGGAGGTAGCTGTGTCTGGGGGAGGTAGCTGTGACTGGGGGAGGTAGCTGTGATCAGGGGAGGTAGCTGTGTCGGGGGAGGTAGCTGTGACTGGGGGAGGCAGCTGTGATCAGGGGAGGTAGCTGTGATCAGGGGAGGTAGCTGTGACTGGGGGAGGTAGCTGTGACTGGGGGAGGTAGATGTGATCAGGGGAGGTAGCTGTCTGGGGGAGGTAGCGGTGATTGGGGGAGGTAGAGTGACTGGGGGAGGTAGCTGTGATCAGGGGAGGTAGCTGTGACTGGGGGAGGTAGCTGTGACTGGGGGAGGTAACTGTGATCAGGTGAGGTAGCTGTGACTGGGGGAGGTAGCTGGGATCAGGGGAGGTAGCTGTGACTGGGGGAGGTAGCTGTGACCGGTGGAGGTAGCTGTGACTGGGGGACGTAGCTGTGACTGTGGGTGGTAGCTGTGATCAGGGGAGGTAGCAGTGACTGGGGGAGGTAGCTGTGACTGGGGGAGGTAGCTGTGATCAGGGGAGGTAGCTGTTACTGGGGGAGGTAGCTGTGACTGGGGGAGGTAGCTGTGACAGGGGGAGTTAGCTGTGACTGGGCGTGGTAGCTGTGACTGGGGGAGGTAGCTGTGATCAGGGGAGGTAGCTGTGACTGGGGGAGGTAGCTGTGACTGGGGGAAGTAGCTGTGACACGGGGAGGTATCTGTGACTGCGCGTGGTAGCTGTGACTGGGGGAGGTAGCTGTGACTGGGGGAGGTAGCTGTGATCAGGGGAGGTAGCTGTGACTGGGGGATGTAGCTGTGACTGGGGGAGGTAGCTGTGACTGGGGGAGGTAGCTGTGATCAGGGAGGGTAGCTGTGACTGGGGGAGGTAGCTGTGACTGGGGAAGGTAGATGTGACTGGGGGAGGTAGCTGTGAACAGGGGAGGTCGCTGTGACTGGGGAGGTAGCTCTGACTGGGGGAGGTAGCTGTGACTGGGGGAGGTAGCTGTGACTGGGGGAGGTAGCTGTGACCAGGGAAGGTAGCTGTGACTGGGGAGGTAGCTGTGATCACTGGAGGTAGCTGTGACTGAGGAGGTAGCTGTGACTGGGGGAGATAGCTGTGATCAGGGGAGGTAGCTGTGACTGGGGGAGGTAGCTGTGACTGGGGGAGGTAGATGTGACTGGGGGAGGAAGCTGTGACTGGGGGAGGTTGCTGTGACTGGGGGAGGTAGATGTGACTGGGGGAGGTAGCTGTGATCAGGGGAGGTAGCTGTGATCGGGGAGGTAGCTGTGTCTGGGGCAGGTAGCTGTGACTGGGGGAGGTAGCTGAGATCAGGGGAGGTAGATGTGATCAGGGGAGGTAGCTGTGACAGGGGTCGTAGCTGTGACTGGGGGAGGTAGCTGTGATCAGGGGAGGTAGCTGTGACTGCGGGAGTTAGCTGTGAATGGGAGAGGTAGCTGTGATCAGGGGAGGTAGCTGTGACAGGGGGAGATAGCTGTGACCGGGGGAGGTCGCTGTGACTGGGGGAGGTAGCTGTGACTGGGGGAGGTAACTGTGACTGGGGGAGGTTGCTGTGATCAGGGGAGGTAGCTGTGACTGCGGGAGGTAGCTGTGATCAGGGGATGTAGCTGTGACTGGGGGAGGTAGCTGTGACTGGGGGAGGTAGCTGTGATCAGGGGAGGTAGCTGTGATCAGGGGAGGTAGCTGTGACTGGGGGACGTAGCTGTGACTGGGGGAGGTAGCTGTGACTGGGGGTGGTAGCTGTGATCAGGGGAGGTAGCTGTGACTAGGGGAGGTAGCTGTGACCGGGGGAGGTAGCTGTGATCAGGGGAGGTAGCTGTGACTGGGGGAGGTAGCTGTGATCAGGGGAGGTAGCTGTGACTGGGGGAGGTAGCTGTGACTGGGGGAGGTAGCTGTGACTGGGGGAGGTAGCTGTGATCAGGGGAGGTAGCTGTGACAGGGGGAGGTAGCTGTGAGAGGGGGAGGTAGCTGTGACTGGGGGAGGTAGCTGTGACTGGGGGAGTTAGCTGTGAAAAGGGGGAGGTAGCTGTGATCAGGGGAGGTAGCTGTGACTGGGGGAGGTAGCTGTGATCAGGGGAGGTAGCTGTGATCATGGGAGGTAGCTGTGACTGGGGGAGGTAGCTGTGATCATGGGAGGTTTCTGTGACTGGGGGAGGTAGCTGTGATCAGGGGAGGTAGCTATGACTGGGGGAGGTAGCTGTGACTGGGGGAGGTACCTGTGACTGGGGGAGGTAGCTGTTATTGGGGGATGTAGCTGTGATCAGGGAAGGTAGCAGTGACTGGGGGAGGTAGCTGTGATCAGGGGAGGTAGCTGTGGCTGGGGAGGGAGCTGTGATCAGGGGAGGTAGATGTGATCAGGGGAGGTAGCTGTGACTGGGGGAGGTTGCTGTTACTGGGGGAGGAAGCTGTGACAGGGGGAGGTAGCTTTGACAGGTGGAGGTAGCTGTGACTGGGGGAGGTAGCTGTGATCAGGGGAGGTAGCTGTGACTGGGGGAGGTAACTGTGACTGGGGGTGGTAGCTGTTACTGGGGGATGTAGCTGTGATCAGGAGAGGTAGCTGTGATCAGGGGAGGTAGCTGTGACTGGGGGATGTAGCTGTGATGAGGGGAGGTAGCTGTGACTGGGGGAGGTTGCTGTGACTGGGGGACGTAGCTCTGATCAGGGGAGGTAGCTGTGAGTGGGGGAGGTAGCTGTGACTGGGGGAGATAGCTGTGATCAGGGGAGGTAGCTGTGACTGGGGGAGGTAGCTGTGACTGGGGGAGGTAGATGTGACTGGGGGAGGAAGCTGTGACTGGGGGAGGTTGCTGTGACTGGGGGAGGTAGATGTGACTGGGGGAGGTAGCTGTGATCAGGGGAGGTAGCTGTGATCGGGGAGGTAGCTGTGTCTGGGGCAGGTAGCTGTGACTGGGGGAGGTAGCTGAGATCAAGGGACATAGATGTGATCAGGGGAGGTAGCTGTGACAGGGGTCGTAGCTGTGACTGGGGGAGGTAGCTGTGATCAGGGGAGGTAGCTGTGACTGCGGGAGTTAGCTGTGAATGGGAGAGGTAGCTGTGATCAGGGGAGGTAGCTGTGACAGGGGGAGATAGCTGTGACCGGGGGAGGTAGCTGTGACTGGGGGAGGTAGCTGTGACTGGGGGAGGTAGCTGTGACTGGGGGAGGTCGCTGTGATCAGGGGAGGTAGCTGTGACTGCGGGAGGTAGCTGTGATCAGGGGATGTAGCTGTGACTGGGGGAGGTAGCTGTGATCAGGGGAGGTAGCTGTGATCAGGGGAGGTAGCTGTGACTGGGGGAGGTAGCTGTGACTGGGGGAGGTAGCTCTGATCAGGGGAGGTAGCTGTGACTGGGGGAGGTAGCTGTGACTGGGGGAGGTAGCTGTGACTGGGGGAGGTAGCTGTGATCAGGGGAGGTAGCTGTGACAGGGGGAGGTAGCTGTGAGAGGGGGAGGTAGCTGTGACTGGGGGAGGTAGCTGTGACTGGGGGAGTTAGCTGTGAAATGGGGGAGGTAGCTGTGATCAGGGGAGGTAGCTGTGACTGGGGGAGGTAGCTGTGATCAGGGGAGGTAGCTGTGATCATGGGAGGTAGCTGTGACTGGGGGAGGTAGCTGTGATCATGGGAGGTTTCTGTGACTGGGGGAGGTAGCTGTGATCAGGGGAGGTAGCTATGACTGGGGGAGGTAGCTGTGACGGGGGGAGGTACCTGTGACTGGGGGAGGTAGCTGTTATTGGGGGATGTAGCTGTGATCAGGGAAGGCAGCAGTGACTGGGGGAGGTAGCTGTGATCAGGGGAGGTAGCTGTGGCTGGGGAGGGAGCTGTGATCAGGGGAGGTAGATGTGATCAGGGGAGGTAGCTGTGACTGGGGGAGGTTGCTGTTACTGGGGGAGGAAGCTGTGACTGGGGGAGGTAGCTTTGACAGGTGGAGGTAGCTGTGACTGGGGGAGGTAGCTGTGATCAGGGGAGGTAGCTGTGACTGGGGGAGGTAACTGTGACTGGGGGTGGTAGCTGTTACTGGGGGATGTAGCTGTGATCAGGAGAGGTAGCTGTGATCATGGGAGGTAGCTGTGACTGGGGGATGTAGCTGTGATGAGGGAAGGTAGCTGTGACTGGGGGAGGTTGCTGTGACTGGGGGACGTAGCTCTGATCAGGGGAGGTAGCTGTGAGTGGGGGAGGTAGCTGTGACTGGGGGAGATAGCTGTGATCAGGGGAGGTAGCTGTGACTGGGGGAGGTAGCTGTGACTGGGGGAGGTAGATGTGACTGGGGGAGGAAGCTGTGACTGGGGGAGGTTGCTGTGACTGGGGGAGGTAGATGTGACTGGGGGAGGTAGCTGTGATCGGTGGAGGTAGCTGTGATCGGGGAGGTAGCTGTGTCTGGGACAGGTAGCTGTGACTGGGGGAGGTAGCTGAGATCAGGGGAGATAGATGTGATCAGGGGAGGTAGCTGTGACAGGGGTCGTAGCTGTGACTGGGGGAGGTAGCTGTGATCAGGGGAGGTAGCTGTGACTGCGGGAGTTAGCTGTGAATGGGAGAGGTAGCTGTGATCAGGGGAGGTAGCTGTGACAGGGGGAGATAGCTGTGACCGGGGGAGGTAGCTGTGACTGGGGGAGGTAGCTGTGACTGGGGGAGGTAGCTGTGACTGGGGGAGGTCGCTGTGATCAGGGGAGGTAGCTGTGACTGCGGGAGGTAGCTGTGATCAGGGGATGTAGCTGTGACTGGGGGAGGTAGCTGTGATCAGGGGAGGTAGCTGTGATCAGCGGAGGTAGCTGTGAATGGGGGAGGTAGCTGTGACTGGGGGAGGTAGCTGTGACTGGGGGAGGTAGCTCTGATCAGGGGAGGTAGCTGTGACTAGGGGAGGTAGCTGTGACCGGGGGCGGTAGCTGTGATCAGGGGAGGTAGCTGTGACTAGGGGAGGTAGCTGTGATCTGGGGAGGTAGCTGTGACTGGGGGAGGTAGCTGTGACTGGGGGAGGTAGCTGTGACTGGGGGAGGTAGCTGTGATCAGGGGAGGTAGCTGTGACAGGGGGAGGTAGCTGTGAGAGGGGGAGGTAGCTGTGACTGGGGGAGGTAGCTGTGACTGGGGTAGTTAGCTCTGAAAAGGGGGAGGTAGCTGTGATCAGGGGAGGTAGCTGTGACTGGGGGAGGTAGCTGTGATCAGGGGAGGTAGCTGTGATCATGGGAGGTAGCTGTGACTGGGGGAGGTAGCTGTGATCATGGGAGGTAGCTGTGAATGGGGGAGGTAGCTGTGATCAGGGGAGGTAGCTATGACTGGGGGAGGTAGCTGTGACTGGGGGAGGTACCTGTGACTGGGGGAGGTAGCTGTTATTGGGGGATGTAGCTGTGATCAGTGAAGGTAGCAGTGACTGGGGGAGGTAGCTGTGATCAGGGGAGGTAGCTGTGGCTGGGGAGGGAGCTGTGATCAGGGGAGGTAGATGTGATCAGGGGAGGTAGCTGTGACTGGGGGAGGTTGCTGTTACTGGGGGAGGAAGTTGTGACTGGGGGAAGTAGCTTTGACAGGTGGAGGTAGCTGTGACTGGGGGAGGTAGCTGTGATCAGGGGAGGTAGCAGTGATCATGGGAGTTAGCTGTGACTGGGGGAGGTAGCTGTGACTGGGGGAGGTACCTGTGACTGGGGGAGGTAGCTGTTATTGGGGGATGTAGCTGTGATCAGGGAAGGTAGCAGTGACTGGGGGAGGTAGCTGTGATCAGGGGAGGTAGCTGTGGCTGGGGAGGGAGCTGTGATCAGGGGAGGTAGATGTGATCAGGGGAGGTAGCTGTGACTGGGGGAGGTTGCTGTTACTGGGGGAGGAAGCTGTGACTGGGGGAGGTGGCTTTGACAGGTGGAGGTAGCTGTGACTGGGGGAGGTAGCTGTGACTGGGGGAGGTAGCTCTGATCAGGGGAGGTAGCTGTGACTGGGGGAGGTAGCTGTGACTGGGGGAGGTAGCTGTGACTGGGGGAGGTAGCTGTGATCAGGGGAGGTAGCTGTGACAGGGGGAGGTAGCTGTGAGAGGGGGAGGTAGCTGTGACTGGGGGAGGTAGCTGTGACTGGGGGAGTTAGCTGTGAAATGGGGGAGGTAGCTGTGATCTGGGGAGGTAGCTGTGACTGGGGGAGGTAGCTGTGATCAGGGGAGGTAGCTGTGATCATGGGAGGTAGCTGTGACTGGGGGAGGTAGCTGTGATCATGGGAGGTTTCTGTGACTGGGGGAGGTAGCTGTGATCAGGGGAGGTAGCTATGACTGGGGGAGGTAGCTGTGACTGGGGGAGGTACCTGTGACTGGGGGAGGTAGCTGTTATTGGGGGATGTAGCTGTGATCAGGGAAGGCAGCAGTGACTGGGGGAGGTAGCTGTGATCAGGGGAGGTAGCTGTGGCTGGGGAGGGAGCTGTGATCAGGGGAGGTAGATGTGATCAGGGGAGGTAGCTGTGACTGGGGGAGGTTGCTGTTACTGGGGGAGGAAGCTGTGACTGGGGGAGGTAGCTTTGACAGGTGGAGGTAGCTGTGACTGGGGGAGGTAGCTGTGATCAGGGGAGGTAGCTGTGACTGGGGGAGGTAACTGTGACTGGGGGTGGTAGCTGTTACTGGGGGATGTAGCTGTGATCAGGAGAGGTAGCTGTGATCAGGGGAGGTAGCTGTGACTGGGGGATGTAGCTGTGATGAGGGAAGGTAGCTGTGACTGGGGGAGGTTGCTGTGACTGGGGGACGTAGCTCTGATCAGGGGAGGTAGCTGTGAGTGGGGGAGGTAGCTGTGACTGGGGGAGATAGCTGTGATCAGGGGAGGTAGCTGTGACTGGGGGAGGTAGCTGTGACTGGGGGAGGTAGATGTGACTGGGGGAGGAAGCTGTGACTGGGGGAGGTTGCTGTGACGGGGGGAGGTAGATGTGACTGGGGGAGGTAGCTGTGATCGGTGGAGGTAGCTGTGATCGGGGAGGTAGCTGTGTCTGGGACAGGTAGCTGTGACTGGGGGAGGTAGCTGAGATCAGGGGAGATAGATGTGATCAGGGGAGGTAGCTGTGACAGGGGTCGTAGCTGTGACTGGGGGAGGTAGCTGTGATCAGGGGAGGTAGCTGTGACTGCGGGAGTTAGCTGTGAATGGGAGAGGTAGCTGTGATCAGGGGAGGTAGCTGTGACAGGGGGAGATAGCTGTGACCGGGGGAGGTAGCTGTGACTGGGGGAGGTAGCTGTGACTGGGGGAGGTAGCTGTGACTGGGGGAGGTCGCTGTGATCAGGGGAGGTAGCTGTGACTGCGGGAGGTAGCTGTGATCAGGGGATGTAGCTGTGACTGGGGGAGGTAGCTGTGATCAGGGGAGGTAGCTGTGATCAGGGGAGGTAGCTGTGAATGGGGGAGGTAGCTGTGACTGGGGGAGGTAGCTGTGACTGGGGGAGGTAGCTCTGATCAGGGGAGGTAGCTGTGACTAGGGGAGGTAGCTGTGACCGGTGGCGGTAGCTGTGATCAGGGGAGGTAGCTGTGACTAGGGGAGGTAGCTGTGATCAGGGGAGGTAGCTGTGACTGGGGGAGGTAGCTGTGACTGGGGGAGGTAGCTGTGACTGGGGGAGGTAGCTGTGATCAGGGGAGGTAGCTGTGACAGGGGGAGGTAGCTGTGAGAGGGGGAGGTAGCTGTGACTGGGGGAGGTAGCTGTGACTGGGGTAGTTAGCTCTGAAAAGGGGGAGGTAGCTGTGATCAGGGGAGGTAGCTGTGACTGGGGGAGGTAGCTGTGATCAGGGGAGGTAGCTGTGATCATGGGAGGTAGCTGTGACTGGGGGAGGTAGCTGTGATCATGGGAGGTAGCTGTGAATGGGGGAGGTAGCTGTGATCAGGGGAGGTAGCTATGACTGGGGGAGGTAGCTGTGACTGGGGGAGGTACCTGTGACTGGGGGAGGTAGCTGTTATTGGGGGATGTAGCTGTGATCAGTGAAGGTAGCAGTGACTGGGGGAGGTAGCTGTGATCAGGGGAGGTAGCTGTGGCTGGGGAGGGAGCTGTGATCAGGGGAGGTAGATGTGATCAGGGGAGGTAGCTGTGACTGGGGGAGGTTGCTGTTACTGGGGGAGGAAGTTGTGACTGGGGGAAGTAGCTTTGACAGGTGGAGGTAGCTGTGACTGGGGGAGGTAGCTGTGATCAGGGGAGGTAGCAGTGATCATGGGAGTTAGCTGTGACTGGGGGAGGTAGCTGTGACTGGGGGAGGTACCTGTGACTGGGGGAGGTAGCTGTTATTGGGGGATGTAGCTGTGATCAGGGAAGGTAGCAGTGACTGGGGGAGGTAGCTGTGATCAGGGGAGGTAGCTGTGGCTGGGGAGGGAGCTGTGATCAGGGGAGGTAGATGTGATCAGGGGAGGTAGCTGTGACTGGGGGAGGTTGCTGTTACTGGGGGAGGAAGCTGTGACTGGGGGAGGTGGCTTTGACAGGTGGAGGTAGCTGTGACTGGGGGAGGTAGCTGTGATCAGGGGAGGTAGCTGTGACTGGGGGAGGTAACTGTGACTGGGGTTGGTAGCTGTTACTGGGGGATGTAGCTGTGATCAGGAGAGGTATCTCTGATCAGGGGAGGTAGCTGTGACTGGGGGATGTAGCTGTGATGAGGGGAGGTAGCTGTGACTGGGGGAGGTTGCTGTGACTGGGGGAGGTAGCTCTGATCAGGGGAGGTAGCTGTGAGTGGGGGAGGTTGCTGTGACTGGGGGAGGTAGCTCTGATCAGGGGAGGTAGCTGTGAGTGGGGGAGGTTGCTGTGACTGGGGGAGGTAGCTCTGATCAGGGGAGGTAGCTGTGAGTGGGGGAGGTAGCTGTGATCAGGGGAGGTAGCTGTGACTGGGGGAGGTAGCTGTGACAGGGGGAGTTATCTGTGACTGGGCGTGGTAGCTGTGACTGGGGGAGGTAGCTGTGACTGGGGAAGGTAGATGTGACTGGGGGAGGAAGCTGTGAACAGGGGAGGTAGCTGTGACTGGGGAGGTAGCTCTGACTGGGGGAGGTAGCTGTGACTGGGGGAGGTAGCTATGACTGGGGGATGTAGCTGTGACCAGGGAAGGTAGCTGTGACTGGGGAGGTAGCTGTGATCACTGGAGGTAGCTGTGACTGAGGAGGTAGTTGTGACTGGGGGAGGTAGCTGTGATCAGGGGAGGTAGCTGTGACTGGGGGAGGTAGCTGTGACTGGGGGAGGTAGATGTGACTGGGGGAGGAAGCTGTGACTGGGGGAGGTAGCTGTGACTGGGGGAGGAAGATGTGACTGGGGGAGGTACCTGTGATCAGGGGAGGTAGCTGTGATCGGGGAGGTAGCTGTGTCTGGGGCAGGTAGCTGTGACTGGGGGAGGTAGCTGAGATCGGGGAGGTAGATGTGATCAGGGCAGGTAGCTGTGACAGGGGTCGTAGCTGTGACTGGGGGAGGTAGCTGTGATCAGGGGAGGTAGCTGTGACTGCGGGAGTTAGCTGTGAATGGGAGAGGTAGCTGTGATCAGGGGAGGTAGCTGTGACAGGGGGAGATAGCTGTGACCGGGGGAGGTAGCTGTGACTGGGGGAGGTAGCTGTGACTGGAGGAGGTAGCTGTGACTGGGGGAGGTCGCTGTGATCAGGGGAGGTAGCTGTGACTGCGGGAGGTAGCTGTGATCAGGGGATGTAGCTGTGACTGGGGGAGGTAGCTGTGACTGGGGGAGGTAGCTGTGATCAGGGGAGGTAGCTGTGATCAGGGGAGGTAGCTGTGACTAGGGGAGGTAGCTGTGACTTGGGGAGGTAGCTGTGACTGGGGGAGGTAGCTGTGATCAGGGGAGGTAGCTGTGACTAGGGGAGGTAGCTGTGACCGGGGGAGGTAGCTGTGATCAGGGGAGGTAGCTGTGACTGGGGGAGGTAGCTGTGATCAGGGGAGGTAGCTGTGACTGGGGGAGGTAGCTGTGACTGGGGGAGGTAGCTGTGACTGGGGGAGGTAGCTGTGATCAGGGGAGGTAGCTGTGACAGGGGGAGGTAGCTGTGAGAGGGGGAGGTAGCTGTGACTGGGGGAGGTAGCTGTGACTGGGGGAGTTAGCTGTGAAAAGGGGGAGGTAGCTGTGATCAGGGGAGGTAGCTGTGACTGGGGGAGGTAGCTGTGATCAGGGGAGGTAGCTGTGATCAGGGGAGGTAGCTGTGACTGGGGGAGGTAGCTGTGACTGTGGGAGGTACCTGTGACTGGGGGAGGTAGCTGTTATTGGGGGATGTAGCTGTGATAAGGGAAGGTAGCAGTGACTGGGGGAGGTAGCTGTGATCAGGGGAGGTAGCTGTGGCTGGGGAGGGAGCTGTGATCAGGGGAGGTAGATGTGATCAGGGGAGGTAGCTGTGACTGGGGGAGGTTGCTGTTACTGGGGGAGGAAGCTGTGACTGGGGGAGGTAGCTTTGACAGGTGGAGGTAGCTGTGACTGGGGGAGGTAGCTGTGATCAGGGGAGGTAGCTGTGATCATGGGAGGTAGCTGTGACTGGGGGAGGTAGCTGTGACTGGGGGAGGTACCTGTGACTGGGGGAGGTAGCTGTTATTGGGGGATGTAGCTGTGATCAGGGAAGGTAGCAGTGACTGGGGGAGGTAGCTGTGATCAGGGGAGGTAGCTGTGGCTGGGGAGGGAGCTGTGATCAGGGGAGGTAGATGTGATCAGGGGAGGTAGCTGTGACTGGGGGAGGTTGCTGTTACTGGGGGAGGAAGCTGTGACTGGGGGAGGTAGCTTTGACAGGTGGAGGTAGCTGTGACTGGGGGAGGTAGCTGTGATCAGGGAAGGTAGCTGTGACTGGGGGAGGTAACTGTGACTGGGGGTGGTAGCTGTTACTGGGGGATGTAGCTGTGATCAGGAGAGGTAGCTGTGATCAGGGGAGGTAGCTGTGACTGGGGGATGTAGCTGTGATGAGGGGAGGTAGCTGTGACTGGGGGAGGTTGCTGTGACTGGGGGAGGTAGCTCTGATCAGGGGAGGTAGCTGCGAGTGGGGGAGGTTGCTGTGACTGGGGGAGGTAGCTCTGATCAGGGGAGGTAGCTGTGAGTGGGGGAGGTTGCTGTGACTGGGGGAGGTAGCTCTGATCACGGGAGGTAGCTGTGAGTGGGGGAGGTAGCTGTGATCAGGGGAGGTAGATGTGACTGGGGGAGGTAGCTGTGACTGGGGGAGGTAGCTGTGATCAGGAGAGGTAGCTGTGACTGGGGGAGGTAGCTGTTACTGGGGGAGGTAGCTGTGATCAGGGGAGGTAGATGTGACTGGGGGAGGTAGATGTGATCAGAGGAGGTAGCTGTGACTGGGGGCGGTAGCTGTGACTGGGGGAGGTAGCTGTGATCAGGGGAGGTAGCTGTGACTGAGAGATATAGCGGTAACTGGGGGAGGTAGCTGTCATCAGGGTGGTAGCTGCGTCTTGGGGAGGTAGCTGTGACTGGGGGAGTTAGCTGTGAAAAGGGAAGGTAGCTGTGACTGAGGGAGGTAGCTGTGACTGGGGGATCTAGCTGTGACTGGGGGAGGTAGCTGTGACTGGGGAGGTAGCTGTGATCAGGGGAGGTAGCTGTGACTGGGGGAGGTAGCTGTGACTTGGGGAGGTAGCTGTGACTGGGGGAGGTAGCTGTGACTGGGGGAGGTAGCTGTGAACAGGGGAGGTAGCTGTGACTGGGGGAGGTAGCTGTGACTGGGGGAGGTAGCTGTGATCAGGGGAGGTAGCTGTGACTGGGGGAGGTTGCTGTGATCAGGGGAGTTAGCTGTGACTGGGGGAGGTAGCTGTGACTGGGGGAGGTAGCAGTGACTGGGGGAGGTAGCTGTGATCAGGGGAGGTAGCTGTGACGGGGGCAGGTAGCTGTGACTGGGGGAGGTAGCTGTGATCAGGGGAGGTAGCTGTGATCATGGGAGGTAGCTGTGACTGGGGGAGGTAGCTGTGACTGGGGGAGGTAGATGTGATCAGGGGAGGTAGCTGTGTCTGGGGGAGGTAGCGGTGATTGGGGGAGGTAGTGTGCCTGGGGGAGGTAGCTGTGATCAGGGGAGGTAGCTGTGACTGGGGGAGGTAGCTGTGACTGGGGGAGGTAGCTGTGACTGGGGGAGGTCGCTGTGATCAGGGGAGGTAGCTGTGACTGCGGGAGGTAGCTGTGATCAGGGGATGTAGCTGTGACTGGGGGAGGTAGCTGTGATCAGGGGAGGTAGCTGTGATCAGGGGAGGTAGCTGTGAATGGGGGAGGTAGCTGTGACTGGGGGAGGTAGCTGTGACTGGGGGAGGTAGCTCTGATCAGGGGAGGTAGCTGTGACTAGGGGAGGTAGCTGTGACCGGGGGCGGTAGCTGTGATCAGGGGAGGTAGCTGTGACTAGGGGAGGTAGCTGTGATCAGGGGAGGTAGCTGTGACTGGGGGAGGTAGCTGTGACTGGGGGAGGTAGCTGTGACTGGGGGAGGTAGCTGTGATCAGGGGAGGTAGCTGTGACAGGGGGAGGTAGCTGTGAGAGGGGGAGGTAGCTGTGACTGGGGGAGGTAGCTGTGACTGGGGTAGTTAGCTCTGAAAAGGGGGAGGTAGCTGTGATCAGGGGAGGTAGCTGTGACTGGGGGAGGTAGCTGTGATCAGGGGAGGTAGCTGTGATCATGGGAGGTAGCTGTGACTGGGGGAGGTAGCTGTGATCATGGGAGGTAGCTGTGAATGGGGGAGGTAGCTGTGATCAGGGGAGGTAGCTATGACTGGGGGAGGTAGCTGTGACTGGGGGAGGTACCTGTGACTGGGGGAGGTAGCTGTTATTGGGGGATGTAGCTGTGATCAGTGAAGGTAGCAGTGACTGGGGGAGGTAGCTGTGATCAGGGGAGGTAGCTGTGGCTGGGGAGGGAGCTGTGATCAGGGGAGGTAGATGTGATCAGGGGAGGTAGCTGTGACTGGGGGAGGTTGCTGTTACTGGGGGAGGAAGTTGTGACTGGGGGAAGTAGCTTTGACAGGTGGAGGTAGCTGTGACTGGGGGAGGTAGCTGTGATCAGGGGAGGAAGCTGTGATCATGGGAGTTAGCTGTGACTGGGGGAGGTAGCTGTGACTGGGGGAGGTACCTGTGACTGGGGGAGGTAGCTGTTATTGGGGGATGTAGCTGTGATCAGGGAAGGTAGCAGTGACTGGGGGAGGTAGCTGTGATCAGGGGAGGTAGCTGTGGCTGGGGAGGGAGCTGTGATCAGGGGAGGTAGATGTGATCAGGGGAGGTAGCTGTGACTGGGGGAGGTTGCTGTTACTGGGGGAGGAAGCTGTGACTGGGGGAGGTGGCTTTGACAGGTGGAGGTAGCTGTGACTGGGGGAGGTAGCTGTGATCAGGGGAGGTAGCTGTGACTGGGGGAGGTAACTGTGACTGGGGTTGGTAGCTGTTACTGGGGGATGTAGCTGTGATCAGGAGAGGTATCTCTGATCAGGGGAGGTAGCTGTGACTGGGGGATGTAGCTGTGATGAGGGGAGGTAGCTGTGACTGGGGGAGGTTGCTGTGACTGGGGGAGGTAGCTCTGATCAGGGGAGGTAGCTGTGAGTGGGGGAGGTTGCTGTGACTGGGGGAGGTAGCTCTGATCAGGGGAGGTAGCTGTGAGTGGGGGAGGTTGCTGTGACTGGGGGAGGTAGCTCTGATCAGGGGAGGTAGCTGTGAGTGGGGGAGGTAGCTGTGATCAGGGGAGGTAGCTGTGACTGGGGGAGGTAGCTGTGACAGGGGGAGTTATCTGTGACTGGGCGTGGTAGCTGTGACTGGGGGAGGTAGCTGTGACTGGGGAAGGTAGATGTGACTGGGGGAGGAAGCTGTGAACAGGGGAGGTAGCTGTGACTGGGGAGGTAGCTCTGACTGGGGGAGGTAGCTGTGACTGGGGGAGGTAGCTATGACTGGGGGATGTAGCTGTGGCCAGGGAAGGTAGCTGTGACTGGGGAGGTAGCTGTGATCACTGGAGGTAGCTGTGACTGAGGAGGTAGTTGTGACTGGGGGAGGTAGCTGTGATCAGGGGAGGTAGCTGTGACTGGGGGAGGTAGCTGTGACTGGGGGAGGTAGATGTGACTGGGGGAGGAAGCTGTGACTGGGGGAGGTAGCTGTGACTGGGGGAGGAAGATGTGACTGGGGGAGGTACCTGTGATCAGGGGAGGTAGCTGTGATCGGGGAGGTAGCTGTGTCTGGGGCAGGTAGCTGTGACTGGGGGAGGTAGCTGAGATCGGGGAGGTAGATGTGATCAGGGCAGGTAGCTGTGACAGGGGTCGTAGCTGTGACTGGGGGAGGTAGCTGTGATCAGGGGAGGTAGCTGTGACTGCGGGAGTTAGCTGTGAATGGGAGAGGTAGCTGTGATCAGGGGAGGTAGCTGTGACAGGGGGAGATAGCTGTGACCGGGGGAGGTAGCTGTGACTGGGGGAGGTAGCTGTGACTGGAGGAGGTAGCTGTGACTGGGGGAGGTCGCTGTGATCAGGGGAGGTAGCTGTGACTGCGGGAGGTAGCTGTGATCAGGGGATGTAGCTGTGACTGGGGGAGGTAGCTGTGACTGGGGGAGGTAGCTGTGACTGGGGGAGGTAGCTGTGATCAGGGGAGGTAGCTGTGACTAGGGGAGGTAGCTGTGACCGGGGGAGGTAGCTGTGATAAGGGGAGGTAGCTGTGACTGGGGGAGGTAGCTGTGATCAGGGGAGGTAGCTGTGACTGGGGGAGGTAGCTGTGACTGGGGGAGGTAGCTGTGACTGGGGGAGGTAGCTGTGATCAGGGGAGGTAGCTGTGACTGGGGGAGGTAGCTGTGACTGGGGGAGGTAGCTGTGACTGGGGGAGGTAGCTGTGATCAGGGGAGGTAGCTGTGACAGGGGGAGGTAGCTGTGAGAGGGGGAGGTAGCTGTGACTGGGGGAGGTAGCTGTGACTGGGGGAGTTAGCTGTGAAAAGGGGGAGGTAGCTGTGATCAGGGGAGGTAGCTGTGACTGGGGGAGGTAGCTGTGATCAGGGGAGGTAGCTGTGATCAGGGGAGGTAGCTGTGACTGGGGGAGGTAGCTGTGACTGTGGGAGGTACCTGTGACTGGGGGAGGTAGCTGTTATTGGGGGATGTAGCTGTGATAAGGGAAGGTAGCAGTGACTGGGGGAGGTAGCTGTGATCAGGGGAGGTAGCTGTGGCTGGGGAGGGAGCTGTGATCAGGGGAGGTAGATGTGATCAGGGGAGGTAGCTGTGACTGGGGGAGGTTGCTGTTACTGGGGGAGGAAGCTGTGACTGGGGGAGGTAGCTTTGACAGGTGGAGGTAGCTGTGACTGGGGGAGGTAGCTGTGATCAGGGGAGGTAGCTGTGATCATGGGAGGTAGCTGTGACTGGGGGAGGTAGCTGTGACTGGGGGAGGTACCTGTGACTGGGGGAGGTAGCTGTTATTGGGGGATGTAGCTGTGATCAGGGAAGGTAGCAGTGACTGGGGGAGGTAGCTGTGATCAGGGGAGGTAGCTGTGGCTGGGGAGGGAGCTGTGATCAGGGGAGGTAGATGTGATCAGGGGAGGTAGCTGTGACTGGGGGAGGTTGCTGTTACTGGGGGAGGAAGCTGTGACTGGGGGAGGTAGCTTTGACAGGTGGAGGTAGCTGTGACTGGGGGAGGTAGCTGTGATCAGGGAAGGTAGCTGTGACTGGGGGAGGTAACTGTGACTGGGGGTGGTAGCTGTTACTGGGGGATGTAGCTGTGATCAGGAGAGGTAGCTGTGATCAGGGGAGGTAGCTGTGACTGGGGGATGTAGCTGTGATGAGGGGAGGTAGCTGTGACTGGGGGAGGTTGCTGTGACTGGGGGAGGTAGCTCTGATCAGGGGAGGTAGCTGCGAGTGGGGGAGGTTGCTGTGACTGGGGGAGGTAGCTCTGATCAGGGGAGGTAGCTGTGAGTGGGGGAGGTTGCTGTGACTGGGGGAGGTAGCTCTGATCACGGGAGGTAGCTGTGAGTGGGGGAGGTAGCTGTGATCAGGGGAGGTAGATGTGACTGGGGGAGGTAGCTGTGACTGGGGGAGGTAGCTGTGATCAGGAGAGGTAGCTGTGACTGGGGGAGGTAGCTGTTACTGGGGGAGGTAGCTGTGATCAGGGGAGGTAGATGTGACTGGGGGAGGTAGATGTGATCAGAGGAGGTAGCTGTGACTGGGGGCGGTAGCTGTGACTGGGGGAGGTAGCTGTGATCAGGGGAGGTAGCTGTGACTGAGAGATATAGCGGTAACTGGGGGAGGTAGCTGTCATCAGGGTGGTAGCTGCGTCTTGGGGAGGTAGCTGTGACTGGGGGAGTTAGCTGTGAAAAGGGAAGGTAGCTGTGACTGAGGGAGGTAGCTGTGACTGGGGGATCTAGCTGTGACTGGGGGAGGTAGCTGTGACTGGGGAGGTAGCTGTGATCAGGGGAGGTAGCTGTGACTGGGGGAGGTAGCTGTGACTTGGGGAGGTAGCTGTGACTGGGGGAGGTAGCTGTGACTGGGGGAGGTAGCTGTGAACAGGGGAGGTAGCTGTGACTGGGGGAGGTAGCTGTGACTGGGGGAGGTAGCTGTGATCAGGGGAGGTAGCTGTGACTGGGGGAGGTTGCTGTGATCAGGGGAGTTAGCTGTGACTGGGGGAGGTAGCTGTGACTGGGGGAGGTAGCAGTGACTGGGGGAGGTAGCTGTGATCAGGGGAGGTAGCTGTGACGGGGGCAGGTAGCTGTGACTGGGGGAGGTAGCTGTGATCAGGGGAGGTAGCTGTGATCATGGGAGGTAGCTGTGACTGGGGGAGATAGCTGTGACTGGGGGAGGTAGATGTGATCAGGGGAGGTAGCTGTGTCTGGGGGAGGTAGCGGTGATTGGGGGAGGTAGTGTGCCTGGGGGAGGTAGCTGTGATCAGGGGAGGTAGCTGTGACTGGGGGAGGTAGCTGTGACTGGGGGAGGTAGCTGTGACTGGGGGAGGTCGCTGTGATCAGGGGAGGTAGCTGTGACTGCGGGAGGTAGCTGTGATCAGGGGATGTAGCTGTGACTGGGGGAGGTAGCTGTGATCAGGGGAGGTAGCTGTGATCAGGGGAGGTAGCTGTGAATGGGGGAGGTAGCTGTGACTGGGGGAGGTAGCTGTGACTGGGGGAGGTAGCTCTGATCAGGGGAGGTAGCTGTGACTAGGGGAGGTAGCTGTGACTAGGGGAGGTAGCTGTGATCAGGGGAGGTAGCTGTGACTGGGGGAGGTAGCTGTGACTGGGGGAGGTAGCTGTGACTGGGGGAGGTAGCTGTGATCAGGGGAGGTAGCTGTGACAGGGGGAGGTAGCTGTGAGAGGGGGAGGTAGCTGTGACTGGGGGAGGTAGCTGTGACTGGGGTAGTTAGCTCTGAAAAGGGGGAGGTAGCTGTGATCAGGGGAGGTAGCTGTGACTGGGGGAGGTAGCTGTGATCAGGGGAGGTAGCTGTGATCATGGGAGGTAGCTGTGACTGGGGGAGGTAGCTGTGATCATGGGAGGTAGCTGTGAATGGGGGAGGTAGCTGTGATCAGGGGAGGTAGCTATGACTGGGGGAGGTAGCTGTGACTGGGGGAGGTACCTGTGACTGGGGGAGGTAGCTGTTATTGGGGGATGTAGCTGTGATCAGTGAAGGTAGCAGTGACTGGGGGAGGTAGCTGTGATCAGGGGAGGTAGCTGTGGCTGGGGAGGGAGCTGTGATCAGGGGAGGTAGATGTGATCAGGGGAGGTAGCTGTGACTGGGGGAGGTTGCTGTTACTGGGGGAGGAAGTTGTGACTGGGGGAAGTAGCTTTGACAGGTGGAGGTAGCTGTGACTGGGGGAGGTAGCTGTGATCAGGGGAGGAAGCTGTGATCATGGGAGTTAGCTGTGACTGGGGGAGGTAGCTGTGACTGGGGGAGGTACCTGTGACTGGGGGAGGTAGCTGTTATTGGGGGATGTAGCTGTGATCAGGGAAGGTAGCAGTGACTGGGGGAGGTAGCTGTGATCAGGGGAGGTAGCTGTGGCTGGGGAGGGAGCTGTGATCAGGGGAGGTAGATGTGATCAGGGGAGGTAGCTGTGACTGGGGGAGGTTGCTGTTACTGGGGGAGGAAGCTGTGACTGGGGGAGGTGGCTTTGACAGGTGGAGGTAGCTGTGACTGGGGGAGGTAGCTGTGATCAGGGGAGGTAGCTGTGACTGGGGGAGGTAACTGTGACTGGGGTTGGTAGCTGTTACTGGGGGATGTAGCTGTGATCAGGAGAGGTATCTCTGATCAGGGGAGGTAGCTGTGACTGGGGGATGTAGCTGTGATGAGGGGAGGTAGCTGTGACTGGGGGAGGTTGCTGTGACTGGGGGAGGTAGCTCTGATCAGGGGAGGTAGCTGTGAGTGGGGGAGGTTGCTGTGACTGGGGGAGGTAGCTCTGATCAGGGGAGGTAGCTGTGAGTGGGGGAGGTTGCTGTGACTGGGGGAGGTAGCTCTGATCAGGGGAGGTAGCTGTGAGTGGGGGAGGTAGCTGTGATCAGGGGAGGTAGCTGTGACTGGGGGAGGTAGCTGTGACAGGGGGAGTTATCTGTGACTGGGCGTGGTAGCTGTGACTGGGGGAGGTAGCTGTGACTGGGGAAGGTAGATGTGACTGGGGGAGGAAGCTGTGAACAGGGGAGGTAGCTGTGACTGGGGAGGTAGCTCTGACTGGGGGAGGTAGCTGTGACTGGCGGAGGTAGCTATGACTGGGGGATGTAGCTGTGACCAGGGAAGGTAGCTGTGACTGGGGAGGTAGCTGTGATCACTGGAGGTAGCTGTGACTGAGGAGGTAGTTGTGACTGGGGGAGGTAGCTGTGATCAGGGGAGGTAGCTGTGACTGGGGGAGGTAGCTGTGACTGGGGGAGGTAGATGTGACTGGGGGAGGAAGCTGTGACTGGGGGAGGTAGCTGTGACTGGGGGAGGAAGATGTGACTGGGGGAGGTACCTGTGATCAGGGGAGGTAGCTGTGATCGGGGAGGTAGCTGTGTCTGGGGCAGGTAGCTGTGACTGGGGGAGGTAGCTGAGATCGGGGAGGTAGATGTGATCAGGGCAGGTAGCTGTGACAGGGGTCGTAGCTGTGACTGGGGGAGGTAGCTGTGATCAGGGGAGGTAGCTGTGACTGCGGGAGTTAGCTGTGAATGGGAGAGGTAGCTGTGATCAGGGGAGGTAGCTGTGACAGGGGGAGATAGCTGTGACCGGGGGAGGTAGCTGTGACTGGGGGAGGTAGCTGTGACTGGAGGAGGTAGCTGTGACTGGGGGAGGTCGCTGTGATCAGGGGAGGTAGCTGTGACTGCGGGAGGTAGCTGTGATCAGGGGATGTAGCTGTGACTGGGGGAGGTAGCTGTGACTGGGGGAGGTAGCTGTGACTGGGGGAGGTAGCTGTGATCAGGGGAGGTAGCTGTGACTAGGGGAGGTAGCTGTGACCGGGGGAGGTAGCTGTGATAAGGGGAGGTAGCTGTGACTGGGGGAGGTAGCTGTGATCAGGGGAGGTAGCTGTGACTGGGGGAGGTAGCTGTGACTGGGGGAGGTAGCTGTGACTGGGGGAGGTAGCTGTGATCAGGGGAGGTAGCTGTGACTGGGGGAGGTAGCTGTGACTGGGGGAGGTAGCTGTGACTGGGGGAGGTAGCTGTGATCAGGGGAGGTAGCTGTGACAGGGGGAGGTAGCTGTGAGAGGGGGAGGTAGCTGTGACTGGGGGAGGTAGCTGTGACTGGGGGAGTTAGCTGTGAAAAGGGGGAGGTAGCTGTGATCAGGGGAGGTAGCTGTGACTGGGGGAGGTAGCTGTGATCAGGGGAGGTAGCTGTGATCATGGGAGGTAGCTGTGACTGGGGGAGGTAGCTGTGATCATGGGAGGTAGCTGTGAATGGGGGAGGTAGCTGTGATCAGGGGAGGTAGCTATGACTGGGGGAGGTAGCTGTGACTGGGGGAGGTACCTGTGACTGGGGGAGGTAGCTGTTATTGGGGGATGTAGCTGTGATCAGTGAAGGTAGCAGTGACTGGGGGAGGTAGCTGTGATCAGGGGAGGTAGATGTGATCAGGGGAGGTAGCTGTGACTGGGGGAGGTTGCTGTTACTGGGGGAGGAAGTTGTGACTGGGGGAAGTAGCTTTGACAGGTGGAGGTAGCTGTGACTGGGGGAGGTAGCTGTGATCAGGGGAGGTAGCTGTGATCATGGGAGTTAGCTGTGACTGGGGGAGGTAGCTGTGACTGGGGGAGGTACCTGTGACTGGGGGAGGTAGCTGTTATTGGGGGATGTAGCTGTGATCAGGGAAGGTAGCAGTGACTGGGGGAGGTAGCTGTGATCAGGGGAGGTAGCTGTGGCTGGGGAGGGAGCTGTGATCAGGGGAGGTAGATGTGATCAGGGGAGGTAGCTGTGACTGGGGGAGGTTGCTGTTACTGGGGGAGGAAGCTGTGACTGGGGGAGGTGGCTTTGACAGGTGGAGGTAGCTGTGACTGGGGGAGGTAGCTGTGATCAGGGGAGGTAGCTGTGACTGGGGGAGGTAACTGTGACTGGGGTTGGTAGCTGTTACTGGGGGATGTAGCTGTGATCAGGAGAGGTATCTCTGATCAGGGGAGGTAGCTGTGACTGGGGGATGTAGCTGTGATGAGGGGAGGTAGCTGTGACTGGGGGAGGTTGCTGTGACTGGGGGAGGTAGCTCTGATCAGGGGAGGTAGCTGTGAGTGGGGGAGGTTGCTGTGACTGGGGGAGGTAGCTCTGATCAGGGGAGGTAGCTGTGATTGGGGGAGGTTGCTGTGACTGGGGGAGGTAGCTCTGATCAGGGGAGGTAGCTGTGAGTGGGGGAGGTAGCTGTGATCAGGGGAGGTAGCTGTGACTGGGGGAGGTAGCTGTGACAGGGGGAGTTATCTGTGACTGGGCGTGGTAGCTGTGACTGGGGGAGGTAGCTGTGACTGGGGAAGGTAGATGTGACTGGGGGAGGAAGCTGTGAACAGGGGAGGTAGCTGTGACTGGGGAGGTAGCTCTGACTGGGGGAGGTAGCTGTGACTGGGGGAGGTAGCTATGACTGGGGGATGTAGCTGTGACCAGGGAAGGTAGCTGTGACTGGGGAGGTAGCTGTGATCACTGGAGGTAGCTGTGACTGAGGAGGTAGTTGTGACTGGGGGAGGTAGCTGTGATCAGGGGAGGTAGCTGTGACTGGGGGAGGTAGCTGTGACTGGGGGAGGTAGATGTGACTGGGGGAGGAAGCTGTGACTGGGGGAGGTCGCTGTGACTGGGGGAGGAAGATGTGACTGGGGGAGGTACCTGTGATCAGGGGAGGTAGCTGTGATCGTGGAGGTAGCTGTGTCTGGGGCAGGTAGCTGTGACTGGGGGAGGTAGCTGAGATCGGGGAGGTAGATGTGATCAGGGCAGGTAGCTGTGACAGGGGTCGTAGCTGTGACTGGGGGAGGTAGCTGTGATCAGGGGAGGTAGCTGTGACTGCGGGAGTTAGCTGTGAATGGGAGAGGTAGCTGTGATCAGGGGAGGTAGCTGTGACAGGGGGACATAGCTGTGACCGGGGGAGGTAGCTGTGACTGGGGGAGGTAGCTGTGACTGGAGGAGGTAGCTGTGACTGGGGGAGGTCGCTGTGATCAGGGGAGGTAGCTGTGACTGCGGGAGGTAGCTGTGATCAGGGGATGTAGCTGTGACTGGGGGAGGTAGCTGTGACTGGGGGAGGTAGCTGTGATCAGGGGAGGTAGCTGTGATCAGGGGAGGTAGCTGTGACTAGGGGAGGTAGCTGTGACTTGGGGAGGTAGCTGTGACTGGGGGAGGTAGCTGTGATCAGGGGAGGTAGCTGTGACTAGGGGAGGTAGCTGTGACCGGGGGAGGTAGCTGTGATAAGGGGAGGTAGCTGTGACTGGGGGAGGTAGCTGTGATCAGGGGAGGTAGCTGTGACTGGGGGAGGTAGCTGTGACTGGGGGAGGTAGCTGTGACTGGGGGAGGTAGCTGTGATCAGGGGAGGTAGCTGTGACAGGGGGAGGTAGCTGTGAGAGGGGGAGGTAGCTGTGACTGGGGGAGGTAGCTGTGACTGGGGGAGTTAGCTGTGAAAAGGGGGAGGTAGCTGTGATCAGGGGAGGTAGCTGTGACTGGGGGAGGTAGCTGTGATCAGGGGAGGTAGCTGTGATCAGGGGAGGTAGCTGTGACTGGGGGAGGTAGCTGTGACTGTGGGAGGTACCTGTGACTGGGGGAGGTAGCTGTTATTGGGGGATGTAGCTGTGATAAGGGAAGGTAGCAGTGACTGGGGGAGGTAGCTGTGATCAGGGGAGGTAGCTGTGGCTGGGGAGGGAGCTGTGATCAGGGGAGGTAGATGTGATCAGGGGAGGTAGCTGTGACTGGGGGAGGTTGCTGTTACTGGGGGAGGAAGCTGTGACTGGGGGAGGTAGCTTTGACAGGTGGAGGTAGCTGTGACTGGGGGAGGTAGCTGTGATCAGGGGAGGTAGCTGTGATCATGGGAGGTAGCTGTGACTGGGGGAGGTAGCTGTTACTGGGGGATGTAGCTGTGATCAGGAGAGGTAGCTGTGATCAGGGGAGGTAGCTGTGACTGGGGGATGTAGCTGTGATGAGGGGAGGTAGCTGTGACCGGGGGAGGTTGCTGTGACTGGGGGAGGTAGCTCTGATCAGGGGAGGTAGCTGCGAGTGGGGGAGGTTGCTGTGACTGGGGGAGGTAGCTCTGATCAGGGGAGGTAGCTGTGAGTGGGGGAGGTTGCTGTGACTGGGGGAGGTAGCTCTGATCACGGGAGGTAGCTGTGAGTGGGGGAGGTAGCTGTGATCAGGGGAGGTAGATGTGACTGGGGGAGGTAGCTGTGACTGGGGGAGGTAGCTGTGATCAGGAGAGGTAGCTGTGACTGGGGGAGGTAGCTGTTACTGGGGGAGGTAGCTGTGATCAGGGGAGGTAGATGTGACTGGGGGAGGTAGATGTGATCAGAGGAGGTAGCTGTGACTGGGGGCGGTAGCTGTGACTGGGGGAGGTAGCTGTGATCAGGGGAGGTAGCTGTGACTGAGAGATATAGCGGTAACTGGGGGAGGTAGCTGTCATCAGGGTGGTAGCTGCGTCTTGGGGAGGTAGCTGTGACTGGGGGAGTTAGCTGTGAAAAGGGAAGGTAGCTGTGACTGAGGGAGGTAGCTGTGACTGGGAGATCTAGCTGTGACTGGGGGAGGTAGCTGTGACTGGGGGAGGTAGCTGTGATCAGGGGAGGTAGCTGTGACTGGGGGAGGTAGCTGTGACTTGGGGAGGTAGCTGTGACTGGGGGAGGTAGCTGTGACTGGGGGAGGTAGCTGTGAACAGGGGAGGTAGCTGTGACTGGGGGAGGTAGCTGTGACTGGGGGAGGTAGCTGTGATCAGGGGAGGTAGCTGTGACTGGGGGAGGTTGCTGTGATCAGGGGAGTTAGCTGTGACTGGGGGAGGTAGCTGTGACTGGGGGAGGTAGCAGTGACTGGGGGAGGTAGCTGTGATCAGGGGAGGTAGCTGTGACGGGGGCAGGTAGCTGTGACTGGGGGAGGTAGCTGTGATCAGGGGAGGTAGCTGTGATCATGGGAGGTAGCTGTGACTGGGGGAGGTAGCTGTGACTGGGGGAGGTAGATGTGATCAGGGGAGGTAGCTGTGTCTGGGGGAGGTAGCGGTGATTGGGGGAGGTAGTGTGCCTGGGGGAGGTAGCTGTGATCAGGGGAGGTAGCTGTGACTGGGGGAGGTAGCTGTGACTGGGGGAGGTAGCTGTGATCAGGGGAGGTAGCTGTGACTGGGGGAGGTAGCTGTGACTGTGGGAGGTAGCTGTGATCAGAGGAGGTAGCTGTGACTGGGGGAGGTAGCTGTGATCAGGGGAGGTAGCTGTGACTGGGGGAGGTAGCTGTGACAGGGGGAGTTAGGTGTGACTGGGTGTGGTAGCTGTGACTGGGGGAGGTAGCTGTGACTGAGGGAGGTAGCTGTGATCAGGGGAGGTAGCTCTGACTGGGGGATGTAGCTGTGACTGGGGGAGGTAGCTGTGACTGGGGGAGGTAGCTGTGATCAGGGGAGGTAGCTGTGACTGGGGGAGGTAGCTGTGACTGGGGGAGGTAGCTGTGATCAGGGGCGGTAGCTGTGACTGGGGGAGGTAGCTGTGACTGGGGAAGGTAGATGTGACTCGGGGAGGTAGCTGTGAACAGAGGAGGTAGCTGTGACTGGGGAGGTAGCTCTGACTGGGGGAGGTAGCTGTGACTGGGGGAGGTAGCTGTGACTGGGGGAGGTAGCTGTGACTGGGGGAGGTAACTGTGATCAGGGGAGGTAGCTGTGACTGGGGGAGGTAGCTGTGATCAGGGGAGGTGGCTGTGACTGGGGGAGGTAGCTGTGACCGGGGGAGGTAGCTGTGACTGGGGGAGGTAGCTGTGACTGTGGGTGGTAGCTGTGATCAGGGGAGGTAGCTGTGACTGGGGGAGGTAGCTTGACTGGGGGAGGTAGCTGTGATCAGGGGAGGTAGCTGTGACTGGGGGAGGTAGCTGTGATCAGAAGAGGTAGCTGTGACTGGGGGAGGTAGCTGTGACAGGGGGAGGTAGCTGTGACGGGGCGTGGTAGCTGTGACTGGGGTAGGTATCTGTGACTGGGGGATGTAGCTGTGACTGGGGGAGGTAGCTGTGATCAGGGGAGGTAGCTGTGACTGGGGGATGTAGCTGTGACTGGGGGAGGTAGCTGTGACTGGGGGAGGTAGCTGTGACCAGGGGAGGTAGCTGTGACTGGGGAGGTAGCTGTGATCACTGGAGGTAGCTGTGACTGAGGAGGTAGCTGTGACTGGGGGAGGTAGATGTGACTGGGGGAGGAAGCTGTGACTGGGGGAGGTTGCTGTGACTGCGGGAGGTAGCTGTGACTGGGGGAGGTAGCTGAGATCAGGGGAGGTAGATGTGATCAGGGGAGGTAGCTGTGACAGGGGTCGTAGCTGTGAATGGGGGAGGTAGCTGTGATGAGGGGAGGTAGCTGTGACTAGGGGCGGTAGCTGTGAATGGGATAGGTAGCTGTGATCAGGGGAGGTAGCTGTGTCAGGGGGAGATAGCTGTGACCGGGGGAGGTAGCTGTGACTGGGGGAGGTAGCTGTGACTGGGGGAGGTAGCTGTGACTGGGGGAGGTCGCTGTGACTGGGGGAGTTAGCTGTGATCAGGGGAGGTAGCTGTGACAGCGGGAGGTAGCTGTGATCAGGGGAGGTAGATTTGATCAGGGGAGGTAGCTGTGATCAGGGGATGTAGCTGTGACTGGGGGAGGTAGCTGTGATCAGGGGAGGTAGCTGTGACTGCGGGAGGTAGTTGTGATCAGGGGAGGTAGCTTTGATCAGGGGAGGTAGCTGTGATCAGGGGAGGTAGCTGTGGCTGGGGAGGGAGCTGTGATCAGGGGAGGTAGATGTTATCAGGGGAGGTAGCTGTGACTGCGGGAGGTTGCTGTTACTGGGGCAGGAAGCTGTGACTGGGGGAGGTAGCTTTGACAGGTGGAGGTAGCTGTGACTGGGGGAGTTAGCTGTGATCAGGGGAGGTAGCTGTGACTGGGGGAGGTAACTGTGACTGGGGGTGGTAGCTGTTACTGGGGGATGTAGCTGTGATCAGGAGAGGTAGCTGTGATCATGGGAGGTAGCTGTGACTGGGGGAGGTAGCTGTGATCAGGGGAGGTAGCTGTGACTGGGGAGGGAGCTGTGATCAGGGGAAGCAGCTGTGATCAGGGGAGGTAGCTGTGACTGGGGGAGGTAGCTGTGACTGGGGGAGTTAGCTGTTACTGGGGGAGGTCGCTGTGATCAGGGGAGGTAGATGTGACTGGGGGAGGTAGATGTGACTGGGGGAGGTAGCTGTGATCAGGGGAGGTAGCTGTGAATGGGGGAGGTAGCTGTGACTTGGGGAGGTAGCTGTGACTGGGGGAGGTAGCTGTGATCAGGGGAGGAAGCTGTGACTGGGGGAGGTAGCTGTGACTGGGGGAGGTAGCTGTGAACAGGGGAGGTAGCTGTGACTGGGGGAGGTAGCTGTGACTGGCGGAGGTAGCTGTGATCAGGGGAGGTAGCTGTGACTGGGGGAGGTTGCTGTGATCAGGGGAGGTAGCTGTGACTGGGGGAGGTAGCTGTGACTGCGGGGGGTGGATTAGACTGGGGGAGGTAGATGTGATCAGGGGTGGTAGCTGTGATCAGGGGAGGTAGCTGTGTGGGGGAGGTAGCTGTGAGTGGGGGAGGTAGCTGTGATCAGGGGAGGTAGCTGTGTCGGGGGGAGGTAGCTGTGACTGGGGGAGGTAGCTGTGATCAGGGGAGGTAGCTGTGATCAGGGGAGGTAGATGTGACTGGGGGAGGTAGCTGTGACTGGGGGAGGTAGATGTGATCAGGGGAGGTAGGTGTGTCTGGGGGAGGTAGCGGTGATTGGGGGAGGTAGTGTGACTGGGGGAGGTAGCTGTGATCAGGGGAGGTAGCTGTGACTGGGGGAGGTAGCTGTGACTGGGGGAGGTAACTGTGATCGGGGAGGTAGCTGTAACTGGGGAAGGTAGCTGTGATCAGGGGAGGTAGCTGTGACTGGGGGAGGTAGCTGTGACCGGGGAGGTAGCTGTGACCGGGGGAGGTAGCTGTGACTGGGGGAGGTAGCTGTGACTGTGGGTGGTAGCTGTGATCAGGGGAGGTAGCTGTGACTGGGGGAGGTAGCTGTGACTGGGGGAGGTAGCTGTGATCAGTGGAGGTAGCTGTGACTGGGGGAGGTAGCTGTGATCAGGGGAGGTAGCTGTGACTGGGGGAGGTAGCTGTGACAGGGAGAGTTAGCTGTGACTGGGCGTGGTAGCTGTGACTGGGGGAGGTAGCTGTGACTGGGGGAGGTAGCTGTGACTGGGGGAGGTAGCTGTGATTGGGGGATGTAGCTGTGACTGGAGGAGGTAGCTGTGACTGGGGGAGGTAGCTGTGATCAGGGGAGGTAGCTGTGACTGGGGGAGGTAGCTGTGACTGGGGGAGGTAGCTGTGGTCAGAGGCGGTAGCTGTGACTGAGGGAGGTAGCTGTGACTGGGGAAGGTAGATGTGACTGGGGGAGGTAGCTGTTAACAGGGGAGGTAGCTGTGACTGGGGAGGTAGCTATGACTGGGGGAGGTAGCTGTGACTGGGGGAGGTAGCTGTGACTGGGGGAGGTAGCTGTGACTGGGGGAGTAACTGTGATCAGGGGAGGTAGCTGTGACTGGGGCTGGTAGCTGTGATCAGGTGAGGTAGCTGTGATCATGGGAGGTAGCTGTGACTGGGGGAGGTAGCTGTGACTGGGGGAGGTAGCTGTGACTGTGGGTGGTAGCTGTGATCAGGGGAGGTAGCTGTGACTGGGGGCGGTAGCTGTGACTGGGGGAGGTAGCTGTGATCAGGGGAGGTAGCTGTGACTGGGGGAGGTAGCTGTGATCAGGGGAGGTAGCTGTGACTGGGGGAGGTAGCTGTGACTGGGGGAGGTAACTGTGATCGGGGAGGTAGCTGTAACTGGGGAAGGTAGCTGTGATCAGGGGAGGTAGCTGTGACTGGGGGAGGTAGCTGTGACCGGGGGAGGTAGCTGTGACCGGGGGAGGTAGCTGTGACTGGGGGAGGTAGCTGTGACTGTGGGTGGTAGCTGTGATCAGGGGAGGTAGCTGTGACTGGGGGAGGTAGCTGTGACTGGGGGAGGTAGCTGTGATCAGTGGAGGTAGCTGTGACTGGGGGAGGTAGCTGTGATCAGGGGAGGTAGCTGTGACTGGGGGAGGTAGCTGTGACAGGGAGAGTTAGCTGTGACTGGGCGTGGTAGCTGTGACTGGGGGAGGTAGCTGTGACTGGGGGAGGTAGCTGTGACTGGGGGAGGTAGCTGTGATTGGGGGATGTAGCTGTGACTGGAGGAGGTAGCTGTGACTGGGGGAGGTAGCTGTGATCAGGGGAGGTAGCTGTGACTGGGGGAGGTAGCTGTGACTGGGGGAGGTAGCTGTGGTCAGGGGCGGTAGCTGTGACTGAGGGAGGTAGCTGTGACTGGGGAAGGTAGATGTGACTGGGGGAGGTAGCTGTTAACAGGGGAGGTAGCTGTGACTGGGGAGGTAGCTCTGACTGGGGGAGGTAGCTGTGACTGGGGGAGGTAGCTGTGACTGGGGGAGCTAGCTGTGACTGGGGGAGTAACTGTGATCAGGGGAGGTAGCTGTGACTGGGGCAGGTAGCTGTGATCAGGTGAGGTAGCTGTGATCATGGGAGGTAGCTGTGACTGGGGGAGGTAGCTGTGACTGGGGGAGGTAGCTGTGACTGTGGGTGGTAGCTGTGATCAGGGGAGGTAGCTGTGACTGGGGGAGGTAGCTGTGACTGGGGGAGGTAGCTGTGATCAGGGGAGGTAGCTGTGACTGGGGGAGGTAGCTGTGATCAGGGGAGGAAGCTGTGACTGGGGGAGGTAGCTGTGACAGGGGGAGGTATCTGTGACTGGGCGTGGTAGCTGTGACTGGGGGAGGTAGCTGTGACTGGGGGAGGTAGCTGTGATCAGGAGAGGTAGCTGTGACTGGGGGAGTTAGCTGTTACTGGGGGAGGTCGCTGTGATCAGGGGAGGTAGATGTGACTGGGGGAGGTAGATGTGATAAGGGGAGGTAGCTGTGACTGGGGGAGGTAGCTGTGACTGGGGGAGGTAGCTGTGATCAGGAGAGGTAGCTGTGACTGGGGGAGTTACCTGTTACTGGGGGAGGTCGCTGTGATCAGGGGAGGTAGATGTGACTGGGGCAGGTAGATGTGATAAGGGGAGGTAGCTGTGACTGGGGGCGGTAGCTGTGACTGGGGGAGGTAGCTGTGATCAGGGGAGGTAGCTGTGACTGGGAGATATAGCTGTGACTGGGGGAGGTAGCTGTGATCAGGGGAGGTAGCTGCGTCTTGGGGAGGTAGCTGTGACTGGGGGAGTTAGCTGTGAAAAGGGGGAGGTAGCTGTGACTGAGGGAGGTAGCTGTGACTGGGGAATCTAGCTGTGACTGGGGGAGGTACCTGTGACTGGGGGAGGTAGCTGTGATCAGGGGAGGTAGCTGTGACTGGGGGAGGTAGCTGTGACTTGGGGAGGTAGCTGTGACTGGGGGAGGTAGCTGTGACTGTGGGAGGTAGCTGTGAACAGGGGAGGTAGCTGTGACTGGGGGAGGTAGCTGTGACTGGGGGAGGTAGCTGTGATCAGGGGAGGTAGCTGTGACTGGGGGAGGTTGCTGTGATCAGGGGAGGTAGTTGTGACTGGGGGAGGTAGCTGTGACTGGGGGAGGTAGATTAGACTGGGGGAGGTAGATGTGATCAGGGGTGGTAGCTGTGACTGGGGCTGGTAGCTGTGATCAGGTGAGGTAGCTGTGATCATGGGAGGTAGCTGTGACTGGGGGAGGTAGCTGTGACTGGGGGAGGTAGCTGTGACTGTGGGTGGTAGCTGTGATCAGGGGAGGTAGCTGTGACTGGGGGAGGTAGCTGTGACTGGGGGAGGTAGCTGTGATCAGGGGAGGTAGCTGTGACTGGGGGAGGTAGCTGTGATCAGGGGAGGTAGCTGTGACTGGGGGAGGTAGCTGTGACTGGGGGAGGTAACTGTGATCGGGGAGGTAGCTGTAACTGGGGAAGGTAGCTGTGATCAGGGGAGGTAGCTGTGACTGGGGGAGGTAGCTGTGACCGGGGGAGGTAGCTGTGACCGGGGGAGGTAGCTGTGACTGGGGGAGGTAGCTGTGACTGTGGGTGGTAGCTGTGATCAGGGGAGGTAGCTGTGACTGGGGGAGGTAGCTGTGACTGGGGGAGGTAGCTGTGATCAGTGGAGGTAGCTGTGACTGGGGGAGGTAGCTGTGATCAGGGGAGGTAGCTGTGAGTGGGGGAGGTAGCTGTGACAGGGAGAGTTAGCTGTGACTGGGCGTGGTAGCTGTGACTGGGGGAGGTAGCTGTGACTGGGGGAGGTAGCTGTGACTGGGGGAGGTAGCTGTGATTGGGGGATGTAGCTGTGACTGGAGGAGGTAGCTGTGACTGGGGGAGGTAGCTGTGATCAGGGGAGGTAGCTGTGACTGGGGGAGGTAGCTGTGACTGGGGGAGGTAGCTGTGGTCAGGGGCGGTAGCTGTGACTGAGGGAGGTAGCTGTGACTGGGGAAGGTAGATGTGACTGGGGGAGGTAGCTGTTAACAGGGGAGGTAGCTGTGACTGGGGAGGTAGCTCTGACTGGGGGAGGTAGCTGTGACTGGGGGAGGTAGCTGTGACTGGGGGAGGTAGCTGTGACTGGGGGAGTAACTGTGATCAGGGGAGGTAGCTGTGACTGGGGCAGGTAGCTGTGATCAGGTGAGGTAGCTGTGATCATGGGAGGTAGCTGTGACTGGGGGAGGTAGCTGTGACTGGGGGAGGTAGCTGTGACTGTGGGTGGTAGCTGTGATCAGGGGAGGTAGCTGTGACTGGGGGAGGTAGCTGTGACTGGGGGAGGTAGCTGTGATCAGGGGAGGTAGCTGTGACTGGGGGAGGTAGCTGTGATCAGGGGAGGAAGCTGTGACTGGGGGAGGTAGCTGTGACAGGGGGAGGTATCTGTGACTGGGCGTGGTAGCTGTGACTGGGGGAGGTAGCTGTGACTGGGGGAGGTAGCTGTGATCAGGAGAGGTAGCTGTGACTGGGGGAGTTAGCTGTTACTGGGGGAGGTCGCTGTGATCAGGGGAGGTAGATGTGACTGGGGGAGGTAGATGTGATAAGGGGAGGTAGCTGTGACTGGGGGAGGTAGCTGTGACTGGGGGAGGTAGCTGTGATCAGGAGAGGTAGCTGTGACTGGGGGAGTTACCTGTTACTGGGGGAGGTCGCTGTGATCAGGGGAGGTAGATGTGACTGGGGCAGGTAGATGTGATAAGGGGAGGTAGCTGTGACTGGGGGCGGTAGCTGTGACTGGGGGAGGTAGCTGTGATCAGGGGAGGTAGCTGTGACTGGGAGATATAGCTGTGACTGGGGGAGGTAGCTGTGATCAGGGGAGGTAGCTGCGTCTTGGGGAGGTAGCTGTGACTGGGGGAGTTAGCTGTGAAAAGGGGGAGGTAGCTGTGACTGAGGGAGGTAGCTGTGACTGGGGAATCTAGCTGTGACTGGGGGAGGTAGCTGTGACTGGGGGAGGTAGCTGTGATCTGGGGAGGTAGCTGTGACTGGGGGAGGTAGCTGTGACTTGGGGAGGTAGCTGTGACTTGGGGAGGTAGCTGTGACTGTGGGAGGTAGCTGTGAACAGGGGAGGTAGCTGTGACTGGGGGAGGTAGCTGTGACTGGGGGAGGTAGCTGTGATCAGGGGAGGTAGCTGTGACTGGGGGAGGTTGCTGTGATCAGGGGAGGTAGTTGTGACTGGGGGAGGTAGCTGTGACTGGGGGAGGTAGATTAGACTGGGGGAGGTAGCTGTGATCAGGGGAGGTAGCTGTGACTGGGGGAGGTTGCTGTGATCAGGGGAGGTAGTTGTGACTGGGGGAGGTAGCTGTGACTGGGGGAGGTAGATTAGACTGGGGGAGGTAGATGTGATCAGGGGTGGTAGCTGTGACTGGGGCTGGTAGCTGTGATCAGGTGAGGTAGCTGTGATCATGGGAGGTAGCTGTGACTGGGGGAGGTAGCTGTGACTGGGGGAGGTAGCTGTGACTGTGGGTGGTAGCTGTGATCAGGGGAGGTAGCTGTGACTGGGGGAGGTAGCTGTGATCAGTGGAGGTAGCTGTGACTGGGGGAGGTAGCTGTGATCAGGGGAGGTAGCTGTGACTGGGGGAGGTAGCTGTGATCAGGGGAGGTAGCTGTGACTGGGGGAGGTAGCTGTGACTGGGGGAGGTAACTGTGATCGGGGAGGTAGCTGTGACTGGGGGAGGTAGCTGTGACTGGGGGAGGTAGCTGTGATTGGGGGATGTAGCTGTGACTGGAGGAGGTAGCTGTGACTGGGGGAGGTAGCTGTGATCAGGGGAGGTAGCTGTGACTGGGGGAGGTAGCTGTGACTGGGGGAGGTAGCTGTGGTCAGGGGCGGTAGCTGTGACTGAGGGAGGTAGCTGTGACTGGGGAAGGTAGATGTGACTGGGGGAGGTAGCTGTTAACAGGGGAGGTAGCTGTGACTGGGGAGGTAGCTCTGACTGGGGGAGGTAGCTGTGACTGGGGGAGGTAGCTGTGACTGGGGGAGGTAGCTGTGACTGGGGGAGTAACTGTGATCAGGGGAGGTAGCTGTGACTGGGGCAGGTAGCTGTGATCAGGTGAGGTAGCTGTGATCATGGGAGGTAGCTGTGACTGGGGGAGGTAGCTGTGACTGGGGGAGGTAGCTGTGACTGTGGGTGGTAGCTGTGATCAGGGGAGGTAGCTGTGACTGGGGGAGGTAGCTGTGACTGGGGGAGGTAGCTGTGATCAGGGGAGGTAGCTGTGACTGGGGGAGGTAGCTGTGATCAGGGGAGGAAGCTGTGACTGGGGGAGGTAGCTGTGACAGGGGGAGGTAGCTGTGACTGGGCGTGGTAGCTGTGACTGGGGGAGGTAGCTGTGACTGGGGGAGGTAGCTGTGATCAGGAGAGGTAGCTGTGACTGGGGGAGTTAGCTGTTACTGGGGGAGGTCGCTGTGATCAGGGGAGGTAGATGTGACTGGGGGAGGTAGATGTGATAAGGGGAGGTAGCTGTGACTGGGGGAGGTAGCTGTGACTGGGGGAGGTAGCTGTGATCAGGAGAGGTAGCTGTGACTGGGGGAGTTACCTGTTACTGGGGGAGGTCGCTGTGATCAGGGGAGGTAGATGTGACTGGGGCAGGTAGATGTGATAAGGGGAGGTAGCTGTGACTGGGGGCGGTAGCTGTGACTGGGGGAGGTAGCTGTGATCAGGGGAGGTAGCTGTGACTGGGAGATATAGCTGTGACTGGGGGAGGTAGCTGTGATCAGGGGAGGTAGCTGCGTCTTGGGGAGGTAGCTGTGACTGAGGGAGTTAGCTGTGAAAAGGGGGAGGTAGCTGTGACTGAGGGAGGTAGCTGTGACTGGGGAATCTAGCTGTGACTGGGGGAGGTAGCTGTGACTGGGGGAGGTAGCTGTGATCAGGGGAGGTAGCTGTGACTGGGGGAGGTAGCTGTGACTTGGGGAGGTAGCTGTGACTTGGGGAGGTAGCTGTGACTGTGGGAGGTAGCTGTGAACAGGGGAGGTAGCTGTGACTGGGGGAGGTAGCTGTGACTGGGGGAGGTAGCTGTGATCAGGGGAGGTAGCTGTGACTGGGGGAGGTTGCTGTGATCAGGGGAGGTAGTTGTGACTGGGGGAGGTAGCTGTGACTGGGGGAGGTAGATTAGACTGGGGGAGGTAGATGTGATCAGGGGTGGTAGCTGTGACAGGGGCTGGTAGCTGTGATCAGGTGAGGTAGCTGTGATCATGGGAGGTAGCTGTGACTGGGGGAGGTAGCTGTGACTGGGGGAGGTAGCTGTGACTGTGGGTGGTAGCTGTGATCAGGGGAGGTAGCTGTGACTGGGGGAGGTAGCTGTGACTGGGGGAGGTAGCTGTGATCAGGGGAGGTAGCTGTGACTGGGGGAGGTAGCTGTGATCAGGGGAGGTAGCTGTGACTGGGGGAGGTAGCTGTGACTGGGGGAGGTAACTGTGATCGGGGAGGTAGCTGTAACTGGGGAAGGTAGCTGTGATCAGGGGAGGTAGCTGTGACTGGGGGAGGTAGCTGTGACCGGGGGAGGTAGCTGTGACCGGGGGAGGTAGCTGTGACTGGGGGAGGTAGCTGTGACTGTGGGTGGTAGCTGTGATCAGGGGAGGTAGCTGTGACTGGGGGAGGTAGCTGTGACTGGGGGAGGTAGCTGTGATCAGTGGAGGTAGCTGTGACTGGGGGAGGTAGCTGTGATCAGGGGAGGTAGCTGTGACTGGGGGAGGTAGCTGTGACAGGGAGAGTTAGCTGTGACTGGGCGTGGTAGCTGTGACTGGGGGAGGTAGCTGTGACTGGGGGAGGTAGCTGTGACTGGGGGAGGTAGCTGTGATTGGGGGATGTAGCTGTGACTGGAGGAGGTAGCTGTGACTGGGGGAGGTAGCTGTGATCAGGGGAGGTAGCTGTGACTGGGGGTGGTAGCTGTGACTGGGGGAGGTAGCTGTGGTCAGGGGCGGTAGCTGTGACTGAGGGAGGTAGCTGTGACTGGGGAAGGTAAATGTGACTGGGGGAGGTAGCTGTTAACAGGGGAGGTAGCTGTGACTGGGGAGGTAGCTCTGACTGGGGGAGGTAGCTGTGACTGGGGGAGGTAGCTGTGACTGGGGGAGGTAGCTGTGACTGGGGGAGTAACTGTGATCAGGGGAGGTAGCTGTGACTGGGGCAGGTAGCTGTGATCAGGTGAGGTAGCTGTGATCATGGGAGGTAGCTGTGACTGGGGGAGGTAGCTGTGACTGGGGGAGGTAGCTGTGACTGTGGGTGGTAGCTGTGATCAGGGGAGGTAGCTGTGACTGGGGGAGGTAGCTGTGACTGGGGGAGGTAGCTGTGATCAGGGGAGGTAGCTGTGACTGGGGGAGGTAGCTGTGATCAGGGGAGGAAGCTGTGACTGGGGGAGGTAGCTGTGACAGGGGGAGGTAGCTGTGACTGGGCGTGGTAGCTGTGACTGGGGGAGGTAGCTGTGACTGGGGGAGGTAGCTGTGATCAGGAGAGGTAGCTGTGACTGGGGGAGTTAGCTGTTACTGGGGGAGGTCGCTGTGATCAGGGGAGGTAGATGTGACTGGGGGAGGTAGATGTGATAAGGGGAGGTAGCTGTGACTGGGGGAGGTAGCTGTGACTGGGGGAGGTAGCTGTGATCAGGAGAGGTAGCTGTGACTGGGGGAGTTACCTGTTACTGGGGGAGGTCGCTGTGATCAGGGGAGGTAGATGTGACTGGGGCAGGTAGATGTGATAAGGGGAGGTAGCTGTGACTGGGGGCGGTAGCTGTGACTGGGGGAGGTAGCTGTGATCAGGGGAGGTAGCTGTGACTGGGAGATATAGCTGTGACTGGGGGAGGTAGCTGTGATCAGGGGAGGTAGCTGCGTCTTGGGGAGGTAGCTGTGACTGGGGGAGTTAGCTGTGAAAAGGGGGAGGTAGCTGTGACTGAGGGAGGTAGCTGTGACTGGGGAATCTAGCTGTGACTGGGGGAGGTAGCTGTGACTGGGGGAGGTAGCTGTGATCAGGGGAGGTAGCTGTGACTGGGGGAGGTAGCTGTGACTTGGGGAGGTAGCTGTGACTGGGGGAGGTAGCTGTGACTGGGGGAGGTAGCTGTGAACAGGGGAGGTAGCTGTGACTGGGGGAGGTAGCTGTGACTGGGGGAGGTAGCTGCGATCAGGGGAGGTAGCTGTGACTGGGGGAGGTTGCTGTGATCAGGGGAGGTAGTTGTGACTGGGGGAGGTAGCTGTGACTGGGGGAGGTAGATTAGACTGGGGGAGGTAGATGTGATCAGGGGTTGTAGCTGTGATTAGGGGAGGTAGCTGTGTGGGGGAGGTAGCTGTGACTGGGGGAGGTAGCTGTGATCAGGGGAGGTAGCTGTGTCGGGGGGAGGTAGCTGTGACTGGGGGAGGTAGCTGTGATCAGGGGAGGTAGCTGTGATCAGGGGAGGTAGCTGTGACTGGGGGAGGTAGCTGTGACTGGGGGAGGTAGATGTGATCAGGGGAGGTAGCTGTGTCTGGGGGAGGTAGCGGTGATTGGGGGAGGTAGTGTGACTGGGGGAGGTAGCTGTCATCAGGGGAGTTAGCTGTGACTGGGGGAGGTAGCTGTGACTGGGGGAGGTAACTGTGATCGGGGAGGTAGCTGTGACTGGGGGAGGTAGCTGTGAGCAGGGGAGGTAGCTGTGACTGGGGGAGGTAGCTGTGACCGGGGGAGGTAGCTGTGACCGGGGGAGGTAGCTGTGACTGGGGGAGGTAGCTGTGACTGTGGGTGGTAGCTGTGATCAGGGGAGGTAGCTGTGACTGGGGGATGTAGCTGTGATCAGTGGAGGTAGCTGTGACTGGGGGAGGTAGCTGTGACTGGGGGAGGTAGCTGTGACAGGGAGAGTTAGCTGTGACTGGGCGTGGTAGCTGTGACTGGGGGAGGTAGCTGTGACTGGGGGAGGTAGCTGTGACTGGGGGAGGTAGCTGTGATCAGGGGAGGTAGCTGTGACTGGGGTATGTAGCTGTGACTGGGGGAGGTAGCTGTGACTGGGGGAGGTAGCTGTGATCAGGGGAGGTAGCTGTGACTGGGGGAGGTAGCTGTGACAGGGGGTGGTAGCTGTCGTCAGGGGCGGTAGCTGTGACTGGGGGAGGTAGCTGTGACTGGGGAAGGTAGATGTGACTGGGGGAGGCAGCTGTTAACAGGGGAGGTAGCTATGACTGGGGAGGTAGCTCTGACTGGGGGAGGTAGCTGTGACTGGGGGAGGTAGCTGTGACTGGGGGAGGTAGCTGTGACTGGGGGTGGTAACTGTGATCAGGGGAGGTAGCTGTGACTGGGGGAGGTAGCTGTGATCAGGGGAGGTAGCTGTGATCAGGGGAGGTAGCTGTGACCGGGGGAGGTAGCTGTGACTGTGGGAGGTAGCTGTGACTGTGGGTGGTAGCTGTGATCAGGGGGGGGTAGCTGTGACTGGGGGAGGTACCTGTGACTGGGGGAGGTAGCTGTGATCAGGGGAGGTAGCTGTGACTGGGGGAGGTAGCTGTGATCAGGGGAGGAAGCTGTGACTGGGGGAGGTAGCTGTGACAGGGGGAGGTAGCTGTGACTGGGCGTGGTAGCTGTGACTGGGGGAGGTAGCTGTGACTGGGGGAGGTAGCTGTGACTGGGGGAGGTAGCTGTGATCAGGGGAGGTAGCTGTGACTGGGGTATGTAGCTGTGACTGGGGGAGGTAGCTGTGACTGGGGGAGGTAGCTGTGATCAGGGGAGGTAGCTGTGACTGGGGGAGGTAGCTGTGACAGGGGGTGGTAGCTGTCGTCAGGGGCGGTAGCTGTGACTGGGGGAGGTAGCTGTGACTGGGGAAGGTAGATGTGACTGGGGGAGGTAGCTGTTAACAGGGGAGGTAGCTATGACTGGGGAGGTAGCTCTGACTGGGGGAGGTAGCTGTGACTGGGGGAGGTAGCTGTGACTGGGGGAGGTAGCTGTGACTGGGGGTGGTAACTGTGATCAGGGGAGGTAGCTGTGACTGGGGGAGGTAGCTGTGATCAGGGGAGGTAGCTGTGATCAGGGGAGGTAGCTGTGACCGGGGGAGGTAGCTGTGACTGTGGGAGGTAGCTGTGACTGTGGGTGGTAGCTGTGATCAGGGGGGGGTAGCTGTGACTGGTGCAGGTACCTGTGACTGGGGGAGGTAGCTGTGATCAGGGGAGGTAGCTGTGACTGGGGGAGGTAGCTGTGATCAGGGGAGGAAGCTGTGACTGGGGGAGGTAGCTGTGACAGGGGGAGGTAGCTGTGACTGGGCGTGGTAGCTGTGACTCGGGGAGGTAGCTGTGACTGGGGGAGGTAGCTGTGACTGGGGGAGGTAGCTGTGATCAGGGGAGGTAGCTGTGACTGGGGGAGGTAGCTGTGACTGGGGGAGGTAGCTGTGACTGGGGGAGGTAGTTGTGACCAGGGGAGGTAGCTGTGACTGGGGAGGTAGCTGTGATCACTGGAGGTAGCTGTGACTGAGGTGGTAGCTGTGACTGGGGGAGGTAGCTGTGATCAGGGGAGGTAGCTGTGACTGGGGCAGGTAGCAGTGACAGGGGGTGGTAGCTGTTACTGGCGGATGTAGCTGTGATCAGGAGAGGTAGCTGTGATCAGGGGAGGTAGCTGTGACTGGGGGAGGTAGCTGTGATCAGGGGAGGTAGCTGTGACTGGGGAGGGAGCTGTGATCAGGGGAGGTAGCTGTGATCAGGGGAGGTAGCTGTGACTGGAGGAGGTTGCTGTTACTGGGGGAGGTAGTTGTGACTGGGGGAGGTAGCTCTGATCAGGGGAGGTAGCTGTGAGTGGGGAGGTAGCTGTGATCAGGGGAGGTAGCTGTGACTGGGGGAGGTAGCTGTGACTGGGGGAGGTAGCTGTGACTTGTGGAGGTAACTGTGATCAGGGGAGGTAGCTGTGACTGGGGGAGGTAGCTGTGACTGGGGGAGGTAGCTGTGATTGGGGAGGTAGATGTGACTGGGGGAGGTAGCTGTGATCAGGGGAGGTAGCTGTGACTGGGGGAGGTAGCTGTGACTGAGGGAGGTAGATGTGACTGGGGGAGGTAGCTGTGATCAGGGGAGGTAGCTGCGTCTCGGGGAGGTAGCTGTGACTGGGGGAGTTAGCTGTGAAAAGGGGGAGGTAGCTGTGACTGAGCGAGGTAGCAGTGACTGGGGGGATGTAGCTGTGACTGGGGGAGGTAGCTGTGACTGGGGGAGGTAGCTGTGATCAGGGGAGGTAGCTGTGACTGGTGAGGGAGCTGTGATCAGGGGAGGTAGCTGTGATCAGGGGAGGTAGCTGTGACTGGGAGAGGTAGCTGTGACTGGGGGAGGTAGCTGTGATAAGGGGAGGTAGCTGCGTCTTGGGGAGGTAGCTGTGACTGGGGGAGTTAGCTGTGAAAAGGGGGAGGTAGCTGTGACTGAGGGAGGTAGCTGTGACTGGGGGATTTAGCTGTGACTGCGGGAGGTAGCTGTGACTGGGGGAGGTAGCTGTGATCAGGGGAGGTTGCTGTGACTTGGGGAGGTAGCTGTGACTGGGGGAGGTAGCTGTGTTCAGGGGAGGTAGCTGTGACTGGGGGAGGTAGCTGTGACTGGGGGAGGTAGCTGTGAACAGGGGAGGTAGCTGTGACTGGGGGAGGTAGCTGTGACTGGGTGAGGTAGCGGTGATCAGGGGAGGTAGCTGTGACTGGGGGAGGTTGCTGTGATCAGGGGAGGTAGCTGTGACTGGGGGAGGTAGCTGTGACTGGGGGAGGTAGCTTAGACTGGGGGAGGTAGATGTGATCAGGGGAGGTAGCTGTGATCAGGGGAGGTAGCTGTGTGGGGGAGGTAGCTGTGACTGGGGGAGGTAGCTGTGACAGGGAGAGTTAGCTGTGACTGGGCGTGGTAGCTGTGACTGGGGGAGGTAGCTGTGACTGGGGGAGGTATCTGTGACTGGGGGAGGTAGCTGTGATTGGGGGATGTAGCTGTGACTGGAGGAGGTAGCTGTGACTGGGGGAGGTAGCTGTGATCAGGGGAGGTAGCTGTGACTGGGGGAGGTAGCTGTGACTGGGGGAGGTAGCTGTGGTCAGGGGCGGTAGCTGTGACTGAGGGAGGTAGCTGTGACTGGGGAAGGTAGATGTGACTGGGGGAGGTAGCTGTTAACAGGGGAGGTAGCTGTGACTGGGGAGGTAGCTCTGACTGGGGGAGGTAGCTGTGACTGGGGGAGGTAGCTGTGACTGGGGGAGGTAGCTGTGACTGGGGGAGTAACTGTGATCAGGGGAGGTAGCTGTGACTGGGGCAGGTAGCTGTGATCAGGTGAGGTAGCTGTGATCATGGGAGGTAGCTGTGACTGGGGGAGGTAGCTGTGACTGGGGGAGGTAGCTGTGACTGTGGGTGGTAGCTGTGATCAGGGGAGGTAGCTGTGACTGGGGGAGGTAGCTGTGACTGGGGGAGGTAGCTGTGATCAGGGGAGGTAGCTGTGACTGGGGGAGGTAGCTGTGATCAGGGGAGGAAGCTGTGACTGGGGGAGGTAGCTGTGACAGGGGGAGGTAGCTGTGACTGGGCGTGGTAGCTGTGACTGGGGGAGGTAGCTGTGACTGGGGGAGGTAGCTGTGATCAGGAGAGGTAGCTGTGACTGGGGGAGTTAGCTGTTACTGGGGGAGGTCGCTGTGATCAGGGGAGGTAGATGTGACTGGGGGAGGTAGATGTGATAAGGGGAGGTAGCTGTGACTGGGGGAGGTAGCTGTGACTGGGGGAGGTAGCTGTGATCAGGAGAGGTAGCTGTGACTGGGGGAGTTACCTGTTACTGGGGGAGGTCGCTGTGATCAGGGGAGGTAGATGTGACTGGGGCAGGTAGATGTGATAAGGGGAGGTAGCTGTGACTGGGGGCGGTAGCTGTGACTGGGGGAGGTAGCTGTGATCAGGGGAGGTAGCTGTGACTGGGAGATATAGCTGTGACTGGGGGAGGTAGCTGTGATCAGGGGAGGTAGCTGCGTCTTGGGGAGGTAGCTGTGACTGGGGGAGTTAGCTGTGAAAAGGGGTAGGTAGCTGTGACTGAGGGAGGTAGCTGTGACTGGGGAATCTAGCTGTGACTGGGGGAGGTAGCTGTGACTGGGGGAGGTAGCTGTGATCAGGGGAGGTAGCTGTGACTGGGGGAGGTAGCTGTGACTTGGGGAGGTAGCTGTGACTGGGGGAGGTAGCTGTGACTGTGGGAGGTAGCTGTGAACAGGGGAGGTAGCTGTGACTGGGGGAGGTAGCTGTGACTGGGGGAGGTAGCTGTGATCAGGGGAGGTAGCTGTGACTGGGGGAGGTTGCTGTGATCAGGGGAGGTAGTTGTGACTGGGGGAGGTAGCTGTGACTAGGGGAGGTAGATTAGACTGGGGGAGGTAGATGTGATCAGGGGTGGTAGCTGTGACTGGGGCTGGTAGCTGTGATCAGGTGAGGTAGCTGTGATCATGGGAGGTAGCTGTGACTGGGGGAGGTAGCTGTGACTGGGGGAGGTAGCTGTGACTGTGGGTGGTAGCTGTGATCAGGGGAGGTAGCTGTGACTGGGGGAGGTAGCTGTGACTGGGGGAGGTAGCTGTGATCAGGGGAGGTAGCTGTGACTGGGGGAGGTAGCTGTGATCAGGGGAGGTAGCTGTGACTGGGGGAGGTAGCTGTGACTGGGGGAGGTAACTGTGATCGGGGAGGTAGCTGTAACTGGGGAAGGTAGCTGTGATCAGGGGAGGTAGCTGTGACTGGGGGAGGTAGCTGTGACCGGGGGAGGTAGCTGTGACCGGGGGAGGTAGCTGTGACTGGGGGAGGTAGCTGTGACTGTGGGTGGTAGCTGTGATCAGGGGAGGTAGCTGTGACTGGGGGAGGTAGCTGTGACTGGGGGAGGTAGCTGTGATCAGTGGAGGTAGCTGTGACTGGGGGAGGTAGCTGTGATCAGGGGAGGTAGCTGTGACTGGGGGAGGTAGCTGTGACAGGGAGAGTTAGCTGTGACTGGGCGTGGTAGCTGTGACTGGGGGAGGTAGCTGTGACTGGGGGAGGTAGCTGTGACTGGGGGAGGTAGCTGTGATTGGGGGATGTAGCTGTGACTGGAGGAGGTAGCTGTGACTGGGGGAGGTAGCTGTGATCAGGGGAGGTAGCTGTGACTGGGGGAGGTAGCTGTGACTGGGGGAGGTAGCTGTGGTCAGGGGCGGTAGCTGTGACTGAGGGAGGTAGCTGTGACTGGGGAAGGTAGATGTGACTGGGGGAGGTAGCTGTTAACAGGGGAGGTAGCTGTGACTGGGGAGGTAGCTCTGACTGGGGGAGGTAGCTGTGACTGGGGGAGGTAGCTGTGACTGGGGGAGGTAGCTGTGACTGGGGGAGTAACTGTGATCAGGGGAGGTAGCTGTGACTGGGGCAGGTAGCTGTGATCAGGTGAGGTAGCTGTGATCATGGGAGGTAGCTGTGACTGGGGGAGGTAGCTGTGACTGGGGGAGGTAGCTGTGACTGTGGGTGGTAGCTGTGATCAGGGGAGGTAGCTGTGACTGGGGGAGGTAGCTGTGACTGGGGGAGGTAGCTGTGATCAGGGGAGGTAGCTGTGACTGGGGGAGGTAGCTGTGATCAGGGGAGGAAGCTGTGACTGGGGGAGGTAGCTGTGACAGGGGGAGGTAGCTGTGACTGGGCGTGGTAGCTGTGACTGGGGGAGGTAGCTGTGACTGGGGGAGGTAGCTGTGATCAGGAGAGGTAGCTGTGACTGGGGGAGTTAGCTGTTACTGGGGGAGGTCGCTGTGATCAGGGGAGGTAGATGTGACTGGGGGAGGTAGATGTGATAAGGGGAGGTAGCTGTGACTGGGGGAGGTAGCTGTGACTGGGGGAGGTAGCTGTGATCAGGAGAGGTAGCTGTGACTGGGGGAGTTACCTGTTACTGGGGGAGGTCGCTGTGATCAGGGGAGGTAGATGTGACTGGGGCAGGTAGATGTGATAAGGGGAGGTAGCTGTGACTGGGGGCGGTAGCTGTGACTGGGGGAGGTAGCTGTGATCAGGGGAGGTAGCTGTGACTGGGAGATATAGCTGTGACTGGGGGAGGTAGCTGTGATCAGGGGAGGTAGCTGCGTCTTGGGGAGGTAGCTGTGACTGGGGGAGTTAGCTGTGAAAAGGGGGAGGTGGCTGTGACTGAGGGAGGTAGCTGTGACTGGGGAATCTAGCTGTGACTGGGGGAGGTAGCTGTGACTGGGGGAGGTAGCTGTGATCAGGGGAGGTAGCTGTGACTGGGGGAGGTAGCTGTGACTGGGGGAGGTAGCTGTGACTGGGGGAGGTAGCTGTGACTGGGGGAGGTAGCTGTGAACAGGGGAGGTAGCTGTGACTGGGGGAGGTAGCTGTGACTGGGGGAGGTAGCTGTGATCAGGGGAGGTAGCTGTGACTGGGGGAGGTTGCTGTGATCAGGGGAGGTAGTTGTGACTGGGGGAGGTAGCTGTGACTGGGGGAGGTAGATTAGACTGGGGGAGGTAGATGTGATCAGGGGTGGTAGCTGTGATTAGGGGAGGTAGCTGTGTGGGGGAGGTAGCTGTGACTGGGGGAGGTAGCTGTGATCAGGGGAGGTAGCTGTGTCGGGGGGAGGTAGCTGTGACTGGGGGAGGTAGCTGTGATCAGGGGAGGTAGCTGCGTCTTGGGGAGGTAGCTGTGACTGGGGGAGTTAGCTGTGAAAAGGGGGTGGTAGCTGTGACTGAGGGAGGTAGCTGTGACTGGGGAATCTAGCTGTGACTTGGGGAGGTAGCTGTGACTGGGGGAGGTAGCTGTGATCAGGGGAGGTAGCTGTGACTGGGGGAGGTAGCTGTGACTTGGGGAGGTAGCTGTGACTGGGGGAGGTAGCTGTGACTGTGGGAGGTAGCTGTGAACAGGGGAGGTTTCTGTGACTGGGGGAGGTAGCTGTGACTGGGGGAGGTAGCTGTGATCAGGGGAGGTAGCTGTGACTGGGGGAGGTTGCTGTGATCAGGGGAGGTAGTTGTGACTGGGGGAGGTAGCTGTGACTGGGGGAGGTAGATTAGACTGGGGGAGGTAGATGTGATCAGGGGTGGTAGCTGTGACTGGGGCTGGTAGCTGTGATCAGGTGAGGTAGCTGTGATCATGGGAGGTAGCTGTGACTGGGGGAGGTAGCTGTGACTGGGGGAGGTAGCTGTGACTGTGGGTGGTAGCTGTGATCAGGGGAGGTAGCTGTGACTGGGGGAGGTAGCTGTGACTGGGGGAGGTAGCTGTGATCAGGGGAGGTAGCTGTGACTGGGGGAGGTAGCTGTGATCAGGGGAGGTAGCTGTGACTGGGGGAGGTAGCTGTGACTGGGGGAGGTAACTGTGATCGGGGAGGTAGCTGTAACTGGGGAAGGTAGCTGTGATCAGGGGAGGTAGCTGTGACCGGTGGAGGTAGCTGTGACCGGGGGAGGTAGCTGTGACTGGGGGAGGTAGCTGTGACTGTGGGTGGTAGCTGTGATCAGGGGAGGTAGCTGTGACTGGGGGAGGTAGCTGTGACTGGGGGAGGTAGCTGTGATCAGTGGAGGTAGCTGTGACTGGGGGAGGTAGCTGTGATCAGGGGAGGTAGCTGTGACTGGGGGAGGTAGCTGTGACAGGGAGAGTTAGCTGTGACTGGGCGTGGTAGCTGTGACTGGGGGAGGTAGCTGTGACTGGGGGAGGTAGCTGTGACTGGGGGAGGTAGCTGTGATTGGGGGATGTAGCTGTGACTGGAGGAGGTAGCTGTGACTGCGGGAGGTAGCTGTGATCAGGGGAGGTAGCTGTGACTGGGGGAGGTAGCTGTGACTGGGGGAGGTAGCTGTGGTCAGGGGCGGTAGCTGTGACTGAGGGAGGTAGCTGTGACTGGGGAAGGTAGATGTGACTGGGGGAGGTAGCTGTTAACAGGGGAGGTAGCTGTGACTGGGGAGGTAGCTCTGACTGGGGGAGGTAGCTGTGACTGGGGGAGGTAGCTGTGACTGGGGGAGGTAGCTGTGACTGGGGGAGTAACTGTGATCAGGGGAGGTAGCTGTGACTGGGGCAGGTAGCTGTGATCAGGTGAGGTAGCTGTGATCATGGGAGGTAGCTGTGACTGGGGGAGGTAGCTGTGACTGGGGGAGGTAGCTGTGACTGTGGGTGGTAGCTGTGATCAGGGGAGGTAGCTGTGACTGGGGGAGGTAGCTGTGACTGGGGGAGGTAGCTGTGATCAGGGGAGGTAGCTGTGACTGGGGGAGGTAGCTGTGATCAGGGGAGGAAGCTGTGACTGGGGGAGGTAGCTGTGACAGGGGGAGGTAGCTGTGACTGGGCGTGGTAGCTGTGACTGGGGGAGGTAGCTGTGACTGGGGGAGGTAGCTGTGATCAGGAGAGGTAGCTGTGACTGGGGGAGTTAGCTGTTACTGGGGGAGGTCGCTGTGATCAGGGGAGGTAGATGTGACTGGGGGAGGTAGATGTGATAAGGGGAGGTAGCTGTGACTGGGGGAGGTAGCTGTGACTGGGGGAGGTAGCTGTGATCAGGAGAGGTAGCTGTGACTGGGGGAGTTACCTGTTACTGGGGGAGGTCGCTGTGATCAGGGGAGGTAGATGTGACTGGGGCAGGTAGATGTGATAAGGGGAGGTAGCTGTGACTGGGGGCGGTAGCTGTGACTGGGGGAGGTAGCTGTGATCAGGGGAGGTAGCTGTGACTGGGGGAGGTAGCTGTGACTGGGGGAGGTAGATGTGATCAGGGGAGGTAGCTGTGTCTGGGGGAGGTAGCGGTGATTGGGGGAGGTAGTGTGACTGGGGGAAGTAGCTGTCATCAGGGGAGTTAGCTGTGACTGGGGGAGGTAGCTGTGACTGGGGGAGGTAACTGTGATCGGGGAGGTAGCTGTGACTGGGGGAGGTAGCTGTGATCAGGGGAGGTAGCTGTGACTGGGGGAGGTAGCTGTGACCGGGGGAGGTAGCTGTGACCGGGGGAGGTAGCTGTGACTGGGGGAGGTAGCTGTGACTGTGGGTGGTAGCTGTGATCAGGGGAGGTAGCTGTGACTGGGGGATGTAGCTGTGATCAGTGGAGGTAGCTGTGACTGGGGGAGGTAGCTGTGACTGGGGGAGGTAGCTGTGACAGGGAGAGTTAGCTGTGACTGGGCGTGGTAGCTGTGACTGGGGGAGGTAGCTGTGACTGGGGGAGGTAGCTGTGACTGGGGGAGGTAGCTGTGATCAGGGGAGGTAGCTGTGACTGGGGTATGTAGCTGTGACTGGGGGAGGTAGCTGTGACTGGGGGAGGTAGCTGTGATCAGGGGAGGTAGCTGTGACTGGGGGAGGTAGCTGTGACAGGGGGTGGTAGCTGTCGTCAGGGGCGGTAGCTGTGACTGGGGGAGGTAGCTGTGACTGGGGAAGGTAGATGTGACTGGGGGAGGCAGCTGTTAACAGGGGAGTTAGCTATGACTGGGGAGGTAGCTCTGACTGGGGGAGGTAGCTGTGACTGGGGGAGGTAGCTGTGACTGGGGGAGGTAGCTGTGACTGGGGGTGGTAACTGTGATCAGGGGAGGTAGCTGTGACTGGGGGAGGTAGCTGTGATCAGGGGAGGTAGCTGTGATCAGGGGAGGTAGCTGTGACCGGGGGAGGTAGCTGTGACTGTGGGAGGTAGCTGTGACTGTGGGTGGTAGCTGTGATCAGGGGGGGGTAGCTGTGACTGGGGGAGGTACCTGTGACTGGGGGAGGTAGCTGTGATCAGGGGAGGTAGCTGTGACTGGGGGAGGTAGCTGTGATCAGGGGAGGAAGCTGTGACTGGGGGAGGTAGCTGTGACAGGGGGAGGTAGCTGTGACTGGGCGTGGTAGCTGTGACTGGGGGAGGTAGCTGTGACTGGGGGAGGTAGCTGTGACTGGGGGAGGTAGCTGTGATCAGGGGAGGTAGCTGTGACTGGGGTATGTAGCTGTGACTGGGGGAGGTAGCTGTGACTGGGGGAGGTAGCTGTGATCAGGGGAGGTAGCTGTGACTGGGGAGGGAGCTGTGATCAGGGGAGGTAGCTGTGATCAGGGGAGGTAGCTGTGACTGGAGGAGGTTGCTGCTACTGGGGGAGGTAGTTGTGACTGGGGGAGGTAGCTCTGATCAGGGGAGGTAGCTGTGAGTGGGGAGGTAGCTGTGATCAGGGGAGGTAGCTGTGACTGGGGGAGGTAGCTGTGACTGGGGGAGGTAGCTGTGACTTGTGGAGGTAACTGTGATCAGGGGAGGTAGCTGTGACTGGGGGAGGTAGCTGTGACTGGGGGAGGTAGCTGTGATTGGGGAGGTAGATGTGACTGGGGGAGGTAGCTGTGATCAGGGGAGGTAGCTGTGACTGGGGGAGGTAGCTGTGACTGAGGGAGGTAGATGTGACTGGGGGAGGTAGCTGTGATCAGGGGAGGTAGCTGCGTCTCGGGGAGGTAGCTGTGACTGGGGGAGTTAGCTGTGAAAAGGGGGAGGTAGCTGTGACTGAGCGAGGTAGCAGTGACTGGGGGGATGTAGCTGTGACTGGGGGAGGTAGCTGTGACTGGGGGAGGTAGCTGTGATCAGGGGAGGTAGCTGTGACTGGTGAGGGAGCTGTGATCAGGGGAGGTAGCTGTGATCAGGGGAGGTAGCTGTGACTGGGAGAGGTAGCTGTGACTGGGGGAGGTAGCTGTGATAAGGGGAGGTAGCTGCGTCTTGGGGAGGTAGCTGTGACTGGGGGAGTTAGCTGTGAAAAGGGGGAGGTAGCTGTGACTGAGGGAGGTAGCTGTGACTGGGGGATTTAGCTGTGACTGCGGGAGGTAGCTGTGACTGGGGGAGGTAGCTGTGATCAGGGGAGGTTGCTGTGACTTGGGGAGGTAGCTGTGACTGGGGGAGGTAGCTGTGTTCAGGGGAGGTAGCTGTGACTGGGGGAGGTAGCTGTGACTGGGGGAGGTAGCTGTGACTGGGGGAGGTAGCTGTGTTCAGGGGAGGTAGCTGTGACTGGGGGAGGTAGCTGTGACTGGGGGAGGTAGCTGTGTTCAGGGGAGGTAGCTGTGACTGGGGGAGGTAGCTGTGACTGGGGGAGGTAGCTGTGACTGGGGGAGGTAGCTGTGACTGGGGGAGGTAGCTGTGACTGGGGGAGGTAGCTGTGACTGGGGGAGGTAGCTGTGAACATGGGAGGTAGCTGTGACTGGGGGAGGTAGCTGTGACTGGGTGAGGTAGCGGTGATCAGGGGAGGTAGCTGTGACTGGGGGAGGTTGCTGTGATCAGGGGAGGTAGCTGTGACTGGGGGAGGTAGCTGTGACTGGGGGAGGTAGCTTAGACTGGGGGAGGTAGATGTGATCAGGGGAGGTAGCTGTGATCAGGGGAGGTAGCTGTGTGGGGGAGGTAGCTGTGACTGGGGGAGGTAGCTGTGACAGGGAGAGTTAGCTGTGACTGGGCGTGGTAGCTGTGACTGGGGGAGGTAGCTGTGACTGGGGGAGGTATCTGTGACTGGGGGAGGTAGCTGTGATTGGGGGATGTAGCTGTGACTGGAGGAGGTAGCTGTGACTGGGGGAGGTAGCTGTGATCAGGGGAGGTACCTGTGACTGGGGGAGGTAGCTGTGACTGGGGGAGGTAGCTGTGGTCAGGGGCGGTAGCTGTGACTGAGGGAGGTAGCTGTGACTGGGGAAGGTAGATGTGACTGGGGGAGGTAGCTGTTAACAGGGGAGGTAGCTGTGACTGGGGAGGTAGCTCTGACTGGGGGAGGTAGCTGTGACTGGGGGAGGTAGCTGTGACTGGGGGAGGTAGCTGTGACTGGGGGAGTAACTGTGATCAGGGGAGGTAGCTGTGACTGGGGCAGGTAGCTGTGATCAGGTGAGGTAGCTGTGATCATGGGAGGTAGCTGTGACTGGGGGAGGTAGCTGTGATCAGGGGAGGTAGCTGTGACTGGGGGATGTAGCTGTGACTGGGGGAGGTAGCTGTGACTGGGGGAGGTAGTTGTGACCAGGGGAGGTAGCTGTGACTGGGGAGGTAGCTGTGATCACTGGAGGTAGCTGTGACTGAGGTGGTAGCTGTGACTGGGGGAGGTAGCTGTGATCAGGGGAGGTAGCTGTGACTGGGGGAGGTAGCAGTGACAGGGGGTGGTAGCTGTTACTGGCGGATGTAGCTGTGATCAGGAGAGGTAGCTGTGATCAGGGGAGGTAGCTGTGACTGGGGGAGGTAGCTGTGATCAGGGGAGGTAGCTGTGACTGGGGAGGGAGCTGTGATCAGGGGAGGTAGCTGTGATCAGGGGAGGTAGCTGTGACTGGAGGAGGTTGCTGTTACTGGGGGAGGTAGTTGTGACTGGGGGAGGTAGCTCTGATCAGGGGAGGTAGCTGTGAGTGGGGAGGTAGCTGTGATCAGGGGAGGTAGCTGTGACTGGGGGAGGTAGCTGTGACTGGGGGAGGTAGCTGTGACTTGTGGAGGTAACTGTGATCAGGGGAGGTAGCTGTGACTGGGGGAGGTAGCTGTGACTGGGGGAGGTAGCTGTGATTGGGAGGTAGATGTGACTGGGGGAGGTAGCTGTGATCAGGGGAGGTAGCTGTGACTGGGGGAGGTAGCTGTGACTGAGGGAGGTAGATGTGACTGGGGGAGGTAGCTGTGATCAGGGGAGGTAGCTGCGTCTCGGGGAGGTAGCTGTGACTGGGGGAGTTAGCTGTGAAAAGGGGGAGGTAGCTGTGACTGAGCGAGGTAGCAGTGACTGGGGGGATGTAGCTGTGACTGGGGGAGGTAGCTGTGACTGGGGGAGGTAGCTGTGATCAGGGGAGGTAGCTGTGACTGGTGAGGGAGCTGTGATCAGGGGAGGTAGCTGTGATCAGGGGAGGTAGCTGTGACTGGGAGAGGTAGCTGTGACTGGGGGAGGTAGCTGTGATAAGGGGAGGTAGCTGCGTCTTGGGGAGGTAGCTGTGACTGGGGGAGTTAGCTGTGAAAAGGGGGAGGTAGCTGTGACTGAGGGAGGTAGCTGTGACTGGGGGATTTAGCTGTGACTGCGGGAGGTAGCTGTGACTGGGGGAGGTAGCTGTGATCAGGGGAGGTTGCTGTGACTTGGGGAGGTAGCTGTGACTGGGGGAGGTAGCTGTGTTCAGGGGAGGTAGCTGTGACTGGGGGAGGTAGCTGTGACTGGGGGAGGTAGCTGTGAACAGGGGAGGTAGCTGTGACTGGGGGAGGTAGCTGTGACTGGGTGAGGTAGCGGTGATCAGGGGAGGTAGCTGTGACTGGGGGAGGTTGCTGTGATCAGGGGAGGTAGCTGTGACTGGGGGAGGTAGCTGTGACTGGGGGAGGTAGCTTAGACTGGGGGAGGTAGATGTGATCAGGGGAGGTAGCTGTGATCAGGGGAGGTAGCTGTGTGGGGGAGGTAGCTGTGACTGGGGGAGGTAGCTGTGACAGGGAGAGTTAGCTGTGACTGGGCGTGGTAGCTGTGACTGGGGGAGGTAGCTGTGACTGGGGGAGGTATCTGTGACTGGGGGAGGTAGCTGTGATTGGGGGATGTAGCTGTGACTGGAGGAGGTAGCTGTGACTGGGGGAGGTAGCTGTGATCAGGGGAGGTAGCTGTGACTGGGGGAGGTAGCTGTGACTGGGGGAGGTAGCTGTGGTCAGGGGCGGTAGCTGTGACTGAGGGAGGTAGCTGTGACTGGGGAAGGTAGATGTGACTGGGGGAGGTAGCTGTTAACAGGGGAGGTAGCTGTGACTGGGGAGGTAGCTCTGACTGGGGGAGGTAGCTGTGACTGGGGGAGGTAGCTGTGACTGGGGGAGGTAGCTGTGACTGGGGGAGTAACTGTGATCAGGGGAGGTAGCTGTGACTGGGGCAGGTAGCTGTGATCAGGTGAGGTAGCTGTGATCATGGGAGGTAGCTGTGACTGGGGGAGGTAGCTGTGACTGGGGGAGGTAGCTGTGACTGTGGGTGGTAGCTGTGATCAGGGGAGGTAGCTGTGACTGGGGGAGGTAGCTGTGACTGGGGGAGGTAGCTGTGATCAGGGGAGTTAGCTGTGACTGGGGGAGGTAGCTGTGATCAGGGGAGGAAGCTGTGACTGGGGGAGGTAGCTGTGACAGGGGGAGGTAGCTGTGACTGGGCGTGGTAGCTGTGACTGGGGGAGGTAGCTGTGACTGGGGGAGGTAGCTGTGATCAGGAGAGGTAGCTGTGACTGGGGGAGTTAGCTGTTACTGGGGGAGGTCGCTGTGATCAGGGGAGGTAGATGTGACTGGGGGAGGTAGATGTGATAAGGGGAGGTAGCTGTGACTGGGGGAGGTAGCTGTGACTGGGGGAGGTAGCTGTGATCAGGAGAGGTAGCTGTGACTGGGGGAGTTACCTGTTACTGGGGGAGGTCGCTGTGATCAGGGGAGGTAGATGTGACTGGGGCAGGTAGATGTGATAAGGGGAGGTAGCTGTGACTGGGGGCGGTAGCTGTGACTGGGGGAGGTAGCTGTGATCAGGGGAGGTAGCTGTGACTGGGAGATATAGCTGTGACTGGGGGAGGTAGCTGTGATCAGGGGAGGTAGCTGCGTCTTGGGGAGGTAGCTGTGACTGGGGGAGTTAGCTGTGAAAAGGGGGAGGTAGCTGTGACTGAGGGAGGTAGCTGTGACTGGGGAATCTAGCTGTGACTGGGGGAGGTAGCTGTGACTGGGGGAGGTAGCTGTGATCAGGGGAGGTAGCTGTGACTGGGGGAGGTAGCTGTGACTTGGGGAGGTAGCTGTGACTGGGGGAGGTAGCTGTGACGGTGGGAGGTAGCTGTGAACAGGGGAGGTAGCTGTGACTGGGGGAGGTAGCTGTGACTGGGGGAGGTAGCTGTGATCAGGGGAGGTAGCTGTGACTGGGGGAGGTTGCTGTGATCAGGGGAGGTAGTTGTGACTGGGGGAGGTAGCTGTGACTAGGGGAGGTAGATTAGACTGGGGGAGGTAGATGTGATCAGGGGTGGTAGCTGTGACTGGGGCTGGTAGCTGTGATCAGGTGAGGTAGCTGTGATCATGGGAGGTAGCTGTGACTGGGGGAGGTAGCTGTGACTGGGGGAGGTAGCTGTGACTGTGGGTGGTAGCTGTGATCAGGGGAGGTAGCTGTGACTGGGGGAGGTAGCTGTGACTGGGGGAGGTAGCTGTGATCAGGGGAGGTAGCTGTGACTGGGGGAGGTAGCTGTGATCAGGGGAGGTAGCTGTGACTGGGGGAGGTAGCTGTGACTGGGGGAGGTAACTGTGATCGGGGAGGTAGCTGTAACTGGGGAAGGTAGCTGTGATCAGGGGAGGTAGCTGTGACTGGGGGAGGTAGCTGTGACCGGGGGAGGTAGCTGTGACCGGGGGAGGTAGCTGTGACTGGGGGAGGTAGCTGTGACTGTAGGTGGTAGCTGTGATCAGGGGAGGTAGCTGTGACTGGGGGAGGTAGCTGTGACTGGGGGAGGTAGCTGTGATCAGTGGAGGTAGCTGTGACTGGGGGAGGTAGCTGTGATCAGGGGAGGTAGCTGTGACTGGGGGAGGTAGCTGTGACAGGGAGAGTTAGCTGTGACTGGGCGTGGTAGCTGTGACTGGGGGAGGTAGCTGTGACTGGGGGAGGTAGCTGTGACTGGGGGAGGTAGCTGTGATTGGGGGATGTAGCTGTGACTGGAGGAGGTAGCTGTGACTGGGGGAGGTAGCTGTGATCAGGGGAGGTAGCTGTGACTGGGGGAGGTAGCTGTGACTGGGGGAGGTAGCTGTGGTCAGGGGCGGTAGCTGTGACTGAGGGAGGTAGCTGTGACTGGGGAAGGTAGATGTGACTGGGGGAGGTAGCTGTTAACAGGGGAGGTAGCTGTGACTGGGGAGGTAGCTCTGACTGGGGGAGGTAGCTGTGACTGGGGGAGGTAGCTGTGACTGGGGGAGGTAGCTGTGACTGGGGGAGTAACTGTGATCAGGGGAGGTAGCTGTGACTGGGGCAGGTAGCTGTGATCAGGTGAGGTAGCTGTGATCATGGGAGGTAGCTGTGACTGGGGGAGGTAGCTGTGACTGGGGGAGGTAGCTGTGACTGTGGGTGGTAGCTGTGATCAGGGGAGGTAGCTGTGACTGGGGGAGGTAGCTGTGACTGGGGGAGGTAGCTGTGATCAGGGGAGGTAGCTGTGACTGGGGGAGGTAGCTGTGATCAGGGGAGGAAGCTGTGACTGGGGGAGGTAGCTGTGACAGGGGGAGGTAGCTGTGACTGGGCGTGGTAGCTGTGACTGGGGGAGGTAGCTGTGACTGGGGGAGGTAGCTGTGATCAGGAGAGGTAGCTGTGACTGGGGGAGTTAGCTGTTACTGGGGGAGGTCGCTGTGATCAGGGGAGGTAGATGTGACTGGGGGAGGTAGATGTGATAAGGGGAGGTAGCTGTGACTGGGGGAGGTAGCTGTGACTGGGGGAGGTAGCTGTGATCAGGAGAGGTAGCTGTGACTGGGGGAGTTACCTGTTACTGGGGGAGGTCGCTGTGATCAGGGGAGGTAGATGTGACTGGGGCAGGTAGATGTGATAAGGGGAGGTAGCTGTGACTGGGGGCGGTAGCTGTGACTGGGGGAGGTAGCTGTGATCAGGGGAGGTAGCTGTGACTGGGAGATATAGCTGTGACTGGGGGAGGTAGCTGTGATCAGGGGAGGTAGCTGCGTCTTGGGGAGGTAGCTGTGACTGGGGGAGTTAGCTGTGAAAAGGGGGAGGTGGCTGTGACTGAGGGAGGTAGCTGTGACTGGGGAATCTAGCTGTGACTGGGGGAGGTAGCTGTGACTGGGGGAGGTAGCTGTGATCAGGGGAGGTAGCTGTGACTGGGGGAGGTAGCTGTGACTTGGGGAGGTAGCTGTGACTGGGGGAGGTAGCTGTGACTGGGGGAGGTAGCTGTGAACAGGGGAAGTAGCTGTGACTGGGGGAGGTAGCTGTGACTGGGGGAGGTAGCTGTGATCAGGGGAGGTAGCTGTGACTGGGGGAGGTTGCTGTGATCAGGGGAGGTAGTTGTGACTGGGGGAGGTAGCTGTGACTGGGGGAGGTAGATTAGACTGGGGGAGGTAGATGTGATCAGGGGTGGTAGCTGTGATTAGGGGAGGTAGCTGTGTGGGGGAGGTAGCTGTGACTGGGGGAGGTAGCTGTGATCAGGGGAGGTAGCTGTGTCGGGGGGAGGTAGCTGTGACTGGGGGAGGTAGCTGTGATCAGGGGAGGTAGCTGCGTCTTGGGGAGGTAGCTGTGACTGGGGGAGTTAGCTGTGAAAAGGGGGAGGTAGCTGTGACTGAGGGAGGTAGCTGTGACTGGGGAATCTAGCTGTGACTTGGGGAGGTAGCTGTGACTGGGGGAGGTAGCTGTGATCAGGGGAGGTAGCTGTGACTGGGGGAGGTAGCTGTGACTTGGGGAGGTAGCTGTGACTGGGGGAGGTAGCTGTGACTGTGGGAGGTAGCTGTGAACAGGGGAGGTAGCTGTGACTGGGGGAGGTAGCTGTGACTGGGGGAGGTAGCTGTGATCAGGGGAGGTAGCTGTGACTGGGGGAGGTTGCTGTGATCAGGGGAGGTAGTTGTGACTGGGGGAGGTAGCTGTGACTGGGGGAGGTAGATTAGACTGGGGGAGGTAGATGTGATCAGGGGTGGTAGCTGTGACTGGGGCTGGTAGCTGTGATCAGGTGAGGTTGCTGTGATCATGGGAGGTAGCTGTGACTGGGGGAGGTAGCTGTGACTGGGGGAGGTAGCTGTGACTGTGGGTGGTAGCTGTGATCAGGGGAGGTAGCTGTGACTGGGGGAGGTAGCTGTGACTGGGGGAGGTAGCTGTGATCAGGGGAGGTAGCTGTGACTGGGGGAGGTAGCTGTGATCAGGGGAGGTAGCTGTGACTGGGGGAGGTAGCTGTGACTGGGGGAGGTAACTGTGATCGGGGAGGTAGCTGTAACTGGGGAAGGTAGCTGTGATCAGGGGAGGTAGCTGTGACTGGGGGAGGTAGCTGTGACCGGTGGAGGTAGCTGTGACCGGGGGAGGTAGCTGTGACTGGGGGAGGTAGCTGTGACTGTGGGTGGTAGCTGTGATCAGGGGAGGTAGCTGTGACTGGGGGAGGTAGCTGTGACTGGGGGAGGTAGCTGTGATCAGTGGAGGTAGCTGTGACTGGGGGAGGTAGCTGTGATCAGGGGAGGTAGCTGTGACTGGGGGAGGTAGCTGTGACAGGGAGAGTTAGCTGTGACTGGGCGTGGTAGCTGTGACTGGGGGAGGTAGCTGTGACTGGGGGAGGTAGCTGTGACTGGGGGAGGTAGCTGTGATTGGGGGATGTAGCTGTGACTGGAGGAGGTAGCTGTGACTGGGGGAGGTAGCTGTGATCAGGGGAGGTAGCTGTGACTGGGGGAGGTAGCTGTGACTGGGGGAGGTAGCTGTGGTCAGGGGCGGTAGCTGTGACTGAGGGAGGTAGCTGTGACTGGGGAAGGTAGATGTGACTGGGGGAGGTAGCTGTTAACAGGGGAGGTAGCTGTGACTGGGGAGGTAGCTCTGACTGGGGGAGGTAGCTGTGACTGGGGGAGGTAGCTGTGACTGGGGGAGGTAGCTGTGACTGGGGGAGTAACTGTGATCAGGGGAGGTAGCTGTGACTGGGGCAGGTAGCTGTGATCAGGTGAGGTAGCTGTGATCATGGGAGGTAGCTGTGACTGGGGGAGGTAGCTGTGACTGGGGGAGGTAGCTGTGACTGTGGGTGGTAGCTGTGATCAGGGGAGGTAGCTGTGACTGGGGGAGGTAGCTGTGACTGGGGGAGGTAGCTGTGATCAGGGGAGGTAGCTGTGACTGGGGGAGGTAGCTGTGATCAGGGGAGGAAGCTGTGACTGGGGGAGGTAGCTGTGACAGGGGGAGGTAGCTGTGACTGGGCGTGGTAGCTGTGACTGGGGGAGGTAGCTGTGACTGGGGGAGGTAGCTGTGATCAGGAGAGGTAGCTGTGACTGGGGGAGTTAGCTGTTACTGGGGGAGGTCGCTGTGATCAGGGGAGGTAGATGTGACTGGGGGAGGTAGATGTGATAAGGGGAGGTAGCTGTGACTGGGGGAGGTAGCTGTGACTGGGGGAGGTAGCTGTGATCAGGAGAGGTAGCTGTGACTGGGGGAGTTACCTGTTACTGGGGGAGGTCGCTGTGATCAGGGGAGGTAGATGTGACTGGGGCAGGTAGATGTGATAAGGGGAGGTAGCTGTGACTGGGGGCGGTAGCTGTGACTGGGGGAGGTAGCTGTGATCAGGGGAGGTAGCTGTGACTGGGAGATATAGCTGTGACTGGGGGAGGTAGCTGTGATCAGGGGAGGTAGCTGCGTCTTGGGGAGGTAGCTGTGACTGGGGGAGTTAGCTGTGAAAAGGGGGAGGTAGCTGTGACTGAGGGAGGTAGCTGTGACTGGGGAATCTAGCTGTGACTGGGGGAGGTAGCTGTGACTGGGGGAGGTAGCTGTGATCAGGGGAGGTAGCTGTGACTGGGGGAGGTAGCTGTGACTTGGGGAGGTAGCTGTGACTGGGGGAGGTAGCTGTGACTGGGGGAGGTAGCTGTGAACAGGGGAGGTAGCTGTGACTGGGGGAGGTAGCTGTGACTGGGGGAGGTAGCTGCGATCAGGGGAGGTAGCTGTGACTGGGGGAGGTTGCTGTGATCAGGGGAGGTAGTTGTGACTGGGGGAGGTAGCTGTGACTGGGGGAGGTAGATTAGACTGGGGGAGGTAGATGTGATCAGGGGTGGTAGCTGTGATTAGGGGAGGTAGCTGTGTGGGGGAGGTAGCTGTGACTGGGGGAGGTAGCTGTGATCAGGGGAGGTAGCTGTGTCGGGGGGAGGTAGCTGTGACTGGGGGAGGTAGCTGTGATCAGGGGAGGTAGCTGTGATCAGGGGAGGTAGCTGTGACTGGGGGAGGTAGCTGTGACTGGGGGAGGTAGATGTGATCAGGGGAGGTAGCTGTGTCTGGGGGAGGTAGCGGTGATTGGGGGAGGTAGTGTGACTGGGGGAGGTAGCTGTCATCAGGGGAGTTAGCTGTGACTGGGGGAGGTAGCTGTGACTGGGGGAGGTAACTGTGATCGGGGAGGTAGCTGTGACTGGGGGAGGTAGCTGTGATCAGGGGAGGTAGCTGTGACTGGGGGAGGTAGCTGTGACCGGGGGAGGTAGCTGTGACCGGGGGAGGTAGCTGTGACTGGGGGAGGTAGCTGTGCCTGTGGGTGGTAGCTGTGATCAGGGGAGGTAGCTGTGACTGGGGGATGTAGCTGTGATCAGTGGAGGTAGCTGTGACTGGGGGAGGTAGCTGTGACTGGGGGAGGTAGCTGTGACAGGGAGAGTTAGCTGTGACTGGGCGTGGTAGCTGTGACTGGGGGAGGTAGCTGTGACTGGGGGAGGTAGCTGTGACTGGGGGAGGTAGCTGTGATCAGGGGAGGTAGCTGTGACTGGGGTATGTAGCTGTGACTGGGGGAGGTAGCTGTGACTGGGGGAGGTAGCTGTGATCAGGGGAGGTAGCTGTGACTGGGGGAGGTAGCTGTGACAGGGGGTGGTAGCTGTCGTCAGGGGCGGTAGCTGTGACTGGGGGAGGTAGCTGTGACTGGGGAAGGTAGATGTGACTGGGGGAGGTAGCTGTTAACAGGGGAGGTAGCTATGACTGGGGAGGTAGCTCTGACTGGGGGAGGTAGCTGTGACTGGGGGAGGTAGCTGTGACTGGGGGAGGTAGCTGTGACTGGGGGTGGTAACTGTGATCAGGGGAGGTAGCTGTGACTGGGGGAGGTAGCTGTGATCAGGGGAGGTAGCTGTGATCAGGGGAGGTAGCTGTGACCGGCGGAGGTAGCTGTGACTGTGGGAGGTAGCTGTGACTGTGGGTGGTAGCTGTGATCAGGGGGGGGTAGCTGTGACTGGGGGAGGTACCTGTGACTGGGGGAGGTAGCTGTGATCAGGGGAGGTAGCTGTGACTGGGGGAGGTAGCTGTGATCAGGGGAGGAAGCTGTGACTGGGGGAGGTAGCTGTGACTGGGGGAGGTAGCTGTGACTGGGGGAGGTAGCTGTGATCAGTGGAGGTAGCTGTGACTGGGGGAGGTAGCTGTGATCAGGGGAGGTAGCTGTGACTGGGGGAGGTAGCTGTGACAGGGAGAGTTAGCTGTGACTGGGCGTGGTAGCTGTGACTGGGGGAGGTAGCTGTGACTGGGGGAGGTAGCTGTGACTGGGGGAGGTAGCTGTGATTGGGGGATGTAGCTGTGACTGGAGGAGGTAGCTGTGACTGGGGGAGGTAGCTGTGATCAGGGGAGGTAGCTGTGACTGGGGGAGGTAGCTGTGACTGGGGGAGGTAGCTGTGGTCAGGGGCGGTAGCTGTGACTGAGGGAGGTAGATGTGACTGGGGAAGGTAGATGTGACTGGGGGAGGTAGCTGTTAACAGGGGAGGTAGCTGTGACTGGGGAGGTAGCTCTGACTGGGGGAGGTAGCTGTGACTGGGGGAGGTAGCTGTGACTGGGGTAGGTAGCTGTGACTGGGGGAGTAATTGTGATCAGGGGAGGTAGCTGTGACTGGGGCAGGTAGCTGTGATCAGGTGAGGTAGCTGTGATCATGGGAGGTAGCTGTGACTGGGGGAGGTAGCTGTGACTGGGGGAGGTAGCTGTGACTGTGGGTGGTAGCTGTGATCAGGGGAGGTAGCTGTGACTGGGGGAGGTAGCTGTGACTGGGGGAGGTAGCTGTGATCAGGGGAGGTAGCTGTGACTGGGGGAGGTAGCTGTGATCAGGGGAGGAAGCTGTGACTGGGGGAGGTAGCTGTGACAGGGGGAGGTAGCTGTGACTGGGCGTGGTAGCTGTGACTGGGGGAGGTAGCTGTGACTGGGGGAGGTAGCTGTGATCAGGAGAGGTAGCTGTGACTGGGGGAGTTAGCTGTTACTGGGGGAGGTCGCTGTGATCAGGGGAGGTAGATGTGACTGGGGGAGGTAGATGTGATAAGGGGAGGTAGCTGTGACTGGGGGAGGTAGCTGTGACTGGGGGAGGTAGCTGTGATCAGGAGAGGTAGCTGTGACTGGGGGAGTTACCTGTTACTGGGGGAGGTCGCTGTGATCAGGGGAGGTAGATGTGACTGGGGCAGGTAGATGTGATAAGGGGAGGCAGCTGTGACTGGGGGCGGTAGCTGTGACTGGGGGAGGTAGCTGTGATCAGGGGAGGTAGCTGTGACTGGGAGATATAGCTGTGACTGGGGGAGGTAGCTGTGATCAGGGGAGGTAGCTGCGTCTTGGGGAGGTAGCTGTGACTGGGGGAGTTAGCTGTGAAAATGGGGAGGTGGCTGTGACTGAGGGAGGTAGCTGTGACTGGGGAATCTAGCTGTGACTGGGGGAGGTAGCTGTGACTGGGGGAGGTAGCTGTGATCAGGGGAGGTAGCTGTGACTGGGGGAGGTAGCTGTGACTTGGGGAGGTAGCTGTGACTGGGGGAGGTAGCTGTGACTGGGGGAGGTAGCTGTGAACAGGGGAGGTAGCTGTGACTGGGGGAGGTAGCTGTGACTGGGGGAGGTAGCTGTGATCAGGGGAGGTAGCTGTGACTGGGGGAGGTTGCTGTGATCAGGGGAGGTAGTTGTGACTGGGGGAGGTAGCTGTGACTGGGGGAGGTAGATTAGACTGGGGGAGGTAGATGTGATCAGGGGTGGTAGCTGTGATTAGGGGAGGTAGCTGTGTGGGGGAGGTAGCTGTGACTGGGGGAGGTAGCTGTGATCAGGGGAGGTAGCTGTGTCGGGGGGAGGTAGCTGTGACTGGGGGAGGTAGCTGTGATCAGGGGAGGTAGCTGCGTCTTGGGGAGGTAGCTGTGACTGGGGGAGTTAGCTGTGAAAAGGGGGAGGTAGCTGTGACTGAGGGAGGTAGCTGTGACTGGGGAATCTAGCTGTGACTGGGGGAGGTAGCTGTGACTGGGGGAGGTAGCTGTGATCAGGGGAGGTAGCTGTGACTGGGGGAGGTAGCTGTGACTTGGGGAGGTAGCTGTGACTGGGGGAGGTAGCTGTGACTGTGGGAGGTAGCTGTGAACAGGGGAGGTAGCTGTGACTGGGGGAGGTAGCTGTGACTGGGGGAGGTAGCTGTGATCAGGGGAGGTAGCTGTGACTGGGGGAGGTTGCTGTGATCAGGGGAGGTAGTTGTGACTGGGGGAGGTAGCTGTGACTGGGGGAGGTAGATTAGACTGGGGGAGGTAGATGTGATCAGGGGTGGTAGCTGTGACTGGGGCTGGTAGCTGTGATCAGGTGAGGTAGCTGTGATCATGGGAGGTAGCTGTGACTGGGGGAGGTAGCTGTGACTGGGGGAGGTAGCTGTGACTGTGGGTGGTAGCTGTGATCAGGGGAGGTAGCTGTGACTGGGGGAGGTAGCTGTGACTGGGGGAGGTAGCTGTGATCAGGGGAGGTAGCTGTGACTGGGGGAGGTAGCTGTGATCAGGGGAGGTAGCTGTGACTGGGGGAGGTAGCTGTGACTGGGGGAGGTAACTGTGATCGGGGAGGTAGCTGTAACTGGGGAAGGTAGCTGTGATCAGGGGAGGTATCTGTGACTGGGGGAGGTAGCTGTGACCGGGGGAGGTAGCTGTGACCGGGGGAGGTAGCTGTGACTGGGGGAGGTAGCTGTGACTGTGGGTGGTAGCTGTGATCAGGGGAGGTAGCTGTGACTGGGGGAGGTAGCTGTGACTGGGGGAGGTAGCTGTGATCAGTGGAGGTAGCTGTGACTGGGGGAGGTAGCTGTGATCAGGGGAGGTAGCTGTGACTGGGGGAGGTAGCTGTGACAGGGAGAGTTAGCTGTGACTGGGCGTGGTAGCTGTGACTGGGGGAGGTAGCTGTGACTGGGGGAGGTAGCTGTGACTGGGGGAGGTAGCTGTGATTGGGGGATGTAGCTGTGACTGGAGGAGGTAGCTGTGACTGGGGGAGGTAGCTGTGATCAGGGGAGGTAGCTGTGACTGGGGGAGGTAGCTGTGACTGGGGGAGGTAGCTGTGGTCAGGGGCGGTAGCTGTGACTGAGGGAGGTAGCTGTGACTGGGGAAGGTAGATGTGACTGGGGGAGGTAGCTGTTAACAGGGGAGGTAGCTGTGACTGGGGAGGTAGCTCTGACTGGGGGAGGTAGCTGTGACTGGGGGAGGTAGCTGTGACTGGGGGAGGTAGCTGTGACTGGGGGAGTAACTGTGATCAGGGGAGGTAGCTGTGACTGGGGCAGGTAGCTGTGATCAGGTGAGGTAGCTGTGATCATGGGAGGTAGCTGTGACTGGGGGAGGTAGCTGTGACTGGGGGAGGTAGCTGTGACTGTGGGTGGTAGCTGTGATCAGGGGAGGTAGCTGTGACTGGGGGAGGTAGCTGTGACTGGGGGAGGTAGCTGTGATCAGGGGAGGTAGCTGTGACTGGGGTAGGTAGCTGTGATCAGGGGAGGAAGCTGTGACTGGGGGAGGTAGCTGTGACAGGGGGAGGTAGCTGTGACTGGGCGTGGTAGCTGTGACTGGGGGAGGTAGCTGTGACTGGGGGAGGTAGCTGTGATCAGGAGAGGTAGCTGTGACTGGGGGAGTTAGCTGTTACTGGGGGAGGTCGCTGTGATCAGGGGAGGTAGATGTGACTGGGGGAGGTAGATGTGATAAGGGGAGGTAGCTGTGACTGGGGGAGGTAGCTGTGACTGGGGGAGGTAGCTGTGATCAGGAGAGGTAGCTGTGACTGGGGGAGTTACCTGTTACTGGGGGAGGTCGCTGTGATCAGGGGAGGTAGATGTGACTGTGGCAGGTAGATGTGATAAGGGGAGGTAGCTGTGACTGGGGGCGGTAGCTGTGACTGGGGGAGGTAGCTGTGATCAGGGGAGGTAGCTGTGACTGGGAGATATAGCTGTGACTGGGGGAGGTAGCTGTGATCAGGGGAGGTAGCTGCGTCTTGGGGAGGTAGCTGTGACTGGGGGAGTTAGCTGTGAAAAGGGGGAGGTAGCTGTGACTGAGGGAGGTAGCTGTGACTGGGGAATCTAGCTGTGACTGGGGGAGGTAGCTGTGACTGGGGGAGGTAGCTGTGATCAGGGGAGGTAGCTGTGACTGGGGGAGGTAGCTGTGACTTGGGGAGGTAGCTGTGACTGGGGGAGGTAGCTGTGACTGGGGGAGGTAGCTGTGAACAGGGGAGGTAGCTGTGACTGGGGGAGGTAGCTGTGACTGGGGGAGGTAGCTGCGATCAGGGGAGGTAGCTGTGACTGGGGGAGGTTGCTGTGATCAGGGGAGGTAGTTGTGACTGGGGGAGGTAGCTGTGACTGGGGGAGGTAGATTAGACTGGGGGAGGTAGATGTGATCAGGGGTGGTAGCTGTGATTAGGGGAGGTAGCTGTGTGGGGGAGGTAGCTGTGACTGGGGGAGGTAGCTGTGATCAGGGGAGGTAGCTGTGTCGGGGGGAGGTAGCTGTGACTGGGGGAGGTAGCTGTGATCAGGGGAGGTAGCTGTGATCAGGGGAGGTAGCTGTGACTGGGGGAGGTAGCTGTGACTGGGGGAGGTAGATGTGATCAGGGGAGGTAGCTGTGTCTGGGGGAGGTAGCGGTGATTGGGGGAGGTAGTGTGACTGGGGGAGGTAGCTGTCATCAGGGGAGTTAGCTGTGACTGGGGGAGGTAGCTGTGACTGGGGGAGGTAACTGTGATCGGGGAGGTAGCTGTGACTGGGGGAGGTAGCTGTGATCAGGGGAGGTAGCTGTGACTGGGGGAGGTAGCTGTGACCGGGGGAGGTAGCTGTGACCGGGGGAGGTAGCTGTGACTGGGGGAGGTAGCTGTGACTGTGGGTGGTAGCTGTGATCAGGGGAGGTAGCTGTGACTGGGGGATGTAGCTGTGATCAGTGGAGGTAGCTGTGACTGGGGGAGGTAGCTGTGACTGGGGGAGGTAGCTGTGACAGGGAGAGTTAGCTGTGACTGGGCGTGGTAGCTGTGACTGGGGGAGGTAGCTGTGACTGGGGGAGGTAGCTGTGACTGGGGGAGGTAGCTGTGATCAGGGGAGGTAGCTGTGACTGGGGTATGTAGCTGTGACTGGGGGAGGTAGCTGTGACTGGGGGAGGTAGCTGTGATCAGGGGAGGTAGCTGTGACTGGGGGAGGTAGCTGTGACAGGGGGTGGTAGCTGTCGTCAGGGGCGGTAGCTGTGACTGGGGGAGGTAGCTGTGACTGGGGAAGGTAGATGTGACTGGGGGAGGTAGCTGTTAACAGGGGAGGTAGCTATGACTGGGGAGGTAGCTCTGACTGGGGGAGGTAGCTGTGACTGGGGGAGGTAGCTGTGACTGGGGGAGGTAGCTGTGACTGGGGGTGGTAACTGTGATCAGGGGAGGTAGCTGTGACTGGGGGAGGTAGCTGTGATCAGGGGAGGTAGCTGTGATCAGGGGAGGTAGCTGTGACCGGGGGAGGTAGCTGTGACTGTGGGAGGTAGCTGTGACTGTGGGTGGTAGCTGTGATCAGGGGGGGGTAGCTGTGACTGGGGGAGGTAGCTGTGACTGGGGGAGGTAGCTGTGATCAGGGGAGGTAGCTGTGACTGGGGGAGGTAGCTGTGATCAGGGGAGGAAGCTGTGACTGGGGGAGGTAGCTGTGACAGGGGGAGGTAGCTGTGACTGGGCGTGGTAGCTGTGACTCGGGGAGGTAGCTGTGACTGGGGGAGGTAGCTGTGACTGGGGGAGGTAGCTGTGATCAGGGGAGGTAGCTGTGACTGGGGGATGTAGCTGTGACTGGGGGAGGTAGCTGTGACTGGGGGAGGTAGTTGTGACCAGGGGAGGTAGCTGTGACTGGGGAGGTAGCTGTGATCACTGGAGGTAGCTGTGACTGAGGTGGTAGCTGTGACTGGGGGAGGTAGCTGTGATCAGGGGAGGTAGCTGTGACTGGGGGAGGTAGCAGTGACAGGGGGTGGTAGCTGTTACTGGCGGATGTAGCTGTGATCAGGAGAGGTAGCTGTGATCAGGGGAGGTAGCTGTGACTGGGGGAGGTAGCTGTGATCAGGGGAGGTAGCTGTGACTGGGGAGGGAGCTGTGATCAGGGGAGGTAGCTGTGATCAGGGGAGGTAGCTGTGACTGGAGGAGGTTGCTGTTACTGGGGGAGGTAGTTGTGACTGGGGGAGGTAGCTCTGATCAGGGGAGGTAGCTGTGAGTGGGGAGGTAGCTGTGATCAGGGGAGGTAGCTGTGACTGGGGGAGGTAGCTGTGACTGGGGGAGGTAGCTGTGACTTGTGGAGGTAACTGTGATCAGGGGAGGTAGCTGTGACTGGGGGAGGTAGCTGTGACTGGGGGAGGTAGCTGTGATTGGGGAGGTAGATGTGACTGGGGGAGGTAGCTGTGATCAGGGGAGGTAGCTGTGACTGGGGGAGGTAGCTGTGACTGAGGGAGGTAGATGTGACTGGGGGAGGTAGCTGTGATCAGGGGAGGTAGCTGCGTCTCGGGGAGGTAGCTGTGACTGGGGGAGTTAGCTGTGAAAAGGGGGAGGTAGCTGTGACTGAGCGAGGTAGCAGTGACTGGGGGGATGTAGCTGTGACTGGGGGAGGTAGCTGTGACTGGGGGAGGTAGCTGTGATCAGGGGAGGTAGCTGTGACTGGTGAGGGAGCTGTGATCAGGGGAGGTAGCTGTGATCAGGGGAGGTAGCTGTGACTGGGAGAGGTAGCTGTGACTGGGGGAGGTAGCTGTGATAAGGGGAGGTAGCTGCGTCTTGGGGAGGTAGCTGTGACTGGGGGAGTTAGCTGTGAAAAGGGGGAGGTAGCTGTGACTGAGGGAGGTAGCTGTGACTGGGGGATTTAGCTGTGACTGCGGGAGGTAGCTGTGACTGGGGGAGGTAGCTGTGATCAGGGGAGGTTGCTGTGACTTGGGGAGGTAGCTGTGACTGGGGGAGGTAGCTGTGTTCAGGGGAGGTAGCTGTGACTGGGGGAGGTAGCTGTGACTGGGGGAGGTAGCTGTGAACAGGGGAGGTAGCTGTGACTGGGGGAGGTAGCTGTGACTGGGTGAGGTAGCGGTGATCAGGGGAGGTAGCTGTGACTGGGGGAGGTTGCTGTGATCAGGGGAGGTAGCTGTGACTGGGGGAGGTAGCTGTGACTGGGGGAGGTAGCTTAGACTGGGGGAGGTAGATGTGATCAGGGGAGGTAGCTGTGATCAGGGGAGGTAGCTGTGTGGGGGAGGTAGCTGTGACTGGGGGAGGTAGCTGTGATCAGGGGACGTAGCTGTGTCGGTGGGAGGTAGCTGTGACTGGGGGAGGTAGCTTTGATCAGGGGAGGTAGCTGTGATCAGGGGAGGTAGCTGTGACTGGGGGAGGTAGCTGTGACTGGGGGAGGTAGATGTGATCAGGGTAGGTAGCTGTGTCTGGGGGAGGTAGCGGTGATTGGGGGAGGTAGTTGTTACTGGGGGAGGTCGCTGTGATCAGGGGAGGTAGATGTGACTGGGGCAGGTAGATGTGATAAGGGGAGGTAGCTGTTACTGGGGGATGTAGCTGTGATCAGGAGAGGTAGCTGTGATCAGGGGAGGTAGCTGTGACTGGGGGAGGTAGCTGTGATCAGGGGAGGTAGCTGTGACTGGTGAGGGAGCTGTGATCAGGGGAGGTAGCTGTGATCAGGGGAGGTAGCTGTGACTGGGGTAGGTTGCTGTGACTGGGGGAGGTAGCTCTGATCAGGGGAGGTAGTTGTGACTGGGGGAGGTAGCTGTGACTGGGGGAGGTAGATTAGACTGGGGGAGGTAGATGTGATCAGGGGTGGTAGCTGTGATTAGGGGAGGTAGCTGTGTGGGGGAGGTAGCTGTGACTGGGGGAGGTAGCTGTGATCAGGGGAGGTAGCTGTGTCGGGGGGAGGTAGCTGTGACTGGGGGAGGTAGCTGTGATCAGGGGAGGTAGCTGTGATCAGGGGAGGTAGCTGTGACTGGGGGAGGTAGCTGTGACAGGGGGAGGTAGATGTGATCAGGGGAGGTAGCTGTGTCTGGGGGAGGTAGCGGTGATTGGGGGAGGTAGTGTGACTGGGGGAGGTAGCTGTCATCAGGGGAGTTAGCTGTGACTGGGGGAGGTAGCTGTGACTGGGGGAGGTAACTGTGATCGGGGAGGTAGCTGTGACTGGGGGAGGTAGCTGTGATCAGGGGAGGTAGCTGTGACTGGGGGAGGTAGCTGTGACCGGGGGAGGTAGCTGTGACCGGGGGAGGTAGCTGTGACTGGGGGAGGTAGCTGTGACTGTGGGTGGTAGCTGTGATCAGGGGAGGTAGCTGTGACTGGGGGATGTAGCTGTGATCAGTGGAGGTAGCTGTGACTGGGGGAGGTAGCTGTGACTGGGGGAGGTAGCTGTGACAGGGAGAGTTAGCTGTGACTGGGCGTGGTAGCTGTGACTGGGGGAGGTAGCTGTGACTGGGGGAGGTAGCTGTGACTGGGGGAGGTAGCTGTGATCAGGGGAGGTAGCTGTGACTGGGGTATGTAGCTGTGACTGGGGGAGGTAGCTGTGACTGGGGGAGGTAGCTGTGATCAGGGGAGGTAGCTGTGACTGGGGGAGGTAGCTGTGACAGGGGGTGGTAGCTGTCGTCAGGGGCGGTAGCTGCGACTGGGGGAGGTAGCTGTGACTGGGGAAGGTAGATGTGACTGGGGGAGGTAGCTGTTAACAGGGGAGGTAGCTATGACTGGGGAGGTAGCTCTGACTGGGGGAGGTAGCTGTGACTGGGGGAGGTAGCTGTGACTGGGGGAGGTAGCTGTGACTGGGGGTGGTAACTGTGATCAGGGGAGGTAGCTGTGACTGGGGGAGGTAGCTGTGATCAGGGGAGGTAGCTGTGATCAGGGGAGGTAGCTGTGACCGGGGGAGGTAGCTGTGACTGTGGGAGGTAGCTGTGACTGTGGGTGGTAGCTGTGATCAGGGGGGGGTAGCTGTGACTGGGGGAGGTACCTGTGACTGGGGGAGGTAGCTGTGATCAGGGGAGGTAGCTGTGACTGGGGGAGGTAGCTGTGATCAGGGGAGGAAGCTGTGACTGGGGGAGGTAGCTGTGACAGGGGGAGGTAGCTGTGACTGGGCGTGGTAGCTGTGACTCGGGGAGGTAGCTGTGACTGGGGGAGGTAGCTGTGACTGGGGGAGGTAGCTGTGATCAGGGGAGGTAGCTGTGACTGGGGGATGTAGCTGTGACTGGGGGAGGTAGCTGTGACTGGGGGAGGTAGTTGTGACCAGGGGAGGTAGCTGTGACTGGGGAGGTAGCTGTGATCACTGGAGGTAGCTGTGACTGAGGTGGTAGCTGTGACTGGGGGAGGTAGCTGTGATCAGGGGAGGTAGCTGTGACTGGGGGAGGTAGCAGTGACAGGGGGTGGTAGCTGTTACTGGCGGATGTAGCTGTGATCAGGAGAGGTAGCTGTGATCAGGGGAGGTAGCTGTGACTGGGGGAGGTAGCTGTGATCAGGGGAGGTAGCTGTGACTGGGGAGGGAGCTGTGATCAGGGGAGGTAGCTGTGATCAGGGGAGGTAGCTGTGACTGGAGGAGGTTGCTGTTACTGGGGGAGGTAGTTGTGACTGGGGGAGGTAGCTCTGATCAGGGGAGGTAGCTGTGAGTGGGGAGGTAGCTGTGATCAGGGGAGGTAGCTGTGACTGGGGGAGGTAGCTGTGACTGGGGGAGGTAGCTGTGACTTGTGGAGGTAACTGTGATCAGGGGAGGTAGCTGTGACTGGGGGAGGTAGCTGTGACTGGGGGAGGTAGCTGTGATTGGGGAGGTAGATGTGACTGGGGGAGGTAGCTGTGATCAGGGGAGGTAGCTGTGACTGGGGGAGGTAGCTGTGACTGAGGGAGGTAGATGTGACTGGGGGAGGTAGCTGTGATCAGGGGAGGTAGCTGCGTCTCGGGGAGGTAGCTGTGACTGGGGGAGTTAGCTGTGAAAAGGGGGAGGTAGCTGTGACTGAGCGAGGTAGCAGTGACTGGGGGGATGTAGCTGTGACTGGGGGAGGTAGCTGTGACTGGGGGAGGTAGCTGTGATCAGGGGAGGTAGCTGTGACTGGTGAGGGAGCTGTGATCGGGGAGGTAGCTGTGATCAGGGGAGGTAGCTGTGACTGGGAGAGGTAGCTGTGACTGGGGGAGGTAGCTGTGATAAGGGGAGGTAGCTGCGTCTTGGGGAGGTAGCTGTGACTGGGGGAGTTAGCTGTGAAAAGGGGGAGGTAGCTGTGACTGAGGGAGGTAGCTGTGACTGGGGGATTTAGCTGTGACTGCGGGAGGTAGCTGTGACTGGGGGAGGTAGCTGTGATCAGGGGAGGTTGCTGTGACTTGGGGAGGTAGCTGTGACTGGGGGAGGTAGCTGTGTTCAGGGGAGGTAGCTGTGACTGGGGGAGGTAGCTGTGACTGGGGGAGGTAGCTGTGAACAGGGGAGGTAGCTGTGACTGGGGGAGGTAGCTGTGACTGGGTGAGGTAGCGGTGATCAGGGGAGGTAGCTGTGACTGGGGGAGGTTGCTGTGATCAGGGGAGGTAGCTGTGACTGGGGGAGGTAGCTGTGACTGGGGGAGGTAGCTTAGACTGGGGGAGGTAGATGTGATCAGGGGAGGTAGCTGTGATCAGGGGAGGTAGCTGTGTGGGGGAGGTAGCTGTGACTGGGGGAGGTAGCTGTGATCAGGGGACGTAGCTGTGTCGGTGGGAGGTAGCTGTGACTGGGGGAGGTAGCTTTGATCAGGGGAGGTAGCTGTGATCAGGGGAGGTAGCTGTGACTGGGGGAGGTAGCTGTGACTGGGGGAGGTAGATGTGATCAGGGTAGGTAGCTGTGTCTGGGGGAGGTAGCGGTGATTGGGGGAGGTAGTTGTTACTGGGGGAGGTCGCTGTGATCAGGGGAGGTAGATGTGACTGGGGCAGGTAGATGTGATAAGGGGAGGTAGCTGTTACTGGGGGATGTAGCTGTGATCAGGAGAGGTAGCTGTGATCAGGGGAGGTAGCTGTGACTGGGGGAGGTAGCTGTGATCAGGGGAGGTAGCTGTGACTGGTGAGGGAGCTGTGATCAGGGGAGGTAGCTGTGATCAGGGGAGGTAGCTGTGACTGGGGGAGGTTGCTGTGACTGGGGGAGGTAGCTCTGATCAGGGAAGGTAGCTGTGAGTGGGGGAGGTAGCTGTGATCAGGGGAGGTAGCTGTGACTGGGGGAGGTAGCTGTGACTGGGGGAGGTAGCTGTGACTGGGGGAGGTAGCTGTGATCAGGAGAGGTAGCTGTGACTGGGGGAGGTAGCTGTGACTGGGGGAGGTAGCTGTGATCAGGGGAGGTAGATGTGACTGGGGGAGGTAGATGTGATCAGGGGAGGTAGCTGTGACTGAGGGAGGTAGATGTGACTGGGGGAGGTAGCTGTGATCAGGGGAGGTACCTGTGACGGGGGGGGGTCGCTGTGACTTGGGGAGGCAGCTGTGACTGGGGGAGGAAGTTGTGATCAGGGGAGGTAGCTGTGACTGGGGGAGGTAGCTGTGACTGGGGGCGGTAGCTGTGACTGTGGGAGGTAGCTGTGATCAGGGGAGGTAGCTGTGACTGGGAGAGGTAGTTGTGACTGGGGGAGGTAGCTGTGATCAGGGGAGGTAGCTGCGTCTTGGGGAGGTAGCTGTGACTGGGGGAGTTAGCTGTGAAAAGGGGGAGGTAGCTGTGACTGAGGGAGGTAGCTGTGACTGGGGGATGTAGCTGTGACTGCGGGAGGTAGCTGTGACTGGGGGAGGTAGCTGTGATCAGGGGAGGTTGCTGTGACTTGGGGAGGTAGCTGTGACTGGGGGAGGTAGCTGTGTTCAGGGGAGGTAGCTGTGACTGGGGGAGGTAGCTGTGACTGGGGGAGGTAGCTGTGAACAGGGGAGGTAGCTGTGACTGGGGGAGGTAGCTGTGACTGGGTGAGCTAGCGGTGATCAGGGGAGGTAGCTGTGACTGGGGGAGGTTGCTGTGATCAGGGGAGGTAGCTGTGACTGGGGGAGGTAGCTGTGACTGGGGGAGGTAGCTTAGACTGGGGGAGGTAGATGTGATCAGGGGAGGTAGCTGTGATCAGGGGAGGTAGCTGTGTGGGGGAGGTAGCTGTGACTGGGGGAGGTAGCTTTGATCAGGGGAGGTAGCTGTGATCAGGGGAGGTAGCTGTGACTGGGGGAGGTAGCTGTGACTGGGGGAGGTAGATGTGATCAGGGTAGGTAGCTGTGTCTGGGGGAAGTAGCGGTGATTGGGGGAGGTAGTTGTTACTGGGGGAGGTCGCTGTGATCAGGGGAGGTAGATGTGACTGGGGCAGGTAGATGTGATAAGGGGAGGTAGCTGTGACTGGGGGCGGTAGCTGTGACTGGGGGAGGTAGCTGTGATCAGGGGAGGTAGCTGTGACTGGGAGATATAGCTGTGACTGGGGGAGGTAGCTGTGATCAGGGGTGGTAGCTGCGTCTTGGGGAGGTAGCTGTGACTGGGGGAGTTAGCTGTGAAAAGGGGGAGGTAGCTGTGACTGAGGGAGGTAGCTGTGACTGGGGAATCTAGCTGTGACTGGGGGAGGTAGCTGTGACTGGGGGAGGTAGCTGTGATCAGGGGAGGTAGCTGTGACTGGGGGAGGTAGCTGTGACTTGGGGAGGTAGCTGTGAACAGGGGAGGAAGCTGTGACTGGGGGAGGTACCTGTGACTGGGGGAGGTAGCTGTGAACAGGGGAGGTAGCTGTGACTGGGGGAGGTAGCTGTGACTGGGGGAGGTAGCTGTGATCAGGGGAGGTAGCTGTGACTGGGGGAGGTTGCTGTGATCAGGGGAGGTAGTTGTGACTGGGGGAGGTAGCTGTGACTGGGGGAGGTAGATTAGACTGGGGGAGGTAGATGTGATCAGGGGTGGTAGCTGTGATTAGGGGAGGTAGCTGTGTGGGGGAGGTAGCTGTGACTGGGGGAGGTAGCTGTGATCAGCGGAGCTAGCTGTGTCGGGGGGAGGTAGCTGTGACTGGTGGAGGTAGCTGTGATCAGGGGAGGTAGCTGTGATCAGGGGAGGTAGCTGTGACTGGGGGAGGTAGCTGTGACTGGGGGAGGTAGATGTGATCAGGGGAGGTAGCTGTGTCTGGGGGAGGTAGCGGTGATTGGGGGAGGTAGTGTGACTGGGGGAGGTAGCTGTCATCAGGGGAGTTAGCTGTGACTGGGGGAGGTAGCTGTGACTGGGGGAGGTAACTGTGATCGGGGAGGTAGCTGTGACTGGGGGAGGTAGCTGTGATCAGGGGAGGTAGCTGTGACTGGGGGAGGTAGCTGTGACCGGGGGAGGTAGCTGTGACCGGGGGAGGTAGCTGTGACTGGGGGAGGTAGCTGTGACTGTGGGTGGTAGCTGTGATCAGGGGAGGTAGCTGTGACTGGGGGATGTAGCTGTGATCAGTGGAGGTAGCTGTGACTGGGGGAGGTAGCTGTAACTGGGGGAGGTGGCTGTGACTGGGGGAGGTTGCTGTGATCAGGGGAGGTAGCTGTGACTGGGGAAGGTAGTTGTGACTGGCGGAGGTAGCTGTGATCAGGGAGGTAGCTCTGATCAGGGGAGGTATCTGTGACTGGGGGAGGTAGCTGTGACTGGGTGTGGTAGCTGTGACTGGGTGAGGTAGCTGTGATCAGGGGAGGTCGCTGTGACTGGGGGAGGTAGCTGTGACTGGGGGAGGTAGCTGTGATCAGGGGCGGTAGCTGTGACTGCGGGAGGTAGCTGTGACTGGGGGAGATAGCTGTGATCAGGGGAGGTAGCTGTGACTGGGGGAGGTAGCTGTGACTGGGGGAGGAAGCTGTGACCGGGGGAGGTAACCATGGTGATCGGTTATGGGGGGAATGTTGGCCAGCAGCAGCCCACATTCTCGGAATGTTGTGAGGAGGAACATTCCTGCTGCCGCCCTAGGCTCCACATTCAGCTAAGTACGTTTTAAGATCTTAATTTGTTGATTGTGGTCTGAGCATGCAGACTTGATCATCCTGAGTGCAATTTGTGCTGGCACCCTCAGGGCAAACCAATCAGCAGTGGGGGCCTCAACTAGACCTTTGGCATCTTATTTGCACACTTAAAGGGCCTAATAAGTATCTTAGCCATTTGAGGAGAGCTGAAACGCTTTACAGAGATCTCTTCCCGAGGTCAGGGTGGAGGGCGGCAAAAAGGGGTCAAACGAGATGTAGCTGGATGACAGACATCACAGAGCGGTTTGAGATGAGCTACAGTGGATGTGTGAGGGTGGCACAAGACAGACGAGCATGACATCCCAGGACAGCAGACCTTGTAGCTCCAAGCAACAGCAGCAAAGGGCCAAAAGCCTCTCGTGGGTGTGGGAACTGCACACTGACCTTGTTTTTGGCCTTTCCCAATACGGCGAGCAGAGCACACCCTGTCTCGACCTGAACTTGATCCTGCCAAAATACTGCAGACTGTTTGGTGCCTAGAATAAGGCTGCTGCACGGCCAAATTTCTAGACCAACACATTTAACCATAGCAACCAGAGCAATTCTTTCTGCACTGCTCCTAAACACAAATATCAGATAAGAATCCATGACTGCACCAGTGCCATCCTGATGTTTCCCACACCTCCTGCACTTCCTGCTCGTGTGCGAAATCGCGGGCTGATTTTGGTGCAGTTTGGTGACACTTACGAGGGACGGGATCAGGCGTTTAAAATGTCACCATCAGAAAAAGGAGAATTTTCATCCCTCTCTCAAGACTAAACTCAAAGCCAAAAAAGGTCAAAGGTCACCACCATTTTCCAGTGATCTTTGGTTCCAACAGTGCAAGTAGCATCAATGCCAAATTAATGATAAGATTCCTGCAAAGCATTCAAGTAGGCTGTGATGATAAAAGGTACAACTTCGTGTGCAGACATATTTATTTATTTAATCCTGTGGTTTTACAGCATTAATTCTGAACGATATGCGCATGGGAAAAAGACTTGCCCTTCATTTGTAATGAGATGTGATCCCATAGTCTGAGTGCAGTGTTTAAATGCACGTGTGTGGATTTAGGTAGCTTCAAGTGGTAAACCACTTTGGAAAGGAGTGCTCTGGTATGAGGATGGTGAGTCTTAGTGGTAAAAGGAGATGTGCGTTGGGGATTTATACTGGCCAGGATTGGTATCTGCAAATCAACACTCAACCAGACTTGCCCAGATGACTTGTTTACATTGGTGTCAATTCAAAACTCGCAGTTCAATTACATAACTTGGTCAATAGAGACGAGATTTCATGTCAAATAACTGGGCTGTTATATATTATGGACTGTGCCAATATCAACAATACCTTGATATGTGGGTGAGCAGGGAGCTAGATAACATGGCAGGACAAGCGTAAAATTCCACAAGGGTTCTGTCTCCTGCAGTAATAGCAGAAAACCCCAGGGGACCTAAATGATGGGTTGACACCATTTCCAAAAGTCTCCTTGATGTCTAGTAAGGGTCAGAACTTCCATCCTTCTTTTACCAATGGGCAGAAGGTAGGACCAGTGATAGGTATTCCCTGGACCAGGAGTTCTCACTCCTGATCTGCTGGCAAGAGGTCTGAATTTGAACATTCTTCAAACATAGGCAGATCAGCCACCTGGAACAAGAGGTCCAGGAGACCGTTGACAGCACCGGGTGGGGCTTGGGCAACACATTCCCATAGGGCAGGCCATCGTGGAACTTTCCTTGGGCACATGGCAAGCGGGCAGCAGAACTGTGCCTTCAGTGTTGCTTGTACCCACCTACCCATTACAAATGAGGCACTCATCCACCAAACCCAGAAACTCCAGTGGGGTGAGTGCTGAAGGGCAACAGTGGGGGATCCTGCTACAGCCCAAAGAATCCTAGACCCCCTCACTTTTTAAATATTTTATAATGGCAGCGAAGACTTGTCCTTTCACACATCTCTTCCTCATTTATTGACATGAATCATTGACTTGTTCATACCCTCTTTAAGTAGCTGGAACTCTTAGTTGCTAAGCAACCATTCCTGCCACCCATGTTCCACCCTCAATGAACTGGAAATGCATAGACACCAGGCCTAAATAATGGATGCATCCAATCCCAGTGCAGCGTGTGTTGCTTGTGTCCAATGAGGCTGGTAGCAGAAGCACGCAAAATTGCTCTACCAGCTTCATTTATTTATTACCAGTGCACTGGGGGCAACAGTCAGAGGCAGCTCGCTGGTTCCAGGAAGAACACAATTTGTCCAGCTCAGGTGCCAATTGAGGTCCTAAGCAGGGGGAGGGTGGGGAGCACGTTGTGGCATGGGTCATTCAAAAAATGTGCATGGCTTGAACATATTTCTTTTGTTTGCAGAGCTTGGGGAGTCTGTAGTTCCCTGTTGCTTTCTCCATGGCAATGCCTCGACTAATCAGAGCCAACATGCCAACCGATCAGCACCCTTTTCTCCCGTAGTATAGATTGCTGTGATGGTTTGAAATTTGGCGCTCTTGCATTTGTCCTGATGAGTGCAAGTTGGAAAACTTCAGCAACATTTCTCTCTTTTCAGCAACAGTCAAATCCTGTACTACCAAGTGACTTTAGATAATAAAAAACTTGAGCATTCTGAAAGTCAGTTATATAAAGCTAGAAGCCATCAGTAGCAAGGTTTATATGATGCTTTGTCTGCTTTTGGGCCATTCTGCAAAACTCACTCATGTTCTTTCAAGTATCGGCCACATATCCCTTCTGGACTCCCAAACTCCAGCCCTCATTATTCATTGTGATCTATTTTCACTTTAGTGTTAGGTATCTGAACTATGTGCATTAGTTCATTCTGACCCACTCTAATTGTAAATTGTCATATTAAATCCCCATGGTAACATTCCACATTGCACTCATTTTAAAATCATCCACATAACAACCACATTAGTAGAATGCCACTATATAGAATCCCTCCCAGTCTATACATGTATACTGACTGACTATTGTCTTATGGGTATGAAGGAATATTGGATTCACACAGTTTTCTGCAGGGTGGGGTTCACACAAAAGTATTATTGGTACAATAATGCTTGCCTGTTTTGCTGTTAAGGTCTGGAGTAAAGTTAGCCTTGGGCAGTGGCTGGAATGGGCAGGATCAGTTGCCCGTTATTGTAAAGGATAATCAGACAGGATGTATACTGAATGTCCTAGCGATCCCCTACAGTCTGCTACCTCCCACCACCTAAAGTTAAATGGGTAATCTTGGTTCCTTTTCCACCAATCTTCACTCCTTTTCTGAAGATTTTTGAGCTCCATCGGGTGAACCCAGCGACCACCTGAACAGCCATTATTCATATCTGACACCCAGCAGCGAAGTCTGTGATGGCCATTGCACAGAGGCCCCAGTTTAGAGACCCTTTGTTCTGATCTGGAGCGATTAGTCACCTGCACCTCGATCGGCTGCCTAAATGAATGGCTAATACTCAAATCTATATTTAGATATTACAGGGCCGATTTGCAGCGGTAGCTCATGGTGAGGTAGAGGGTGGGAGGAGGGATTGCACTGCCTGCCAGGAGTGTGAAGTTCGAGCCATTTTACGTTCTGGCATCATATTGAGTTGCTAAGCTCCCCTGCCTGTCTGTAAAGAGCACTTGTTGATTCAAATTGACTTAAGTGCAGAGGGAGAAGCTTGCTCAGACAAGCCTGATTGTTGCTTGTAATTGCTACCAGGACAATATATCAAATTGACTTACCATATGGCACGGGGGGGTGGGTGGGGGGGTGGGGTGGATTCTGTGTCTCCTTTGTTTTTATCTGATCGTGTTTTCTAATCAATTCAGCTTGGGCGACAAAGCATGAGATGAGGGACATGGGCTGGAGGCAGAGTGATTCGTTAATATATTGTAACCCACTCTGCTATCTCCTTTGTCTTTTTAGTAGGAAGCCCATGCATTCTTATCAAAACTCAACAGGACAGGGAGGTTCCCTGTTGGCTGTTAATAAACACCAACTATGTAGAAACTGTGGGCTGGATTTTGTGGGGCCAGTCTGGGGTGGGGTGGGGCAGGGGTGGGGAGGTGGGGTCTCGCTCACCGGTTGGAGAACTGGCGGGGAACCCCATCAGTTAGGTGACTGACAGAGTCAAGTGCCCTTCAGGCACTTGTGTGGCCATCATCAGCAGCACCCACCTCCCCCCCCACAACTCCCCACACGAAACTGAGGACCCTGGTGGCAGGAGTCCCGCCCGCTGAGAGCTGCCAGCCAGTCAGAAGGCCAGGCAGTTCCTCATGCCGCCACTGTCAGTGGTGGCTGTTAGCGGCACTGCGCCCACCGGAGGCCCAGGGATGTTGTGAGACTCCAGACCAGAGGTGAGCGAGAGCAGGAAGTGGGTCACGGGGTGGGGGTCCTGGGAGGGGAGGGGAGGGGGATTGGAGGCAAGGGCAGAGGAGTGGCTCTCAGTGTACCCCACACCCCCACCCCCTCACTTCCTGATGCCAAGTCCGCTGATCAGGCGTAACCCACCTGGTAAAGAGGGACCTGCTCATTCCACCCTCCCCCGGGAAGTCACTGGCAAACCGAATTAGTTTGCTGGGTGGTCTCCTAAGGGTGTGGGGAAGCCATGTGGCTCCCATTAAATCCCTGAGGTACTGCTAAATTCCAGTGGTCTTGGGGATAATGGGTGTCATTTGACTCATTAATGAACCTAATTTGACATCGTGCCACTGGGAATCCCACAAGAGCTCGTTCTGCCCTCTGCCTGAGTTGGCTGAGGTTTTCCCACTGCTGGGACACTGACGCGGGGGCTCTCCTACGGTTAAGTGAGCCTAGTTGTCATTCTTCCTCCTGTGTTGGGCTGCATTAAGTCCAGACCTTTACAAAGGTTCCTCCATCACAGAGCAGGAGGGACACATTATAGAGAGTACACTGGGATGCAAGTGACCCTTGAATTCTTGAACTACTGTATAGCCCAGGCAATGCTAGGTTGACTTGAGCTTTATTTTCTAAACCTGCACTCTCAGGGTGGCTATACACACCTAAGCACAAAGGTAGCAATGAGCACTGGCTATACTATTGTTTACTGTAGAACGAGAGGCGTGTATTTTGATTTATTAGGATTGTCAGTTAGATTTATCAGAAACGTTCATCTAGAAATATATTTTAAAATGAGTCATGAACTACACCTAGCTATGCTTTACATCTGCAAACGCCACCTTTTTCTGCCCTGTCAACAAGGCAAAATGAATAGCTTGTGGTTTGCAAGCAGTAGGCCTAATGCCTGTTTCAGATATGGGCACTGAGGCCTCAATTTCCGCCTTTACCTCATTGGCAGATAGAAGACATCCAGCATGTAAAAAGTGTCCCGCCTGGCATATTGGATTCTAAGGCACCCATTTTACATCAAAAAAGCATTAAGTTTCTCGGCCGTATTGCTTTCAGTTAATAAAACGCGCAGTTCCTTTTGTGAAATTATAAAGCTTTCTTGAAATGGTACTTTGAGTGCTATCATCAGACCCAATTCGGTACCATAACAAAGACTTAGAATTTGCGGCAGAAGTCAGGAAGCCTCATGTGTTGCACGAGAAGATCAGAATTAATGACCTTTCATCGACTTGGAGGATGCTGTTTCTCACTCCACAGATGCTGTTGAGTATTTCCAGGATTTCAGATTTCCAGCATCTGCAGTATTTTTCTTTTATTTTACACTAATAGACATACCTTTTTTTAAAAAAAGTGTCCATGACATTAAATCTTTGGCTATAGACACAGCTAAGAACACAATAGTAATTTAGAGACCAAACTCAGAATGGGTGACTGCTTTGCTGAACACTGAACACCTTCAGTCTGTCTAGAAGCATGGTCCAGACCTCCCTGTCGCTTGCCATTTCAACACTCCACCCTGTTCTCATGCCCACATGTCCATCCTTGGCCTGCTGCATTGTTCCAGTGAAGCTCAACTCAAACTGGAGGAACAGCACCTCATCTTCCGACTAGGCATTTTACAGCCTTCCAGACTTAACATTGAGTTCAACAATTTTAAATCACAAACTCTCTCCCCCATCCCCACTCTCTTTCCGATCCCCCTTCTTTTTCCAATAGTTTATATAGATTTTTCTTTTCCCACCTATTTCCATTATTTTTAAATGTTTTTCCATCCATTGTTTTATCTCTACCTTTTAGCCTATTTCGATCCCTTCCCCCCACCCCACCCCCACTAGGGCTATCTGTACCTTGCTCATCCTGCTTTCTACACTTAATGTCACCTATTAGCACATTCCTTAGATAATATCACCACCTTCAACACCTCTTTATCCTTTTGTCTCTGACATCTTTTGGCTATCTCCACCTATCACTGGCCCTCCATCCAGCTCTACCTGTCCTACCCCCCGCACCCCCCCCCCCCCACACCCCCACCCCCCCTTAAAGCAGCTTATATTTCACCTCTTTTCTATTTTACCTTAGTTTTGTTGAAGAGTCATCCGGACTCGAAACGTTAACTGTGTTCCTCTCCACAGGTGCTGTCAGACTTGCTGAGTTTTTCCAGGTATTTTTATTTTAGTTTTGGATTTCCAGCTCCGCAGTTCTTTGCTTTTATCGTAGTAATTTCTAGTTAGTTAAACACACTGGTAAAACATCTCTTAGGGAAATTGTCTAAATATTGGTAATTAAAATGTTTTGAAAGAACCAATCTTTATTCCCAACATTATGCAATGTCTTGGTCTCACAAGGAACAGAATAATAGCTTCATGATACAAATTATCTCAGTGTTGGCGATGATGCCTTTGCAGTGTATGTTGATACATAGATCTCAAAAATTTCTCCCTTTATACTTTACAGGAGCCATTTCATACCTTGAATGAGCCATTGTTCATTGGCTACTGCTTAATCTTGATTATGCAGCAAAATACATTTAACAATCCAATTTCTCAGTGTTGGCGTTTTAACCTGGTTTGTATGCCAGCCATAAACAGCTCTCCAGTATAGGGAGTTAGACTTTCTGGTCTCAGGAAAGACATAGACCTAAGCACTGCCTCTCAAGCCCAAGGAGAAGAAAATAGTGGTGGTAATTTTAAACTGACTTGCCAGGTTGGAATCCCACAGAGGATTTGGTGGAACATTTCAAAACATGTCCAAGTGTTTCACTATCAGTCCTTTTCTAACTCTTAATTGCATGGTAGTTGAGTGTTTGATTGTATTCTGGTGGTGGGCATTAACTGGTGATTCAATTGTGCTCCTATACGATGGAGCAGACTGAAGCTGTGGTTGTTGGAATTGGAGGCACATACTTGTAATGTGTGTCTCTGTAAATTAAAGCTTGCAAGTGCGTAAAGATTAGGCTCCAGTCTTCACCACCTGGCTATCTAAAATAGAACACTACGAACCAAATGGAAAGATTTAATCATATCTTTTATATCCTTCTGTTTTCTTAGTTTGACATTGAATGACTCAAACGGATATAATGGTGAGGAGGAGGAGAAGTACTGCACCTGCACAATATTGAACAGGATTGTGTTATTAATGAGTATTGATTTATTCAGAGTCAGAAAGTGTGGTGATCCACCAACACCCTTGTCACCATGATTAGGATTCTTATGTGAGAGTGTCCATTTGCTGGATGCTCAACCTTAACTGTGCCACTAGGTAATGGGTAGCAATTGATACTGAGTGAAGAACAAATGTTTTCCAAAATGGAATGCGGCATAGCAGCGAGTAGTAAATTATCTAGGAGCATTCTCCTCTGTCGCTCAGTGACTCAAAGTATTATGACCAGTCATCTGGGAACAGATCATCAGCCCTCACACTCTGCCCAGCCTTAGTTTGTGCCTTGTGTGTATTTGTGTGGGTGTGTTAAAAATGGCCCACAGCAATGAAGACAGTAAGAGTTGAGGGGGTGAATTGAATCATGGTTGTGTCCAAGAACCACACCAACCACAAAAAATCAGACCAGCAAGTGGCACAGAGCGAGAATCAAGAAGCCTAAGCCTTATCGATATCAGCCCTCTGCAAGAGTTTGATCCCAACTTCCTGAGGGACATTTGTTTTATCAGGAAGCACAATGGTAAAGGAAAGAGAAAGGCAAATCAAAAACAAAGTGGAAATCACTAACAAATTGACCAATAGCCTTGAAATACTTGGCAGGTCTGGCAGCATCCTTGAGTCCAATAAGACCCTTCAATTCTCAAGAAGAACTGAAGAAGAATCATTTTTGACTCAATACGTTAACTCTGTTTCTCTCTTTACAGATGCCGTCAAACCTACTGAAGTTTTCCAGCATTTTCTGCTTTTATTTCAGATTTCCAGCATCCTCAGTATTTTGCTTTTGTCACGACAGTCTTCTGGCATGAGTTAATATCCACTGTCTAAGTGTTATATCACACTCTGAATTGTTTATTTTGAATAAATCCCAAGTAGTTGGGACTTTAAAAATGAAAACAAACAGTAAAGGGTAGTCTGGGCAGCAGGGTGAAACATGTAGTATCATTCCATTGACTTCTATCAAACTGATGATCAAGTGGGGCATATAGATGGCTGATATTTGATGCAACTGCCAAAGCATATTTCTACCCCAGCATTAAGGTCACATTTACATTCAGCTCCTTGTGCAAACATCATACATGAAACGCAATCACTGCCCACGTTACCGCTGGCAATGCCCCAAAAACTAAAGGCTATCAAATACGAAACTGTGTACCTGCCTTGGTTCCATAACTTTAAATACATCCTCCTTAATAAAAGTAAATCAGTTCCAATTTTGAAATTTTCAATTGACCTGGCATTATGGGAGAAGGGTGCTGCAGGTTTCTGCGATCTTTTGTCTGTATAAGTGTTTCCTGACATTCCTGACTGGCCTAGCACTATTTTAAAGGTAATTGCCCCCGAGTCTGGATTTCTTTAACACAAGAATTCGTTTCTCTCGAAGGCAGCTCACCACTACCTTCTCAAGGGCAATTAAGGATTGGCACTAAATGCTGGCCTAGCCAGCGACACCCACATCCCTTGAATGAATAATTTTTTTTTTACCCTATCAAGTCCTTTGGTCCTCTCAAACACCTCATGAAAGAACTCTCAACGAACCATTCTTTCGCGTTTTAATAATGTTGAATGTTCAGTTTAAGCAAGCTCATCCTACCTTTTCTAAAGCGCACTGACTGCTTCCTATTAATTGTAGGCTAAGCAGCTTTAACCTGTTATACTGGTTCTTCTAACAAAATGACATGCATACAGAATTATGGAACTGAATGGGAACACCCAAACATGATTGCAGAGTTGCGTATTTGCTTCCAACCTATCTGGTCCATCTCCACCCATCTAATCCCACTGTGTGCACGATGTGTACAGTGCACTAAAAGGAAGGAATTTATACTTATATAGTGTGAGGAGACAGTGGGGAACCAATCTGCAAAGTGCCACCAACAGTAATGAGCACTGGGTTCAATCCCTTTTACTGTCTTATTTAGTACATTTAAGAACCTGTTGTCACTCTGCTTATCCAAGGAACCTAACCAAATTTAAAAATTTTACTTTCAAAGGGAATAGTATTCTGAATATGGGCTAACAGCACTTCATGGTCGCGGAAGGGTAGCAGGCCTGAAAGATTGCCTGGGGCTTTCCGCTCCCGCTTGCACCGGGTGTCATGGTGGGTGGGAGTGAAAATCCCGCGAGATCGCATAAATCGGTCTTACGCCATCGTAAAACCAGTTTGCAATCGTCCGCTCCTGCTGTCAATGGCGGGTCATGTTTCCTGCCGCTGAGCAACAGGAACGTCATTTCCATAGATTTGCATATAAGGGAGCCTGTAGACAAGCTGCACTTGGATTTCCAGAAGGCATTTGATAAGGTGCCACATCCAAGGTTATTGCACAAAATAAAAGCTCATTGTGTAGGGGGTAACATATTAGCATGGATAGAAGATTGGCTGGCTGGCAGAAAACAGAGAGTATGCATAAATGGGTCTTTTTCGGATTGGCAGAATGCGACGAGTGGAACCCCACAGAGGTCTGTGCTGGGACCTCAACTTTTACAATTTATATCAATGACTTAGGTGAGGGGAGTGAAGGCAAGGTAGCTAAATTTGTGGATGACACAAAGATATGTGGGAAAGTATGTTGTGAAAAGGATATAAGGAGGTTGCAGACAGATGTAGATAGGTTGAGTGAGTGAGCAAAAATCTGGCAGGTGGTGTATAAAGTAGGAAAATGTGAAGGTGTTCACTTTGGCAGGAAAAATTTAAAAAACGGAGTATTACTTAAAGGGAGAATGGCTGCAGAATTCTGAGGTGCAGAGGGACCCAGGTGTTCACAGAATCACAGAAGCTTTACAATGCAGAAGGAGGCCATTCAGCCCATAAAGTCTGCATTTGCTTGCTGAAAGAACATTCTAATCCCATTCCCCTGCCTTATCCCTGTTATCCTGCACATTCTTCCTTTTCAGGTAACAATCCAATTTCCTTTTGAATACCTGGATTGAACCTGCCTCCATCACCCTTTTACAAAGTTTGTTCCAGACTCCAACCACCCATTGGGAGAAAAAAGTTTTCCTTACATCACTTCTACTCTTTTTGCCCATCATTTTGAATCTATGCCCTCTAGTTCTTGATGAACTCTTGAGTGGGAACAGTTTCTCACTATTTACCCTGTACCTTGAGGATCATGAATACCTCTATCAAGTCTCCTCTCAGCCTTCTTTTCTCCAAGGAAAACATACCCAACCTTTCCAATTTATCCTCATAGCTACTGTTCTTTATCCCCTGGAATCATTCTTGTGAATCTCCTCTGTACTCTCTACAATGCCTTCATAGCCTTCCTCAAGTATGGTCCCTAAAACTGGATGCAGTACTCTAAATGATGCCTAACTAGTGTATAATGCAAGTTTGACATGATCTCCTTATTCTTGTACTCAATGCCCCTATTAATAAAACCAAGAATATCATATGCTTTATTAACTGCTCTCAACATGCCCTGCCACCTTCAATGACTTATGAACATATACACCGAGGTCCCTTTGTTCCTGCACTTCCTTCAGAGTTTATTTTATACTGTCTCTCCACATTCTTCCTGTCAAAATTAATCACCTCACACATCTCTGCATTGAACTTCATCTGCCATTTGTCTGCCCAATCCACCAACGTATCTATGTCCTTTTGAAGTTCAAGACTATCCTCATCACAGCTGACTATGCTTCCAATCTTCATATCATCCGCAAATTTTGAAATCATGCATGCACACCACAGTCTAGCTCATTAATATATATCAAGAAGAGCAAGGGTCCCAACTCTGACCACTGGAGAACTCCACTACAGACCTTCTCCCAATCTGAAAAACAAACATTTATCACCACTCTCTGTTTCCTGTCACTCAGCCACTTTCTTATCCAAGAGCCTACTTTCCCTTTTATTCCATGAGCTAGAATTTTGCTCACAAGTATGTTGTGTGGCACTGTGTCAAATGCCTTTTGAAAATCCATACACGCCACATCAATAGCATTGTCCTTATCAACCTTTTCTGTTACCTCCTCAAAAAGTTAGTTACCTCCAGCAAGTTAGTTAGTTAAACATGACTTTCCTTTAATGAATCCATGCTGGCTTTCCTTAATTATCCTGAATCTGTCTATCAATTTTGTCCCGAACTATAGTTTCCTGAAGTTTCCCAACCATTGAAGTCAAACTGACTGGTCTGTAGCTGCTGGCTTTATCCTTGCACCCTTTTTGAACAATGACATTTGCAATTCTCCAGTCCTTTGGCACCGCCCCTGTCTCTAAGGAAGACCGGAAGATTATCACCAGTGTCTCTGAAATTTCCACTCTCACCTCCTTCAGCATCCTCAGATGCATCTCATTTGGTCCTGGTACCTTATCAATTTTAAGTAAAGATAGTCTTTCTAATACCTCCTCCTTCTCAATTGTAAATTCCTCGAGTGTACCAGTTACCTCCTCTCTCACCTCAGCCTGGGTAGCATTCTCTTCCTTCGTAATGACAAATGCAAAGTACTCGTTTAACATCTCTGCTACTTCTCCTGCCTCCACATGCACGTCTCCCCTTTTATCCTTAATTGGCCCTACCCTTTCTTTTACCACCTTTTTATTATTTATTTGCTTATAGAAGGTCATGGGATTCCCTTTTATGTTAGCTGCCAGCCTTTTTTCATGCTCCCTCCTTGATTTTCTGATTAGTTTTTTCACTTGCCCTCTGATCCTTCAGCTGATTCTCCATTGTATTTTCTACTTGACAACTGTCATATGCATACTTCTTCCTTTTCATCTTCACCTCTATCTCTCTCATCATCCAGGGTGTTCTAGATTTATTTATTCTATCTTTCCCCTTCACCAGTACAGAGAGCAGATAGACTTCATTTTAAATAAGAGCGTGGAGAGTTGGTAGACTTCATTTTAAAAAGTGTGAAGAGTGGGTAGACTTTATTCTAAATAAGGGCGCAGGGAGCGAGTAGACTTCATTTTAAAAAGAGCACAGAGAGCGAGTAGACTTCATTTTATAAAGAGCACAGAAAGTGGGGAGACTTCATTTTAAAAAGAGCGTGGAGAGCGGGTAGACTTAATTTCATAAAGAGCACGGAGAGCAGGGAGACTTCATTTTAAAAAGAGCATGGAGAGTGGTGGAGACTTCATTTATAAAGAGCTTGGAGAGTGGTGAAACTTCATTTTAAAAAGAACGAGACTTCATAAAGAGGTGCGAGAGGGAGAGAGCAGCCAGACTTCATAAAAAGCATGAGAGGGAGAGAGCAGCGAGACTTCATAAAGAGTGTGAGAGGAAGAGGGGGGATGATTGGTGAGTGACAGGTGAGTAAATACTTTATATAAAGTTTAAGGTGCGTCAGTGCAGCTTAGCCATGTGGAATGTGCATCCTGTGGGATGTGGGAAGTCGTGCAGGCACAAGGTGCCCTCAATGACTACATCTGCAGGACGTGTCACCAGCTCCAGAAACCTGAGTTCTGGGTTGCGGAACTTGAGTGGCAGCTGGAGTCACTGTGGTGCATCTGCAAGGCTGAGGATTACATGGATAGCACGTTTAGAGAGGTGGTCATTTTCCAGTTAAGACGTACACAGGCAGAGCGGGAATAGGTGACTGCCAGAGTATCTAAGAGAAAAAGGCAGGTAGTGCAGGAATCCCCTGAGGATATCTCGCTCTCCAACTGCTTTTCCATTTTGGATATTTGTGAATGAGATGGCTCCTCAGAGTACTGCAGTGTTATGAGACAGACTTTCAGTAAAATGTTAAAATCCCAGAGGGAAACTTTAAGCAACTGTCATAACCTATATTCTTTAGTGGTATGTTTGAGATGCAACTCTAAATTCAGGAATCAGACCACCAGTTCTCCAGAGATTTTATATTAAACTAAATAAAACATTTTATTAATTTACACAAGTTAAATATATACACATGGCTACAAATTACTACTATCATAACTTTTAACAAATTCCCAAACTAATCTCCATTAAGGTAACAGCAACCCATAGACTTAACCACACACCAGGCAAAGCATTTTCACCTTACAAATTCGAAGTGAGGTTCCTTTCACTTTGGCCTACATCTGCTCCTATTTTGTATGTTTGGATAACCCCGCTAGCCGGAATGATCCCCCCTTGTTGGATCATGAGGCCATGTTGGCGTTCAATCATGCCAATGTGTTTCACAACCGTATATAAACAATGTGCATCTGGCAACCCGCACTTCACTCCTCAATTCAATGACCATTTGCCTAGCTTGTTCCGGGCAATGCTCATGGTATTCAATGCCAGGCTTCACTGGCAGCACCGCATTGGTTACAGGCGGGTCTAACATGAAAGTCTCAACCCACCAGGCCAACAGTAAAGTGGGGGTGTCTTTTCAACGACTGCAGGGCGAGAGCTTGCTTGGGGAAGGGGAGGCGGGTGCAGGGAATCCCAGAGTGTGTGTGGGGGTACGTGTTTAACAGTCTAAGTGGCCTCACGATGTTGAGGGCTGAAGTGGACATGGGGCATAGGGACCTCCATCTCAGAATGTCCACGGGCTAAATAATGGATATGCACCACAAGAACAATGAGATCAAGGGATACAGGAGGAGGAGTGAGAGGTCAGTGTGGGAGGGTAATCTTAACATTCACTTCCTCGCTGACAAAGGTGGGGGGTGGGGGTGGGTTTCCATACTCGTACAGGGAGGGTCCAAGCTGGTTTGGCAGTGGGAGCTCACCACCACCACCACCATCTTCCTACCTGGCGTGACTGCACAGATAAAAAGCATAATGAGAACCAACCCTACTGCTGGGGGCTCTGCAGGCACTTTGGATGCTAGATGACTGCACTGGGTGCAGGGTGGTTGTGGGGGGGTGGGGTGGGTGGGGGGCGATTGAAGGGTCACCCACCTGAACTGAGCAGACAGGCACAGCTGAGAGACGTTAGCGGTCTCTCAATGACATTGCAGCGAATCACTAAAGCGAAGCGATGATGTGCATTCAAGCGACACTAATCACACAACGTGGCAGTGATCGATCTCCTGCGTTTGACCCCTTGCTCACAGCACGTCATTTCCACAGAGTGAAGATGAAGTTAAGTGCAACTGGGCACCTGGATAAGCTTTTGGAGCGTGTTGCAATAGTGGCACCGGACAGTTCCCAGAAGCCAAGCCTCAGGCTGCCCTTTACATATTGCATAGCCTGTTTAAACATTGATGCTCATGTATGTTCCAAACACTGGATGAGGATGCCTGGGCTGAAAGTGGCACATCCAGGCACCTGGCCAAAGCAATCTCAGAGCAGTTGCTCATGATTAGTGAGGGGGAGCACCTTGGTACACACCCTGCATTATAGATCGTTCCTGCACCGAGTAGTTGTGCCGTGAACCCACAATCGTTCACGAGTCATTGACAGAAAGATCAGTATTTCAGACCAGTCCTGACTTCTAAACTACACCTTCACCTTTCAATCACGTAGATGGCACGGGGGAACACCTCTGCCTCTATGTCACACAGCCAAGAGTGAAAATGAGACCACCCATGTGAACGACATGCCTTCCCACAAGCGCAGATAACGTTATGGATGAGACGTCACTGATGTCGGAATTGATCAGGCCAGACACTGCAGTGAAATATAAGCAGACTACACAAACAACATGCCCATGATAGTGACATCTGCAATAAGTGGGGGGAGGGACCATGGTGTGTCACCTGACTGACTGCAACACAGCTCTTACAAGAAGGAGGCAAACACAAGGGATGCGGAATGGATCATATTCTACTTACAATTGTGCACATTATATGCTTGTTGTAAACACCCATGCCGCCGTTGTGCTCCTAATATTTCTTACTGTTCCTAACCCTACCGCTATGTCTTGGTGCTTCCCTGACACCCACAGTGGAGGTGGAGGCAGCCTGCTGTCTGCTATGCCCTGTGATGACCTTGGCGGGCGTCCTCTGAAGGGCAGAGACCTGGAGGACTCCGGCCAGCTTCAGGTGCTCTGCTGTGGGGCAGGTGCACCCTCCTTGGCCTGTGGAGCTGGAGCCGATGGGGTCACAGGAAGAGGGGAGTTGGATTGGCGGGACACTCCTGGAGTCAACTGGGTGGGAGGTCCCGGGGGTATTCAGCTGCTGATCCTCCTCCCTATGGGTGCCCGAGGGAGCCTGGCTGACTCCTTGAGGAGGAGGGGAAGCTGGAGTGAGATCAAACTGCCCCACACCACTCCTGTGTACACACTGCTGGAGGCCAGCTATGGCTTCAGCGATAAAGTTCAGCACACGCAGCAATTCAGGACTGATGTCCTGGACCAAGGTCTCCATCCATCCTGCCAGTATTGAACACAGTGCGTTGGCAATGCTGGCGCTATCACCTCAGTCTGAAGGCGAATGGACTCCTCCATCATCCCTTGCAATCTGAGAAGTGAGCTGACATCCCTTCCTGATGTTCCTGTGCTTGTTGCTAAAGCTCCATCAACTGATTGAGGACAGAGTCTGGAGACTCATCATCTGACTCAGACTCAGCAGAACTGTGGCCTCCAGCAGACCTCCGAGTGTCGTTGACTTCTGATGTCCCTACCTCTGCCTGCTGTGGACCAGATTGTGTGCTGTGCTCACCAGACTGTGATCCGGAAACTGCTCTAGATCTAGGTCCCACCAAAGTGTGTGTCGCTGCGCTGCTGGGATTGAGTGGGGGGTTGAGGGTGAGCGCTGTGATGGGTCTTCTAAGGTGCTTACCTCAGGGTCCTCATCCGAGGTGGACTTGGGGCTGGAGGCGGTGTCCTTGTTGCCCGAGGGTGTCGGGCATGTGGCAGATGTGCCTAGGAGAGAAAATGGAGATTATTGGTGCAAGCAGCCGAGTAACACGCAGAGGTGTTAACAGAGGGATGTTCTGGTGCAGGGTCCTCATGTTACGCTGACCTCACCGTCACCGCAGGAACAGCCAACATAGTCTCCGGCTGGCAGGATGGCTCTGATCCTAAAGTCACGGAGCACCTTGAGTGTTCCGGCACACCATCCCAGGTCTGGGATGTCCATGATCTAACCCTGCAGAAAGACCAATGGAGAGGGTGGAAGCAATACACCGGGCAGGGCAGATGAGAAGAATGGCTGGCATTTGTGGGTAGTTTGTGTCACCATGGATGGAATGAGGGTGAGATCAGCAGAGGGGATGAGGTTATGTGGAGGTGTGAGGGTGTGTCTGGGAGAATGAGCGGTGAGCTGGCAGTGAGTTAGATCCCTGTGGATGCATGATGGCCTTCTGAGTGTGTGAGTTGAGAGTGACTAGATGGTTGACTTATCCTGGCAGAACAAGATGAGGTCATTCAACCTCTTTCTGCACTGGATGGCCAACATCCTCTGGGCATCGTCTGCACTGAGCACCGTTGCTGCCACCACCTCCCGGGTAGGATTGGTGATGTTGCTGCCCCTCCAGCGGCCAGAGTAGGGGTAGAGAACATCGTGGCGGGCGTCCACAGCTGAATAGCTGGTGCTGAAGTGAGAGATCACTAAACCTGGGAGCAACACTCTTCTTAGGTTTTGGGGTCATCTCTTCAACGGAGCTGCCCTGGTCTGCAAGCATTGAGAACAGTGCGCACTGTGGCTGTTTAAATATGGCGCCCGGAGTGAGGAAGCGGTGAGGTCAAATTGGAACTGGAGGCTGCCCGCCAGCGATCCAGTGGGTTTTACGTGGATACATAATTTATGAGGCGGGATGAGTACGATTCAGCACAAAAACCCACCACTGCAGCCACGCCCGCTACCGCACTTAGTTCAATTCAGGGACAATTCCGCCCATTAACTCTGTTTCTCTCCGCACCGATACAGCCAGGACAGCTGGGTGTTTCTAGCATGTTCTGTTTCTCTGCAGGATACGGGAGTCGTTGAAGCAGAGTTTTGCTTCAATATTTTTGGCCTGTTGCCTCCTTTATCTTTAATAAATATTTGGACCAGCGCAGCAGTTTTTTTGACTGGACTATCGCTTTGCAATTCAGGGAAACTTTGAACGGAAGAGAAAAATTCCAACAGCAAAATGTTGAACAGGAGGATGGAGCTTATCGAATATTACTGGTGATAAGCTGTTCTTTTCTTAGTGATTTGTTTTCCAACTATTTTACCGGCACTGCAGAGACCTACTTCGCATTCGTCACAAGCAGATCAGAGATGGAATTGGGATCATGAACGCTCTTAAGTAACACACAAGTTAGTTCACGCTAGTTCACACTAGTTAGTTCATGCTCTCAGCCTCACCCAGTCGGGGAGTGCCAACCTCGAGGGCAGAATTTTACGGCAGTGGGGTTTTGGCGTTCTGGCCGAAGCCAAGGGGGGTTAGAATTCTGCCCCGAGTGTCCGTGCGATGGATTTGATGGATCCATTGCTACAAATCATCCAGGGCAAAGCAGCCCGCTCGATTGGCACCCGACCTACACCCTGAGTGCAGCTACACCGCAGGTGCTGCCACGGTTCAAAGAGGCGGCTCACTACCAGCTTCTCAAGGGACAACTAGGGATGGGCAATAAATGCCGGGCCCAGCCAGTGAAGCCCACATCTCGCGAATGAATAAAAAAAACTTAACCCTTATCTCAAAAAAAAATGATATTTTCTAATCTCCCGGCTTCTTAGATTAACTCCCTAACTGTGGAGAAAGGGAAATAAAACTACAAAACTCAGAGCCAATCAACTCATGGCCTTCCTGTGGCATCACAGTTTGATTTTTTTCCCCCTCACATTCAAACTTGAGCAAGTCCAGGTCCAAATCTGCTACTGACTCCCCCTCCAGGTAAGTGATAGGCCCCGAGCCTGGGCCTTAATTTATCCCCATCCCCCCCCACCCTCCCGCCGACTGTTCCCACTTCCTTTCAGATCCGCTGCTGGATGTATAATTCCAGAATTTTTATTTTGGGATCCACATAGTCGGTCAGAGGGGCCGCGTTCGCAGATGTCCCGCCCTCTGTAACAGATGCTGCATCGTCTTCTTAAAAATGTCCAAGTCCACGACTGCAAAAATTGCACTTTTCTCAGCTTCGCTGTTTCTCCGTCAATACAAATGGCGAAATATTGGGCATCAGGGCAACTGAAGTCACAGCCGGGATATTTACCTATGTCGGCTGGGCCGGTCGGAGGTGGGTTGGGGGTTGGGGGGTGGGGGGGTGGGTGGAGCCGATCGCTGCCCACAATCGGCTGCGCGCCGCCATTTTACGCGGGTGGGCCAATCAAGGCCCGACCAGCGAGACGTGCACCCAGTAGCGCTCGGCGCTCCCTGTGCAGGTGGGGGGTGGGGGTGGAGGAGGGAGAGTCGGGGCCAGCGCTCTTTCCAACACGTGCACCAAAGAGTGCAGCCATCTCCCCGAGGCACGGAGCTGCCTCGGGGAGATTGAATGGATAATGAAACGGGTTAAGAAGTGAGGTAAAAAAATTATTGTGTGACAGTGTCACGTGAGTTGGGACATGTTTGTAAAGGTGGGAAAATGTATTATTTTATTTTATAAAAGCTTCAGGAAACCTCCAGCCCGCCCGTGGATGAGGTTTCCCGAAAAACGCCAAGGCCGCTCGGGCTTTTCGCCTGCCCGACGACCTCAAGGTTGGACGGGCAGGGTCATTCACTGGTTTAATTAATCTCTTGACGCCCTTAATAGGCCGTTGACGTTTCGGTGGGCGCGCGGCCGACTCTGGCTCACGCCCACCAATCGAAATGCCACGGTGGCGCGCGATGATGTCAGGGCACATGCCCGACGACATCGCACGCCATTTCACGCATCAGGGTGTCGGGCCCATCCCCGCCCACCAACCAGAAAGTTCGTTCCTGCGACAAGTTCAAGGTCATCAGCACACCGTAGGGGATTAGCTGCAGCCTGTCGTATTGGCCCAGTGCGCAGCTCCTTCAAGGTAATCCGGCCTGAACCCTTTTCTCATAGGTCGATGGAAAAGCGATCGCTCAGCTACCACGAGCAATTTAGTCAGAATTAGTCCATGTTATGTTTGTCTCTGTAAAATGAAGTGGGAGTCATCATAAACCCAGAAGGGAGAAACAGTTTGGACCAGTACTCTTATTTCCCAGTTTTTTACTGGTGTTCCACTACAAGGTACATAAGGCCAGTTCAGGCCAGTAATATTTCCACCCTATGGAACTGCAGGTTCCTATAACCGTCCATTTTGATAGACTTAATAGTTTCCGACCCTTAAGCTGGAGGGATTGCGTTCCTGATGAGAAACAGAGGAATCTTTTGGAGAAAAAGGAGTGGCAGCCACTGAGGAGTTATTCATGGATCGCAATCCTTAGCAACATCTATAATAGATACTGCACTCCCGCTGTACATAGTTTACATGGTGTAACAGCTGGGTCAAAATCCTGCAACTCCCTCCCCAACAGCACTGTGGCTGTACCTACACCACAGGGGCTGCAGCGATTCAAGAAGGCAGCTCACCACCACCTTCTCAAGGGCAATTAGGGATGGGAAATAAATGCATCCCGTGAAAGAATTAAGAAGTGTGCAGTAAATGCTAGGTAGTTAACACAGAAGCTTCTTACCTAGTCACATTATGGGTCCCTATGTACCATGTAATCTCATTTGTACAGGCTTCTAGCTCAAATCTATTAAAATAAACTTCTTTGTTATTCTCGCCAGAGCTCACCCTAAGGAGTTGAAAACGTTTGAATCTTTGTATAATGGCCTTTTCTTCAATGAACTGCTCTCCATGGACCCTACACATTTGTAGATTGGTATCACATAGGTATCACATCTGCTTCTCTCAGCCCACTGAACGCTTGCCACAAAAATCAAGGCTGACATTCTAGTGCAGAACTGTGGGAGCACTGCACTGTCGGAGGAGCTGTCTTTAGGGTGAGATGTGAGGCCCCATTTGGATGAATGTGAAAGATCTCAACACTGCTATTGTAAAGAAGAACAGGTGAGTTGTAGCTGGTGCCCTGACCAATATTTATCCCTCAATTAACATCAGAAAAGAGCAGATTATCTGGTTTGTGCGAGTTTGCTGAGGACAAATTAGTGCCACATTTCCCATATGACAAGAGAGCGTGACTACGCTTCAAAAAGCGCTTGATTGGCTGTGAAGCATTTTCAGCCGTCTGGTGGTTGTGAAGTGTGCTATATAAATGCAAGTCTTTCTTTAAGATGGTTTGGCCGCATAACTTTAGCACCTGGGGAAAACATTGCGGTTGCCGAATCTCCATGGATGTACTTCCAGTGATTCGTGGGCCAGAGTGTTTTTCACTTGTGGCTTAGGGGGTAGCATGTTTGGCTCTGCAGCAGAAGGGTCATGGGCTCAAGTCCCACTTTGGGGGCAGAGTTTTACAGCCCTGTTTTGGCAGGGGTGGGGTGGTAAAATGTGGCCAGCCATTCAAAACTCTATTGACTTTGGCGGGATCAGAAAATCCCGCCAGCGGGAGGCGCTGTAAAATTCCGCCCCAGGACTTGAGTCATAAAATCGAGGCTGATACTTCAGTGCAGTACTGTGGGAGTGCTGTACTGTCAGGGGCTCTCCCTTTCTGATGCAATGTTAAATTGAGGTCCTGTCTGTCCCCTCTAAAAGATCATTGCGGCACCACTTGGAAGAAGAGCAGGGGAGTTATCCCCAGTGTCCGGGCCAATACTTACGGGCAGAATTTTCTGCTTGACGTGCGGGGGGTGCCATTAATTAACGGGCTAGTTAAGGCCCTTAAATCGGCAATCGACGCTGATTTCCAGGCGCCCGTGCAATCTTCGGCTTGGCACACAGGCACAACGGGCAGGCGGGTAAGCGGCTTCTTAATAAAACCCATCCACGGGCGGGATAAGAGGGCTCAGTGTGGTTGTCAATCTGGTCTGTGAATATTTATTGCAGAAAGTGTTTTAAACTGGCATGTGTGATCTGTAGCAGTTCAGAACAAATTCCAGCAGCTGTCTGTGTACGTTGAACCTTCAGCTCAGCACTATTCAGTCAGGAATCTTTATCGGGCCTGCAGCTTTCCAGAGGCCTCCCCTTAGCCTGGGGGAGGGTTCTGACATCTCCACTGGAGGCAGCTCCTCTGAGGAGGAAGGGAGGGATAGAATAAGGAGGAGGCCAGGAGTGGACAATCAGCCTCCAGGGGAGCCACCTTTGGGAGGCCAGGTGCAGGCACAAGGGGCGCAGGGCCAAGAGGTTGTCCATGGTGGAAGGGGCCACAGAAGATGCCACTATCCTGCTGCCAGGGTATAGAGGTGGAGGAGCGGCTACCTCAGTATGACTGAGGTGCTGTGCCGAAGGAGGCTCTGTCTTTCAAGGGAAACAGTCAACTATATCTGTCAGATGATAGGGCCTGAGATCTCCCCTAACTGTGTGGGCGGACACCCCATGGCAGTGGCTCTGAAGGTCACAGCTGCCCGCAACATCTATGCCTCTGGCTCCTTCCAGGTTTCGGTGGGTGATCTTTGCGGTGTCTCCCAATCAGCTGTCCACAGTTGTGTCAAGCAGGTTACAGACGTTCTGTTCAGACGTGCATTGACCTTCATTCACTTCTGCTGGGACCAGGCGAGTCAGACACAGCGAGACAGAGGCTTCGCAGCCATTGCTGGCTTCCCCTGTGTGCAGGGTGCTATAGACTGTACACATGTGGCCATCAAGGTGCCAGCAGGTGAGCCCAGTGCCTTCGTCAACAGGAAGGGCTTCCACTCCATGAATGTGCAGATAGTGTGTGACCACAGGATGCAGATTCTACAAGTCTGTGCAAGGTACCCAGGCAGCTCCCACGATGCCTGCATCCTCAGACACTCCCAGGTGCCGAGGCTCTTCAGTGCTCCAGACCGGCTGGATGGATGGCTGCTGGGTGACAAGGGCTATCCCCTCAGAAGGTGGCTCATGACGCCTCTCCGCTATCCAAGAACAGAAGCTGAGCAGCAGTACAATAGGAGCCAAGTCTCCACAAGGGCTGTGGTGGAGAGACCCATTGGTCTTCTCAAGATGCGCTTCCGATGCCTGGACCGCCCAGGGGGTGCACTCCAGTAGCCCCCAGATTGTGTCTCGGTGATAGTGGTTGCGTGTTGCACTCTCCACAATCTTGCGCTGGAAAGGGGGGAATGCAGTGGATGATGAAGACATTGACACAGTGGATGCAGCTGCACACGATGACTCCAGCACTGATTCGGAGGATGAGGAAGCACAGGGCGATGATGAGGGGCTGAATGCTGACCCAGCACTACACCAAGGTGGCAGGGACACCCGGGAGACTTTAATCCAATGAACCTTCAGCTAACTCCACACAAATGGATCTGGAAGACCAGCCTTGCTTGGCGCTTCCATACTCGGCACTTAAGTGCTAAATCTGCCACTTCATCAGCTGCAACTAAGGGCTTTGGACATAAACCTCAATGTCCACTCAAACACTCATGACATGTCTGTAAAACATACAAATACAGCACAAAGGAGCCACCCTCAGCCATGGTAACACATCTATCTCGATTTAATTATATCCATCATATGGTCAAACAAAATGAAACCAAAACGTTTTCAAACAGCAAGAAATAATAATTCCCTAATCTCGGGCCAACACAAAAGCACCAGTGAGAAACCCGTGGTGTGCCTAAGGGTGCCTTATGCTTACGTTTACAGGTGCTACGTCTTGGTGCCGCCCCAGAGTGGTATCTGAGCCAGCCTGCTGACTCTGCTGTCCTGTTGGCCTTGATGACCTTGGCAGCTGTCCTCTGGCCTGTGGAGACTGTGCTGGCCCCGCCTGGGAGGGATCTGCTAGGTCCACAGTTGGCATCTCCCCAGTCATCACAGCCTCACCCAATGAAGCGATCACTGGGAGAGGGGCGGAGAGGCTGGTGCCCTCATCCAGAGCGCCGTAAGAGGAGCTCACAGATATGATAGGCAGCTGCTCCGCCAATGTGAGGTCACCCTGGACCTCCCTGCTCACCGTCGATGGACGGGCAACAAGCTGGGAAGCTTGAAGCCCACACCATCTCCCATGGCCACTGGCGCTGTGAGGGCTTGCAGCTCCGAGGATATCCCCAGGAGAAGCTGCTTGTTCTCCTGGAAGCCCCTCTCCATGAGAGTCGCCTCTGTCTCCATGGAGGAAGAATGACGCTCTGACATGAGGCTCATGGCATCACTCATGCTCTGTGTGGACTCCTCCACAGACAACAAGCGAAGCATAGTCTCATGCATCACTCCCAGATGCTCCTGCACACCCGGCCACATTTCCTGCAGCAGCATGTGCCTGGTTCCCTGCAGTCCTCCGACTGCTGGTGCCATCGGCACACTCTGTCTCTGCCAATTCCTCCAGCGATTGTGAGGTGCCCTCCCCACAGTGCCCCGGGACACTAGCCGATGTTGCAATGCCCACCGAGGTGCTAGTGTCGGCGTTGGTGCCTGCCTCGCAGAAATGGTGTGATGCAGGTAACAGCTGAGGGCCCTCAGGTGTGAGAGGGGGCATCTGGAATTGCTCCTGGCGGACAGGCTCTGATGATGCTGAAATGAACAACAAGGACAGTGGATCAGTTAGCGTCCACACAGTGACACATTTCATCCCTTTCTCCCTGGCTCATTATGTGCTCAACCTTCCAGAACCTATGGAGACAAATATTGGTGGGGTGGCAAATGGTCAGGAGGAGGCCCAAACATTACAGGTGGATACAGACAGGCTGGTCAGATGGCCTAAGGAATGCCAAATGGAACGTTATGTGGATTAGTGTGAGGTGATGCACTTGGGCAGGAGAAACAAGGTACAGGAATACACAAGGAATGCTAGGACCGTGGGAAGTTAGGAGGATCAGAGGGACCTTGCTGGGCATGTCGAAAGGCCCGTTAAGGTAGCCGGACAGGAACGTAAGGCATTCAAGAAGGTAAATGCCAGACTTGCCTTTATTAGCCAAGGAATAGAATGTAGAAAGAGGGAGGTCATGTTGCAAGTGCAGAAAACGCTGCCGATACCACAGTTACACTTCTACATTCAGTTGTGATCAACGCTTCACGGGAGGGACGTGATTGGAGTGGAGAGAGTGCAGAGGTCGCTGACCAGGATGCTGGCTTGGCTGGAGAGTTGGAATTATGAGGACACATAGCATAGACCGGGGATATTTGCCCTGGAGCAGAGGAAATTGAGAGGTGACATTATTGAGGTTTCTAACACTATGAGGGGCATAGATAGGGTTGACAGAAAGGAACTTTTCCCCTTGGTGGAGGGGTGACTAACTTGGTGGCATAGATTTAAGGTAAGGGGCATGAGGTTGACAGGTGAGGTGATGAGGAACTTTTGCACACAGTAATGTGGGCGCACTGGCTGAAAGGGTGGTGGAGGCAGAAACCCTCCTAAGATGTAATAAGTATTTGGATGTGCAGTTGCGATGCCCTGGCACACACAGCCATGGGGGATAGTGGTCAGAAATGGGATAAGGTGACTTTGGAAGGTGCTGGACACATGCATCTTCGAAGGGCCGAGGGACCTTTGTCTATGACCCACACCTCTGACTCTATCAGTCTGTGAATGAGCAATGTTGCTGCATTAACGATTCAAACAATCATCAGTGCTATGGATGGTGGGAAGACAGAGCGGATATCACTGTGGCCCTCAAATGCCTGCCCGCTCCACCCCAGCCTCACCGACACCTGTGGACCTGGGTGCATGATGCCTCTCAAGCTCCAGGGCCTCCTGCTCAAAATGGCTCAAAATCATCAGCTGGGCCTGACTGCCTCCAGTCCGCAAATGCTCAGAGGCATTGTTAGCAATTTTCTCCTGAAAAGCAGAGAAGATCATTCTTTGCGGCTAATCTCACATGTACTCTGCACGCGCACGCCGCATCCCAACCACAGTGGCCTATATCAGGCCTCCAGTGCCTCCTCTCCCTGCAACTGCTGATCAGTCACAAGAAGATAGTATGCCTGCTCCCAACCCCCCCACACAATGGCCACCTTGGACACATTCTGCGTCCATCACTTTAGGAAACACACGGTCTTAGCTCCCATGACAAGGAGGCGCAACTACATGCAGCGTCGAGGGCTGCAGATGGCTCTTGGCCATGAGACCTTGAGGCTCCCCTTCCACCATCTCATCACCATGAATAGGACATGTGTTGGAGTTCTGAGTATGCGCCTAGATGCATCTTCTGCAGGTTGCCCCCAGACTAGTCATGTGTGACTAAGAGCAACACATGGTGCAGGGAGAACCCATCTCCTCATGAACCACTGAGGCTGATGTAAGCACGGGCACTATCTGCTTGGCCACCCAGCATACAAGAAATGCCCCAATGTGATTCAATGCAGTCACGACAGTAAGATTTGGGGGGGACAAGGGGGAGTGCCCTCAAAGGCCAAGGCTACCTGTTGCGTTAAATGCCCAACACCAACATGGTGCTCACCCCTCCAGAAAGCAACAAATCGTTGAAGCGCTTACGGCACTGGATCCAGGTGCACCACACCACATCACGGGAGCTCATCACCTCCGGCACTTCCTCCCAGGCATGTTTCGTCATGTTGGGGGGGGCCTCCTCCTCCTGTCCTGGGGAACCAACACCTCCTGCCGTGCTGCCACCTCCTCGAGGAGGGCAGCGAGATACTCATCAGAAAAACGAGGGGCACATTGGCCCCCATCCGCTGGCAGACCCTGCAGCCTGGCCTCCTGCTCTGCCCTTCCCTCCAGAGTGCCCTGCTGAGCAGACCCCCTGCGGCTGGATCTCCAGCGGCCTTAGTGAACAGCCTACAGGAGGCTGCCAGGCCTTCTTTTGAACAGACTGCCGGGTCGCCATTGGACCTGGCGGTCTGCGCACGCCCACCGCAACCTTCACACTCCCGCTCTCCACAGGAGTCACAAATGTACTGGGCGGCCCTTAATTGGCCCACCCGTGCAAAATGGCGGCACGGCCTCGATCGCGGGCGCCTGCCCTTGTCCACACCTGCTCCGCCTGCCTGCCCGCCAAACGGAAAATGTTGGCCTGTCTGTCAAAAAACAGATGACCTGGTTATTGTCACATTGCTGTTTGTGGGAGCTCGCTGTGCAGAAATTGGTTGCTGCATTCTGAACAGTACAACACTCCAAAAAATTCTTAGCTGGCTGTAAAATGCTTTGGGACATCCTGAGGTCATGAAAAGCACTGTATAAATACAGGTTTTATTTACCTTTCGCACATAAGTCTTCAGTACAATCCAGAGTATGGTCAGATCAGCCCTCCGACAGGAAAACAATGTGCAGTGTTTATACAGGATGACATGGGAGTGCCATTATTTAATGTCCTTTCGAAATTGTGAATTTAATGTCCTTTTATTTCTATCCTCACTAGAGAGGGAGTGAGAGCAGGAAAGCCTTAACACCTAGGGATATGCTTTATGCTGTGGGAACAGCTCCACTCTCACGCCCAGCTTGATGAAGGTTGATTCACAAGAGATAAAAGCAGAACAAAGCAACAGATAAGTCTCACATGTAAAAGGAATATAAATACTCCCAAGAAAAGGGAAAGGACACTTGCACAGTGCATGACTTGTCAAGAAAGGTGCTTTTGAAAATCCGGTAAACTTCCATAGGTGTATCGTAGGACCAGCCTCACTTCTGCTTTGACGCCCGGTAAGTCTCACCGCAGCTTTTATTTGCGAGAACTGGAGACAAAACAGTGGAGCCGATGATTATGGTTTGATTCACCACCCATGCAGAGCCAGAACAAATCCCTTTCAAGAAAATTGCCTTGCATTTTGAAGGAAGGGCAATTAAAAGTAACCAGGCCATCAGGCTGTCAACCAGCTCGCCCAAACTGCCTGACAAAAGAAGGGCTTCCATTTATAGTGCCCTTTCACATCTCAGAAATGTCTCAAATGCTCCAATTACAGTGAGTCACTTTGAAACCCAATGATGATTGTGTAAGATATCTAGATCAGAACAAACACTTCTTCACAAGAGCCTAGAAGATACATAGTGATGGGTGCAGCATGCATTCCAGGCATCTGGTTGCTCACAGATCGCCAAGGCTTTCAATGTCACATCAAACTGCATCTCAAGGCATTGGGAAATGAGCTATAACAAATTCCACCAAAAACCTGTCGAAGAAATGAGCTGCGAAGGGTGTCCTTTGCAATGGGGTTTCTTAAATTCATTCTTGAGACATGAATGTCACTGGCTAGGCCAGCATTATTTCCCATTCCTATCTGTCCTTGAGAAGGTGGTGGTGAGCTGCCTTCTTGAACAGCTTCACTCCATGTGGTGTAGGTACAGCCACGGTGCTGTTAGGGAGGGAGTTCCAGGATTTTGACCCAGTGACAATGAGGGAACGGCGATATAATTCCAAGTCAAGATGGTGAGTGACTTGGAAGGGAACTTCCCAGGTGGTGGTGTTCCCATCTATCTGCTGCCCTTGTCCTTCTAGAAGGTAGTGGTCGTGGGTTTGGAAGTTGCTGCATAAGGAGCCTTTTTAAGTGGTTGCAGCACCTCTTGTGGATGGTACACACTGCTGCTACTGTGCATCAGTGGGGGAGGGAGTGAATGTTGAAGGTGCTGGATGGGGTGCTGATCAAGTGGGCTGCTTTTCCCTGGATGGTGTCGAGCTTCTTGAGTGTTGTGGGAGCTGCACTTATCCAGGCAAGTGGGGAGCATTCCATCGCATTCCTGACTTGTGCCTTGTAGATGGTGGACAGACTTTGGGGAGTCAGGAGGCAAGTTAATCGCCACAGGATTCCCAGCCTCTGATCTATTCTTGCCACCACATTATTTCTGGCCCAGTTAAAGTTTCTGGTCAATGTTAACCCCCAGGATGTTGATGCTGGGGGATTCAGCAAGGATAATGCCATTGAATGTCAAGGGGTGATGGTTAGATTTTCTCTTGTTGGAGATAGCACATGTGTGGAGCAAATGTCACTTGGCACTAATCAGCTCAAGCCTGCATATTGTACAGGCCTTGCTGTTTGGGCAAGGACTGCTTCAGTATCTGAGGAGTTGCGAATGGTGCAATCATCAGCAAACAAGCCCACTTCTGACCTTATGTTGGAGGCAAAACCATTGATGAATCAGTTGAAGATAGTTGGGCCTAGGACATTACTCTGAGGAACTCCTGCAATGATGTCCTGGGGTTGAAATGATTGACCTCAACCAAACAGAACCATATCTCTTTGTACTACATATGACTCCAACCAATGGAGAGTTTCCCCCCCCGATTTTGCTAGGGGGCCTGAATATCACACTCGGTCACATGTGGTGTTAAGGGCAGTCACTCTTACCTGGTGCTGATGTTTCTGAGACAGCTGTTAACTTTTCTCAACAGATGTTTCTCTGCTGTGTACATGAGATAATTAATGTATTTATATCGATGTTGCTTCCTTATGTGGGGAGAATAGGCACAATGGCCTCAGCAAACTAATTGTCACCCAGCTGATGCAAAAATGGATGACTGGCTAAGGTTTGCAGGAAGAGTACATGGGCTTGAAATGTACCAGAAGCACATATGGCGAGAGCCGCTCCCACTTTCAATACTATCAGCAAAGTTGTCTTCTGTGCTGAAATCAACCTCTGCTTTCTGCAAGCATTCAAGGTGTTGCCCTAATGAAAACCACAGATGGTTAATGGTTAACCTAATTATTATGAATGTGAGACTTTATAAGGCTGTTTTAAATTGTCTCCTTTAATTTAAGGTAAAACAGAATGTCATGAAATGGGGGATGGTGAAATCATACTTAATTCAGTCGGAGACAAGCCCACGTAATTTGGTTGTTATGGAGACAGAGACCCAGGCCAAAACCTATAGAAACCAGGTACCAGTTTTCAGACCTTGAGACCAAACAGGGGCAGCTGGTCTTTCTGAACACAGACTCCCAGAACCAGAAACAGGAGAGAGAAAGCAAAACAGCTGCTGCTGTGCAAAGCAGAGGAAAGGACTGTTTTGCATTAGCCACCAAGTAGAATGCAGAGGAGAACTGATTTTCTGTTCAAAAGAATGGGACTTGTGGAGATTTAAGGACCAAGGAGTTGGCAGAGTAGGCCTTGCTGCTGGAAGTCCATTTGGTGTTACTCAGGAGACTGAGAGAAGTGACTTTGAAAGGATACTGGAAGACTCACCCTGGGTTGTCAGGAAAAGCCGGGAAGAATGTGGGACTTAATCTACAAGGCTAAATATCTGCTGAGGGTGTGGTGTAATGTACAAATAGGTTCTCAAATGCTTTCAGTTAAGTTAATTCGTTAATGGGGAAGTATATTTTCTGCAGTTTGGTGTATTATTTGCCTATTAAGTAATGTTTAATCTAAGTTGATTTTAGTTTGTTTGTTATAGTAAAAGTCTTAAAACATGAAATCCTTTCATGTGATTCTTTCTTTTGGTCCCTGGGAAATTCATATCTCTTAAAAGTTATCGGTCTCTATGGGAATTGTAACATGATATACAGAAAATAATTTGCGCAATAGTACTGTACCTTTCTCTTGACACAATTTTGCGTGTTAACTTGCTTCAATTCGGACATACACTACTAGGATTGGATTTGAGTTTTCTAATTGGACTTTTTCAAGTCCAGTTACATTGTACATGAGTTGAAAGAGTGGGACCTGGAAGCACAAAATGCACAGAAGGTTTCTAAGATTCACACACTTCAAAATCTGTAACATATATACCAGGAGTGTCTACAAAATATCAAAATGTCCTGGGATTGCATGCCTCAGACCCCTTGAGAGAAAACATTTGCAGTAATAGCTTAGTTTCCCCTAGGCTACCACTGCAAAAATTATACTTTAGTGCACTTCAACTTCTTTTCCCATAAAGCAATTAGAAAAACATGGTTAAAGCTTCATCTTAAGTCTTGGCAGGTTCCTAACCCACTGTGGTCTTGTAACTAATTCTCTTCATAAGTCACGCAAGGGCATTGGATTTCAGCTTGCACAGAATAAAAAATGGAATTGTGTAATGTGATCCCCAAACGCAAATAAAAAAATCCCAAAACCCAGTGTATTAAAGTACAATTTAACTTATTCAGTTGCCTCGGTTCAGCATCCTTTGTCTTAAGCCTTTTTGTAATCCTACTTTACGCTTGTAATTTTTTTTTGCACAGTTGGCTTTTTGGGGCTGCGCTTGTTTCAAAGTAGTGCATCAGCCTTACTGAGTGTTTTATCTTGACATGTATGATTCTTGCACCAGAGGGCCCAATTAGAATCCAAAGGCATGCTTTAGATGCCTGGATCAGCTTTTAGTGCGCTGGTAAGGGCATTAAATTTCTTGTGGTGCTGAACTGCTATTCATGGGTTCATGTCGAGAGCAGTGGTTACACTGACCACCTCCTTTCTTTGTGCCTGGGTGCAAGCCAATGCCAAACAAGACCTCCTTTTCCTGCAACAGAAAATACCAGAAATATTCAGCAGGTCTGGCAGCACCTGTGCAGAAAAAGACAGAACTAACGTTTCAGGTCTATATGACCTTTCATCAGAGCTTTCTTCAGCCTTATTGGTGTCAGCCCGACTTCTACCACAGCCTTTGAAAACTTGTAGCGTTGCCAGCAGCAGATCTCCGCGAGATTCTGAAAGGATTTTCACCTCTGCTTTCAAGCAGAGCATTTAACAATGCTGCCTGGATCTTTATCTGCCATTTCCTGTTCCCCATATGGGTGAAAATCAGAGGCATTAAAAAGTCAAATTAAACTGATGTCTGAAACTTATGTAGAGTCAATGTGCTTAGGCAATTCGACATCCCACTGCATCACACTTTGCTGACAATTGTGATACAAAGCAAATCTGGGCAAAAAAAAAAATCTAAATATATCTCCCTAAGCAGTTCAATGTTGAAAAATAATATGCCACAACACATTTTCTAAAAATTCTTTTCTAAGCCCTTCTCTTGGCTCTTTCCCAAAGTGACGATCCAAAGGTGCCCTTAGCTGAGTGGAACTACCTTCAGGCAAGTGGAGCTGTTACCGCTTTGATAGGCTTACAAGGCCTGAATTTTCTTGACGTCATCAGTAAAATAGCTGTAGGTGCAGATGGCAGGATGTCCACCCATTCATATGATCTTGTCGCACATTAACTGCATTTTCCATCTGGTAGCCTCATACTAGAGAATCACAGAATCACACAGTGCAGAAGAGGCCCTTCAGCTATCGAGTCTGCACCAACATGTGAGAAACACCTGACCTACCTACCTAATCCCATTTAGCAACACTTGGCCCATAGACTTGAATGTTATGACGTGCCAAGGTACTTTTTAAAGGATGTGAGGATTGCCCATATCTTGGGCAATATACCTCAGGCAAGTTCCCCTCCAAGCCACTCACCATCCTGACTTGGAACTCTATCACCGCTCCTCCACTGTCGCTGGATCAAAATCCTAGAAATCCCTTCCTAAATAGAAACAGCAATGCGGGTTCAAGAAGTGTCACCCCACCACCTTCTTAAGGGCAATTAGGGATGGACAACAAATGCTGGCCTTGGCAGCAATGCCCACATCCCATGAAAAAAATGAGAAATTGGCTTCTGATGGACATTTACAAGCAGCTGGTAAATTGAATTCAGGGCCATGGGAGGGAAAAACTTGGCAGCTATTTTTAGGGCCAGAAGTTACTTGCAGGCTGCCTGATAACCACCCCCAAAAAATGATGTTTTTAATGGAAAGTCCAAAATAGTAGTTGAGAGCACAACTGGAAGGTTTGCCACTTAGTGAGATTCAAAATATTTTTTTCATGTTCACCCATGTAGGTTTCGCTGGCTGGGCCAGCATTTATTGCCCATCCCTAATTACCCTTGAGAAGCTGGTGGTGAGTTGCTCTCTTGAGCTGTTGCAGTCCCTGTGGTGTAAGTGCACCCACAGTGCTGTTAGGGAGGGAGTTCCAAGATTTTGACCCAGCGACAGTGAAGGAACAGCGATACATTTCCAAATCAGGATGGTTAGTGACTTGGAGGGGATCTTCCAGGTGGTGGTGTTCCCATCTATCTACTGCCCTTGTCCATCTAGATGGTCGTAGTTGTGGGTTTGGAAGGTGATATCTAAAGAGCCTTGGTGAATTCCTGGAGTGCGTCCTGTAGATGGTATACACTGCTGCTACTGTGTGTTGGTGGTGGAGGGAGTGAATGTTTGTGGATGTGGTGCCAATCAAGCGGGCTGCTTTGTCCTGGATGGCATCAAGCAATTTGAGTGTCATTGGAGCCACACTCATCCAGGCAAGTGGGAGTATTCCATCACACTCCTGACCTGTGCCTTATAGAAGGTAGACAGGCTTTGGGGAGTCAGAAGATGAGTTACTTGTCACAGGATTCCTAGCCTCTGACCTGCTCTTGTAGCCACAGTATTTATATGGCTAGTCCAGTTCAGTTTCTGGTCAATGGTAACCTCCCAAGATGTTGATAGTGGGGGATTCAGTGATGGTCATACCATTGAATGTCAAGGGGCAATGGTTAAATTCTCTCCTGTTGGAGATGGTCATTGCCTGGCACTTTTGTAGCATGAATGTTATTTGCCACTTGTCAGCCCAAGCCTGGATAATGTCTAGGTCTTGCTGCATTTGGACATGGACTGCTTCAGTATCTGAGGAGTCGCGAATAGTGAACATTGTGCAATCATCAGCAAACATCCCCAATTCTGACCTTATGATGGAAGGAAGGTCATTGATGAAGCAACTGAAAATGGTTGGCCTGGGACACTACCCTGAGGAACTCCTGAAGTGACGTCCTGCAGGAGTAAAATGCTTCAGTTAACTTCCCTATACTTAAGTGACATCAGCAGAAGGAGAGTGAGTAGCTGGTCAGCCTTTCTTCCTTAAGTTTAATTATCTAATAGATAGAGGAATGGCAGGGCAGATCCATCCTCTGGTATGTGCATCCTGTTCCATGTGGGAACTCTATGTCCTAGATAACCATAGATGCAGGAAATGTTGTCAGCTGCAGCAGCTTCAGGTTTTGGAACTTGAGCAGCAGCTGGCATCACTGCAGCACATCCGTGAGGTTGAGAGCTTCGTGAATAGCATGTTTATCGATGTGGTCACCCCATAGTTTAAGAATATGCTGGGAGAAAGGGAATGGGTGACCAGCAGGCAGTCAAGAAGAATTAGGCAGGTCGTTCAGACATTGCCTGAGTACATCTCCCTCTCCAATCAGTATTCAGCTTGGAATACTGATGAAAAGGATGGTTCATCTGGGAAATGTACAAAGGGCATCAGGAAGTCCAATAGCAATAGGAGATTCAGTAGATAGGAGAACAGACAGACCTTTCTGTGGTCGCAGACATGAATCCAGGATAGTATGTTACCTCCCTGATGCCAAGGTCAAGGATGTCACTGAACAGGTGCTGAGCACCCTGAAAGGGGAGGTTAAACAGCCAGTAGCTGTGGTTCACATTGGTATGAATAACATGTGGTCCTGCAGTCAAAATTTAGGGAGCTAATTGGGAGATTAGCAAGCAGGACCTCAAAATTAGTAATTTTGGGGTTACTCCCAATACCAGATGCAAGTGTGTATAGAAATAGAAGGATAAAGCAGGGCAAGACTGGAACGATGGTGTAGGAGGGAGGGCTTCCAATTCCTGAGACATTGGAACCAGTTCTGAGGGAGATGGGACCTTTACAAGGAAGACTGGTTGCACCAAAACAGAGCTGGGACCATATTCTGAGCGAGTTGATCTGTTACTGCTGTTGAGGAGAGTCTAAACTAACATGGCTGGTGTGCAGGAACCAGGGGGTAATATTAGAGAGGAATGCCAAGGTGCACAGAATATTGGGAGAAACAAATAGCACTACAGTAGGAAGAAGTAAGGTATTAAGTGAGTTCAGCATAAGTGGGAAAGTAATAGAGCTTATGTTAGGGTTACTTTACATGTATGTGAATGTGTCTCATTGCTGCTCCACCCCAAAGAGCTAAGCGCTAACCAGTGTGTCAAAATTGCACCAGATGCTGAACACCCTATAAAGATTGAGAGTCCAGATTGGGAGTTTTCCACTGACAAGTAACACCTCTCAGTCTATGCCCTGCACATGCCATTCAAATTCCTTCAATGTTTTCTTTGTTCCTTATAAAGGAAATGGGTCAGGTTTAAACAATGACTGCCACTCGACTTCATCTCACTCAGAGAATACCTCTTTGAAGTTTTGAAGGAGACATGTGGTTGACTCTTAACTGCTCTCAGTTATAGCATAACCGCCACAGGAAAAATGAGCACTGCGGGTGTACCTATTCCACACGACTGCAGCGGTTCACAGGGCTAGGTATGTTCATGGAAATTGTGCTACTGACCAGCTGCTGGGAGTGATTTCCAGGAGATCCAGTAGTAAATAGAATGATTTTTCAGAAAGGTTACTTGTCTTGCAACATCAATTGCCTTTGACCAGCTAATGCAAAAAAACAATGCTTTTTGAAAGCGGTGGATCTCACTTCCATCACTTTGAAAATACTGTATAGTTGCACCCTTTGGTACTGTCATTGTGATTAAAGTAGAGATTACCAAATTCAGAAAGACCAAACCTGTCACTGTTCATCCCCAGAGGCTGGGGAACACTAGGGTTGCCAACCCTCCAGAATTGGCTTGGAGTGTCCAGGAATTGAAGATCAATCTCCAGGACACTGATGTGGGCAATCCCGGAGAAAAATCATCAGGACATTAAAATATATTGCTTTTTCCATCACTTTCTTTGAGCTATTCCCTTCACCAGATATAACAATATTGATAATGGGGAGAAAAGGGTTGTTTGGCTGAGAGTCAAGCAACATCCAATTGGCTAATGAGTCTTTTTGCTTTCCAGTTGGTGTAGGAAGGCCGTGCGTCACAAGGATGGATGTGTTGGCCGACTAATGGCTGGAGCGTGGGGTCAAGTCATGTGATGAAACCTCCAGGAATACATTTACTCACAGTGGGCAGCCCTGGGGAACACTGCAGCTCCCAATACCACCACACTTCCCGCGGCTGCCAGCACCACATTGACATAACAGAGACTAGACAAGACAAATCCTGGCGGGTTCCGCCTCTTTTTTCTAACATCTTCTGGGAAAGGGATAGATGCGAGAAGTTAATGGGATGAAAACTCTCCACCAAGCGAGGATGAAAATCTGGCGCCCTGAAGGGCTGACAAGTCCAATATTACTGCAACTCCTTTATGCCTATAGACAAAAGGGATTGCTCCCTCAGGGTGCTGAACATCTTAGACAATGCTGTCACCATTAGAAACCTGACCTTTAATAATTAATAGAAAAGCGGTGTTATATTGATAACGAGATGTTGGACGTGAATGCAGAAGAACCAGATCTATAAATTGTAACAGGGACTTCTGCAAACCAACACCAAATTGAGGCTGATTTAATCTAGGCCCAGGCATTGACCTGATTATCACTTGGACAAGCATGAAAATGGTTCCGCAAACTTGGGCCTGAATTTTTCGCTCATCAGACATGCGTGATCGGCGGGTGGGGCCTGGAAGCAGCTGGGAAATGGGCAATCAACGGCCAGCCAGTGTGAAACGGGCGCTGAGAAATGCACAGCGCTACCTGGGTGGGAGCGGGAAGAGGGCAGGCGCCGACCTGACTGAGGGCGAGGGTGGGGGCTTCTCGTGAACTCCCTGAAGGTAGACGGCTGCCCCAGGGAACTGCCGACCTCCACGGAATAAAGGAAATGACGGAAGTGCCGTAAATTATGTCCACGCGGCACAATCAAGCACCTGAAAGCATTACCTCATTAAAAAAAAACAGTCCCCAGATATCTCTTTTTATTTTATTCCCCCCCCCCCACAACGGAGATTTCATCCTGCCCTGGATCGAGGTTTGAGCAAAACTGTGAAGGCCGCCTGGGAGAGTGGCCCACCAGCCAACCATATATGTGGATGGGCCACGTAAAATCGCTGTTGATTGCATTATTGATGGGCTTAATCGTCGGCAGGGGCACTTCCGACTGCTGCGCTTGCCCGTCGAGAGATATAGCGCACGTGTGCCCGATGACGTCGGGATGCTTGCCCGGCATCACCTCGTGCCATTTCATGGTCGGGTGCGCTCCCACCTGCGCACATTAGAATTCTGGCCTTAGCGTTGCACATTCAATAGTTCTTTCCCGTGCAACAGGTACATTTCGTTAACCACAGGAGAGAAAGTTAGACGACGCTAGGTAACATTATAAGCATTTTTTGGGCTAAATTACTGCTCCGTCTCCCATTTCTTTCTACCATACCTTCAGCTACATGCAAATAATGTTCTAGAAATGCAAACCATTTGCACGGTGAATTATAATCTGATGTCAGTGTACAGGTTCAACAACAAAATTCAACATTTATATAATATACAAAAACATCCCAAAGTGGAGCCGTGGAGGTTTTGTGGTGAATGGAAGGCTAATTGGAAGTTCCAAAGCCACTTCGGGGAGAGTTTTTCCAATGTTGTAGACATATTTGGAGTTGTTCTAACTGTAGTATAAAGAGTTAGTGTTGAATATGTAGTCTACATCATCAGCGATGTAAGGTCACTTTTAGATTTTTTTGTTATTAATTTGTGGGATGTGGGCATCACTGGCTAGGCCAGCATTTATTTTATGAGTCAATTCTGTGGATCTGGAGTCACATATAGGCTAGGACAGGAGATTTCCTTCCCTAAAGGACATTAATGAACCAGATGGGTTTTTATAACAATCAACAATGGCTTCATAGTCATCAGTAGACTTTTAATTCCAGATATTTATTAGATTCAAATTCCATCTGTTATGGTGGGATTCAAACCCAGGTCCCCAGAGAATTACCCTGGCTCTCTAGATTACCAGTCCAGTGACAATACCAGTATGCCACCACCACCACCTCCCCTTGTGAGGATGTGAAAGACACTAGCTAGATAGAAATACAACTTGTTGAGTTTCCGCTTTTAAAAACGGGATGGGGTTGTTCTCCTTGGAACAGAGGAGGCTGAGGAGAGATTTGATAGAGGTGTATAAAATTGTGAGGGGCCTTGATAGAGTGGATGGGAAGGGTCTATTTACTTCAGCAGAGAGGTCAGTGACCAGGGGCCATAACTCTAAAGTGATTGGTAGAAGGGTTATAGGGGAGGTGAGGAAAATATTTTTCACCCAGAAGGCTGTAGGGGGTCTGGAACTCACTTGCTGAAAGAGTAGTAGAGGTAGAAACCCTCAACTCATTTAAATGTTCTCTGGATATGCACCTCAAGTGCAGTAACCTGCCGGGCTACAGACCAAATGCTGGAATGTGGGATTGGGCTGGGTGGCTGGTTTTTCTGCCAGTGCAGATACAATGGGCCAAGTGCCCTCTTTCTGTGCCATAAACTTTCTATGACCCTAAGTAGGAATGGAAGTTGACCATTTGGCCACTCCAGCCCGCTCCGCCATTCAATAAGATCATGGCTGATTTGATTGTGCCTTAATTCCGTTTTCCTGTCTGTATCCCCATACCCCTTGACTCCCTTGTCAAAAATCTGTCTAACTCAATCCTGAATATATTAAATGACCCAGCCTCCCATGCCCTCAGGGGTAGTGAATTCCAAAGATTACTGAGAAATGAAATTCCATCTCATCTCTGTCTGAAATGGGAGACTTCTTATTTCGGAACTGTGCCCCCTAGGGAGAATTGTTGCCCAATCCCCATTTCCACCACCCCTCCCTCTCCCTGCCCCAACTTGTTGGGGGTGATGGTGGTGTAGTGGTACTATTACTGGACTACTAATCCAGAGGTTCAGGCAGATAGCCTGGGGCCATAGGTTTGAATCCCACCATGCCTGCTGGTAGAACTTAAACTTTAATTGATTAAAATAAAAAAAGCTGGAGTTGAAAGCTAATCTTAGTATTGGTGACCATGACAATGATCATCGATTGTTGTAAAAACCCATCTGGTTCACTAATGTCCTTTAAGGAAGGGAATCTGCCATCCTTACTTAGTCTGGGCCACATGTAACTCCAGACCCACAGCAATGTGGTTGACTCTTGTCTGAAATGGCCTAGCAAGCCACTCAGTTCAAGGGCAATTAGGGATGGGCAACCAATAGATAAAAGCAAAATACTGCAGACGCTGGAAACTGGAAATAAAAGCAGAGAGTGCTGGAAAAACTCAGTAGGTCTGGTATCTGCGGAGAGAGAAACAGAGTGAAAGTTTGGAAAACAAAAACAGAATTACCTGGAAAAACTCAGCAGGTCTGGCAGCATCGGCGGAGAAGAAAAGAGTTGACGTTTCGAGTCCTCATCACCCTTCGACAGAACTCAAACAGAACAGTTCCGTCGAAGGATCATGAGGACTCGAAACGTCAACTCTTTCCTTCTCCGCCGATGCTGCCAGACCTGCTGAGTTTTTCCAGGTAATTCTGTTTTTGTTTTGGATTTCCAGCATCCGCAGTTTTTCGTTTTTTGTGAAAGTTTGGAGTCCGTCTGACTCTTCTTCAGAGCAACCCAATGCTGGCCTTGCCAGTGATGCCCACACCCCATTAAAAGAATATTTAAAAGTTGTAGCTTCCCCCATGAGGAGCATGAGTTATGTCAAATATTTAAAGTGAGAATTCCTATTGTCTCCTTGTGCATTCTCAAGGGTGTTTGGGGCTGATTTTACCTGTGGAATGAGGAATTGCTTCTCCTGAATCCAGGCTGACAGCTGGGATGGGCAGAACACCACCACCCCTCCTGCCTCCTGCCTCCAACCTCCAACCTCCAACAGGCGCACGCACCCCCCCAAATAGAGCAAGAGGCGGGCCTGGCAGGGTGTCAATCAAGGCAGGTCGCCGCGCAACCGTGGAAGGGGACCGAGGGACGGCCAATAGGAAAGTAAGGGGGCGGCGGGGCCGGCCAATGGGGCGAAGCGGTGGGCGGGTCCTGGGCAGCCACGCCTATCAATCACAGCTGGCGCTCGCAGGTAAATTGTCGAGAGGCGGAGGAGCAGGCAACAGGTGAGCTCGTCAGCTCTCTCTCACTTGACACATCGCTGGGCTACAAGCAGGGGAAAAAAAAAGCAGAGCTCTCTCTTTGGGGAAAAAAACACTCATCGCAGTGACTGTGGAGGATAAGGATTTATCGTAACACCTCCCTGTGAAACCCAACTTTCAGGGACAGCCAAGATGTTTAAAAAGAAATCCAAGAATATAACTCCCCCCAAAACCAAGTAAGTGCTGCCCTATTTATTTGGACGTGTGCATTTTAGTTATTGTTAACTGAATATTTTATGTTTTTAAAGCCCTTTTCCTGTCTGTCTGATTAGGAATTCAGTAAGTTTCTCCCCCCCCCCCCCCCCCCACTAAGTTTTAAAAATATCTTTAAATTGCCTGAGGCTTTCCTAATTTAAAAATGTTTTCAAAACACCCTTCAAATTCAACAGCAGAGGGTGTGGCCACAGAGGCAACTTTAAGAAGTCTGATTAAAGCAGGAATGAGCAACATGAAAGGCTGTGATGTTGAGATTTAATGACCATCAACATTGTCTTGACTTGCTTTAACCTCCAGTGCGAATGGATAAAGGATGTACCAAAGTATTTGCTTAAAAAGGATGAATACTGAGCTTATCCACTAATCCACTGTCCAGTTGGTGTATATGAAGTACCAGTTAGCAGACATACAGATGATCTTATTTGCTTATTTTGATTACTTATTTTGACCTTTATTAGTTATTACACAAAAAAATCTCTTGCATATCCTAATCAGTATTGCAGAATCCCAGTGTCTTCCTGCATTGAAATGGGTGGAGTTCAGTCCACTGGTCAACCCATAGCAAATGATTAATTCTCAACACATGCATTATCAATATAAAAACAAAAAAAACAAAAAAACTGCTGCGGATGCTGGAAATACAAAAACAGCATTACCTGGAAAAACTCAGCAGGTCTGGCAGCATCGGCGGAGAAGAAAAGAGTTGACGTTTCGAGTCCTCATGACCCTTCGACAGAACTTGAGTTCGAGTCCAAGAAAGAGTTGAAATACGATGTTTGATTATAGAATGAAGCCTATCCAGTGCTACACTGAAACCACTATCTCTGTGGCCAGTTCAGTGATCAGATTCCATGTCCCACCTTGTAAAAGTGAAGGGAATTCCCATTTCACACTGCAGATACTGGAATCAGCAAGGCCAGCTTGTTCAAAACCAATGAGCTGAAGACCCTGTGAATTCGGATACTGATGCTACTACTCCAAGTTGTTGAGGACCTCTATCCCTATTGGTGTGCTGATGTTTTGTTAAACAAAAACAGCTTCCTTACACGGTCCAGATAGATGACCTGGAAGAAAGCATGAAATATAAAATGTGCCCCAGGGTAGCAGTTGAAGTGCATATGTTGAATTACTTCATCTTTTAGCAAACGTTTGTGTTTTAAAGAAAGGGGGCAAAAATATAAGTGCTAGATATTTGATTGCACTGGAGAGGGTGCAGAGGAGATGCACCAGGATGTTGCCTGGGCTGGAGTATTTCAGCTATGAAGAGAGACTGGATAGGCTGGGGTTGTTTTTCTTAGAGCAGAGAAGGCTGAGAGGGGACCTGATAGAGATATACAAAATTATGAAGGTAGATAGGAAGAAACTTTTCCCCTTAGCAGAGGTGTCAATAACCAGGGGGCATAGATTTAAGGCAAGGGCAGGAGGTTTAGAGGGGATTTGAGGAAAGATATTTTTTCACCCAGAGGGTGGTTGGAATCTGGAACACACTGCCTGAGGGCGTGGTAGAGGCAGGAACCCTCACAACATTTAAGAAGTATTTAGATGAGCATTTGAAATGCCATAGCATACAGGGCTACGTGCCAAGTGCTGGAAAATTAGAATTGAAATAGGTGCTTGATAGCCAGCATGGACATGATGGGCCAAAGGGCCTGTTTCTGTGCTGTATAACTCTGACTCCATGACTATGAAACTTAAAACAAAATGCTGGAAAGGAATCTGTCTGTATCGGAAAGAAATTTTCAGTTTAGTGCTTTGGGTGGGACCTTACATTAGAACTGAAGTGAAGAATCTCATTTAAATGTTGCCAAAAACACTGTACAGTATTTCCGCCATGTTCTGTTTTTGTTTTGATATTTCATCATGAATTCTGCAGCTTTGAGGTTGAAACAGTGCAATATTTCACTGTTCAGAGCAGAAACTTTAGTTGCTTTGTGATCAAAAACAGCCCCTCTGTGGTTAAATGTGAAATATTGGTGGTGTCACTTGGGAATTAAACTATCATAAATGTGGGAGATTTTCTTGGCATCAAGTTAGAGCAATTAATAAATTCCTCGGTTAATCTAATAGGGGAATATATCACATAGTAAAAACCTGCCAAGATCTTGAGAAATGGTATTAGTGTTTGAATTTAAGTGCTTTGGGATGGAACTACATTTAAACTGCCCTTTTAATTGCAAGTTGTTGTTAACCAAAGGAAGAAAATGGAAAGCCAGCTAACAAGGATATATAATGGATAGATTGTGTCTAAGTGACTTACAGGACCTTCTACTGGTGATTATATATCTAATGGATGAAGCTGAGACAGTGGCTATTATCTGTTTAGATTTCAGGAATGTATTTGACATTGCGCCCCAAGGACTGGCTGATTCAAAAGATGATTGGTCACGGGATAGGTAATAACATATTAGCCCAAACTGATGCATGGGATAGTGATGGTTGGGACTAATTGACAATGTCAGATTGGACTCCCTGTTACTAGTGGTGTCCCATGACGTTGGGACTGCTATTTATTACTATTAGAAATGACAAGTTTAGTGACTCTAACTTTGTGGATGGCACCAAATTGGGTACAGTAGCCAGATGTTAACCAATGTGCCATAATACAGAGGAACCTAGATAGGCTTGGTAGCTGGGTAGAAAGACATAAGCAGATATAATTTTACACTTATCTGTGTTGAATTCAGAGGTTTGGCATGAAACATTAAAACATGGTGCAAACATTCCAGGGTTATGTTCTTGTAGTAACAGCAGGAAGGACAAGCTGGGGTTTTGTTTTGGATTGGTTGATAAAATCTTTGAATCAGTTTTTGCAGGTAGGCTGTGACTTATAAGTCAAAGAAGGTGATGTTGAAGTTACATCTGGCTTTGGTGAGACTGCCTTTGGAGCACAATGTTGATTTTTAGTTGTTATTGTAGAAACATTGTAGAGGGAGTTCTATGTAGTGATATGAGGATGATTCCTGAAATTAAGTATTGAGTTTTGAGATATCTTGGATCACTTGGACCTCACTCTCTGGAGAATAGAAGGAAGGGGAGATAATTGCTTGATGTCTTTTAAGATTTTCAAGTGTGTACAGAAATTAGTTCTTCAGTCAGGCACCAGAACTGAGGACTAAATGACAAAAGGGTGACTTGGAAATTTAGATAACATTTTCTTTAAGAAAAGGTTGATAGAACTGTGGAACAGATTACTTGTATGAATTAGACATATATCGCCATTCCTTCGTTGTCATGGGTCAAAATCCTGGCATTCCCTCCCCAACAGAATAGTTGGAGCAGCTTCACCATACAGAGAACAGCAGTTCAAGACACTGGCTCGACATCACAGTGTCAACAGCAACTATGGGTGGGCAATAAATGCTGGCCTTGCCAGTGATGCTAATACCCCAAGAAAAAACTTTGTAAAAAACAGGAGAGGCAGCATAGGAAATCATGACCCAATTTATAAAATGTCTGTCTGAATTTCTAATAGGAGAACGGATGCAGAGCTACTGACTCTAGATCATAGTAAGGAATCTTATGGGAGATTTGGATGGGTAAGGTAGATGCACCAATAGCATTCTACTGCTTGAACCATCAGTTACTGTGTATAATTTCTTATGATAAATTCTCACAAATTGAAATGTACAACAGTCCATTGCGACTTGACGCACAAACATCTATTAGCATGTTTCGGGGGACAGTAAATATATAGGTTCATAGTAGTTTTGATAATGCCAAAGTCACCTGATGGCAAGGCCAATGTGACTGGAAAAAGTTCTGTTATGATTCCATTGGATTTTCAACTGGTGTTTCAAGGAGGGGATGCTGTCCTTCTGGCAAAGCCAAAATCTAGGGGCCTTGCCCATTTCATGAAAATGGAGGCAGCACATGGGATACAAAGGCTGTAATGTATTAGAGAATGTTAGCAGGCGTCTCCAACTCTGCAGGTTGGACAACATTCTATCTCAGCACCTGAAGCATTGAAACTGATGCAAAACATTCCCTTTAAGCCAAGGCCTATTGCAATTAAAGAAAGTAATGTCACCATGCAAACTTCTGATCTGGTCTTTCCACTCCTGTTGTAGTAGGCATCACAACAGTGAGCCACACCCATTATTTGGATAGACGAAGTGCATTTTGCATGTGATTTCCTCAAACTTTAAGTGGCTGTGGTGAGACTTGACATTCTAACATCAGATTCAGAAGAAGCAGAGTGGAAAAGAAGTTTTCAAAGAAAAGAATGTCAGCATTGCAGTTGTTTATTTCCAGCAAATTAGTTCGAATGCGTGGTTAGTTAAATTCTAACAGCGTTTAAAGAATTTAGTGTTTATTATTATGTGCAATCCCTGACAGTCAAATTCCACCCTGTTTATCATTAATGACACAAGAAATGGGATCTTTGGCTGCTGGTCAGCTGGGCTGTTGCTCATGAAAGTTCACTGATACCAAGTGGTACGGAGTTGGTGAAGGATTTGGTGATATAACTATTTATAAGTTTAAAAATATGTCAAAGTTCACATTGTTTTACGCTGATGTTATCAGGACTTAGAATTTGCTGGGAAAATTCTGCCATTACAATAGTAATGAGACATCTAACTTATTTCTTTCTGCTAAACTCTGTTTTGAGTTGGGGGATGATTCTTTCTGAATAATCTTCAAAATTATTGCTTCCGTATAGCACCTTTCATGACCTCGGGACATCTAAAAGCACATTATGGTCAATGAAGTATTTTTGAAACATAGAAACATAGAGAATAGGAGCAGGAGTAGGTCATTCGGCCCTTCGAGCCTGCTCTGCTATTCGGTATGATCATGGCTGATCCTCTATCTCAACGCCATACTCCCGCTCTCTCTCCCCATACCCGTTGACACCTTTAGAGTCCAGAAATCTATCCATTTCCTTCTTAAATACATTCAGAGACTTGGCGTCCACAGCCTTTGAAGTCTTGTCATTGTTGTGATGTAGCAAAGGTAAAGTGTCTTTAGATATGGAGTTCACTGAATTCCAAACAATAATACTGACTGGATAATACTGACTGTTTACAGGAGAGGAGCTGATGGCTTACACTGGAGGAATGAGGTAGTCTTTTACTCTGTTTTTAAAAGGCTAAGCAATGGTAAGTATCTGCTCCTGAACTGAAGATTGATTGTGAAGGAAAACCTTTCCGATTCACTGGCACTGGGGGCTTTAGAGATTTCTAAAAATCAGAAAATTGGTTGAAGCAAATCATGTAGTGAACATGTGCTACAACTTGGAAACATAGCAGCACCTGTTAGAACCTGTTAATCAAGTAAAAAGGAATCGGTGCCAGAATCCACACAGCATCTAGTGGTGAAGAAGTAACATCACCACACCATTTACTTTTTCCAGCTTGAAAGCTCCATTGGGAATCATGAGGCTGGCAGTAACTCACTCTGGACTATTATCTCTCTGGAGTAGTGCAGTGTCGTATGGATAGGATCCACTTCGTAAAATCTGAACTATGGTCAATTATGGGCCCCCACAAAGACATACAGCCATTGATATTTACATATGGAATTAACAAAACTCTCCCTTCCAAATTATAGATACTTCTCAATAGTTTCTTTTTCACTTTAACTGCATCGATGGATTAAAAGTGTTCCTGATTTTTAGCAATGGGTTTGCATCCCAATTGACTGTGCACACTGTTTGGAACCACATTTCTGGAAAAGACACAGCGTGGTTACACAGCACCTTTAAATTCCAAAAGGCACCTTAAACAATTTATTTAAGTATTAATATTAAATGAACATTCGAATGAGAGCATACCAGTTATAGACGCCTTCCCTATTGTCCTAATTTAATTGCTTGCGGACCCTTCTTGTCCTTAGGCAGTCCCTTGAGATCGAGGATGGCTTGCTTCCACTCCAGTTCGATGGATTTATTAGCCATCTCAGAACCCAATGCGCAATCAGCAGGCTCTGCTACATGCAGGGCGAGTGGTGCTTCAGGGGCTGGGTAGATGGGTGATTTGGAGGTTTGTGTGCTCCCTCCAATGCCTCGACTTCGCCTCTGCATTTTCCCAGTGAAGTCTCTCATTGTGTTCGGTACCTTCCTGAAGAAGCTTCTTTTCTCCATTTTTGATTGGTCACAAGCCAGGTCTCCCATGAGTCGGTGGTATGTTTGACCTCTTCAGGAATGCTTTGAGGACACCCCTGAGGCGTTTCCGATGTCCTCTTGGGAGTTTGCTGTCATGACCGGTTCTGGGTAGAGCAGTCATTTTGGGAGTTTGGTGTCAGGCCCACAAGCGACATGTCCTGCCTGGCACAGCTGGTTTTGAGTGATCAGTGCCCTGAGGCTGGGCATGTTGGCTTGGGAGAGGATGCTGCTGTGGGACCACCTTTCTTGCCACTGAAATTGGAGGGCTTGCGAAGGCACCGCTGGTGGGACTTCTCCAGTGCTTTCAGCTGCCTGCTGTAGGCTGTCCAAATCTCTGAAGCACATAGGACCACAGGGATCACTGTTGCCCGGTAATCCATGATCTTAGTCTTGTGTTTGAGTTCCTGGTCCTTAAATACTCTCTCCTTCAGCCGGCTGTAGGCTGAGCTGGCACATTGGAGGCAATGGCGAATTTCTGGACCATTGAAACACGTTGGTTTTGTATGTGGTCAGAAACTGGAAGACAGTGCATTCATCAACAAAGATTTAAATGGTGCGACTAAACCCCTAAACTGCTATCACTGAGACTTATAGAAATATTCACTTCTCACAAGTAAAAAAAACACAGGTTGCATGAGTATTGGTTTTAGAGGTCACAAATCTATTGGGTTACCTTCCGACATATCTGCATAACAATCAATTTTAAAATAAAAATTCTTTAGCCACTGATTACAGCTAAATTAAGGCTTTTTTTATCAAAAGCTACAGCTTTTTTTTTAAGAGGCGAGCTGTCCTGAATTTAGACAAAGCTATAATGGCCCCCCTCTATGACCAGGAATCTGCATTACTGGTTGACACTTGTTGTTTGGAAGAAATGGGCTTCAAGAATTTTGCCTAAAAGTCTAGGTACTTCAAATAGTCGTTTGGTAGTACGGAACTTGAGTATTGCTGAAAAAAGACATGTCTAAGGTTTTTAGTCTTGCACTCATCAGGACACCTTCCAAGAATACCAATATAAGGGGAAAATAACAATTTGTGCTGTATGTGAAGAAACTGCTGGTTGGTTGGCAAGTGGCATTGCCATTCCCCATGGTCTAGGCACTTATTATGCGATCACTACAGAGCAAATACATTGAACTGGATAACCTAAAAGCAGCTTCAACTGTAATGATTCTGCTCGAACCTGCCTATAAGGGAGCCTACTATGAATGAATATCACCTGAACTTAGTTACAAATTTGTTGTAGACCTGTTTTATTGGCCTAGCCGCTTCTTGTCTACTTTTACATGCTCAATCTTTAACAGTGGAATCAATGCACCTAGGGATGGTGGTGCAGTGCTGTCACTGGACTAGTAACCCAGAGATCCAAGTTAATGCTCTGGGGTCATGGGTTCAAACCTCAACATGGTAGCCGATTAGAATTTAAAAGTTCAATTAATAAGTGTGAAATATGGAGCTAGTCTCAGTAATAGTGACTGAGATAACTATCATTAGATGTTGTAAATATAAAAAAAAAGGAGGCCATCTGGCTCACTAATGTCTTTTAGGGAAGGAATCTGTCCTCCTTCCCTGGTCTGGTCTACATGTGACTCCAGACCCACAACGTGGTCGACTCTTCATTGCCCTGAATTGGCCTTGCAATTCACTCGGTTCAAGGGCAATTAGGGATGGGCAACAAATTCTGGCCTTGCCAGTGACGCCCAAATCCCATGGAAGAGGAAAAAAAAAATCACACATTGTTCTCCTTCAGACACCTAGGCCCTAAGCTCCCAGAGTTCCCTCCCTAAACCTTTCTGTATCTCCACCCCTCCTTCTTTAAGATGCTGCTTAAAGCCTACATCATGGCCTGAATTTTCATCCAAAGAGTTGGCAGGGAACACATCCCAGCCAACTCCAAGCACTCCCCGCTGTCACAACCCGCTCGAGCGAGCCTCGGTTGGCACGAGGCGGGACTTCCGCCCCTCACTCGGCAGGAAGTCCCGCCTCGGAGAGCGGCCGGCCAGCCAATCAGGCGGGCCGGCAGCTCGCCGCTCTCTCTCTCTCTCTCTCTCTCTCTCTCTCCCCCCACCCCCCTCCCCCACCCCAGGCACAGCGCTGCAAGTGGCCGGAAGAGGCACTGCAGGGAGCTGCCTGGCACGCCGAGGCGGGAAGCGGAGGACCAGGTGTCAGGGCGGGAGGTGAGGGAAGGCCTGGGGTTGGCTGCCAGGAGGGCGATCGGGGTCACGGGGAGCAGATCGAGGCTGGGGTGGTGGTGGTGGTGGTGGTGGGGGCGGGGGGGGGAACGGAGGTGCAGAGGTCACCGTGCCTTTTGAAAGGGAGGACGTGCCCAGTCAGAAGGGGGGCTTCTGACGGCGGTGCCCCCCCCTCCCGGTTCCCGCCCGAGATCCCATTTACCCCACTGAGTGTCGTCGTCGTCGTCGTCGTCCCGCCAGCCTAAAAATTGAGACTAGGCGGGGAAAGGCCCTTCGTGGCCATTTAAGGGTCTTTTATAATTGGAGCAAGGGCAGGCTTCCTGTCCGAGGCCCCTGCCCCAGCGTAAAATCGCGACCAGGGCGGGGCGGGAATCCCGTCCGTGCAATTTCACGCGCGCCGCCCCCGCCTCAGAACCCGCTGGGGTGCAGGGCGGGGTGTAAAATTCTGGCCCATGTGTCCTAACGCCTTTTTTTTAAGGGACTCCGGTGTCAAATTTTATTTGATAATCACTCCTGTGAAATGCCCTTCAACGTAGTTCTAAAGGCGCTCTATAAATGCAGATTGCTGTTGTTTCCCAGCCTCAACGCTGACCCTGTTCAACAGAGGTTTTGTTGGCGTTTTTGGTAATGAACTGCAGTGAGCAACGCCAGAGAGAGAACTGAAGAGAGATGTGCAGCTCAGTGCAGATGGAGGGTATTGTAACTCTTGCGAGTACAAACACGTTTTCCATCTGTTCCTATTCAGACGAGATTACATTGTTTCGTAGTTTGCCACGGTGAGATTTGAACTCTTGATCTTGGGGTTACAAACCCAGTGCCATAACCACTTGGCTATTTAGGCCAAGCCTCAGTGTAGATGGAGCCACGTGGCCTTCTTTCTGCACCTTAACGATTCTGTGACTTCTCTGTACTTGTGCAACGGGCTGGTGTACCTCCTTCACACCCACACTTGGCTGCCCTCCCAGTTCTTGGAGCTTCGTGCATGACAGCTTCTAAAACCGAAATCACCCCCACCCCCCCGCACTCAGTCTCGGGAGTACAGGTGCAAGTGAGTTCCATCTGCAAGCTTCAGTTTTACAGGTCACCGTGGAGCCAGCGGGATAGGAAAGGCCAGACCAGTAAATGGATTACTTGTTTGCGACTGGCTAGACCCGTGAATGGATTACGTGTTTGCGACTGGCTAGACCCGTGAATGGATTACGTGTTTGCGACTGGCTAGACCCGTGAATGGATTACGTGTTTGCGACTGGCTAGACCCGTGAATGGATTACGTGTTTGCGACTGGCTAGACCCGTGAATGGATTACCTGTTTGCGACTGGCTAGACCCGTGAATGGATTACGTGTTTGCGACTGGCTAGACCCGTGAATGGATTACGTGTTTGCGACTGGCTAGACCCGTGAATGGATTACGTGTTTGCGACTGGCTAGACCCGTGAATGGATTACGTGTTTGTGATTGGCTAGACAAAAAAAAAAACAAGCATTAGTCTTAAGTCTTTTTACCTCTTTGGAAACTCGTGCCTTCTTTGCCTCCGATATCTATAGCAGTAGCGGACTTGTCAACTGCCACAGACTTTCATTAACTTCCAGGGACTTGAAGGCCCGCAATGGCCAGCAAGTTTTGAAGAGGCTGATTTCCTCACTCGAGGATTATCAATGCAAGTGTCTCTGTCGCAGGGTTGTACATCCCTGTGACATGTCGACGTTTTTGAAACCACATAGTTGAAGGCAGGTTACTTCTTTTGGGCACAACATTTCTGGGGAAGCTGTAATCTACCACGCTTATTCCCTGTAGCTGGGCTGTCTGAGGTTCAACCAAATCATAAACCTTTATCTTGTACTGTATCTTTTTTTATATCAATTCTGTAGTGGTTCATAGCCGTCCCAAAACCACAGTACATGAGGGAAAATAAAAAGTAATGCTAAGAAATGCCATTTTTTTTCAGAATGGATTTAGTCAGAACCTTCCAAACCTGCAACCGCTACCACCTAGCAGGACAAGGGTAGCAGATGCATGGAAACATCACCACCTGCATGTTCCCCTCCAAGCCATCCTGACTTGGAACTGTATCACGGTTCCTTCATTGTCACTGGGTCAAAAGCCTGGGCACTCCCTCCCTAACAGCAACGCAGGTCTACCTGTACCACAGGGACTGCAGCAGCTCAAGAAGGTGGCTCACCACCCCCTTCTCAAGGGTAATTAGGGATGGGCAATAAATATTCCATGAATGAAAATAAAAATTGCACAATTAGAGGTCGTCGACCTGAAATGTTAATTCTGTTTCTTTCCACAAGTGCTGAGTTTTTCAATTTCGTTCTTGGTTCAAATTTCCAACATCCACAGGCTTTTGCTTTTGTAATTTTTGTCCCTTGACAACCAAATAACAATGTTTGCAAAAAAATTCTCCAATCGTTGCTGGTTAAGGGGAACTTGAAGTATCCCTTGCTCCTGTTGTAACATCTTGTAGTAAACTATAATCTGATGATTTCATGTACCGAAGATTCAAATGCAGTGTATATAGTCCTTTTTATAGGGGAGGAGTCAGGCCTTTCAACTATGCCAGGAATGCACTGGGTGTGTCCACCGCACCATACTAAAACCAGAGTTGAAACCAGTCTAACTGCTGTATGTTGCTTAACTCTTTGAGAACTGGAATTTCAAGTATACCACAGGGAAAGAATCGCCAATGACTGCTCGACTGTGTGGTCAAAAATACCAGCACCTGTTAGATTGAAATAGCTGCATGCCTATAGTGAAAGCTGAGTGCAAGCCTTTGATTGTTTCAACAAGGTGAGGAGTGGAGTGAGAGTGTTAAGTTGATATAATCTTCTATACCTCTAATCATAAAGGCCTAAATCTCGCCCGTGTTTTAATTGAATCTCTGACACATGTCCGTAAATTTAATAATTGTGGCCATTTAAAAGTGAGCTGCACAGAGTCTTTAATTCCATCAAGTTATTAATTTAATAATACTTGGCTGGTTCCTGATCAATTCTGAATCTCTGCAGCAGCTTCAGAGGCTCCCAGTGCAATATAAGAAGTAATAAAAACAAAAAACTGCGGATGCTGGAAATCCAAAAACAGAAACAAAAATACCTGGGAAAACTCAGCAGGTCTGGCAGCATCGGCGGAGAAGAGTACAGTTGACGTTTCAAGTCCTCATGACCCTTCAACAGAACTCAAAGTTCAGAACTTTGAGTTCTGTTGAAGGGTCGTGAGGACTCGAAAGGTAAACTGTACTCTTCTCCGCCGATGCTGCCAGACCTGCTGAGTTTTTCCAGGTATTTTTGTTTCTGTGGCAATATAAGAAGTCCTGGCTTGAATAGGTCATGGTCAAAATGGTAACTGCCTTTTCCAATATTTTGTATCTATTTCACTGTCCACCCTCATGAATGTTGTCCTACAACCATCCTGGATCCAGGAGTCATGGAGCAAAAGCATAAATTTTATTTGTTTGTTTGATCGAATCTCCATTGATAGAAAGGTCAAGTTTATCATAAAAGGTGTTTTTGAATGTTTCAGTAGGGAGCCTGAGAAAGTTACTCATGAATATAGACCGCCCAAACCCTTGTGAACCACTCTCCTTATGTACCCATGTTCTTGTCACCACTACTAACCAGGACCCAAAGCATTTACAGAGACAGCTCCTGTGACCCATAACGATGGCACATCTCAAATGTTGGGTAAACGGAGACCCCAAGCTTTGTGCTATAGAGGCAGACAAATCACGTGGCATGGATGTCAGTTGTATTTGCCTCAAACCCATATGATTCATCAGATGAAAGTTTAGAAAATTCACATTGATTCAGGATCTCTGCTGAGTTAGCTTATCTTGGAGGGGACCAACTGGTGGCTCTGTTTAGCCTCAATGGCTGTGGGCTGACCCGGGGAGGAAAAATAATAGTATTAGTTCCCTCATCCAATTGTACTGCAGTGACCCAAGCTGGACAGTACTTATGAATGTTGACACTGGGGAAGATTAGGACTGGGTTTGGAATGGTCTCTATGATCACCAACACTCAATGATCAGGCTCCTGCAGGAAGAACAGAAACTTGGACAAGGTAATGATCGTCTACTGACACCGTATCGTAACAGTCAAGTGCATTCAGAAGAAAGGGAGGGTTGGGGAATGTGCGGGAGAAAATTGACGACAATAAAATCTCCAGTGTGTGTACACACAATAGATTAAGGTAGTGTATTAAAGGTCGATTTGGTCTTGTGTATGATAAATTTTATGTTCAAGTTATGGTGGAAGCTTTATGTTCCTCAAAAGATGGAAGAATTCATGAGCATTTCAAATATGTTTCTTATGTACCAATATCTGACCATGTACGCTGCAAGTAAGATTGTTTGAAGCAATTAAATCTAGTATTGGGAAGAGTCTTAAAAGCTTTTTAATTTTCAACAGGATTTTTCTTTTTGTCTATTTCTTTTCCCAACCAGGCCATCTAATTAGGTTTTCTGGAGGGTTAAGTTATCAAACACACTCATTAATATACAAAAGGAAGTTCTGTATTTATATAGTGCTTTTCATGACCTCAGGATGGTTTATAGCCAGTGAAGTACTTCCTGATGTGTAGTCACTGTGTTATACGTAAGAAACGCAGCAGCCAATTTGTGCACAGCAAACTCCCACAAACAGCAATGCAATAATGAGTGTAGTATAAGGGTCTGGCACATAAAGGCATGAGTATAGTACTGCCCTCAGTGAAGTAAGAGAACACACGACTTGCATCTAGGGTTCAGTGTAGTGTTGGACAGAGCTGTATATGGAAGCAAGCATGGAGATAGCTCCCAGCTTAAACCTTTACTGTACCTATGTATATTGTTTCTAGTAGCTAATAAGTACTTAGTACTGAACTGCCTACAATTATGAATGCCTTAAGACCTACTGAGCTATGCCCAACATCTTACAACAATGAGCAGAGGTAATCTTTAAGAGCCAATTGACTGGGTACCACCAGAGTTGTTTAAAAATAACTCTGGGTGGCGTGTGGGGGAGGGTTGGGGGGAGGCAGGATCGGTTCAAGAGAGATAAGTACAAATATCGGGGCCGATTTTAACTAACGTGACCATTGGAAAAACTGTTGAACCCGGGTGGAATGTTGTTTTAATATCCTGCCTGATATTCCCCTCCATTGAGCTCTGTGGAGAGTAATATTGGGTGGGGTTCTAGCCATTTCCTGCTCAGCAAGTTCAGTTAAAATTGCCCTCATCAAGTGTTATTAAGCACTATTTTTACCGTCTGTGACATCAGACAGCTTGGTGTGTGTGATCTCATCCTTTCAGAGCTCCTGTAAAAGATAACTCTTACACAATGAGGAGGCTTTCTCCTGTGTGCCTGGGCAGAATTCAAGCCCAGTTCCTAATGGTCAAAGGAGCCTCAGCTAATCTACTGTCCATTTCTTGAAAAAACTGAGTTTAAAACATATTTAGTCATGCAAATCTTTATAGCATCTTTAGCTCTGAAGAGTTGCCAAGTTCTCTGAGAGAAATATTTTCCTACAGTGGGTTAGATGACGAGTGCAATCTCCTAGCACAAAACAAACCTCCTGTCTTAGCTTAGATGTTCCACAATAGTTTCTAACATTTAACCTGTGAAGGTGGCACAGGGTGCTCCAGATGTAGCTGGAATGATTAAACCTCTACCAGGTTTCTTCATGAAAACAAGTGGCAGTTTAGTGTGTAAGCCATCAGAAATCAGGCAAAGGGCATTTAAAAAGGAGTCAATAATCAATTCCATTTCCACTCTGTGGGGAATATAATGTTGCTCTTTTTGCTGGTGCATGAAGCATCTGCCTAAATCAGGCTAGAGCCCCATATGAGAATGCGTATCGGGGTCCAATTGCGTCAGAAGAATTCCAATGGCAGTCTGAGCTGGACACCTGCTACAGCTGCCCTTCCCAGCAAAAACTGCTCTGAATAAGACAATGGAGGCCACAAAAGGTACATGTTAAACATTACTATGGGAGCAGGCAGGGGGGAGGCAGGAGGAGCACCTGTGCATGTAAGGAGAGCCTCAGCCTCTGCTGCCCTGAGTTCACGCCCACTTGAAACTTCCATTTACCACCCTCACCACCTTCCTTCTAGCCCCTGGGTTTCAGCTGGTGGGCAGAGATGGTGAAATATAAATGAGGCTCGGGAATTGAAATAAATTGAAATAGCCCAGGTCTCAAATTGTTGTTGCTACAGGGCGCTGCGCCCAGTTAAAACATATTTTAAAGTGTCAGATAGGAAGGATAGTAGTACATTTTAAATTGGGGGGGGTGGGGTAGATGGGGTGGGGGGGTCAATGAGATAGGGATTTAAATGTCCATGCACATAAATCAGTAAAAGTTAACTCATGGGTGCAAAAACCACTCTAAAAATCTAATGGGATGATAGCCTAGCTTAGAAAAATATTACTACAATTATGTAAAAGTATTGAGGAATTTGAAGAAATTATTAGGATTAGCTGCCATGGTTCACAAGATAGCAACACAGGCTTAAGGCCTACTCTTGTTTCTAGTGTTACAATCCTGTTAGAGACTGTTAACATTGAGAGAGAAATCTGAACACTCCATGATTAACCGACTGAATTGTACCATAAAATTTCATGTTTTCAAACAAAAAACAAATTTTACTGTACATATAAAGAAAATTAAACAAAGCAAGTGCCACTAACTTAACACTATAGTTTATACTATATACTGTGAACTCAACTTAACTTTGTACTTTCCTCCAAGAGTTCCCTCATGTGTTCCAAGAATCATGAATGTTCATTCTTTTCTTCTGGGACCAACTCAGTGTGCCACAGCCCTCCAGAATTTATTTTAATACTCCTCAGTATCCTAGCTTTCACCAAGGTAAAGACTTATGGGAATTATTCCATTAGCTTTTGGCTAAACAACCCTCCAATTTTCCTTTACTCGTCACTGGACTCCTCAGCTCCTTATCTTGGCTGCTGGCAGGTGTGCAACTGCCTTCTCACAGCCTTCCAAACTAACTCTGCTAACTGCTTTTTGCCACAAGGTTCTATGAGGACCACTGTAAACATCTTCCTCTAGCTCCAAACTAGGCAAATCTTCCAGCTTTCCCCCTCATGAATTCCAAACTGAGCTTGAGCCCCCACCCACATTCTGTGTGGTGAATGATTAAGTTAGTATTTTCTCTGCTTAAGGTGCAGGCCAGGCTAACATCTCCTTTTGCTCTCCCAACTCAGTGAACTGCAGCCTACATAAGACCAAATCTGCCTTCTGTAAGGAAAACAAAGATAACTTAATCAAAGGAACCTTCTAACCCCCACAGCCCATCTCCATGACAACACGGTATGATTGGGATGATTCAAGCAGAAATACAAATTAACCATCTTTAGCCTTCAAAGCAAAGCTTTTTGATTCTGTGACTCCAAATGAATAGTTTATAAGTCTAATGGGATATAATTGCCCTCGCTTTTAGCTTTTATCTAGGAACTACATAAACAACTTAAATCTTTTACTGAGGCAAGGGTATACCTTCAGGCTCCATTACAAGCTTAGTGATGGTTCACTCATTGTTTCAGTTTTTTCCACTATAAGCTCTGATCTTGTAAGATAAACACAGGTTAGCTTTTGAACTCTAATTAACTCAGGCTTGTTTGATTTGCATATACATTTGATGCATACCAGTTTCTTAACCAAGTGTTTCCACTTACATTTAACCCTGTAATTTCTAAAACTAAAAGTTATACCCTAAAGTACATGAATTATGAACTAGATATTCACACCATTTTAATGTAGCTTCACTATACACAGCTAGAACTGAAGATTTTACCAGATCTGTGGAATGTATTTACTATCCAAAACATTGGGTGGAAAAGTTGTCTAACCACATTTGGCTCTAATTGCTGGGAGTCACTAATTAAATGTTTGGTTGCCGTAGCGATTAACAATTATGTACTACAGTGAAGTCTGGGATTGACATTATGAGACAGGATGCGCAGTAACTGATACACTGTTGAGGTTACATTAAAATGCCTCTAACCAGATATAGGTTTAATTATTGTTTAAAACAGTGCCAGAGCTGGAGTTCAGACTTGTATTAACAATGGATGTTTTAGTTACTCATACAAAGCAGATTGGATCTGTAAATGCAAACTTGGTACAGATTTGTGACCCAAGAGTAGTTTAACTGGCATGATGGGCCCCTTCGGCAATAACAAACTGTGTAACACTGCTTTTTAGCATGTGCATCACCACCTACTATTGCAACTCCTTGGAAGTAACACAAAGGAAGCTTGTTTGTTACAACAGCAGCAACATAATGTAGTTTTTTTTTTTAAATGCTGTAAATCACCCAGAGCGCAACAAGCATTTTAAAAAAAAAATTCATTCATGGGATGTGGGCATCACTGGCGAGGCCAACATTTCTTGCCCATCACTAGTTGCCCTTGAGAAGGTGGTGGTGAGCTGCCTTGTTGAACAACTGCAGTCCATGTGGTGTAGGTACACCCACAGTGCTGTTAGAGATGGAGTTCCAGGATTTTGACCCAGTCACAGTGAAGGAACGGTGAGATATTTCCAAGTCAGGATGGTGAGTGGCTTGGAGGGGAACTTCCAGGTGGCGGTGTTCCCATGTGTCTGCTGCCCTTCACCTTCTATATGGTGGAGATCGTGGGTTTGGAAGGTGCTGTCGAAGGAGCTTTGGTGAGATTTACAAGGTGCAGTGCATCTTGTAGATGATACACACTATTGCCACTGTGCGTCGGTGGAGTGAATGTTTGTGAATGGGGTGCCAATCAAGCGGGCTGCTTTGCCCTGGATGGTGTTGAGCTTATTGAGTGTTGCTGGAGCTGCACTCATCCAGGCAAGTGAGGGCATGTGCTAGAACAATCTTCCAACGGGCGGACTGCAAAACATCCCACCATTGCCAGCGCAGAAGGCATTCTATTAAAAGCAGTGAAAAAAACATGCATGCCTTTCTTACCTGCCCCATCAGGTGAGGTTGACAACTCTGGTTTCATTACACTGACATCTGGTCACATCCCCCCACCCCCACTGTCTCACCATTGGTTGCTTGACACGTCCATCATTGTGCTGCCTCACCTGTCACTCCAGTTGAAGAGCAACAGTCTCTGCATTACCCGATTGGATAATCCCTGATTGTCAGTCAAATAATCTTTTCTCTCCCCCGCCCCCCCCCCCCCACACCTCCCATCCAATATTTTTTTAATGCAAAATGTTTAAAGAAATTGCAGAAACCACACAGTTCTTTTCTAAGATGTTTCCCCGGTATAGTGTCTAGGAAATTAATCTTTAATTCTGTGGAGAGGCCAGGACAATCCTTGAGTGTTGGCAAAACTACCATCAGATGAAGCGGGAACATAAGGAGTAATGAGATACCAAGAGGGGTCGAACATTTGGTTTATGAAATTATCAAACCATTCTTAAAAATCATTCATGGGATTTGGGCGTTGCTGGCTCGGCCAGCACTTATTGTCCATCTCTAATCCTTGAGAAGGTGATGGAGAGCTGCCTTGTTGAACCGCTGCAGTCCATGTGGTGTCAGGGAATTCCAGGATTTTGACCCAGCGACAGTGAAGGAACGACGATATATTTCCAAGTCAGGATGGTGAGTGACTTGGAGGGGAACTTCGAGGTGGTGGTGTTCCCATCTGCCTACTGCCCTTGTCCTACTGAATGGTAGCAGCCATGGGTTAGAAAGGTGCTGTCTAAGGAGTCTTGGTGAATTCCTGCAGTCACTGTGTCGGTGGTGGAGGGAGTGAATATTTGTGGATGGGGTGCCAATCAAGCGGGCTGCTTTATCCTGGACAGTGTCAAGCTTCTTGAGTGGTGGGAGCTGCACTCATCCAGGCAAGTGCAGGACTGATAATCTGATTTGACTCTTCACTTGTATTTCTTTATTAAATATTTATTTCTCATAACCATACATTTGTTTTGAGTTATCTGGAATATATTTATGGCAGTTCTTCACTGATTTTTGCCAATGGAAACTTACTCCAAAATTTCCTGTGGGGCTCATTTGCTGGAACCTAAAAGAAAATGATGTAAATACAGCACAATCAATTGGGGTATTAGCGAGAGCACAGCTGCTTTCTACCTTGGTGCCTCACTCGTCAAGCCTTTTCGCTTTGCTGCACCTCTTCCTCTTTGTGGATAACAACACAAAGAGGGAGGGGTGGGTACGCTCATGGGGAAGACCATTCCACCTGCTTACTGCACCCAAGCACACAGGGTCGGGACAGGGTAGGTCTCAAAAATTTTAGGTGATGCCAAAACTTTCCATGAAACTCTGGGCCATTATGCTCGAGTTAAGGAAAACTTCATTTTACCAGTTTTCTTTAAGGGACACGCCTCAATTTGCAGTCTCACTTTGACAGGAAGTGATGTTGGAATTTTTCTCTCATGTGAAGTGAAAAACCTTGCTACCTTTCAATAATCTGGTTTGTTTCTCACTACACTGAGGCCGGCAGTTTCAACGATTTATCTCTCTATCTGTCTGTCTGTCTGTCTCTTTCTCCCTCTCTGTCCATCTATCTATCTACCTATCTATCAATAGATTTCCCTAGGAGTTTTTTTTTTTAGTTCATTCATGGGATGTGGGCTTTGCTGGCTGGGCCCAGCATTTATTGCCCTTCCCTAATTGCCCCTTGAGAAGGTGGTGGTGAGCTGCCTTCTTGAACCACTGCAATCCCTGTGGTTTACCTTTGTTTATATTACAGTGGACATGGTAACAAAAGGAGGATTTAAATGAACAACCTGTGTGTATTATGCAATTCTTACAACAACAGACTGTGCAAACATTATTGACGTTGACATGATAATGTTCACAAAGGAGAAGCCAAATGGCTCATCGCTTTCGGCCTTGTAATGATGAGTGAAGCATCAAGAACTCGAATAATGAAGGTATAATATTATATTGAAAATCTTTTTTATTTAGGGCATCAATCTAGTTTACAGTTAATAGAATCATCTTGCTCAATGGCACTTTGGTATGAATTACCATCCTGGAAAGAAATTCTACAGGCGCGTAGTCTTTTTTCTTTTCCCCTCTAATTGCCACCATCCAAGTCATCATGGTTATGTAGGATCTACAAGTAGCACAGGCTTAACTTCTCTTAAGTACTTTTTTTTTCCCTGATACAGAGCTTTTTCTACCACCCCACAGGACCTCGACTAACTAACAATGAAGTCTCCTGAAGTTTAGGCTGTCTTTTAAAGCTTCAGTTTTCTTAGAATTAAAATCCACAGCCACAGTGATGCAATTATACCCTCTCGATATTTTTATTTTAATAGAGTTAAATTAAACTGACAGAATATTGTTAGAGTTTTAAGGGACATACATGTGTATCTGGATATGTATATGGAACTCCCTTCTTGCCAGAGGTTTGTGCTTAATTTGGACCATCCAGATTGTGTGAATTCACCTGCTAAATACAGGGGCGCTGAGTTTTCCAAAAATATTCTAAAATTGTCTGAACAGGTTTATTCCAGGGAATTCCAAAGCGAAGGATCAAGGGCAATATTGCAATATCTCCCAGGTTACAGCAACATTGACAAAAGACAAGTTAAATCAGAAAGTAATGAATGAATGACATCAAACTTCACTCTGAGCACCGTTGGAGAGAGCTGCCATTTTCAGCAGCTCCAACGTGATGCAACCACCAAGACGTCTTCCCCTGCCCCCTCCTTTCAGTATTCCCTCCATGACACATTAGTCCACTCCTCAGTTACCCCAACACCCTCTCCCTTCCCTACGGCACCTTTCCATGCAAGTGGTGGAGATGCAACGCCTGTCCTTTCACCTCCCCTCTACTCGCTGCCCAAGGCCCCAAACACTCCTTCCAAGTGAGACCACAATTTACTTGTTCTTCTTTCACTTGCGTATATGACATTCACTGTTCATGATGTTGTCTCCTCTACTAGGGAGACCAAATGTAGATTGGGCAACCCATTTTGTGGAACACCTCCACAAACATGACCCCAAGCTTTCTGTCACTTGTCATTTTAATTCTCCACCCTTGTTCCCACTGTAACCTTTCTGTCCATGGCTGACTATGGTGTTCTAATGAAACTCAGCACAAGCTTGAGGAACAGCATCTCATCTTTCAATTTAGCATTCTACAACCTTCTGAACTCAACATTGAGTTCAACAACTTTAAATCATAAACCATACCTCCACTTCTTCTATGTGATTTTTTTTTCTCCTTTTGTTTTGTTGGGTTGGTCTTCATCTTGTTTCTCTCTTTATCCCTTCACGGTTTTTATGTAGCAATTCACAAGTCATTTGGACACTACCTTTGTTCCTTTACTATACCTATTACCTCTATCCTTTGGCTGTTGCATCATGAAATCTTTTTGTTATTTAATCTCCCCTGCCCTCCACCCTATCGCAGAGCATCTCATTTGTTCTTCCTGCCCCTCCCCGCTTCCACTGCTTGAAAGACCCTTACATTTCAATCATCCTTCAGTTCTAAGGAAAGGTCACCGACCTGAAACGTTAACCGTTTCTCTCCACGGATGCTGCCTGACCTGCTGAGTATTCCCGGCATTTTTTTTTTTGTTGTTCTTATTATCACTGGAGAGAGACTGAGGGAAATAAATGTCCTATATCGCTGACGTTACAAGAAAGGCCGAATTGAGCAAGAGGGTTGTGAGGAATCCTGATTTTGGTGCAGTGCAGGGATTGTGGGAAAGAAGAAGGCTTTTGTTGGAACTTAGAAAAACTGAGTGCAAGAAGTTCAGAAAATCTAACAGTATTGAAGAGAGAGAGGCTTTACAGGGGAAGGGGAAATCCTCTACCCAGAACGGAACCTAGCATACTCTTTAATAAGAGCCCTCAAGATAGGAAATGAGTGTTCAAATCCTGGTCAGGCTGGAGCTTTAGAGCTCACAAAGGTAATGGAGGCCACCTTGCCCAGCTAACTCATCCTTCTATAGAAGCCTATTTTTTGCCCCCCATCATAGCTTCAAACTGTTTTTTTGAATGGCGCTAATACTTTTGCCTCCAGTACCGGAGGATATGCCGGATATTAATCACTGAAGAAAAGCTTCCTGATGCCAGTCCTTTCACCAGTTTGTACAACAACTTATATTTACATAGCACCTTTGGTTTTAGTAAAATAAGGTGCTTCAAAGAAGCATTATCAAAAAGATTTGGTATCGAGGAACATTAGGAACTGTTAGGCCATATATCTTTGACCAAACTTTTGGACATAAGTTTTTAAGGAGTGTATTAAAGGAGGAAAGAGCTGGAGAGGCGGAGAGATTTAAGGGAGGGAATTCTACAGCTGAGGGCCTTAGCAGTTGGAGGCATGGCCATTATATTGTGGAGCTGATGCACAAGGAGCCACAACGGTAGAGCGCAAATACCTTGGGGGATTCTAGGGCTGGAGGAGATTACAGAGATAAGGAGGGAACGAGGCCATGGAGGGATTTGAAAACAAGGATGAGAATTTTAAAATCGAGGCAGTGCTTATAGTCAGGAATCATTGTAGGTTTGTGAGCATAGGGGTGATGGGTGAGTAAGGTGGGACACTGATAACAGAGCTTTGGTTGACTTCAAATTTTTCAGCTCAGCCAAAGTGGGATACTGAGCAGGGGTCTCCATTAGATCGTCAAATCTAGAGTGAAGGCATGGCTGAGGGTTTCAGCAGCAAAGGCTTTGAGGCAGGACAGAGTCAGGCGATGCCTTGGTGAAGACCTATCTTCCTATGTCCCTGCTGTCATGGTTTAACTTAAGCGTGTGTTCAGGATCAATCTTTTCTATTTCACTTAGTAACTTGTCTAAATGTATACGGTCTCCCCTCATCAGGGATGGGCAATAAATGCTGGTCTTGCCAGTGATATTCATGTACATGCCGAGAACAAATAATAAAAAGAAATTGCTCCTTTTCAAAAGTGAAGAGTTAGCATTTTTAACCTTTTCTCATAATTCAGTTCTCCAACACTAAGAGATTAGCATCATTTCTCTTCGCTGGTTCCCAAGTTTAGATATTTCCCTTATGCCTCTGTGAACATAACCCCCAAGGTGTGTCTTCACCTGAGTGTTTAATAGCTGCAGCATGACAAACAAGGACTTATGCTCTCTTGATTTGCCAATAAATTTGCATTCTGTTTGCTTTAGTTTCTGCTCTGCCAGGATTGGGTATTGTCAGTGTTGAATCCATCAAATCTGCCAGACCTCTTTCAGCCCTTTCACTCAGCATCATTCATTAAGTGCATGACCTAATTTTTTGTCGTAATGTGTAAGATTTTGCTCTTAACTTCCATAAATCTTTGGTTTCTTTATTAGACTCTGTTGCTCCCCACCCTGCTACTCCTCACTAATTTGCAAGGATCATCTGAAGCCACTGCCACTTAAGAGTTGTTGAGGTAATAGGCGGTACAATGGTGGAAACAGTTTTTTGGAGGCAGCCTTTAAAATGAAGGAATTTTGAGAGGTCTGGTTGAGGTCGGAGGTCATTGTGATGTCAAGACTTGTGATAGATAAAGAAACAGAGCTTATGCAATTTATATAGCACCTGTAATGTAATGTAATGAAAACATTCCAAGGTGCTTCACAGGACCATTATTGTTATCCTCCTGGAAGCCAGTCGGTAAAGGAAGAAACCAGAACCAAATCTTGTCTTGGTATATATTTATCCACAAAGTGAGCTATTACAGTTATAGCTTGACTCAAACCTGATGTCAGTAAGTATCTCTTTTTTTATTTCGCAACTACTGTACATGAAGGCACAGTACCACAACAGACCAATGTACAAGATCTTCTCATGACCAGCATCTGAAGTGCCTCTAAATTGTTGGTCTTAGAAAAAGATGTATAAACAGAAGCGCAGAGTCCATTTGCCATGTAAGATTCAACAAAGACTGATCAGTACTGCATCTTCAGCAGTTGTTCACCTGGACCTCTGCCTCATCTTTCATCTTTTACGCTTCAGCCTGCGCATACGCTTCTTCCGCCACTTAGCTCTCATGTTAACAAGGATCTCAAAATCCCAGAACCGAAAGCTAAGTGTCTCTTTATGTGTGCTCAAGTAACCATCCCCAATAATGCCCTCCACCTGTAGATAGTTAACCTCAACTGGTACAATTAACAATTACAAAACAAAGTAGAGCTTGGCCTAAATAGCCAAGTGGTTATGGTACTGGGCTTGTAACCCTAAGATTAAGAGATCAAGAGTTCAAATCTCACAATGGCAAACTATGAAACAATGTAACTTCATCTGAAACAGATGGAAACAGGTTTACTCAAAAGAGTATCAAGAGTTCAAATCTCACAATGGCAAACTATGAAACAATGTAACTTCATCTGAATAGGAACAAATGGAAACGTGTTTGTACTCGAAAGAGTTACATCTTAGGGCTTGGCCTAAATAGCCAAGTGGTTATGGTACTGGGTTTGTAACCCTAAGATCAAGAGTTCAAATCTCACAATGGCAAACTATGAAACAATGTAACTTCATCTGAAACAGATGGAAACAGGTTTACTCAAAAAAAAGAGTATCAAGAGTTCAAATCTCACAATGGCAAACTATGAAATAATGTAACTTCATCTGAAACAGATGGAAACAGGTTTACTCAAAAAGAGTATCAAGAGTTCAAATCTCACAATAGCAAAACTATGAAACAATATAACTTCATCTGAAACAGATGGAAACGGGTTTGTACTTGAAAGAGTTACAAAACAAAGTAGAGCTTGGCCTAAATAGCCAAGTGGTTATGGTACTGGGCTTGTAACCACAAGATCAAGAGTTCAAATCTCACCATGGCAAATTATGAAATAATGTAATTTCATCTGGGCAGGGCAAAAGATCCAGAAGGGTGCAGCGGAAATTGCATTTTCAGCCCCACGCTCCTGATCTATTGGCACCCGGTGCGGAAGGGGGTCGGGAAGGAGGAGGACTTCCTCGTGAACCTGCTCCTGGGCATGGCCAAGTTGGCCATTAACAGGTCCAGGCAGCGGGCGATCGACGGGGGAGTCCCGCCTGATTGTCCCTCTTCCGCGGCTACGTTCGCTGCTGGATGTCCCTGGAGAGGGAGCACGCGGTGTCTGCTGACACGCTCGAGGCCTTCCGTGCTCAGTGGGGGACTGGGGTGTTTTGTTGACCCCTTTAATCACATTTTGATTTAAAGTTTGTAAGGTTCCTTTAAACTTTGTCCTTGGTTTTACAGCTGACCTGAATTAGGGGCTGTGCCTGATTTATCCCAATTTTGTTGATTTAGTTTAATTGTTTTCATTTTAAAAGATTATCAAGAGTTCAAATCTCACAATGGCAAGCTATGAAACAATGTAACTTCATCTGAATAGGAACAGATGGAAAACGTGTTTGTACTCGAAAGAGTTACAAAACAAAGTATGGCATCGAGCCATAAGGAGATGTTAGATATTTGATATTAGATTTAAAGAAGGGCTAAGAATAGGGACATTAAAGATAAAGAGGTGGTTGGTTAGAATGTGAGAAGCCTGAATGAAACAAAAGGAGCTACTAATAACACAGCGTTAGGCAGTGGAGGGATGGATGTGGCCTTCTCAAATCTCCTGAATCAGGAGATCTGCAGGCCGTGTATCTCCCCTTTTGAAGAATCTTTGATTCAGAGCCCAGATTTTGTGCAAATGTTGCCACTTATGTGGCTGTATTTTCCATTTGATAATGTGCTGTCCTGATTAACCTTCGTAAAATTTCCAAACCTTCCCTGCATTCAAATCCAGTAAACAGACAGCGCTGAATTATTGCCCAGTCAGATAGTTATCCTGGACATCCGCCCTGCAGGTGCACTAAGAAACCAAGAAACTTGCTGATTTCCTTCCTTTTTTAAATGCTTATGATTACTGCTGCATGAAATTTCAATTTTGAATATGCACATTCATAGTTTTAGGTAGTTTGAGAATCGTGGAAAGTAACCAGTCAGGGATCAATGCATTTGAAACTAAATCGTTCAGGATTGTGATTCCGGGACTCAGGGTAATATGCAGTCCAGTGCTGCATTTACAGAAAGACTTGCATTTGTATAGAACCTCTCATGACCACCAGATGTCCAAAAGTGCTTTATAGTATTTCTGATGCATAGTCACTGTTGTAATATAAGAAATGTGACAATTAGCGCACAACAAGCTCTCACTAAAAGAAATACAATAATGACCAGGCACCCTGTTTTTGTGATGTTGATTGAGAGATAAATATTGGATAACCTCCCTGCTTTTCTTCGGAAAGGGATCTTTTACATCCACTCGAGAGGGCAGACAGGGCCTCAGTTTAATGTTGCACCCGAAAGACAGTGTAGCATGCCCCAGTCAGCCCTGCAGTGGAGTGTGAGCCTTGATTTTAGTGTTCTAATCTGGGACTGGGGTTACATTGTGGGATTCCAGGTGAGTTTGGTCATTTCTGAGGAATACGTGTGTTACTTATGTTATGAAAACTATACTGACCTCGTGGAGAGTGGAGGTCGGGCACTTCAACTCCTGACAAGCCTCAACTTTCCGTGCATGTGCAGACCGGGAGCGAGCTGTCCATGTGCAGTTTGGCAGTGTAAGCTCTTTGGGTCGAGGATAGGCTCAGCGTGCCAGCGGAGAGAAGAGAAATGGCATGAAAACTGCGGTCAGGTGACCAGAGCAGAGAAGCCATTGAGAAGAAAAGTCCCAGGCAGGGGACAGGGGGAGATCCCAAAGGGAGAAGGGATGGAGGGGGTGGGGGGGGGAAGTCCCAAAAGAAGAGCCCCAGAGAGGGGACAGGGACAGGGAAAGATCCCAGTTCAGTTTAAAAAGAGAGAAGCAGAGAAACAGCCTCCAAATAAGAAATGGGCCTCGGGGAACGGACTTCAAGTGAAGTGGGCTCAGGGGAAAGCCCTGAAGATCTAAGATGGCAGCTGAAGGTTGGTGACTCCATGCTTCGAGCCACTGCAGCAAAGTTACCCTTTGGAGCAGTGGTGTTCTGCTTAGCATGGCCAAAAAGCTGCTTGTGAGTCAGTGCTGGAGTGTGGACTTGACAATCCAGGGGAACGAAATCTGGAAAGAGGCAATTGAAACCCTGCGAGGTGGGGCCATTGTTGAGGCTGCCTGAGTTGGAGTGACTTGGAGAGAATTCCAAGGTGAGATCTTCAAAGGTGAAGATTGGTGTGTGTGTGTGTGTGTGTGTGTGTGTGTGTGTGTGTGTCTGTGTGTGTGTGTGTGTGTGTGTGTGTGTGTGTGTGTGTGTGTGTGTGTGTGTGTGTGTGTGTGTGTGTGTGTGTGTGTGTGTGTGTGTGTGTGTGTGTGTGTGTGTGTGTGTGTGTGTGTGTGTGTGTGTGTGTGTGTGTGTGTGTGTGTGTGTGTGTGTGTGTGTGTGTGTGTGTGTGTGTGTGTGTGTGTGTGTGTGTGTGTGTGTGTGTGTGTGTGTGTGTGTGTGTGTGTGTGTGTGTGTGTGTGTGTGTGTGTCATTTATCGTCGTCTGTGGTCTGTTCAATCACGGTTTGTCTACCTCATTTGCCCTGAATATTAGAGTATACAATACATATTGTAAATTGTTATTTCTTTATGACCTTGCATAGTAAAGTTTCATCAATCTTGTGGCTTCATTCACTTAGTGTCTTGAATCTCAAACTTTGTCTCCTTTAAACAATATGTTATTGGTCCCTAACTGGATATCATCAACAACCTGAGGCTCTGGACAATGATCATAACATTTGTGTTAAGTAACAACCATCAGTCAATACATTTACTAATGGGAGATGGTAACAGATTATACAAACACGTGTGCAGCTTAGCAGCACAGTGGTTAGGAAGTCTGCCACATTGATGTCAAATAACTACTAGTTTAACACAATTATCTTCCAAGAAGCACCTACACAAGCCTAGCACTAATACTTGTGATAACTTTTAGAAGTTGAGAAAATGCAGGAATGGGTTAGAACTTGTACGTGAGGGCTCCAGCATATAATGTAAGGGAAATTGCATTGTGCGTTTTGTCCTTGAGTCTTCCATACATACATGTACCAGCAGAGGGAGTGTGCTAGGAAAAGATAATAAAGGATCCATGTTGAACAGCTTGTGCAGTTCTAATTCTAAATGCCTCTGGCTGAATATATAACTGTTTCTGTCCCAAGAACTTCACATATCAATTGTATAATATTCACAATCTCATTATTTTCTGGTTGTAAAACATATTTTCCCCTTTATTTCCAAATGAAAATAAGTTGCCAAAAATGTCATTATTTGAAAGTGGTTTTGCTGGGGAATAGGTTTCAGATTTTGAATTGCTTCTTGTGATGCTTGGGTGTGACGGTTAGTGATTGAAAAGAAACTGCCAGTGCCACCTTGAATCTAGTCAGCAGCAGATCTATAAGAGTAATGGGGTGAATTACCTTTCTCATTTTATTCCCCTCACCCTCCCCTCCCCATGATGTAAAAGATCCCATGGCATTATTTTGAAGAAGAGCAGGGGAGTTATCCCTGGTGTTCTGGTCAATATTCATCCATCAATCAACATCATAAACAGGTTACCTGGTCGTTATCACAATGCTATTTGTGGGAGTTTGCTGTGTGCAAATTGGCTGCCATATTTCCTACATTACAACGATGGCCCTATTTCAAAAGTACTTTATTAGCTGTAAAGTGCTTTTAGATGTGCAGTAGTTATGAAAAGTGCTATATAAATGCTAGTCTTTTTAACCAAGCTTTTGGACCCTGTCATGATATGTGGCACAGCGTCAAATGTTGAATGATAACTAGTCCTGTGGAGCGAGCACCTTGGGACATTTTACAAAATGCAAGTTGCTGTTTTCTGGAGAAAGTAGAATTAGAAGTGAAATGATGTGTTGGCACCCTGGTTCACTGTGCCAGCCATCCTTGATTGATGGAAAATATCAGGCCTTGTTCTTCACCACCATGGGGAGGGGAGGAAACAAATTGCAAAGTAACAATACTGCAGAAATGCACCACGAGCAGCTGCCTTACAATGTGCCTAGAAAATAAAAACCTGTTGTTTCCGACGTAATGATATAATTCCCTTCATCTGTCACAGAAAGGTGTCCTCGAAGCTCACACAGCTGATTGAACGACTGCAGAAGAATGCAGATAATGTGGAGAAGAATATCTACAAGGTTGAGGAATGTCTGCTTCAAGTAAGTTTGAAATGGTTGCAATTAGCAATTGCTTGAATGATGATGTGGCTTCCTTCCGAAACCATATTTTTGCTGTCTACAGTTTTCATAAGTTACACCCAGGTTTTAAAGCTTTGTGTTAGTTGGCATGGGGGTAGGTTTGTGTGTGTGTGTGCCTATGTTTTTCTTTCACTCATTATCTTGTTGTATATATGAAGCCCCACCCTGCATTGTGTTAATTCTAGCACGGTGAGGCATTCAGAGAGGACTTGAGTTATTGGTTTGGTAGCTTTAGCTCTTATCAACCAATTGCTTGTTCCAATCAGGTCAGTTTCATAAATTAAAAATGAGTCAGCCAATAATCTGTATATGATGCATGTGCAGATTTAAAGTTAACCCCAACGTAATTCCAGTAATTCTTTGGGGAGTAACTGAAACACACATTTCAACCATTTCACAATGATATGATTCTTCAGAACCTACGTGGGCGGAGACTCATTCTCTTTGGAAGCACATTTGGGTACAATTCTTTTGTTGCTATTTTTAATGTCCATTATTTTAAATGGGTTAAGGAATCTTTTAAAAGGCACTTAATTACAGGTGAATATAACATAGTGGCTTAACTGGGCCAAAGAATATTGAACTTACACAAAAAAAAGTGCTGAAAACATTCAATGGACCAGGCAGCACCTGCAGAGAGAATTGATGAGTTAACATTAAGTACGGGCAGACCCTTTGCCAAAACCAAAGAGATTACATAAGAACAGGCCACGTAATATGATTCTATGCTTAGATTCCATTTGGCCCAACTGGTCTATGCCAATGTTTATACTCCACATGGCCCTCCTTCCTACCCTGTCCCCCATATACCTCAATTCTCTTCTCCCTCATGCGTGCATCAAGCCTCCCCTTAAATGCAACAATACTAACTGCTTCAACCACCCCAATAGTAATTTGAACTGTATAATAAATTCTAGCAGTTTACTGACATATATCATTTCCTGGTTTATCCCTGTGGCTGTTTTTTGGAGTGTGGGATCACGTTTGCCAGCCATCAATCCTCTGCCCAGAAGGAAAGAAACAGTTCGGAACAGTACTCTCGTATTTCCCAGTTTTACTGGTGTTCCGTTTTAAGGTATGCAAGACCTGTTCGGGCCAGTACACTTATTTCCCAGTTTTTACTGTCTTTTCCTCTTTGGTAACACAATTTTCCTTGAACAGAATATTGGACAATTATAGTTAGAGCTTTCACTATTTCTTCCCTAGTTTCCTGCAGGATCTTTGGATGAAAACCATTTGACCCAAAGCATTAGGCCCCAGTGATTCTTTTACATTTGAGTAATTCCTTTAAACTGGTCAAAAACTTTCACCAACTCTTCTCCATCCATTTCCGGTGTCTGTATAATCTCAATCTCAATCACCACTTCATCTAGGAAAACTGAAGTAAATTGCTACTCTTTGCTATCACCTTACTCTCTTACTACAAACTGGCCTTCTAAATCTCATGGTGGCCCTTCCTTTACCTTGATGAAAATCTTAATTTGCTTTTAGAAAGCCTTAGTCTTTTCATCACACCTCGGTGTTTTTTTTAGGCCATGACGGTGCACCTTGATTATTGGTTTGTGGATCTCCCAATGACCAATCATGGAGTACATTTGAAAAGGTCATAGTTCATTACCCATAATCCTGGCAGTGCACTGGTGGACGCACCTTCCTGTGTTTGAAGCAAAAAAAAGTCTCAAATTTATTCAAACTAGTCTTTACTCAATTGATTGAAGACCAGAATAAGAAATTCTGTTAAGGATCGCAAAAGAGAAAGCTGATTGCAGCAGCTGTTTGTGCACAAACTACAAAAGGTTTTTGTTGAAATTAGCCATTTTCTCATGAAAGAAGATTGCAGAATTAAGTATCCTTGACAGAAAGATATTCCCAAATGTGATTCACTTCTCTCTTGATGAAGAATCTATTTTTGAGAATTAGAAGCCTTACCTTGAATAGATTTATTTCCTTAAAATAAAAGCAAAGATGAAGAGTCATACGGACTCGAAACATTAACTCTGTCTTTCTCTCCACAGATGCTGTCAGATCTGAGTTTTTCCAGCAATTTTTGTTTTTGTTTTAGATTTATTGCCTTGCTCTTTTATTTATCCTTCTAGGATGTCAGGCGGATAGAGGAAGGGAAGGACTTCATATTCCGTGAGGAAACTACCAAGTTAATGGATGATTCAGATACAATACTAGCGGACCTTCAGGGTGATGCACAAACAGCGGTTGCTGAGAAACATCCACAGTCTGACATGATTGTTGAAGAGTAAGTGCATCCATTATTGTTATGGTCAATTCACATTAGAGGTAAAGGCATAAATCGATCATACAAATTCAACTCAAGTGAATGTAGACCATTGTTCCTTACATTGGTTTCTTCCTTAATTATGTAGAATTACATCAGAGTTACAGCACAGAGACAGGCCATTCTGACCAAAAGGTCTGTGCCAGTATTTATGCTCCACACAAGACTCCTCCCAATCTGTTTCATCGTGCCCTATCGACATCTCAGTCTGTTCCTTCCCCCTCATTAACGTATCTAGTTTCCCCTTAAATGCATCTCTGCTGTTCACTTCAACTACTCCATAAGGCAAAGTTTCTCCTGAGTTCCTTATTGGACTTATTTTCCTGAAGGGGGCAGTTCTTGCTGAGGCACGACTCCACAACTGCCAGGACTCCTTAAAGCCGGTCCACTATCTACAAGGCACAAGTCAGGAGTGTAATGGAATATTCTCCACTTGCCTGGATGAGTGCATTATTCAAGAAGCTGCATGCCACCCAGGACAAAGCAGCCTGCTTGATTGGCACCCCACCAACAAACATTCACTCCTTCCACCACTGATGCACAGTGGCATCAGTGTGTACCATCTACGTGACATATTGCAGGAATTCACCAATGCTCCTGAGACAGCATCTTCCAAACCCACAGTCTCTGCCATCTAGCAGGACTAGGGCAGAAGATGCATGGGAACACCATCACCCTCAAGTTCCCCTCTAAGCTACACACTATCCTGACTTGGAAATATATCGCCGTTCCTTCACTGTCGCTGGGTCAAAATCCCTAACAGTACTGTGGGTGTACCTACACCACATGGACTGCAGCGGTTCAAGAAGGCAGCTCACCACCACCTTCTCAAAGGCAATTAGGGATGAACAATAAATCCAGAGACAAAAACAAAAAAACTGCGGATACTGGAAATAGGAACAATAAATGCTGGCCAAGCAACACCCACATCCCATGAATGAATAAAAAAAAAAACTTGATATAAGCCTGGACAGCAAATTTGTCATAGAAACAGGAATCCTCGCTGATTCTCACTTTTGGATTACTTTTGGATGCTACAATGCATCTAGACTAATATCCAGCAGCATTTGGCCAATATAACCTGTTGCTATACGAAGTTATTAGGGGAGCTAAAACACACTTTACTTAAATAGTTTCAATCATTGAGGAATGCTGATTTCTACCATTTGAGAAAATGAAAGTGGAGCACAGGGCAATGTCTCCTTGGGTTGTGAACTCTCAGTAAAAAAGACTGTTTGTTTCTTTTCAGTATCAAGCAGTTGAAAGAAAGAATAAATAAGCTGCGAGGCGAACATAATAAGGTCTACAACCTCACCCGAACAGATGGAATTCCTACTATTAACTGGGTCAAAATGATCGAGGAGAAACAAGTAGGCACAAAAATCATCTCTCATACATCTCTAGACTCCCTCTTGTTAAGATTTCATCATAAAAGTGGGTGTTAGAAGCATTGTGAGTAACGTGTGTTATTGTTTGGAGCAGGATAAACACAGATTGCAGAATCTCCGTGAATCTAAACTGGTTTGTTTCCAAGAGTAGCACCTATTGTTATTGGGGATTAGAATCAGATGGATTTCCTAAGGTTTAAAGAAGAACATTTTGACCTAATTCCTAGGTTGTGGATCTTGTACATGTTTTTGAGTATTTCTGGAGACAATTGATGTGTGGGGAACACACTGCATCTGGTGGAATGCCAGTTTTACACTCGGTCCAACATTACTCACCAGTGAGAACAAGGTTTAAAAGCAGCACTGTACCTGACCCCTTCAGTTTCCCAATAGGTTGGTTAGGTTAACATTGCCCCAAGTTCTCATGTCCTATCCTATGTATGGAACATGAAGGCCACAACGTTGTAGTTGGAGGGTGGTGTTGGGAAGGTTGCTAGCTTCCCATTCTGAAATTGCTGCTGTACTGTCACAATGTAAACTGGAAGCGTACTATGTACACACAGTGAGTATTGGAAGTTGTTTCTCAGATGCCTATCCAAGAGGTTTCATATGTGCAGGAGCATGGAGTAGAGAAAAGTGAGTTCATATTGAAATGTACTCAGTGGTGATGGATTCCCTTGGGCGTCCTCCTGCTCAGTCCCTGTAACTTTGTAGAAATGGAACTCCCTTCCCTTCTTACCTATGTCCATTTACTCCTTCAGGCAGAACTGAACAACCAAGGCTTTGGCAATGAGCTGCCATTTGTCGATCAGCAATTGGAACACCACAAGCTCTTCACTAAAGAGGTTGAAACAATTGGGGATCATATCAACAAGAATGAAGACCAGGTAAAGCCGGCATTCAGCAGGTGAAAGGCATTGGTGCAGTGGAAATCTCTTACTGTATGTCGTTACAGGACATCCAGCGTGTTTGATAATCCATAAGGTGTCACATTGTAAAGTAAATATTCATGTGGACAGCAGTATAAATGGATGGGAGCAGAGCTGGACCAGTAACCCAGAGGCCTGGATGAATGCTCTAGAGATATGAGTTCAAATCCCACCACAGAAGCTGGAGCAATTTAAATTCAATTAATTAGTAAACCTGGAATGGAATGCTCAACTAGCACATGTGCTTAACTGTAACAAGATTTGCAACATTAACACAGGGGAGGAAATCTGCTCTGCAGACCCACAGCAATATGATTGGCTCTTAACTGCCCTTATATAGCCTAACAAGCCACTTGGTTGTAGGTGGCACATCACCACCTGTTCAAGATCGATTAGGGATGGACAATAAATGCTGGCCTTGCCAATCATGTCCGCATCCCTCAGAACAAATTTTTAAAAAGATGTTCCTGGTCTGCTGAAACAGACCGAGCCCTCATATGCATCGAGAGTGATCCTTCAGGGTTGTTTTGTAATGTTATTTAAAATAACATGAAATAAAATTTAAAACAGGAACAAAAGACCACAAAATCTGAAATAAAAACAGAAAATATTGCAAGCATAGAGCTGGTCAGGCAGTATCTATGGAGAGAGAAATTGAGTCACTGTTTCAGGATTCGTTTCAAGAAAAGTAATCTCACCTCGGGGGTTCAGCCGGTGGTTATATTGCGTGAGCTTTACTCTCGCAGTGCCAAATACCCAGATATGTTCTCCACCCTTAAATTGTGTAATTATTCACAATAGAATGCCTCCCCATTTAAAGCTTTTATTGGGGAAATGGCATATTTGCAAATGAGGTCCCTCTCCCAGAAAGTACACTTATCTCTTTAAATGCTTTCCTTTCTAATTTCAACAGGAATATATCAGCAACATCCAGCTGAAGTACAACAAACTATTGGTGAGTATGAGAATGGCAAACGTGTTCTAAGTTGTCTCAGCCCACATATCCCTCGTGCTTTATAATTGCATAAGATTGCAAATCACCATATTATCAAGAAGTAAGAAGGTGATATCTCAGCTGTGATTTTAACATCCGGAGAGAGTCTCACATCTTTAACCATTTTTCTTAATAATGTAAAGAGCTTGTTTTTTTTTTACAAAATGAAACTGATAGCATACACAGTCGTTACAATTCTTATCATTACGAGACACTGGTTGTAAGGAATTCATTTGTTCTACAGAAAGGGTCGCAGCAGCGGCAGAAGGACTTGGGAAGCCTCCGTGACTACATGCAGAATTGCACCAATGAGCTGTACTGGATGGACACCCAGGAGGAAGACCGCATACGTAATGACTGGAGTGACCAGAACTTAGACTACAAAAGCCGCCACCGTCAGTATGAGGTAACCATGACTACAGAGTATTTTTACAAATTTATTCTTGGGACGCGGTCATTGCTGGAAAGGCCAAACCCCATCCCTAATTGCCCCTTGAGAAGGTGGTGGTGAGCCACCTTCTCGAACCGCTGCAGTCCCTGTGGTGAAGATGCACCCACAGTGCTCTTTAAAGAGAGTTTCCCAGGATTTTGACCAAGCGATGCTGAAGTAATGGTGATGTACTTCCTAGTCAGGATGGTGTATGACTTGGAACTTTGGAGGTGGTGGTGTTCCCATATGCCTGCTGCCCTTGTCCTTCTAGGCAGTGGAGATCAAGGCCGGGTTTTCTGGCCCCATCGTAGCAGGACCTGCCACGGGACATTCGGTGGCCCAGTCAAAAGCCCATTGACTTTCGGCAGGACCGCACCATCCCAGTGGCAGGGCTGGGCTGGAAAATCCTGGCCTAAGGGTTTGGAAGGTACTGTTAAAGGAACCTTGACGAGTTGCTGCAGTCAATATATTTATTTATTTACTAATCTGATACTGAAGTGCTGAGCTAAAACTCTATCCCTCTATTCAGTGACAAGTGATTGTAGAGAACACTCAGTAAGTAAATAGCTGACACAAATGGATTGTAATTTATTATTGCAGCTTATCTGTGAAGACTGTCCAATACTTTTCAGTCTTAAACTTGTTAAGGGTTGTTTTGACTTAGCTCAGATTAATAGATCTCTCTCAAGGTTAGCTCAGCTAACAACTGTGGGACAACCTATAAAATATGGGAAGGCAACAGGTGGGTGCCAAAAGCAGCTTAATCTAAACACGTTAAAAACAGTTACCATAACTAGGTTCAAAACCTTTAATTACTCAAATTTATTTTATCTCCTCCGTCCCTCTCTTCAATATCTGTAGGTCACATCCCTTCCCTTGGCTGAGAGGTCATAAAGCGAGCTGCTCACATGCATTGACCAGTACTGGTCTGAAGCTGACCAGTTACTGAGAGCGGCCTGGGATGTTCATTTTATAATGTTCCTCCCACTCTGTGGAAAGCACTGGCCTCATCTTTGTGTGTCTCCGCGGAGAAATAGTGAGGCAGGTAACTCACTACGTGACGGATTGCCGGCATCAGTTGCAGTAGGGTTTAAATTTAATTAATATATTGGTGGTAGAATTACTGATACAGTATTGTGATTTAACCACCACCTTGAAGAGCAGAATAGAAAAGATACAAAACTCAAAGCAATAGCGTTCTAATCCAGACAGATATTTAAGTTTCAGTCAAACTTTAGATTCTCCAGTTTGTACGTGAGTTACTGGACCCCAGGGTGCAAACCAGTTGGATACCTGAATTGGCCTCAGGACCCCCCGAGAGAAAGTCGGCCAAGGTTTCCACTTCACTTCTGATCAATTTGAACTGAGTCAGGTGGCAATGGACAAGCATGTAGATGTGAAAACAGGCTCATTCCCTGCTGTAATGTTCTTCATGGTTTAACAGCTTCATAACACTCTCAGTTCAGGGCCAGACATGAAAAATGAACAATTCCAGGAAGATGATAGATCACTTCCAGCGCTCCAGGAGCCGAGGGCTGAATTTTACTCTGGCATCTTGGCCCGCAACATAACAGTAGGTGGCAAGCCCGTCTGCTCCTGGCTAGCTCAACCTGCAGCCATTTTACGGCTGTTGGCCACTAATTGGCTCAAGGTGGACCTTTCACTTCCATCGGCGAGGAGGTTGCGCCTCAGAAATGCTGACCATTCAGAGGGCCGGCAACTCTCTCTCTTGTTCCAGCAGCGCCACCAGGAGTGGTGGCCACAGCTGGGATTGAAGGCACTCCCAAAGAGGAGACGCTGATGGAGCCCAGACTTTCAGTTAAGTCCAGAGTCTTCCTGGGGATAGGCCGGCAGGCCCCAGTGAGGTGGGCGGAGGGCCAGAATCACCAGGTTGCGGAGGAGAGGAAACCCGGAGAGGGGGTGGGTGTGACCTCCGAAAGGGCACAGGATGCCTGAAGAGGAGACACTTCACCCTGCCTGGCCACCAGTCCGCCAGATTTCACCTGGCGAGCTTGGCGTTGGCCTCCTTTGCCATGGGTAAAATCCTGGTGGTGGGTGGGAGGAGTCCTTTATGTGGCCATTAATAAGGCCTCAATTGGCGGGTGGGCGAGCCTGCTGTTGGGGGTGGAAGTGGGGCAGGTAAGCGGCGGGCATGGCACCCGGTTTTATGTCCCTCCCGCCTGGCGGAGGAAGTAGGGGGACGGTGACGGGGTGGGTAAAATTTCAGCCCGTAACGCAGAAGTACAGTTCCGTTAATTCAGTAAGAGTGGAATCGTACCTCTGTAAGAATCAGCACTACTAGAAGGGTAAGGGAGAAGCTTGGCATAAAAGATAACCAGCCCGACCCTTTGCTTGTGTGTTACAGAGCTTTGTGAACCGACATTTGGAGGCTAAGGAAGCTGCCATTAACAAGCTTCATGATGATGGTAACAAACTGTTACAGGCAAATCACCCGGGAAGGAACGCGATTGAGGTAATTGGGGGGAGCCTCAGTGATACTCTTAAAACTATGTTTGTGACTGATCAGCTACCCAGCTTTACAAAGTCAGTAGGGCAGCCCTGATATTGTGTTGTACAACAGACTAGAAATGTTTCTGAAATAATAACTTCCGTACGATGCGTTATGCAATGAGCCATTAAATGTCACTAAGAATGTTAAACTATTTCTTAGATGGGTTAAGTGAAAGATCAATATTTTTATTGTTGTAATGCTCTCTTTTTCTTTGTTTAATAAGAGTTACTTTTAAAAAAAAAAAATTCTTGTGAACTTACATTACTTCTGGTTCATCGGACTAATTCCTGGGATGGTGGGACTGTCCTTTGAGGAGAGATTGAGGAGTCTGAGCCTGTGTTCTCAAGAGTTTAGAAGAATGAGAGGTGATCTCATTGAAACTTAGAAAATTCCTAAGGGGCTAGACTGGATAGATGCAGAAAGGATGGTTCCCCTGGCTGGGAGGGGTGGGGGTGGGGGGGGTCCAGAACCAGGGGACACAGTCTCAGAATAAGGGGCAGGCCATCTAGGACTGAGATGAAGAGGAATCTCTTCACTCAGGGGATGGTAAATCTTTGGAATTATCTACCCCAAAGGATGGTGGAAACTCAACCATTGAGTATGCTCAAGACAGAGATCAATAGATTTCTAGATGTTAATGGCATCAAGGAATATGGGGACAGCACAGGGAAAATGGGGTTGAGGTAAATAAACAGCCATGATCTTGTTGAATGGTAGAACAGGCTCGAGGGGCTGATTTGATCTTCACCTGTTCCTTTGTTCCTAATTCATAATCCTAATTCCAGAGGGATCAGAAAAACTAGGATTGGATTTTGAGGTCTTGCTCAACAGTAATATGGGTGCCAATTACATTATTTTAACTCTGTTCCTCAGGCACACATGGAAGCTGTACATGCCGACTGGAAGGAATACCTCAACCTGCTGATCTGTGAGGAGAACCATCTCAAAAATATGGACGACTACCACAAGGTAAAAGGGATCTCCAGCTCTGAGGAGAAAAAACTCTCAAAAAACTGAACGCCATAAGTGTTATTCTACCTAGGAGGTAAAGACATTGGCCCGGATTTTCCTCTCGGGGATTACAAAAACGAATTGTGCTTTATTTGCAGCTCCCCACCTCCTCCAAGTCCCACTCCCACTATACTTCTTTGTCCCTGAGAGACTTGTATGGACAGGGGTTGGGTTTAGTGAACCGCAGTGGAGTGTGGGATGACTGCGGGTGCTGAGGTCAGTTGATTAGAAGGTCTGCCTCGGTTCTTGGGGTTAACAGCCCAGCTCCCAACATTGTTTTATATACCCACTAAACTTCACCTCTCATCACCCATACACCCTTATATCCCCCCCCACCTCCATGCACCCTTAAATCCCCCATCCGCCCCCATACTTCCTCCATACACCCTTATACCTGCCTCCACCCCCATACCCCCTCCATAGACCCTTATATCCTCCCATATCCCCTCCATGCACCCTTATATCCCCCATGCCTCCAGTTAATCAAGTAACTGTTGCTGATTCCAGAACATCTTCTCAAATCAGGTTACTTGTCACATAGACAGTTCAAAATAAAAATAAGAGCCTAGCTCGAGAATTTTTTAATATATTAATCATTCATGGGATGTGGGCTTCGCTGGCTGGGCCAGCATTTATTGCCCAACCCTAGTTGTCCTTGAGAAGGTGGTGGTGAGCTGCCTTCTTGAACCGCTGCAGCCCAGCCAGCGAAGCCCACATCCCATGAATGAATAATATATTAAAAAATTCCTGAGGTAGGCTCTTATTTTTATCTTGTACTGTCTTTGTGACAAGTAACCTGACTTGAGAAGATGTTCGGGAATCAGCAACAGTTACTTGATTGACTGGAGGCATGGGAGATATAAGGGTGCGTGGAGGAGGTATGGGGGTGGAGGCGGGTATAAGGTAGTGTAGGTACACCCACAGCGCTGTTAGGGAGGGATTTCCAGGATTTTGACCCGGTGACAGTGAAGGAATGGCCGATATATTTCCAAGCCTCAGAGTGTTCTCAGAGAAGGTGGAACAGTTTGGAATAATATTTGCTGAGATGTAATTTAAATTGCAAAAGATTCTATTTTTTCCCTTCAATTAATCCAAACAAAGAGGCACATTCTGAGCTTCATCAAAATGGCAATTATCTGACGTTGTGCGCAAAGGTAAAGAATGCCACTTATACCAGGGGGTGAAGAAAGGAACTTGATGCAGAGCTGCTCCCAAGCAGCAGTGCATCATGATGCGGGAACACTAAGTGTGCTGAGCTGACATCTTAATCCCACTGGCAGATCAAGTGATCACTGCTAATGTGTATCGAGGTCAGTTCTTTCGACTTTGGGAGTTGATAGCACTGTGGTAAGGTAAATGTAGCCATTGTACTTTATTTTTTTTGGCCAGGTGCAATTTGTGTGACTTTGTACCTTGAACCCGCACCCAACAGGGCTGAGACAATGTGCAAACCTATTTTAAACTGGGATTGTTCTACCTATCGGAAAGAAGAGCCTTTAGTGTCCTTTACCTGGACTGGGTTGCAGCTCAGGTCCCAGAGGTAAAAGCGACCACACCGTCCAGTCTACACCTGCCGTCTGACTATAACAACTAGACCTCAACAAGGAACGAGAAAATTCTGGGTCAGCAGTTAATACGATTATTAAACACACGGCTCCTCTGTTGCCAGGGTTGCATTACAACCTGGCAAAACCCCATTGCTGTGGTGTCAGGTTCGAGAAATGACTGGAAAATTGGGCCGGGTATTAACAATAAAAAAAAAAGTACCTGTCCTCTTTTGATGTTTGCCACTTGAAGTTTAGTTTTATAGCTGCCAGTTCCACTCCCTTTGAATCCTTCAGCAGATCAGTTTTGCTGGATAGCACAATGGTCCAGTACCCTGGTAAAGGAACACTTGCAAACAAGTGTAATACGATACAAAAGCAAAGCACAGCAGACCCTGGAAATCTGAAGTAAGTAAAGAACATGCTGGCAAGTCAGGCAGCATCTGTAGAGAGAGAGAGAGACACACACAGTTAGCGTATCAGGCCAGTGACCTGAATAACAGAGAAGGTACATACGCGGCAAACAAGTAAGTCCCATGCAGGTAGCTACAACAGGAGGGATTTCTTCGCACAGAGGAAGGGGAATCTTTGGAATTCTCTACCGCAGAGGGCTGTGGAGGCTCAGTCATTGAGCATGTTTCAAAACTGAAATCAATAGATTTCTGGAGACTAATGACATCAAGGGAAATGGAGATAGCGCGAGCAATTGGCACTGAGGTAGATGATCAGCCATGATCTAATTGAATGGCGGAGCAGCTCGGTTGGCTGAAGGGCCCACTGCTGCTCTGAAGTTCCTATGTACAACATGTTAGTGCAGCTGTCTCCCGTCTGTTTATATGATGGAGATGTGCCGTATACCCAATTTCAATTTCGGGAGAGAAACGTATGCCTACTTTCCAGCTCCTCTAAACCACAGGTTGTGCTTCTCCCCCACTGGCAGTAGGGAAAGAGGACACTCCATCTAGAGTCCTCAAAGTGGAGCCCAACTCCACTAGTGGCAGCACTGGGCGAGCAGCCATGAGGTGACGGGTGCCTGTTCCTGGCAGTCGAGGGCAAGGAGGAGGGAAAGAGAAAAGGAAGAAAATAGATGGCACGAAAGGGAGGAGAGAAAAGGCTGAAATGGAGGTGATGAAGGGGGCAGAAGCCGGGAGTGGTGCTTTGGGAATCGAGGAGATAGGCGACTGCCAGCATGAACTAATGGAGTGGAGGGTGAGAGTGCCCTATGCACTGAGACAGAGTTGAGAGGAAGAACACCAGTGTTAACTGAGATGCCATAAGTTATTACTTTATATAGTATTAATGCCTAAAATCTCGTGCTTTCTAGCCAATAAAATGCTGAAGCTATCCTATCTGAATCTGACACATACAACTGTGTAAATTAACATCTTTATCCTTTTTTTTCTCAATCCGCTAGTTTTACAAAGATTCAAAGGATATGCAGGATCTCCTCAAGAAAGTTGACGATGATCTGGATCATAAGTACAATCCAGAATTTAAGGATGAATTCCAGCTTCAAACCATGCTCCGTGACCTCGAAGTAAGTGGAACTGTCTCTATTGTTGCAAAGTGCCGGGACCTGACAATGGGTGACCCACATTTTATCAACCACAGACACACCATCAGAGCCAAACAGAAACTGTTAAACACAATTATTTTTACTCTGAGAGACACGGTGAACCTACAGAAGCAGAACTTCAGTGGTGTGTCCATACAGACGTTTTTTGTAGTGACACGATGCCCTTTGGTTTCAGGAATGTGGGATGGCTGGTGCTTTTATTTCTATGTTTTTTTCATGGGGTGTGGCCACCTCTGGCAAGGCCAGTGTTTTCCCATTTCCCCAATTGATAATAGTTTCATGATACCATTATATTTAACTCAAGGTATTTTAATTAATCAATAGAATTTACTGAATTTAAAGCCTCTCAACTGCTATGATGGGATTTGAACCCATGACCCTAGTGTATTAGCCTGGGCCTCTGGTTTACTAGTCTAGCAATGTTACCATTACACCGACCCCTGTATGAATTGATTTAAGGCAGCAGTCAAAAGTGTGCACTGTTTTTTGGGATTCAACACTACAATAAAAGGCGTAAAGCCAATTTTTCTCATGTCACAGAATCACACAGTGCAGAAGAGGCCCTTCGGCCCATCGAGCCTGCACCGACACGTGAGAAACACCTGACCTACCTACCTAATCCCATTTACCAGCACTTGGCCCATAGCCTTGAATGTTATGATGTGCCAAGTGCTCATCCAGGTACTTTTTAAAGGATGTGAGGCAACCCGCCTCCACCACCCTCCCAGGCAGCGCATTCCAGACCCTCACCACCCTCTGGGTAAAAAAGTTTTTCCTCACATCCCCCCCTAAACCTCCTGCCCCTCACCTTGAACTTGTGTCCCCTCGTGACTTATTTGGCAGCGACGTTGTGACATTGCAATGCGTACACAACGAAAATTGCCGTTTATTTTATTTCGTTTAAAATTGTTACTTTATCACCAGGAGTGCAAACAATTGGGGGTTCTTTTTTGGCGTTAACATTCTGGGGCCTGGTAGATCTACCTACATTGAGCCTGAGCTGCAGCAAGCTGTGTCTCCGCTGCAGCAGGCTGTGATTGACATTGAGAGTCTGAAGCCAGTAGAGATACTGAGGATTTAAAAAGTCACGTCTATGGTGATCAATTCAATTTTCCAGCACCCCATTAACAAAAATGGGCAAGATTTCAACTCACTCAAAGCTCACTTCCACTGATTTGCTTCATGAGTCAGTGTATCCAGGAAGCCACAAGAGGCTGTAAGGAAACTCCTTTAAATGACGACTCCTCGCAGTTCAGGCTCATTCAGTGTGTTGTGCAAGTGTAAGTTAATATCGCGGACACAGAAATACAGTATTTGCTGTACAATTACATAACCACTTCCACTGGGTTAAAATCGGGCCCGTTAACAACTTTCATATTAGCCTAAAGCAGAAGCCACTTCACAGCCACGCTCAGGACATTGTTAGCACTTCAAATCTTATCCATGTTAATGATGGCTTCTGCTTCACCCTCTGCAGGACCAGGACCGGGCTCTGGACAAGTACGATGATGCGGTGAAAACCCTGAAGAAACGCAGCCAGCAGGTGCTGCCTCTCAAATATCGCCGTGCAAACCCTGCCAAGCCCGTCCCAGTGGAAGCGCTTTGTGACTTTGACGCAGAAGAAGTAAGAAACTCGCTTGAGTTTGTGTGACCACTTAAAACCTCCCCACACTAAAACAGTGTGCGTTTACGCTGACTGACATGGTGAAGGCAAACGATATCCTGCTGCGCTAACTGATGGTTGAGCTCACTCCTATTCGAGCCACAGTGTTTTTTTTTTATCTATCTTATAAATCAGGCATGTAATCATATCCAACCAAACATGATTTGAGGTCTGAAGAAGAGTCATATGGACCTGAAACATTAACTCTGTTTCTCTCTTCACAGACGCTGCCAGACCTGCTGAGTTTTTCCCCAGCGCTTTCTGTTTTTATTTCAGATTTTCAGCATCCGCAGTAGTTTATCTTTGCTTTTGCCAAACATTTATCTGTTGCCATCTTAGTAAATAGTTTGGTTTTGCTGCCTGATTTCCTTATTTTGGACTCGAAATAAATAAATTGACCGGTTAAGGCAAGCGTTCAGAAGTGAGTACCCAAAATAATTCAGAAAATAGTTTAATATCAGCTGAATGGCAGATGTACTAACTGACTTATTTGTGTGTAGGTTAGCGACACTCTTGTATTCAAAAGTTTACCCGATTGAGGAAAATAATAGATTTACATAGCTATCATTTTGAACACACTCTCCCTGATAGAGTTTTCATCTGAATGTACAGTTAACCTCCAAAGAATGTTGATGTTTCTTTGCCTTATCAAATATAGGCTTATCTGGGTTCAGCTGAAAACCATAGTCACTTGAGTTCAGGTGGAAATGTAATTGCATAAGAGCACACTTTTAACTACAACCTGCTGTTGCAGAATGTTTCTGTGTGGATGCAGCTGTTGTATGTCCTGGCATGGAATGCCCGTAACTTCACCCTCTGCCCACATTACAAACTGAATTAACATGGTTGCATAGATGAAGGTTCACTGTGATCATCCTAAATGAGCCTAACTGTGGTGTTCTCCATTGTTGTTTTTTTGCTATTCCCTATCAACATCCTGGGGGGTTACCATTGGCCAGAAACTGAATTGGACCAGCCATATGAATACTGTGGCTACAAGAACAGGTCAGAAACTGGGAATCCTGCAGTGAGTAACTCACCTCCTGATTTCCCCAAATCCTGTCCACCATCTACAAGGCACAAGTCAGGAGTGTGATAGAATACTCTCCACTTGCCTGGGTGAGTGCATCTCCCACAACATTCAAGAAGCTTGACACCATCCAGGGACAAAGCAGCCCACTTGAGTGGCACCCCATCCACAAACATTCACTTGCTCCACCACTGATGCACAGTGGCAGCAGTGTGTGCCATCTACAAGATGCACTGCAGGAACTCACCAAGGCTCCTTAGACAGCGCCTTCCAAACCCACGACCACTGCCACCTTGAAGGACAAGGGGCAGCAGATAGATGGGAACATCACCATCACCACCTGGATGTTTTCCCTCGAAGTCATTCACCACCCTGACTTGGAAATATATCGCCGTTCCTTCACTGTCGCTGGGTCAAAATCCTGGAACTTCCTCCCAAACAGCACAGTGGGTGTACCTACACCACATGGAGTGCAGCGTTCAAAAGAAGGTGACTCACCACCACCTTTGCGAGGGCAATTAGGGATGGGCCAAAAAAAGGCTGACCCAGCCAGCGAAACCCACATCCCATGAAAGAATAAATAAATTCTGCAGTTTTACTTCTAATGGGTGGAAATTACTGCTTCTACTGGAATATACTCAATTTCAACTATATCCCTTCATTTGATGTGACCCTGGTTGTGAGTTGACAGTGGCGTTCTGAACAAAGGAGGTTATGCAATCATCTGGCAGGAAGTTCTGGGCGTGGCCTTTCACATCCGCTTTCCAAGGTGGAACTCATTACTGTCAAAAGCTGCACCACCTAGTGTAATTATAGTCATAGAATGCCAGGCAGGAACTCTGAACACCAAATTGCGTATTTTGTTTGTTAGGCTATGAACCTGAAAAACCCAGTCGGCTGACCATCAGGGTGAGATATGTGGCTCTCTTGGTATTACAGGAGCAACTGTAATTGGAAATGGTTCATAAAATGAAGTCTGTATTCCATTGGTGTCAAATCTGCCCTGTTTAAACAGCGATGTGGACTTGGCAGGAATGGACAAACAGGAAATTTGCAAGAAGACAGGAATGGGAGTTCCAGTCAAGGCTGTATGGGAGCAGCCATGCTAAAAACTCATGGTGCAGGCAGACCACGAGGCCAGTCTGTTGGTGAGCAGAACTAAGTTGCAAAAGGCAGGAATATGCCACCAGAGAGAATCACCTAGACTTCAGCATTAGAGATATTCAGTGCGTCTTGTAGGAGAATTTTAGAGTTGGCCATTCAGCACCTCAAGCCTGTTCCGCCATTCAGTGAGACCACGTCAGGCCTGTCTTAGCTCCATCCACCTGTCTCAGTTCCATATTCTTTAATACGCATGTGTAGCAAAATCTATCAATTTCATGCTTAAAGATTTACGTTTTCAGTTGTTTGGTAGTTCAGGCTGAAAATAGAGACAGGTTGAAGTTTTGTGTCTTGCACTCATCAGGACACTTCAGCAAGAATAAGGGGAAAACCAACAATTTATACTGTATGTGAAGAGAGTACTGATTGGTTGGCAAGTTGCATTGCCATGGAGAATGCAGCAGTGATGGTGACTGACAGTTAACTGCCAAGCATTGTTTGAAATTTAAACCAGGAAGCTTGACCCTGATTGGTCATGGCATTTCACTGAGGAATGAGTCAGCGAATGGCTGTCACTTTTTTTTTTTCAGCCATTTATATTTTTGTGTGACAGATTTGCCATTGGAAGCCTCAGATTGTGTCCCAGCGTTTTGACTGATAAATTCCATGCAGTGTGGAGAACAGGGAGGCAAAAGCATTGCCCCTGTGAAATGTTAATTGGCCTGGAAAGTGAATGTGTTAGCAAATCTTTTCTCTTCCCATCTGACAGACACATATCCAGCGAGGGGAGAGGTACACACTGAATAAGAACATCAATGGAACTCACTGGGAGGTGTCTGATACAGCCGGTCACAAGCAGAAGGCTCCCGCTGTTTGTTTTATAATCCCTCCGACTGATCCTGAGGCAGTGGCAATTGGAGACGAGTAAGTCTGAAAACTGTCCTCCTGGTGCATATCCTAAAGGTTTGGAAAAAGGAACCTAACTCGTTCTTTATCTGCAAAATGTGTTTGAATGTTGGCAGCCCCAGTCTATTCCAGGAGAGGTCAGCTTTCAGAGAAGACGGTGAATGGAGTTATTCTATTAAGCTCAATGGAACCCGTGGGCAGAATTTTGCCCTTGTTGGGCGGGGGTCAGGGGAAGCCGACCACCGCCCACGATTGGGGCCAGACCACAATTTCACGCTGGCGGAGTGTGAAACACAAGTTGCTGTCTGTGTTTGGGGGGGGGGGTGGGAGGGGGGAGAGGAGAGCGAGCACGAACTTCGTGCATGCGCTTGAAAATCTCTCTGAGGCACAGAGCCGCCGGGGGATTAAGTGGGACCCACACGGCTCTTTCTGGTGCCTCCCAAAGGCTGACCAGCAAACCTGAGTTTGCCTGTGACCACATGGGGGAGGTGGGGGGGGGGGTCCCTCGTTGTCAGATGCTGACTGGGGGAACCCAGCGTCGGGAAGGGGGTGGGGGGTGGTTGCTGAAAGTTAACCCCTTACCATTGCCTCTGGCCCCCCGCTGCCCCTTGCTGCCCCCACCCTTCTCCGGCGACCCTAATCCTGCCCTCTCCGGCGACCCTAATCCTGCCCTTTCCGGCGACCCAAATCCAGCCCTCAGTCACCTGTGTCTTGGAGACTAGGCTTCAGAGCATTATCAACAGCAGTCACCACTCCCAGTGGTACTGCCAGTGCGGCGGAGCTGCCTGCGTTTGATTGGCTGGCAGTTCTGTGGAGCGGGATTTCTGCCTCTAAGATCCTAAGTCTCGGGGTGGGGGGGGGGGAGGCCCTGACACTGGCCAATTAAGTGGCTGCTGGGCACTTAATGGCGTTGGGTCTCCCCACTGGAAGCAAGGCGGGGTTCCCGCCACTTCTGCAACCGATGGGTGGGACGCCCGCGTCTCTGGAATAATCCAGCCCCCATGGTACAATGTACATTAGTTAGTACAATGGCTGCTCACCACTGGTGCTGAATAATGATGGTACTGACATGCACCTCAAGGTGGCGATCTCAGCTAGATTTCTCTCTCCAGTCGGTCGCCTGTTTCCTGACTGAGATGGTACTTCCCAATTTCCCAACTTTTTTAACTGGTGTTCCATTTTAAGACATGCAAGACCAGTTTGGACCAGCATTCCTATTTCCCAGTTTTTACTATTTTGTCGTTCTGGGGCTCACATGAGTAAAAGCAAAAAGGAAGAGATGACCGAAAGTGACAGGGCAAGGAAGGTTGTCTCAAGTTGATTAATTGCTCTCTCCTGCCGGATCAATCCGTACTCAGCAATCCGCCAATTTTCTGATCACTCTTTCTGGTAGTGAGTTGGTATATTCGCTAGTAAAGCTTGGGAAATGACCTGGTACTGGTCCGAACTGGTCTTGTATGCCTTAAATGGAACTCCTCCAGTTCAGGCCAGTACCAGCCATTTCCCAAGTTTTTTTTTACCCTGGTTTTTCCTTCCAGGGAGTTTTAAATTGAGCAATGTCCTTACTTGTGTTCGGTGGTTCATGTACTTGCCTATGTTACATCTACCCCCCCAGCATCAGCAATCAGTACAATAGCGTCAAGCAGAAGAGCAGCACCACCAAGAATGTGCTCCAGAAACACTACAATGAGATGAAGCAACCTAACAAGCCAGGTTTGTGTTTTAATCCACTGCGGGTAAAGAGAAGCAATTTTCAAAGGGCACTGGACAATTAAACAGCTTTTCCTCTTTGCATCGGTTTCAGCGTCAAGTAATCTCAGGTTAGACAGGCAGCCAAGCTGTCTCCACTTGGATTAGTTTCTCTAAATTAGGGGCAGGGAACCTTTTTCTTATCCGGGGGCCGCTCACACGTAGACAAAATCATTCGTGGGCCACACACACACTCGCTCACACTTGCTCTCACTCGTTCTCACACTCTCACACATCAACTTAAAGTAATTTTTCTTTTAGAGAGAGAATACAGAAACGTTCGACTCACCCGCTGTTTTAATGCGATGGCTGAATTTGAATATTATCTTGTTAAGTGTTATTATAGTAAATTAGCTGACACTTTTTTATCCAAAGCAAATTCATAACCCTGATGATAAATGCTATTTTGAAGACGCTACTGTCATAGGTCTATATTTTTAGAAATCTTGCTGCAGGCCAGATGAAATTGAGCAATGGGCTTGATTTGGCCCAGGGGCTGTAGTGTCCCCACCCCTGGTCTAAATGTATGAAGTTTCTTTCTAAAACTACTCATCTCTTCTGCATAACATACTTTTGCTCTTTTTTTTTCCCAAAAAAAAGGCCCTTCCTCACTTTTTTTTGGAAAAGACTTTTTTATACCTTTTTTGAAAAAAACAGATTGGAATTTCATCTGGGGTTTAGTGGGGTGGGAGGAGGTCGGTGCACTGGCAATCCTAACCTAAGAAGCTGGATGCTGTGCAGGCCTTGATTATCTCCACCAACACAAGGAGGTAAGGGGGAGTGTCCAGGACAATGGGAGACAACAGTCCCTGTGAATGCTTAAGATTGAGTGTTGCAAATTAAAACTGAATATCAGAGCATTTTAAAAAAAAATGTTGAACGTTGGAATTCTGAAATGAAGAGGGAACATGTTGGGTCCCGCTTGAAGACTAACCTGCCTTTCTATCCTGAATACTAATTGTCCTGCTGTTCACTTTCTAGCTTTTTTGTTTTTATTACAGCAGTTTGGCTGCCTGTCTTACAGCTGCAGGAATAGCATTTGTAGCAATGGTGTTAAAGCATTCACTAACACTGAGACTCAAACACTGACCGTAGAATAGGAGGGTCACTGGAAATTCTCCATGATCATATTGAACTACAAATATTATTAAAATGGTTACTTTCAATGCACATCAGTGTTTGCTCAAATCTGCAGGTTTGTAAGAACATAAGAAATAAGAGCAAGGGTAGACCTTAACGACCCCTTTAGCCTGCTCCGCTATTCAGAATGGTCATGGCTGAAGTTCTATATCAACCGCCTTCCCGGCCAATCCTCATATCCCTTAACTCCCTTTAGTATCCAAAAATCCATTGACCTCAGTCCTGAGTGTGCTCAATGACTGAGCATTTACAACTCTGTGGCAGACACTTCCAAAGGTTCACAACCCTTTGAGTGAAGAAATTTCTCTCTGTTCTAAATGGCCTGCCCCCTTATCCTGAGACCATGACCCCTCGTTCTAGACTCTCCATCCAAGGGAAACAGCCTCTCAGCATCTAACCTGTCGAGCCCTCAAAGAATTGTATATGTTTCATTGAGATCCCTTCTCTCATTTTTCTAAACTCCAGAGAATCCCTTCCTAACAGCAGTGTACATGCAGCAGGTGGATTGGCTCAAGTAGGTGGATCACCACCAGTTTCTCAAGGGAAATTAGAGACGGGCACCAAATGCTGGCCATGCCAGTGACACTCACATCCCATGAAAGAACGAATAAGAAAAAATAGGCCCATTCTACTCGATCTCTCCTCACAGGTCAGCCCTCTCTTCCCATGAATCAATCTAGTGGATTGTCTCTAAGGGAATTATACCCCTCCTTAGGTAAAGAGTCCAAAAACTATATACAGCGCTCCAGGTGTGGTATCCCAAAGCCTTGTATAATTACAGTAAGACTTCATTACTCTTATATTCAAACCCCTTGCAATAAAATCTAACATTTCATTTGCCTTCCTAATTGCTTGCTGCACCTGCCTGTTAACTTTCTGTGCATTGTGTACCAGAATCACCAAATTCCTCTGCATACCAACATTTGCTGGTTCTGGGTAAGGTCTGGAGTATTTCAGGCTGACTGTAGATGGCATTGACTTGGCTCGCTCACTAATTCAATTGATTTAGTTATTTTTCTTCTTGTTTCTTCACAGCGGTGAAGATCCCCCAGGTGCCCGTGTCAAGTAAGTAATATTTTCTCATTACACCAGTGGACAATACACAGTGCAGTTTTTTGACTTTTGCACTTTAGATTTATCTTAATAACAACGACTTGCAATTATGCAGCACCTTTTATCACAGGAAACCGTATCAAGGTGCTTCACAGGAATGTAGCTGAACAAATATTGGCACCAAGTCAAAGATGGAGACATTGAGATGGTGACTAAAAGCTTGGAAGTGGAGGTGGGATGTAAGGAGAGTCTTTAAGGAGGATAGAGAGATGAGGAGGTTTATGGAGGGGATTCCAGAACTTAGGGCCTAGATAGTTGAAGGCACTGCTGACAGTGGTGAGGAGAATGGAGTGGGGATGCACAAGGGATGGGTGTTTGAGGATCACATAGTTCTTGGAGGATTATTGAGCTGGAAGTTACAGAGTTAATGAAAGGTGAGGCCATGGAGTGATTGGAGGGTGAGATTGAAATTGAGGAGTACAGTTGACCAGGAGTAAACAAAGGTCATGGAGCACAGGGATGATGGGTGAGTGGTATGGGTGGGAGTTCTGGCTGAATTCAGTGTGGAAATTGAAAGATGGAAGGGTGGCCAGAAGAGTATTCGAACAATGTAAAATGGAAATAATAAAAGCATGCACAAGGGATTCAACAACAGATGGGCTTGAGGCAGAGGCAGAGATAGACAGTGTTATGGAGCTGGAAATAGATGGTCATTGTGATGAAGAGAACACAGGGGTCAGAAATTCAGCTCAGGGTCAAACACTATATGTTTGCAAGCATTCTGGTTCAACCTGAGACAGTGGCTAGAGAGGGGGATAGATTCAGGGACAAGTGAAATTGTTTCATGGCAGTAGCTGAAAACAATAGCCATGATCTTCCCAATGTTTAATTGAAAGGAAATTATGATTCACATTTTTATAAATGCTTACTGTTTCGAGAAGATAGTCTCTCAATTTATTCAGCATCTGCAGTGTTTTGCTTTTATCTTACAATTTATTCATGTCTGGGTAACCATTTATCACAAACTATGTACCGAGTGATTTCTTGAAATGATTGGTTTTTGGTAAATCTGGTCGATTGACGAAAATGAAATTTATCTCAACCCAGTTGAGCTTAGATTCCTTCCAGATTTTTAGGGTGTTGCCGATGTTATGACCCAAAATATTCTGCTCCTTCTGGTTGAAGTATGACTTCAGGTTGTGAATGATTTAAAGGATGGGGCAGCAAGCCTTAAATGTGAGTGAATTGATTCACCTGTCATCTCAGGTAAAATCAAAACTTAATCTATACAAACTACAAGGGTCTTTTGTAAAGTAAAGAAATGCATCATTGTTAAATTCAAATGTAGTTTTAACGAAAAGAATGGGCCTTCAGAGTAAACCATTTTCCTACAGCACTAGTTACAAAATGAATGTGGTAGCTGTGCCAACACATTCTCTATTCTAATCCTTTATGAGGTATTGGGAAGTAACAGTGTTTTAATGGGCATTATGTAAGTATCAGCTTTAGTTAGTATTAAAGGTACTGATTATAATTTACCAGTGATTCAGTGGTCACTTAGGAATTTCTTCCTTTGGCCAAATGGAAAAGATTGGGAAGTGATCCAAATCCCCTTCTATAGACTAGAGCCACATATCAACTGTGTGAACTACAGATTCAGGACTATCGAAGCTGAGTATTGTCAATCATATTTGAATTTGCTTTAGCTTCACTTTAGTTCCTTTGATGAATGGGATTAAATGTTCTCCAGGTGTTTGCCACAAGGTTTCTTCCCCCTCCCACAAAAACACTGACATCCTATAATGTTTTGATGCACCTTACCTGTTGAGGTCAAAGACAGAATGAAGTAGGTGAAATCTTAATGGACTAGATTATTGGGAAGAAACTGGTATTAATGAGCAAAACCGCCAGAGAAGAACTGGCATTAACCAACTGAGCTGAGACTGTAAAAATTGAGATGGTTTGAAGTGGGTTGCATCATATTCAGAAAGTGGGGAAGTAACAGAGAGATTGATGCGGCAAATCTCTAAGTTTAACATTCTAACTGTATTTCGTTACACGTGGTCAGATTCCCAAGATACCCTATGCCTGAAACTGCTGTCAGACTTGGATAAAATTCAGAACAGTGTGACCAAACAGGAGAAGGCAATTCAGTCCTGTACACGGCCGCCACTGGAGCACAAAAAGCCTATCCAGGACAGCAAAGAGCGCATTCAGGACCTAAAGGTAAACTCAGTTGTTGGAATTAACGATAAAGAGAGAACTTGCATATTTATAGCAATTTTTCATAACCCCCAGGATGGCCAGAAACATAGCTAACAAACTACTTTCACAATGTAGTATTGTAGAAAAAGCAGCAGCCAGTTTGCATAATGGAATTGGGATAATTGACGAGATCGTCTGTTTTGGTGTTGTTAGTTGAGGGATAAATGTTGGCAAGCACACAAGAAGCACTCAAATATTGCGATGTGATCTTGTGAGAGGGCGGACATATATTACTCAAAAGACAACACCTTGCAATAATGTAACACTGAATGATCTGCCTGGATCATGCACTTAAATCATAGAGTAAAGCTTGAACTTACAATCTTCTGACTCAGAGGCAAGACTGCTACCACTGAGCCAAAGCTGATTCGCATAAATTATGCGTTCTGTTGGGATGTGTGGGACTAGGGCCGGGATTTTTTCCAGCCCCATCGTGGCAGAACCCACCATGGGACTTTTGGCGGAACCGGACAACCCCATTGGCGGACGGGGTCGGGAAATCCCGCCCTAGGTGTAAATCAATGACCGTTTCTTCTCGTCAACATGAATTGTCAGGGATGAGTGCCGTTGAGATACTCACAGCCATTAATGTTCTGATGCCAATATCATACAACCAATTTTTAAGGTGGGGCGGGAAAAGGTTCAGTCACTTCCTAAACTTTTTTAAAAATTCATTCATGGGATGTGGGTGTCGTGTCGCTGGCTGGGCCAGCATTTATTGCCCATCCCCAATTGCCCTTGAGAAGGTGGCGGTGAGCCGCCTTCTTGAACAGCTGCAGTCCATGTGATGTAGGTACAGCCACCGTGCTGTTAGGGAGGGAGTTCCAGGATTTTGACCCAGCGACAGTGAAGAAATGGCCGATATATTTCCAAGTCAGGATGGTGAGGGACTTGGAGGGGAACTTCCAGGTGGTGGTGTTCCCATGTGTCTGCTGCCCCCCTCCTTCTAGATGGTAGAGGTCATGGGTTTGGAAGGTGCAGTCTAAGGAGCCTTGGTGAATTCCTGCAGTGCATCTTGTGTATGGTGCACACTGCTGCCACTGTGCATTGGTGGAGGGAGTGAAGATTTGTAGAGAGGGTGCCAATCAAGCGGGCTGCTTTGTCCTGGATGATGTCGAGCTTCTTGATTGTTTAGAAATAGTGATCACTGGATCACTTGGTGCATTTAAACTCAAATTATAAAGAAAAATATTGTGGTTTACAAATACAAAATCCAATTTTAGTTACTTATTTTAAAAATCTTGTAGATATTTTATGCTGGTCTGGTCATATTGCTGAATGCTTGGACAAGTTATCTTGTGTTTGCCATCACGTTAAACTTGATGATTCAGTAGAGGAGACACCTCTTGACCAAGTGCTGTGCAAGTTGTTACATACAAACATACGAATTAGGAACAGGAGTAGGCCATTCTACTCCTCGAGCCTGCTCTGCCATTCAATAAGATCATGGCTGATCTGATTGTGGCCTCAACTCCACATTCCCACCTACCCCTGATAACCTTTGACTCCCTAGTTTGTTGGTCTATTAGAAAGCTCTCTGATTGTTTGGTGGCTCACTGTTGAATGGACAGTTAGCTCACTGTACTATCTTCACAAATCCTTGAGTGTTACAGCATCATCGATGGGCGTTAGTGACCCCTCATTGACCTAGGCCAGCCTACCTCCCTGCTAAAAGGAAACCTGCTGTGTGCTAAGTAGTTTTGGTGAAAGTTAGATGGATTTTAGAAGTTTGTTTTTTATTGCTGCTGTTGTTGGAAAGAATAGGTCATTTTAAACGGACAAACACTTTTTTTTTTGAAATGCAAATAATATTGAACCTGCTCTTTTTAAAATCTTTTTCCTGCCTAGAACATCAGTGGTTCCATCAGCCAAATTGAAATAGCAAAGATGTCGAAGGAAAGAGAATGCCAGGGTTTTCTTTCACAGTACCCACAAGTCGCTGGTGCACCTCAGCTTCGCACCAAACTGGACGACACAAACAACAAGTTTGACCAGGTCAGCCTCCTGCTCAACTGCTCTGAGGAGAAGTAAGTAACATTAACCTTTTACATTGTGGGAATTTTCATAGCATAGGGGACAGACCCTGAAGCACAACCTCAGAGTTAGTTAGAGCCCGAGGATGATTGCATAACATAATCTCTCTTCAGGGAAATCCGGGGAGAGAGAGCTCCATGTTGGGTAGGAATAACCCAAGTGAAAATTTTCAGGCCCTGCCAAATCTGGATACTGTGGGCTCTAGGGCAGTTACGAAAAGGATTCCGTCTAACTAACCTTTTTTTTAAATTTGTTTACAAGGACACACTGGGTGTAAAACAGGCAATAACAAGTCTGCAGCCCACTGTGCACCCGCTCAGTTTCCTTTCTCATTGAAATCATGATAAAAATTGCAAAGTACCTCCCAGCCTTTTTCCCCTCCCTTAAAAAAAAAATGGTACGTTACTGTATTATAGGTTGGCTGAAGTTAACTTCTTCTGCATTTGGTACAATCAAACATGTTCATTTAGTATGTATACCTGCTTATATTTGAACCAGTGTTGTCGCTCACATCTGCAGGATCAATTCGCCAATATCCTGCTTGTATCTTAGAATCATAGAAGGGTTACAGCACAGAAGGATCCCAGGTTGCAGGGTCTGGGCGATAGTGCTGCAGCCCTGTCTCAAACGTATGATCCCGTTGAGCAATGCTCCTGCTGAGAGGGTGAAATTGGTGAATTCATCCAGATATGTACTGCATGCTTAGCTTTTCGCTTACCTTTGTACTTGATGCTGGTTTTTGCTTTTGTTATGTGAGCCTTTGCCCCAGATTCAATGACTGACAGGCACACTAACATATGCAAATCTCCCCAGGGCTCAGGCTGCTAACAAGTTGGAGAACACCCTCCAGAAAGCCAGAAACACTTTGTCAGAATATGAAAACAAATTGCTAAAGGATCAGACTGTTCCGGATAGTACCTGGGGACTGGATACCAAGAAGCAGGAGCTTGAAGTGAGTGCTATCTCCTAAAGTACAATGCTCAAATACAACATAGCCCCTGATGGGCTGCTCTGCAAAGGAGTTTAAACCCAGGAAAGAGCCTTTCTAACCCCCTTTTAGTCACCTGTAATATGACCAATCTCTTTATTGCCATCCCTCAAATCAATCCAAAAGCACTCTGTTTGGCACCCATCTCAATTTAAATCCTTGTGTTTTAGTGCTTCTAATTAATGCCACTAATTGTTGTCCTCCCTTCTACCTTCTCTATCCTTCCTGAGAATGTTTTAAGGTTTAAAAAGGTACATTTGTCGACCCTGATCCAGCTGCAGCATGTTTCAGTTACTGCTGTTATGCTATCACTGTCTGCTTTCATCAATGATTCTAGCTCCCAATTTAATTTCCTTTTGCCCTGGATGGGGAGGTCTTGTGGCTCAGTGGGTAGCGACCCTACCTCTGGGCCAGAAGCTCCTGGTTCAAGTCCCACTTCATGACCTGACGGCCAAGGAAGGTGCATTCATAACATGGCCCAGCAAGCTGATTTATCAGCCTGTAAATCCTTCCAATATGCCCGATGGCAGGCAGAGAGAGTTTCTTGGTCAGCCAGGCTGCAGAAGGCAACAGCAAACCACTGCAGTACTTTGCTGAACATAATCATCAACCAGTCCAATGGAAGTCAATGTCCTGTTAGGGCATGGTAGCTGGAGGAGGGTAATTTGGGCGTTAATATAAATACACTGACTGATTTTGATCTGCAATTTTTCCTTTATTGCTTTCCCACATCCTAATATTTTATAAAAGCAAAAAATTGCGGATGCTGGAAATCCAAAACGGGAACAAAAGTACCTGGAAAAGCTCAGCAGGTCTGGCATCATCTGCTGAGAGAAGCACAGTTAACGTTTCAAGTCCGAATGACCCTTCAACAGAACTAAGTAAAATTATAAAAGAGGTGAAATATAAACTGGTTTAAGGGGTGTGGGACAAGTAGAGCTGGATTAAGGGCCAGTGATAGGTGGAGATAACCAAAAGATGTCACAGACAAAAGGACAAAGAGGTGTTGAAGGTGGTGATATTATCTAAGGAATGTGCTAATTAAGGGTAGAAAGCAGGACGAGGAAGGTACAGATAGCCCTGGTGGGGGTGGGGTGGGGGGAAGGAATTGAAAAAGGCTAAAAGGTCATTTTATCTCTACCTTTCGGCCTTTTTTGATTCCTTCACCCCACCCCACCCCCACCAGGGCTATCTGTACCTTGCTTGTCCTGCTTTCTATCCTTAATTAGCACATTCCTTTAGATAATATCACCACCTTCAACACCTCTTTGTCCTTTTGTCTGTGACATCTTTTGGCAATCTCCACCTATCACTGGCCCTTTATCCAGCTCTACTTGTCCTACACCCCTTAAACCAGTTTATATTTCACCTCTTTTCTATTTTTACTTAGTTCTGCTGAAGGGTCATACGGATTTGAAACGTTAACTGTGCTCCTCTCTGCAGATGCTGCCAGACCTGAGTTTTTCCAGGTATTTTTGTTTTTGTTCCTAATATTTTATTTTCATTTTCAGCCTCTTGTCCCGTTTGTCATGTTTCAAGCTTTCAGTTTCCTTATTGTACACGCACCAAGAACTTAATTTCCCTTCCAAAATTAATCCAGACTAATTACTTGGAGACTGGCTGGCTTCTGCTATACGAGACTTAATGCTGCGTAATTATGTCAACACTTCAGGTTTAAACTAGGGTTAAGGAATGGGAGCGGTGTCACAGGTAGGAAAAACATTTCCTGACCTATCATTGTACTTTGGTTCTTTTATATAATCCAGTATTTTTCTTTTCTAATAGGCCATGCGCTCAGAGCTCAAATCCAAGAAACCAATTCTACAGGAGGCTGAGCAGAATTTGAATACTGTGAAGAGAACCTGCAATGTGCTGACTGACAATTTTCAGGAGCATTGCCCAGATGTCGAGCGACAGGCTGCCGAGGTCAAGAAGCTCAACCAACGCTATGACAACCTCAACAAGCAACTGGACATCCGGTTGGTCTCCAGTTTTCCCCCCTGCACTGTTGTATCTCAATAATCAGGCTTGCTGGCAATTGATCTGAGGCTTGAACAAAGTGCAGAAACAGCACCGATCGCGACCTCAGCACACCACTAAGACCTTTGCTGCCCACAAAGTATTTCTGAAGTGTAACCACTCTGGTATTGTAGGAAACTCAGCAGCCAGTTTGTGCAAAGCAAGATCCCATGAACAGCCATGTGAAAATGGCCAGATAATCTGTTTCTTTGAGGGATAAGTAATGGCCAGGGCACTGGGGATAATTTCCCTGCTCTTCTTTGAAATAGCGCCATGGGATCCATTATGGACAGTATGTTGGTCCAGTGTTTCATCAAAATATAGCATCTCTGATGATGCAGCACTCCCTCAGTACTGCACTGGAGTGTCAGCATACATTATGTGCTCCTTAATAGAAGCAGTCAGTACCAAGTGGTGAACATCCTGTTAATGGCAATGTGTGCTTTAAAAAAATACTTAGCAAATCTGGACAGATTTCTATACTTAAGTATACTTTAATTGGGATGATTGGACATGAGGGAACATTTTAATCCCATTACTGTCATGGGCTGCAATATAGTCAAATGCCAATTAACAGCTAAGGACAGAGACCATTGTTATTTTGTTGTCACCTCTCCCTCTTCCTCTTCATTTTGCATCCTTAGAGGAAGTTGCATGCAGGACCCAGCCTGTATTTGGCAAATTATTTTTGTAGCACCATGACTAACATTTCTGCTGACTACACTTTTTTCAAATGTAAACTTAATGACGGAGCTTCATCATGGGATGGGTGGGGCCGGAGGTGGTTGGAGGCTGGTGGGGGGTAGGGAGGAGAGTGGATTTGAACCCACGATCAGATCAGCCACGATCTTATTGAATGGTGGGGCAGGCTTGAGGGGCCGAATGGCCTAATCCGACTCCAATCTCTTGTGTTCTTATTACGTGGAGTAGTTGACAGATCTGGTTTTAAAACTTTACTTTAAGTGCCATTTTCTCATTACTTCTTTAATGAGTTAATTCAGAAGAAATAAATATAGTTAATAGTGTATTGTGATCCCTTCATGTTCTTGTTCTCCATTAAACAGGTCTGAAAGTCTACAGAAGGCCAAGAACGCATACACGGATTTCCGGAGTGGCAGTGATGCTTTAGACAGCTGGCTCTCCAATGTACCTAACTACGAACCTCGGGAAACGGATAGTGCTAAAACTATTGACAATAAACTGAAGAATCAAATGGTACAGAGCTGGATCAGTGTGTAACTGCACATATACTTGAATAATTTTCAACTAATATCAATGTTGGATAGTGAAAATATTTCAGAATCTTTATTCACTTCAGTTTCTATTTCAATTGTAAGAGAAATGCAAAAACAATTCGGCTTGATGGCTCCGGGTACAATTCCTGTAGTTGTACATTCAAATATTGAAGCATTTAAAGACCAGGAAGTTGTTATATAGAATTGGATTCTTAATGATTTCACAACATATGTTTTGGAGAAACTTAGTTGGAAAATTTGATCAGAAGGGGAATGGAACATCAGAGACTCTGATTTGAGGGGTTTCCTCTTTCACACACAGTTTATTTTGAAAACAAATCCTAGCACACAGCTTATTAAGTCTCTCAGTTAATGAAGGCAATAATTTATAGTTGGTGTCCAGTGAGTTGTATTATTCTTTGTGTTAACCTTAATTTTATTCTCCCCTTTTTAACAGCGTGTTTTAACGGATATTACCAACAAGGAGCCCGAACTTGCAAAAGTATCCAATAATGCACAGCAATATCAACAGGCAGCTAAGGTATGAAAATAAATAGAAAACTGATGTTTGATGGCTGCAAATATTGGGCCTGTTGTTTGGAATCTTAGTTACTTCTTATCGTCAGTAGATTATGCACAACGCGCATTATCTTTTCCCCGAGTCTGAAACTAGACGAGGGTCAGGATATGGCTGAGGCAGTGGGTGGGATCATGGGTTTAATCCAGACTTTCCATTTGATGGTTTCCAGAACATAGGATACAGATGGGGGAGGTGGTGGTATAGTGGTATTATCACTGAACTAGTGTTCCAGAGACCCAGGATAATGCTCTGGGGACCAGGGTTCAAATTCCACCACAGCAGATGGTGAAATTTGAATTCAGTAAAAATCTGGAATTAAAAGTCTAATGATGACCATGAAACCATTGCTGGTTGTCGTAAAAACCCATCTGGTTCACTAATAGGGAAGGAAATCTTCCGTCCTGTGACTCCAGGCCCCATCAATGTGGTTGACTTTTAAATGCCTGCTGAGCAAGAGTAATTAGGGATGGGCAATAAATGCTGGCCCAGCCAGTGATGCCTATGTCCTAGGAATGAATTTAAAAAAAAAAGCTGCAGGGGGAGAATTGATTTATTGGTCTAGAAATTTGCTCACACACCATCTTATTTTGGACTTAAGTAGTTTCAAGCCCTCAATGCGGTGGGCAGGGAGTGTGCAGTCTTTGTGAAAGAGGGGTGCAGCTCTCTTCAATATGGGGTGATCCAATCATGGGTACTCCCAAATTTCTAGGCCATGGACATTTGATTCATAATGGCTTCATAATTTTCTGGGAGGGTTATTCAATTCTTCACAATTAACAAATGCAAGAAGGAATATCATTCGCACACTTTTTTCTTCCCCCTTTCTAAAATTTCTGTCTTGGTCTCTGATCACAGGATTACGAACTTGAGGCTGAGATGTTTAAATCACTGATCAACCCAGATGATGCACAAGTGACCTCCAAAAAACCAAAATTCACATCACCAGCTAACAAGATTAAAGACGAGGTAATTATTTTAGGATATTGCCTGTGTATCAAAAATATACTTCATGTGGAAACCCTGATGCAAACTGTATTGATTGAATTGCTTAAATTGTATATTTAATAATTGGAGATAGAAACGGAATAGACAGTTTATTCTCAGGTATGGCAACTGAAGGTATTTTAAATTGGTTAGTGCTTATGCATTAAGCTGTGTTTAGTATCACAGTATCACAACATCTTTACACTGCAGGAGGAGGCCATTCAGCCCACTGAGTCTGCACCTGGCCCTCTGAAAGAGCATTCCACCTAGTCCCACTCCCCTGCTTTATCCTCGTAACCTTGCACATTCTCTCTTTTCAGGTAGCAATCCAATTCCCTTTTGAATACCTCGATCGAATCTGCCTCCACTACCCTTTTCAGGAAGTTTGTTCCAGGCTCCAACCGCCCTCTGGGTGAAAAATATTTTCCTCATTTACTCCTTTTGCCAATTATTTTGAATGAATGTGTGCCCTCTAGTTCTTGATGTTCTCTTGAGCGGGAACAGTTTCTCACTATTTACCCTGTCCATAGCCCTCAGGATCATGAATACCTCTATCAAGTCTCCTCTGAGCCGCCTTTTCTCCAAGGAAAACAGTCCCAACCCCTCCAACCTATCCTCATAGCTACAGTCCTACAGTTTTATAGTGAGTTATTTCTGGAAATGAAAAGCATCAGTAGAAAATTGTGTTTTGTGGTCACAAAAAAAAACTGCAACAGAAAAAATCGACAGGCACTTGGAGAGGTTTGAGTTTACTTAAGGAGTTTAATTAAGCTTAATTAATTAACCCAGCATGGATTTGTAAAAGGCAGATCGTACTCGACTAAACTAATTGGCCTGGGTCTTCCGTGGAGCAGCAGCCAAGGTCAGGCTGCCACTCTGCCCCAACGTATCCATGCCCGGACGCTGCTCTGCATTTCTTACTGGGTTTTCCAAGCCCGGCTTCTCCAAAATGTGGACCACCGTGTCCCTGGGAGGATTCCATCCCAACGCAGTAGCATCGGGGGCCAAGACAGCTCATGCCCCCTTTTTCACTGCACTAGCTGCCGAATGGTAAGTTTAAAGGCCCATTGTGAATGTTAGTGAACGCGTGAGTGGATGAATATGTGAATGGGTAGGTGGGTGAGATGACAGGAGGGTAGGGTGGCAGCAAGGTAGGGTGGCCGATGGGTTGAGGGGTACTTGGGTCAGTTTGGGAGGGATAGTCAGATTGGGGGCTAGTCGGGTCAGGTCAGTGGGTTAGACAAGTGGTGGGGGGGGCATTTGGGGTTGGCGGGGTGTCAGAGGGGTAGTCGGAGGGCCAGTTTGAGTGTTTTGGGGGGGGGTCAATTCTGTACTTATCCAGGAGTTACACTAGATTTTAATCTGTCTAACACTTCCTGGGTAACTATCCAGGTAAGTACCATGGAACTATCTGTAGTCTTTGACTCTAACTCAGAATCACAAACATTCGCTGAGGGTTTAGGGAAGCAGAGGAATTGCCCTTCAGAAGTTCAAGCTTCCCAGGAAATTTCCATGGAGCTCAGCGTGTCAGGACTTCTGCAGAGTCCCAACACGAACCCAGGGTTGTCCATCTGGTCTCCAATGATCCAGAGACCAGAAGATCTGGGCCATTGAATTTTTTGATGAAGCAACAGAGAAGGTTAATGAAGGGAATGCAGTGGATGTTGCCTATGTGGATTTTAAGAAAGCATTTGACAAAGGTCAAATAAAAGGTTGATTAACAAAATTGAGGTTCTTGGAATAGAAGGGTCAATGTCCAATTGGATATAAAGTTGACTAAAGGACAGAAAATAGCGAGTTGTAAGTGTTTGTTTTTCAGACAGGAGGTTGGTAGACATTGGAGTTCCCCCAGGGTCACTGCCAGGACCACTGCTTTTTTTTTGTTATATATAAAAGACTTCGATCTTGGAATACAGAGTAGAATTTCAAAATTTGCCAATGATTCTAAACTTGGAGGAATAGTAAATAGTAAGGATGATACAAATCACCTGCAACATGACATAGATAGGCTAGCAGAATGGGCAGGCAAGTGGCAGATGGAATTTAATATAGAAAAGTTGTGAGGCGATGCATTTTTGTGGAAGGGATGGGGAGAGGTAGTATAGACTTAATGACAAAATCCTGAAGAGTGTGCAAGAACAGAGAGACCTGCAGGTGCACGTACGTCGATCTTTGAAGGTTGCAGAACATTTTGAGAGAGTGATTAGCAAAGCATATGGGATCTTGAGCTTCATAATTAGAAGCGTTGAGTATAAAAGATGAAAAGTTAGGCTGAACCTTTGTAGAGCCCTGGTTTGGCTCTAGCTGAACTCTTTTTTTATGTCCTGTTCTGGTCACCACGCTTTAGGAACGATGTGAGGGTGCCTGAGATTGTGCAGAAGAGATTTACCAGAATGGTTCCCAGAATGGGGGGGGTTTAGTTAAAAGGTTAGGTTGGAAAAGCTGGGCTTGTTCTCCTTGGAGCAAAAGAGATTGTTGAAGTTGGGGAGCTTCTTATGGTGTTGCTCATACTGAATTGTAATGCTATTTAATGCACAATGTATTATGTTGCTGGTAAGATGTAGCTGTGTTTATCTTGGCCTGTCACTTAACGCCACAGATTGCTACAAATAGGTTAGCTACAGACTGGGAGGAGCTTCTGAATTCCCCCAGCTCCAAGTCTGAAGAAACCAACAGGAAGTAACTTTTTAAAAACAATGTATTGTAATGAACTCAGTATTTTAAAATATACTTCATATAGCTGGGGAATTTAGAACACAGAGTCAAACATTGGAATGAAAGATTTCTTCACTCAAGTGGTTATGAATCTCAGGAAATTCCGAACCCAGGGAGCTGTGGATGCTCAGATGAATATATTCAAGACAGCGGTCGATAGATTTTTGGAAACAAAGGGAATTAAGAGATATGGGATAGTACAGGAAGGTGGAGTTGAGTTGGAAGATCAGCCATGATCTTGTTGAATGGCGGAACTGGCTCCTGGGACTGACTGGATTACTCCAGCTCCTCCTACTTATGTTCTGATATGACATTTTATAAGTTAGCATTCATGCCAGCCTTCTTCTAGAATGCAGCCTGTATTATATCAGCAGAGCTGTTTCTTATAACTAAGAAAGTGTCTGACTGTTTGTATATCTGACTACTAAGAAAATGTTGTGTTGTCAATCCACAGGAAACTGCCTTAGCCACCAAATTTATAGCAGTGAAATCTGTGAACGATCAACGCATGCGGAACTTAGAGTTTGCACAAGGCTTGTTGAAACAGGTAACAGTTCTTGTTAATACATGAAAAAGATGAATGAAAATTGATGGTGCAAAAATCCACAACTTCCTACATTGATTACTAAAGTTGATATTAGACTGAAGAGTTTGCCAAAAATGTCCTCCAGAATCATCATCCATCAAAAAGGCACTAGTGTCTAATATTCCATGAAATACACAATTGGAGTCAGTATAAAATATGCCTTGAGCTCATTATATTAAATTAAAAAAAAAAAATTACTTCTTAACATTTCTGTAGTTTAAAAACCATAGCTGACCTTTTCTTTCCTTTGTAGCAACCAGAAATGGAACAGGTCCAGCAACAGGTTCAATCAAGAAACTATGCTGCGGCGCCTAATGATTCCTTCAGGCATGATAAGCAATTGAAAGATGAGATGCAACGCAGGCAAGAAATGGAGAATGAAGTTAAGAAAGTACAGCAAGAAATTGCAGCCCTGGAAGGTCAAAAGCTCAAGGGGTCATTGGTCAAGAAAGAGGTCGTCAAAAAGATTGCTGACCCGCAGCTAGATGAGGAGATGCATAGGGTTGAGGTGGCATTAGCAGATGAACAGTTGCAAAGCAAATCCTTAGACAATGAGCTGGAGGTCTTGCGCCGTAAGCTACTTTCTCTGGAGCAAGGAAAGAAAGACCCTGCCAAGCAATACGTGGTCAAGGAGGTTCTTCGAATTGAGCAAGACAAGGATCAGGAAAATGAGATACTGAGACTGAAGGAAGAGCTTGAAGGGATCAAAAGGCAAAAGGCGACAAAGCAAAGTGAAATTTTGCTGCTTCAGAAACGTCTCCACGTTTTGACCGAAGAGAAAAGCAAGGAGCATGAAAAGATCACAGAAAAGGAGGTGTTCAAAGTAAAAAATGATCCACGGTTAGAGACAGAGTTTAAACACCTCCAGGATAACAAGCAACATGAAAACCTCTTACGGCAGCAGAAAGAGGAGGAGTTAAGTGTGCTTCAGGAAAAGCTGCTGCGACTGGAAACGGAAAAAGCCAAGGAGGAGGAGAAAGTGACAGTGAAGGAAGTGCTGAAGATGGAGAAAGATGTGAATTTGGAGAGAGAGGTTAATAATCTTCGACTCCAACATGAAGATGAAATGGCCAAAAAACGTTCCCATGATCGAGAGATTACTGATCTTGTGAAAAGGATCAAGATTCTTGAAGAAGAAAAGGCAAAACCTGTTGTTCAAGAGAAGGTGCGCGAGATTGTCCGACCTGATCCGAATGCTGAAACTCAGGTGGCTAACCTGAGGACCGATCTGATTGAGCAGCAGAGAAGATACAAAGATGCTGAACAGCAGCTGAAGAGTATCCATGATGAAATCACACATTTAAAAGACAAAGGTCCAGAAGTTGAGATAAAGGACAACATAAAAGAAGTCACAAAGTACAAACCAGATCCTGAAACTGAGCAGGAATTGGAGAGACTAAGAGACGAGGTAGTGGACAAATCACGACAAGTGGAAAGAGCTGAGGTAGAAATAAGTCAGTTAGAAAAAGAGATTGTGATGTTGAAGAATAGTAAACCTCAAGTTCAAACAAAGGAAGTTGTCAATGAGGTCCTTCAGTACCGTGAAAATCCAAAGACCAAAGAGGAAGTGACATTCCTTAAGGCCAAACTAACAGAAGAACAGAAAAAACAACTGGAGCAAGAGAGAGAAAGAACATTACATGAGGAAAACATCCAGCTGAAGAAGAAAGATCTGGCAGAAGTAAGAGAGAAAGTGGTGCACCAAGAGGTGGTGAAGGTAGAACAAGATCCAGCCTTAAAGGCAGAATGTGGTACATTGGCAAGCGAAATTGAGCAGGAAAGGAGGCAGAAGGAAAATTTGAAAGCCCAGATCCATACGTTGCAACTTCGAAAATCTGACTTGGAGGAACAGCTGCAAGAGCTTGAGGCAGAGAGGCAGTCTCGGCGAAATGCTGAGCTGGAGGTCAAGAGATTAAGAATAAAGCTCACTGACCTTGAGAAGAAAGAGAAGGAGGTCCGAGATAAAGTGACAGTAAAGCAAAAGGTGGTTCTGCAGCAAGATCCTATGCAAGAGAAAGAAGTTTCGCTGCTCAAATTGCATGTGGAAGATGAAAAAATAAATCGAAATGCACTTGAAAATAACCTCCAGGCCCTAAAACTTAGACAGATAGAACTTGAAACAACGAAAGTCAAAGAAAAAAATATTGTTACAGAGAAAGTCCAAGTAGAGAGAGACCCTGAGACAGAGTTGGAAGTTGAACGCCTTCGGAAAAATTTGGAGGAAGAGGGAAAACTGAAGCATGAGCTGCAGAATGAACTTGACCACCTGAACGCTAAACTGTCAGACTCTGAATTCAAGGACACAAGGGGTCAGAAGGACTTGGAGCATTTGAGAGAGGAGAATAACAAACTACAGAGGGAAAACCAAAATCTGGTAAATGAATGCAGACGACTGCAATCTGACATCCAGGTAACCATTCAACAAACCCAAGAAGTCAAATCAGAAAAGTCAATGTCACCTGCTGGTAACTCAGGCATTATGGAGTCACAGTTAGCATCCCTACAAAGGGAGTTGGATGATCTAAAACGGACAACAACATCCAAGGATAATGAAATTTCAAAATTGGAGAAGCAATTAGCGGCAATGAAAACAAAGAGAGAACAGCGGGAGAACAGTTTAAAGCGTCACATCGTAGTAATAGATCCAGATACTGGCAAAGAAATGTCCCCACAAGAGGCCTATAGGCTTGGCCTCATCGACTGGAACATGTTTATCAATCTTCAAAGTCAGGAATGTGACTGGGAGGAGATAACAGTGAAAGGTCCTTCTGGAACTTCCTCAGTTCTCCATGACAGAAAATCTGGGGAGAAGTATTCCATTGATAAGGCTTTACAGAAGGGAAAGATTACCGACAAACAGTTTAAACAGTACATCAATAAGGAAATTCCCATCCATGAATTTGCAGTCCTGGTGTCAGGAAAATCTGAAGAGACACATTCGCCATCTCCAGCAGTGTTCAACAACATCAGTAAAGCAGATAATTATCATCCAAATACTTCCACCAGCTCTAGCCAACAACATTCCTTCTCTTCGACTGAACCAAAACAGCAGCCAATTGGAGGTATATTTGACGTAGACACAGATCGGAAAATGTCCATCACCAATGCAGCTAACCGAAATCTCATTGACACAGACACCACTCTGAGGCTTCTCGAAGCCCAAGCTGCAACTGGGGGAATTATCTACCTGGATGATGGCAGTAAATATGATGTGAAGAAGGCTGCAGAGCTTGGCCTGATCGATGGTGCACTTGTACAGAAGCTATCCAATGCCGAGGGCGCTTACAAAGGTATTGAGGATCCTAAAACCAAGAAACTGCTTTCAGCTGCGAAGGCAGCAGAACGTGGCTGGCTTTACCCCGAGGCTGCAGAGCGGTATTTGGAAGCACAATACCTAACCGGAGGTCTGATTGATCCTGAAACATCTGAGAAAACTTCACTAACAAGAGCAAAATCATCTGGTCTAATAGATGAAAGTATGGCCCAAAAACTCAAAGATGAGAGCTCTTATCCTAAAGATCTGGTGGATCCGATTAGCAAACATCACATTAACTACAAGGAAGCTTTGGATATATCCATTGTTGACCAGCAAACTGGGCTGCCGCTGCTACCTGTCTCCTCCAGGTCTTCCTAATCCCTTTTCCTTCAAGCAAAGGCCAGAGCACAATCAACTACAGCTATCAACATATGGACCCACTCGAAAACAGAAGAACACTGCATTGGAACTATTGGATGAAACAAGTTGAATTTATTTGGGTTGGGGGCAAGCTACCTGAATTTATGCCAATGTTAATGTAAGCAGCTATTACTACTATTTCAATTTTTTTTCCAGAAGCTTTTATATCGTAAAGGACATTTCTTTCTAATTTTTTGCTGTAGGTGTATTAAATGCAGCTAACGTATGTAAAAAGAAGAAATTAAATTGGCCCATGTCACAGTTGAACCTTGTTGGCAAATATTACACACAAGTTGGTCCCTGTTCTGCGCATGCATTTGCTGGTGTGAAGTCCCTATCCACCCCACCTAATGCTTGGAAGGAGTTTCTTCAGTTTTCATTGCTGGGGTGGGCTTCTAATCGCTTGTGTACGAGCTGCACTGCCCTAGCCAGGCCTGACTGGATCCAGCCTTGTGGTTCCCCCAAGGAGCAATGGAGCTGAAGAAATGATTCATCTACAGTTTTCAGCTCCCAAAGGAGTCACTTAGCTTTCAGGCAGGGTTATTGGTCTCATCCAGTCTGAAGGTCAGTTACTATAGTCTGGTAAAGCATCAGGGCCTTTCGGAAGACCTTCATGGGTGTGAGCTCCACCGAGGCTTTTCAAGGCTGGGAAGAGAATTCGTTGAGGAAACCATTGATATAACGGGGACCAGGCAGAAGATTTACCCGTGGTGCTACCCCCAGTGGAATTTCAAAAGCCAGGGCAGAATTTCATCAGAGGCAGATTCCACCCTAAACTCCGACTCCCCACTCGGCCGATATCAAGTTTTTCCATTTTCTGCTCCAGGACTTTTGAGGCCTTTAACTTTTGCGCTAAGCTTATTAAGAAAGTTAAAGCAAATCTAGAAAAGAGATTTTATGACATGATGCTCCACCCCAGAAAACCCTTTTACACAATATGTTGTATTGGACACCGAAGAGAAACAAACACCGCTTTTCGTTTCCAAAAGAGGTTTGTTTTTGCCCACAAGAAATTAAAGAATTTAACAATGATGAGCCGAGTCTGCAAGACCCAAAAACCAAATGGGGAACAAAAAAACTTGAGCAAATTTATTCATTCTGTTTTAGGAATCAAAGATGCTTTCATATGGGAGAATGCAGCAGAACAAGAATATATGAATAAGTGAGTTTGATTGGAAGGCCTCAAACCTGAATTTCATTTTCCAAGGGATGAAATATTGTGGTCTAACTCTGCTTTAAAAATAACCCCATCACAGAGAATGGAAGTGACAAGCAATTTTTGTAGTCCTTTTTGTAAGAACAACATTTCGGTGTACTATAACTTGCATTTATGGTATCTTTTCTTTCAGGGAATAGAATAATTGAAAGGGATCTGTTTATTTATATTAGAGAAATTAAAAAAAAAATCTGTTCTACTGCCTGTCTCTGTTACTGGAGCTTTTGTTAGTATTTGCAAATACTATGCCAACATTTTTCTAACACATAACCAAGTGCTACGTGTGTAATCAGTGCAATCTGGCATGCTTTTTATTCTTCCCTCATGAACATTTTCTTTTTAAGTTATTTGATCTTGGGATGTGAGCATCACCGGCTAGACCAGCATTTATTGCCCATCCCCAAGGGCCCTTGAGAAGATTGTGGTGAGTTATCTTCTTGAACCATCCACAGTGCTGTTAGGGAGGGAGTTTTAGGGTTTTGACCTAGAGACTGTGAAGGAGCGACAATATATTTCCAAGTCTCGATAGTGAATGGCTTGGAGGGGATCCTCCAAGCAGTGGTGTTCCCAAGTGTCTGCTGCCTCTTTTTTTTTAAAAAAAAACTTTATCTGAAACCTGCCCTTTCACTTTTCTTCCAGTCTTAAAGTACAATAAATTAAGTAGAGATTGAAGAGAAATATCTCAAAATTTGCTAAACTAAATGCTACTGTTATAGCCTGGGAAACTTGACACTGTACATACTCAGACGGCAGCATCAACCTTCAGCTCAAAGAAGCACAACTTTTGGTCAAAAATATCACGTTTGAGCCCAGACTGTTAGGAGAGATCAAATTTTCAAATAAAAATGTTATTGAAAGAGAGAATTTGCATTTATGCCATGAACTCAGGATGTACCAAAGTGTTTCACAACCATTTAAGTGCTTGGAAATGTAGTCACGATTGTAAAGTAAGGGAAACACAACGGCTAACTTACACACAAGCTCTCCCAAAGAGCATTAACATAAAGGAGAAACCAATGTGAATAAACGAAGAGGAAATATAAAAACAAATTGCAAGTATGTAAATAAAAGATTAGTGAAAGTTAATGTTGAGCCAGAGGCAGGAAGAGAACTAAGAAAATGGCAGAGATTTTGTATCCATCTTCAAGTAGAAGACACAAAAAACATACAGGAAGTATGCATCGAATGACAGCGAGAAACTTTTAAGTGATTGGTAGGAAGGAAAAAAATGTTCTGGAGGAATTTTTAAAAATTCATCCGTGGGATGTGGGCTTTGCTGGCTGGGCCAGAATTTATTGCCCAACCCTAGTTGCCCTTGAGAAGCTGGTGGTGAGCTGCCGCCTTGAACTGCTGCAGTCCATGTGGTGTAGGTACACCCACAGTGCTATTAGGAAGGGAGTTCCAGGATTTTGACCCAGCGTCGGTGAAGGAAGAACGATATATTTCTAAGTCAGGATGGTGAACGAAGCCCACATCCCATGAATGAATAAAAAAAATATCAAGCAAGCAATTAGGAAAGCAAGTAATTCCCTTGTAATAAGGAATAAGAGTATGAGAATAAGGAAGTCTTGCTGCAAGACTTTGGTGAGACCACACCTGGAGTACTGTGTATAGATTGGTCTATAACCAAGGAAGGATATATTTGCCTTAGGGAGAATGCCATGGAGATTCACTAGAGTGATTGCTGGTATGAGAGAGGTGTCCTATGAGGAGAGATTGAGTGGAGTGGGTCTATATTCTCTAGAGCTTAGAAGAATGAGAGGTTATGTCAATGAGATGTCAAAATTCTTATGAGGGCTTGACAGGGTAGCTGCTGTTTCCCCTGGCTAAAGAGTCTAGAACTAGAGTTCATAGCCTCAGGATAAGGGGTAGGTTGAATAGGATTGAAATGAGAAGTAATGTGTGAATCTTTGGAATTGTCTGCATCAGAGGGCTGTGGTTTACACACACATTCAAGGCCGAAATTGATATATTTTTGGGAATCAAGGAATATGGGGATTGGGAGGGAAAATGGGGCTGTAGAAGAAGATTGACCATGTTCTTATACAATGGTCATAACACTTGCTTCTATTTCTTGTGTTCCTAAGTGACCAGATAATCTACTTTAATAAGTCTAAAAAAGTTGAATTTTAAAGCAGAGTATTGACATTAGTGAATGAAAGAATGGCAACAGGATAACAAATTTAAATCAGGTGTCAATGAATGAATAAATTGATAAATCAGATAGTGGATTAGAAATGAGGCTGGGGTGAGGTGAGCAGCGATGAATGAACAAATCAATGAATTGGAGAGAAAAACAATGAAAATGAGAGTTATAAAGGGCTTCATCTCTCACCATGGAACAATAGATATCAGCGAAGCAGCAAACCAGTGAATGGAAATGAGGAAAAATAATAATAAACTTAATTCACTGGTGGTTTCTGCTCCGTTAATAAAGGGTTAAACACTGAATAATAATATTAATCAGTTCAACCAGAGACATTTTGTGCCGTGTCAAACTATAGAAACGTATTTTAAGCTACTTATTATGGCTGAGCTATGTTTATCTTTACCTAACCTGCCCCTCTTCCTCACAGATGTGCATTTTTTCATAGTCAACATTTAGTCAACTGAGGATCTCAACAAAAACAATAACTTATAGTTACATAGCATCTTGAACAATGAAATGTCCTAAGACTCCTCACAGGAGCATGCATTATAAAACAAAATATGACACTGAGCCATGAGGTATTATGTTAGATGACTAAAAGCTTAGTCAATACTCTGCTTTAAAATTCAACTTTTTTAGATTTATTAAAGTAGATTATCTGGTCACTTAGGAACACAAGAAATAGGAGCAAGTGTTATGACCATTGTATAAGGGGTAGGTTTTAAGGAGTGTCTTAAAGGAGAAAAGCATGGTAGAAAGGCAGAAAGGGGTGTATAGAGAGCTTGGAGCCAAGGCAACTGAGGGCACGGCCACCAATGGTGGAGTTAATAAAATTGGGGATGCAGAAGAGGCCAGGATTGGAGGAATGCAGATATATTGGAGATTTGTGGAGTTGGAGGAGATTACAGAAGGAGGGAGGGGTGAGGCTATGTTAAAAGAAAACAAGGATGAGAATTTTAAAAATGCTTGACCAGGAACCAAGAGAGGTCAGTGAGCACAGGAGCAATAAGGGAACAGGACTTGCTGTGAGTTAAGACATGGGCAGCAGCGTTTTGGATGACCTCAAGTTTATAGAGGATAGAATGAGAGACAGCAGCCAGATGTGCATTGGAAAGGTCAAGACTCGAGGTAACAAGGCATAAATGAGGGTTTCAGCGGCAGATGAGCTGAGACAGGGGCAAAATCAGGCGATGTTAGGGGGAAGAAGTAGGGGGTCTTAGCGTTGGCACGAACAGGAGGTTGGAAGCTTATCTCCAGATCAAATGTGACAGTAAACTTGTGAACAGACTGGTTTAATCTGAGATTGTTTCCAAGGAAAGGGCTGGAGTCAGGGAACGGAGCTTGGAGCAGGGATGAAAACAATGACTTGAGACTTTACAATATTCAATTTGGAGATTTTATATCCCCCAAATATAAGCACCATCCACTTACACGGAGTATTAAGAATACTGTTCACAAAGCAGGAATGTCTCTCCAGGCTCCTTGGACCTCCCTTATCCAGACTTCCACTCTCTCCAATTACCTAACTGCTATAGACCGTTCCTGTGGATCCCTGGCTACAGCCTTGTACCTTCCACTCTCACCAGCCTCGACGTATATCTGATTGGATTCAGGTGGAACTGCAAAGAAGTGGTAAAGGTGGTAATGGGACATGGTCGTAATGGGACATGGTCATTAACATTATGCTAATTATTAAAATGGAATGCCCCACCCCCATAATTAGCTGACAAAATCTACAGAATTTTCTGCCTTTCAACTTAGAATCCGTTTGCAGCTACTATCAGTAGTATTTTCATTAAAAGCATTCATAAATATTCCAATAATACTTCCATCAACATTGACAAATGTTTTGAACTGCTGACAATTTAAATGATATAAGAAATAACAGGATCTAGAAACGTCAAAAACTGCATTTAATCATTTTGTTTGAGTTTAAAAGAGTTTGCATGGAAATAAACCGGATTTGGGTGAAAAACAAAATTTTCACCTCAAGCAGAGCTAGTTTTCATAAGTAGTCATCTATCGTGGACTTAAAAAGGCTAAAAGGGTACATTCCAAATGGTGCGAAGTTAGAAAAGTGGTGTTGGAGGGGGGGATGCCCGGGAACTAAGATCATTAAAATGTCATGAACAAGGACAGAAAATGATCAAAAAGTTAACGGAATGCTGGTCTTTATATCTAGAGGACTAGAATACAAAGGGGTGGAAGTTATGTCTCAGCTATACATAGTCCTGGTTAAACCACACCTGGAGTACTGCAAGCTGATCTGGGCATTTGGCATAATATATTGGTCTTGGAGGGAGTGCACTGTAAATATCTGGACTCCAAGGGTTACATAAACTAAGCTGGTATTCCTTGGAATTTAGAAGGTGGACTTATTCAAAGTTTTCCAAGACATTAAGGGGTGCAGAAAGGATAAAGATTCGCTGGTTAGGGAGTTGAGGGCTAGAGGCACTATCTAAAAATTAGTACCGGACCTTTCTGAAGTGAAAATCAAGAAATACTTTGGGGCGGAAACACTTTTACAATTAGAAATTTGGAACTCTCTTATGCAAATGGCAACTGATGCAAGATCAATTGTTAATTTTAAAACTGTTTTTGTTATCCAAAGGTATTAAAGGGATGCAGGGCAAAGGTGAATATTTTATGTCGCAGATCAGTCATGATCTCACTGAACTGCAGAGCATGCTCAAGGGGTTAAATGGCCGCCTCCTGTTGCTAAGTAAATCAAGGTGGTTGAATGATCCACATACCCTCTTTAGTGATTTTTTTTTTAAGCAACTGATCTGTAAAAGTTCAAATGGTTATTTACCATTCAATAATCTGCTTTGGATTGTCTAACCTAAAATAGTGCAAATGATTTCGGAGAAAGCATCTCAACATTTGAGGGAGAATTTTCTCCCCGTTGGGCAGGATTGGGTGCACAGCCGCCCGTGATTGGCTGGGTGCCACCATTTTATGTGGGCGGGCCAATTAAGGCCCGCCCAGCATGGTGTGCACCCAGAAGCGCCGAGTGCTCCCCGTGCGGGGGCGGAGGGAGTAGGCTGAGTTGGGGCATGCGCATGAAAAAGCGCAGAAATCGCCCTGTGGCACAGGGCTGCCTCAGGGAGACTAGTTTGACTTTTAAAAATTTTAGTATAAAAAAAAATTTTTTTTTAAAGACGTCCCCGCATGTCACGTGACCTGGGACGTCAATGAATTTCAATAAAAAAATGTATTAGGTTTATAAATCCTTCAGGAAACCTAATCCCGCCCGTGGATGAGGTTTCATGAGAAATGCGAAGGCCGCCAGGGCTCTTCGCCTGCTCGCCAGCCTTAAGGTTGGACGGGCAGCCCTGTTAATTATCTTAATAGGCCTTTGACAGTTCGACGGGCACGCTGCTAACTCACTGCGTGCCCGCGGAACTGAGGATCTGAATGACGCGGGGTGACGTCAGAACACGTGCCGCTGTCACTGCGTGTCCTTTTACTTGTCCGCGAACAAAAGATTCTGGTCTTGGTTACAATTAAATTGGTGCTGTTTTTATAAAAGGGAATGACTATCCTGGTTTCTTAATGGCTGTTCAATAAAACTATTTTCCATTGTGCTAATGTGAAATATAAACAATGATCACAGTTTTCTCCAAAATTTTCTAGTTTATTGACATGTCCGTGTGCAACAGAAACAACCAACTTTTTGTTCTGCAGCAAATACATACACAAGTCTCGAATAAAACAATATACAATGAAGCACCATCATTCAAAGTAATATCTATTTTAATTAAAACAAATTGAACTTACTAGCACATCACAATTTACAGAGTTCAAGAATGATTATACAATTTCAAGTAGAGCTAAACTTCATTAACACAAATTCAGATCCAGCAATTTTCAAGTCCTGAGTTTCTGTAGAACATTTATCATACCTGTGAGTCATCCATAGTATCAAATATGACTGGAGCACTCCAGAAATGAAATGTCATTTTGTTTAAAAATCTTGTGAAAATGTCAAAAAAAAAACAACTTTCAAACCATCAGCCCGTGACCATGTACCACAAGCTTACGTCATCTTGCATGAAAAAAATCTTTGGCTTCTCTGCCGACATGGTTCTCAATAATCAACTAGATTGTGCCAAATTATGAACTACAGGTGAATTTAAAAAAAAAAAAAATCACTTCCCAAATCCTGTAGTTTATTTTTCCTTTTCTTTTAAAATATAAATAAGGTTAGTGTCGTACAGGGATACATGAAATCTCAGCACGTACTTTCCATCATCTCCACTACAAGGAAAGGCACTGCAATTGTATTACTCTTACTACCAGTATCTTTTACAATACTGGTATATATTCATCATTATGAACAACTAAGTGATAATATTTTAGGGGCCAAACCCAAAGGCCATGATCCCACCTTCATTCCTGGGTTTACAATAACATAAGGAGCTGTAAGAGTACATGACTGAGATTAATGGCTTTCTTTTTTTTTACTGCTGGACACCAGGCCAAGCTGATCAGTACTAGTCGCTACCAAGTTGCAACTGAGGTGGTTGATACAGGTACCTAAAGCAAATTCTTCAATTCTAGTCTTTTCCCTTGAATCGCTAATTAATTCATCACAGTTCTGATTTGTTATATTCCACATTCTCTTGTGCTAGATACACATCTCTTCTACAAGCACAAGAAGATCACAATAGTGCCTCAGGAGTTGTGGTCCTGTTCACAGTGCACCAATAGAGCACAACACCACAATGTATAAATGCTCCTTAAACAATTCACCATTACAGGCAATAAATAGCAATTTAACTTATTTTTTTTTTCTTTTTAATTTATCCAATGCATAGTGCTCTGAAGAACTCTACAGTAATTGGAACTTGGACATTTTTAAAAAATAGAAAGCTCTAGTAGAGCTTAACTGTGCCAAACAGAGCTGCACATTTCTATCCTGCTTATCTTGAAACCTGTACTGGTTTGAATTCACCCCACCTCCACACAGAGAGTGTCAGAGAGTCCACTAGGTAGGTCCACCCCCCCACCACCATCATCATGTGCCTATGTTTCAGATAATGCTGCTCTATCTGCACACATTCCAAGTTGTTGCCTGAAGAAAATATAAAAGCTTTAATTAAGCCCACTGCTGAACACAGGATTTAATGGTTAGAACAGAATACAGAAACAAACCTAAACACTCTAGCTGCCTTAAATCTCTGGAATGCACTGCATAAAATTTTGCTCTAATGACCATCGCTACCATGTCAATATTAAAAATGTTCTTGCATAGGCATTCAGTGGAAGATACTTTTCTATACACTTTGAATCTAAGCATACACCAGACCAACTTGAAGTCCTCCAGCTATCCACTTGGCCCCGGTAGCTTTGCCATTGAAGCAAGCCCTTTCCATTTGTCAGTCTCAAAGGTACGCAGCAGATTTCAACTAGCGTGCTTGCACCCAAATAAATGGGTGCAAGTAATCCGTAAACAAGAGCAAATGCAGAGTAGGCCATCTAGCCTAGCAGCTCCTACAGCTGGGCTGTTCCCTCCGTTTTTGCTGCAGCACCACCACAACATTAGCTTCATTCAACTGTGATTTGTGGAAGAGCTCACTGCATTTTGCGCTGCATGCTGGAAGTCTCCCCATGGATTTTGTTGCTGTCTGTATTTGAAGGAAAGAAAAAAAAAATCAGCAATGATCAAAATTAAGGGTGGCTTTTTTGGGTGGAGTAGATTTTGGTCTTACTGAGGTGCTGAGAAACAGAACATTTTTCTACCCAGTGCTAGTTCCAAGAAAGCTCAACAAACATCGCTCCTTCCAAGTGACTGAAAATATCTTGAGTCAAATTTCAGAAGCACATCCACTCCTACAAAACAGGGAATTTATATTTCTTACTCCAGTCATCCTTTCCTGAACCCCAATTAATAGTTGGTTCCACGCTGTGGATTGTTGTTCAGTTGGAGCAAGACTAGGAATACTCAAGCTCATGACAAAGGACCTTACAGCAAGCATTCTTGGATGGGTAGGTTTGAGAGGTGAAAGGATCGTTTACGTACAAGCAAAGCTTAATTTAAGTTGAACTAAATCTCAAGATTCTATTATTCCTATGTCATTTGGCAATCCACAAGTACTGGTGCTTAGCTTTAAATGAAAATAGAGATAAAAAATTAACATTGATATTTTCCAGGACTAATTAAAAATATTATTTTTTGTTAAACCTACTTAGTCACACCTACATTCCAGAACAATTCATACTATGCCTTCCAGACTAGCTGTAGTGACTGATCCCATGGTGAACCCATTTTTCCTCCTTTATTCACTATACTTTTTCTTGCTATGAATTCTCTTTTCCTGAAGCCACTATCATCTTGCTGGAGTTTCCCTGCAGTTATTTGGCCATGTGTCAATATTCACATGTGAAGCCAGACATTGAACATAAGCAGGCTTTTTGATCATAGAGTACCCTGCCTTCATCCAACATCTACAACCAGGGTAGACTGGACGGGGATCAGAAACAAGAATGCTGGCCAATCTTCTCTTCCCACAGCCAGGGTTGTAGCAACTCTATCTGCACTCCAGCCAAGAATCAGCACATCTATTGTTTCCCCATGAACAATGAAATGTGTTTGGATTGGAGGTGAGAATGTGCAGCTACAGTCTGCTCACATGAAAACTGCAGAACCTGACAGGGTAGCTGGAGTGTTGCTTCGTTTTAACTTTTAACATAACCCTCCCTCCCCACCTCTTGTGCCTCCCAAAAAAGAAATATAGACAGATAACGATAATATGGAACATTAAGGATAGCACTGCAACATTGGATAAAGTGTGCTACCACTTCTGTATTTCCTCATGCCACTCTTGATTTTTTTTTTAATTTGAAGAATGAATGCTGGAGAATATGTAAACCTACAATGCAAGGAGGTTAATTAATTATGTAGAGTGGGAATAACAAGCTTAATGGGATCAGGAAGGCCCGCAAGTCTGTTGCTGCAATGATGTTCATTTAAAGGTATAAGGATATTAAAGCTAATCTTCTATTTTCAAAAGCAGTATAGTTTATATTTTAAAACTTTAACCAAAATATGCAAACAATGTCCCTTATGAGAGACCAGACATCAAGCACATGGGTACTTAGCTCCTGTGCAGTCCTTATGGCCCTTGGCAACACCTGTATAAATATACAAGCACTAATTTAGAGAAAAATGTTGTTGCCAGAAGAGGTTTTTAACCCTTTTTTAGTACAAGGCTAATTAAACCTAGCTAGAACATACATCGCATCATCCATCAAGTGGAGCCGTTCATGGGCCCAACCATCTTGATAGTTGGGAGAAGTGATTCTCTAAAATTCACTAATTTGTTACTCAGTGGTTCAATCCAAGCATGCTATTTAAAAATAACTAGACCTTTGACTGAAGATTTGGGTCAAACAGTGCTTTGCAACAATCCAGATTGCTTGGCTCTTTTTAAGCCTCACCACTGCACTCAAGATTCTTGCTGATTTACTTAGAGAAACGCACCATACATTGTGTGAAACTTCAGTGCAAATTAACTCCAGGCCAAGTAAAGTGACAGGCACTGTGGTCTGACTGCATCCATCCTGAATCATGCATTGCCTGAGAAATGACTCTGGTAGCATGTTAAATGCAAACATGAGCTGCAGCTCTCTTAACCAGCCTTCTATCAAAATGGCGGTTCTAATGCAAAAGCAGGAGCATTATCCAAACTTTTTAAAATAATTACTATTACATATCAGTGGTAGTGGCCCAACTTTAATATTGTAATTTTAATGCAAGCATTTGCAAAATAAGGAATGCAGCTCCTTTTTGGAAACTGAATGCCACTCATAACCAATGCAACATAATTTAAAGAGGAAGACATGATAACAAGCCATATTAGATAGCATAAAACAAGCATCTTGAAGCTCAACTACAGTCTGTCATGGTCAGACTTTCCCCCCTCAACATTCACAAAACATCCAAAATCAGGCTGTTGGTAAAATAACAAAAAAAAAACAAACATATAAAAAGCAAAGGTGGCAAAAATGTACACAAATTTAGCATTGCTAAACTTAAAATGAAAATTGATATGTTTGACAACACTACATTTAGCTATCTAGTACCCTGTTGGGGTATACAGTGCGAAGAGACACAAGTCACATGCTTTATTACCTTGGAGAGACTGCTGTAAGTGGGTGGGCAAAACTGCATGTGGAAGCTGCACTGCATGGTGAGGGGTTGTGTGTAAGCCAGCAAAAATACCTAGAGGATGGAGGGAGAGAGAGAGACAGAGAGAAAAAGAGCTGATTGGTGAGAGTGGAAAGCCACAGCTTTGAACATTACAGCATGCAATTTAATGATTAGTTATTTCAGCACAGCCACCTGCAATAACAAGTACAATCTCTGGTTTATAAGATGGGAAAGTGATTTGATGCCATCAGCATTGCAATGTCAAAGGTGCAGCTGAGGGACAGCTGAGAAACAAAGACAGCAGGAAGCAAAGGACAATCAACCTAACAATCACCAAACAAAAATATCTTAAGAATGATGATTTTAAAATATTTACCCATTGTTTTCCACAATAATTGCTTAAAACAGCAAATTGATCATGGAGTTTCACTGCTGTATATTTTGAAAAAAAAATTTGCATTTATATAGCACCTTTCACAACTTCAGGATGTCCAAAGCTTTTACAGCCAGTTAAGTACTTTCTGAAGTGTAATCACTGCAAGAAACAACGCAGCCAATTTGCACAAAGCAAGCTCCGACAACAGCAATGTGAAAACGACCAGATAATCTGTTTTAGTGATGTTGATTGAGGGATATATATTGGCCAGGTCAGTGGGGATAACTTGCCTGCTCATCTTCAAAGTAGTACCATGAGATCTTTTACGTCTGCCTGAGCGTGTGGAAGGGGCCTCTGTTTGGCATCTCATCCAAAAGGCGGCACCTCCAACAGTGCACCATACCCTCGCTATTGCACTCGAGTGTCAGCCTAGGTTTTTGTGCTCAAGTCTCTGAAGTGGGACTTGAACCCATAGCCTTCAGACTCAGAGGCGAGAGTGCTACCAACTGTGTCACGGCTGTCACTCAATATAATGAGCAATACAGTAAATTAATTCAATTTCAGCTTTAGTCCCCCATACACAGCAGACACCTTCTTGATAAAGTTTTTTTTTCCACCAGACTCAATAACTCCTAGCCACCTTTGCTTAGGGTATCAGGTATCACTACAGTATATATTAACATAAGGTACCAAATGGTTAAGCTTACTTAGACATTTTTTTTATTTTTACTAAAGTTCAGAGACCTGTCCCTCACTGAGAAACTCTGGATTTAAGTTCATTAGGGTTCCCTGATCCATGACCATCAGCTAAAGTGACAGGTTTCTTTTTATTCTTTCATGGGATGTTGGTGTCAGTGGCTAGACCAGCAATTGTTGCCTATCTCTAATTGCCCTCGAAAAGGTGGTGGTGAGCCACCTTCTTGAACTGCTGCAAATAAATGTGGTGTAAGTACACCCAGAGTGCTGATAGGGAGTTCCAGGATTATGTCCCAGCATTATGAAGGAATAGTGATATAGTTCCAAGCCAGGATGATGAAGTGGCTTGGGCGGGAACTTGCAGGTGGTTTTCCCATGTGCTGCCCTTGTCCTTCTAGGTGGTAGAGGTCATGGGTTTGGAAGGCACCGTAATAGGAAGTTTGACGAGTTGCTTCAGTGTACCTTGTAAATGGTACACACTGCTGCCAGTGGTGGAGGGAGTGAATGTTTAAGGTGGCAGTCTACAATTCCTAGCATCCACTGCTGTTAATATTTGCCAGAATTCTTTTCCTATGATTTACCGCACAACTAGCTGGTCATATAGGCAGGGACCTGCTGTTTGTAAACCCCAACCCCTCGTTTAGGCTCATCAGGGAAGTACTTATTAGAAGTATTCCAGATATGTGCAAAATCATCAAAATAAAACATGATCTTTGGAATTCTCTCTCAAGAAATGCACAGATACTTGGTGCCACTCACTGTATTAAAACAGCCCATTATTTTGCAAATATACCGAATGATGTGTATCAACAGTGCAACCTGTTCTGTGACACACACACACGTTTTGTTGCTCAAAACAGATATAACAATAAATACTGGATGGGTAGTACTATAAACAAACTGTAGGAAGTTTTTAATGAAAGCCACAAACTTAATCAGATTTATTAAAGGAAACCTTTTAGCAGCACTTTGTTATGCTATTATACTGCTTAAATTGGGAAAGATACAATTTAATTTACTTCTCATATTTTTTGCTCCTTATTATAATTCACTTTTTAATACTGTAGCTAAGGAAATTATAATTTGCATATTTTTATTCATAGTATCATTTACAACCCTAACCATGAAAGGATTCAAGGGCAAAATCTTAATGTTTAAAGCTATGTTAAAAATGGTTAAATATTTACATCTGTGCCTTTTGTTTATTTGATGGTGCACCTGGCAGTAATTGAGCATAATGAAACCACCTCTGTGGCTGAATAAAAGTAGCTGCTTGAATCATACTTGGCTAAGGCCTGTGCCTACTGCTGCACCAGAGAGTCAGGCTTCCAATCTCGTAAGCTGGTCAAGAGTCCATCAGAATGCCTGCAGGCAGAGCCAGGAGCACCAGGCCAAGATCTCTGTAGTTTTGTAAGTATAGAGTTTTTATCTTTTTGTATTTGTTCACAGGATCTGGGCATTGCTGGCTAGGCCAGCATTTATTGCCCATCCCTAAGTGCCCTTAAGGTGATGGTGTCCTTCTGGGGTCCATGTGGTGTAGGTACACCCACGGTGCTGTTAGGGAGTTCCAGGATTTTGACCCAGTGACAGTGAAGGAACGGTGATATAGTTCAAAGTCAAGATGGTGTGTGGCTTGGGGGCAGTGGTGTTCCCATGCATCTGCTGCCCTTGTCCTTCTAGATGATAGAGGTTGTAGGCTTGGAAGGTGCCGAAGTAGCCTTGGTGAGTTGCTGCAGTGCATCTTGTAGATGATACACACACTGCTGCTACTGTGCGTCGGTGGTGGAGGGGGTGAATGCTTAAGGTGGTGGATGGATCAAGCTTTGTCCTGGATGGTGTTGAGCTTCTTGAGTGGTGCTGGAGCTGCACTGATCCAGGCAAATAGAGAACATTCCACATCCCAAAAGGCACTGATGTAAGACGTTAGTGGGTGTGGGCCAAACATACCTAGGTCAGCAGTTCCCATACATCAGCCAAATTACATAGAGTCATTAAAGTAACACCTGGTCTGGGCCAAAGTTGTGTGATGGATTTGATTTTAGTAATGTTAAAAGTAGCTCCTAACCCTTTATCCCTTTCTGACTTGTCAAACACCCACTACCCATGGCCTCTCCCATCACCTCATGAACTTTGACACATTACCTATGCTAGATGTGCCTGCACCCATCATGGATTTTTGATCCTGGAACTCTTCAGCAGCACAAAATTCCAGAGCCAGGTTAGCTACAATCTTTTAAACAATTTTGTACAAATTCACTCAGTGGCTCTTAGCAGTAGCAGTCTCTTATTTGAACTCTACACGACCCAAAGTTTACTCAACAGCAATTAAACTCAGTAACCTTAAAGTGACATACACCTATGCTCTCATAGAAAAATAACATTGTATTTTACCTCAGTATATGGTTCCTGTCCTTAGAACAGCACATTCTCTGACTTACTGTAAGTAATGCCATGACAGATTTCCTAGCAAAACATTAAAATTGTACATCAGAATGCCTTAACATCACATTGCAAAATGGAAAAGCATTTTTTTTAAAAAAAGGAAGCCATTCATGTTGTGATAAGGTCTTCTGCCCTACTGCCAAGATCTGTAAGCAACAATGATTTCCCTCTGACCATAGCAATTTATAAGCAGCCAGTACCCAGTTTTGCCTGCAATGATGACAGACAGTGGGACATATAGAGACTGCTCAGAATAGAGGCTAAACAACACAGGCGTATCCTCGGCTATAGCTTACCTGTGAGTAATACTGAGAGATCCATTAGTTTATACAATAAAACCAATGACAGTAGGCTAAGAGCTCTAAATCACTCTTAAGAGATTGTGGCTGAAATTCCCTGTTTAAAGACCTAGAATGGAACAATTTTAATCAAAGATCAGATATGATATTTTCATGATCAGATGCCTAACAAAATTAACTAAGTTGTAAAGAGTTCAACTGTAAAATACTTGTGGTCAATCTTTGACAGCAAAACGATCAACTTGCTCATACTAGCTGCACTTCTACTTTCAGTCGAAGACTAAACAAACACTCCTTTCTAGAAGGTCGCAGTAAGAAACGTATTGAAACTTGAGTCAGTTATTACTATTTTCGTTTGTAATATTGACAATTTGTTTAGAACTGAAAGTAATGGCCCCAATTAAACGATTTAGGACAGCGCAGCCTGCTTGATAGGTACCAAACCCACCCACCTAAAATATTCACTCCCTCCACTTCCCGTCTATGGTGGTAGCAGTACACCAAATGCATGGCAGTGACTCACCAAGGCTCCTATGATAGCACCTTCCAAACCCATTAACTCTACCACCTAGAAGAACAAGGGAGTAAACAAATGGGAACATCATTACCTGCAAGTTCCCCTCCAAGTCACACACCTTCCTGACTTGGAACTACATTGTCACTCCTTCACTGTCACTGGATCAATCTTGGAACTTCTTAACAAACAATGTGGATGTTCCAACAAGAATTGCAACAGTTCAAGACTGCTCATCACTCGCTTCTCAAGGGCAATTACAGATGGGCAATAAGTATTGGCCTTGCCAGTAATGTTTATATCTCATGAACAAATAAAAAAAGTCAAATATCTGAAGTGTGGGATCAAATTACAATGTTCAAGAGGCCAGAGTTGGAGCAGAGCAGATGTGGGGCTGGAGGGGAGGAGGGAGATGGGTAAGGCCAAAGAGGGATTTGGAAAGAATGATGAGAATTGTAAAAGACTTGTTGCTTAAATAGGTCAGCAAGCACGGGGTGATGGGTGTGCAGGACTTGGTGCGAGTTAGGATACAGGCAGCAGTGCTTTGGGTGGCCTCAGGTTTACAGAGGGTAGGCTGTGTGAGGCCGGCTGGAAGTGTATTGGAATAGTCAAGGCTAAAGGTGACAAAGGCATGGACCAGGGGTTTCAGCAGCAACAGCAGCACATGAGCTGAGGCAGGGGTGGAGTTGGGTGATGTTATGAAGGAGAAAATAGGAAGTCTTAGTGTTGGTGTGGTTGGAAGCTCATCTTGGAATCAAATATAACGCCAAGGTTGTGAACAGTCTGGTTCAGCTTCAGACAATTGCCAAGAAAAGGGATGCATGGAGTTAGTACTTTGGGGAACAGTTAGGTCAGGGTCCGGAGGCAATGGCTTCAGTCTTCCCAATAGTTAGGTGGAGGAAATTTTTGCTCATGTACTACTGGATGTCAGGCAAACAGTCCATCAATTTAGAGACAATGGGGAGGAGCTGATCGCATAAAACATGATGAGGTAGAGCTGGGTGTCAGCGTACATGCGGAACCTGATGATTTTTGATGATGTTGTTGAGGTATCTACAATAGAAAATGCTGTAACTACAAAGGTAATATTCAAATATTTGACAAAGGAAATTTAGATATGTTATGTAATAGTAACAACTGATAATATATTTGTGAATAAGTGGCTGGGAGTTACTGATTCCAACAGTTCATAGAAGAGGAATCAACAATGGTACCATCACTAAAGCATGCTTGATTTTAACAGCAAACATCTGGGTTCAACCAAGCCAAATCATTCAATCAGATCATCAGCACTTACCTTCAATACACTAATATTCTCCAAAGAAACAGTAACAAATTTTAAATGGAAGAATAATAATTTTTATAACTTTTTGACATGCTCACTAAATTTTGAAGGGAATGATACTTCTGTACTTTCACTCCTGTAAAAGTTGCCAAAGAACTGCGTTGGATGAGATTTCAAACAACCAGGTGCTCTTGATTCACCCTCCAAAATCTCCAGAACATACAACTTACTATGTGCAAGGCCATGGTGGAATGTCCCTGGGGCAGGTCCTGTGACTATTGCATCTGTTGATACAGCAGATTTTGGTGTAGAGTCTGAGCCTAATGTTAAAACCGTGGGAAATGTAAAGTGCATAGGAACAATGCCTGGCATCATCCCGAGTGAGGCTTGGCTCAGGGTTGCTGAAGTTATTTTCTGGTTTGCTGTATTAAAGGAGGGTGACAGAAGACTCAAAGATGGAGAGCTGGCAAGTAACGCTGTTCCTGTAGTGGCCTGTAGAGACTAAGACATAAAATCATCATTCAATTAAAGCTTCATTTAACATGGATTACATACTATTATTTTTAGTTTGAAACAATGTAAAAATAAGCATACTTGATTTTGCACAATAGCACTTGAAAACTGATTAACAGGTCTATATTTTAAGTAACTCAATAACTGAATGCTATTTCCTTTCAGTAGTGAAAAAGTTTAGACATCAGAGCCGTCTTTCATATTAGATTCTCTAAGGCAGCACAGGTCCACATTGAGCTGCGTACCTGTATCATGCCTTGTCAATTCCCAAATGAGTCTTGGTCCAAACATGGACAAAAGAGCTGAACTCAAGAGGTGAAGTGAGAGTGACTGCCCTTGACATCAGGGCTGCATCTGACCAAGTGTGGCATCAAGAAGCCCTAGAAAAACTCAAGTCAATGGGAATCAGGGGGCAATCTCTCCATTGGTTAGTTGTACTTAGCACATAGAAAGATGTGGTTGCTGGAGGGCAATCATCTCAGCCCAGGGAAATAGCTGCAGGAGTTCCTGAGGGTACTGTTCTAGGTACACCCATCTTCAGCTGCTTCATCAATGACCCTCCTTCTATCATAAGGTCAGAAGTGGGGGTGCTCGCTGATGATTGCATGATGTTGAGCACCATTTGCGATTTCTCAGATACTGCAGCAGTCCGTGTCCTGATGCGGCAAGACCTGTACAATATCCAGGCTTGGACTGACAAGTGGCAAGTAACATTTGCATCATGCAAGTTCTGGGCAGTGACCATCGCCAACAAGAGAGAATCTAACCATCTCCCTATGACATTCAGTGGCATTACTATCGCTGAATCCCAACATTCTGGATGTTATCATTGACCAGAAATTGAACTGGCTTCAAGAACACGTCAGAGGCTGGGAATTCTGCAGTGAGTAACTCACCCCCTGACCCCCCAAAGTCTGTCCAACATATAGAAAGCACAAGTCAGGAATGTGATTGAATACTGTCCACTTGCCTGGATGAGTGTAGCTCAAACACTATCTAGGACAAAACAACCTGCTTGGTTGGGACCCCATCTACCACATTAAATATTCACTCCCTCCAACAATGACACACAGTAGTAGCAGAGTGTACCATCCACAGGATGCACTGCAAAAACTCAACAGACCTCCTTTGACTGCACCTTCCAAACCCACAGCCACTACCACATGGAAGGACAAGGGCAGCAGATGCATGGGAACACCACCACCTACAAGTTTCCCTCCAAACCACACACTATCCTAGCTTGGAAATATATAGCCCTTCTTTCACTGTCAGTGCGTCAAAATCCTGGAGCTCACTTCTTAACTGCACTGTGGGTGTTCCTGAAACACATGGACTGCAGCAGTTTAAGAAGGCAGCTCACCACCACCTTCTCAAGGGCAATTAGGGATGGGCAATAAATGCTGGCTTAGCCAGTGATGTCCACCTCCTATAAATGAATTTTTAAGAAGTGCTGTATGACGAATGACTGCACAGATGAGTTCGTTTAACAACTTACATTTATATTGTGCTTTTAATGTAATGAAACACCCCAAGGGACTTCACAGGAGCATTATAAAACAAAGTATAACACCGAGCCACATATGGAGCTATTATGTCAGGTGATCAAAGGCTTGGTCAAAGAGGAAGGTTTTAAGAAATGTCTTAAAGAAGGAAAGTGAGGCAGAGAGGTGGAGAGGTTTAGAGAGGGAAACCCAGAGCTTAGGGTTTAGGCAACTGAAGGAATGGCCACCAATGTTGGAGCAATTACAGTATAACTGGGGATGCACAAGAGGCCAGAATTTGAGGAGTGCAGATATCTCAGAGCATTGTGGAGTTGGAGGACATTATTGAGATATGGAGGGGCAAGGCCATGGAAGGATTTGAAAACAAGGATAAAAATTTTAAAATCAAAATACTGCTCGACCAAGAGCCAATGTAGGCAGCGAGCACAGAGTTGATAGGGGAATAGGACTTGCTGTGAGTTAAGACATGGGTAGCAGAGTTTTGGATGACCTCAGGTTTACAGAAGGTAGAATGTGGGAGACCAACCAGGACATGTGTTTGACAGTTAAGTCTAGAGGTAACAAAGGCACAGATGAGGGTTTCAGCAGCAGATGTGCTGAGACAATGGCGAAGTTATGGAGGTAGAAATAGGCAATCTTAATGGTGGCATAAATGAGGTTGAAAACTAATTTCAGGATCAAATGTGATATCCAGATTGTGAACAGACTGGCTTAATCTCAAGCTGTTGCCAGGTAGTCAGGGAACAGAGTTGGGCGTGGGGACTGAAAACAACGGCTTTAGTCTTCCCAATAATAGTTAATAATAATATTTAGCTTAACAGTTTTGTCGTGGATCAAACGAGTAAAATGAAGCACTTTTAAAGCAGGAAAGCTGGAGGAACCTTAAGTATTACAAACAAGATTCCTAAAAGTTCCACTCTTCCTCAAGGTCAATCACATGGCCTTCAGTTTAAATCTCTCGATGACAGGTTGTGAAGTTGAGTTCAATAAAACAGGCAATTTTGTAGGCTGAAACAAAAGCAAAAATTGCTGGAAAAACTCAGCAGGTCTGACAGCATCTGTGGAGAGGAAGAGTCATACGGACTCGAAACGTTAACTCTGTCTTCCTCTCTGCAGATGCTGTCAGACCTGCTGAGTTTTTCCAGCAATTTTTGTTACCGATTTCCAGCATCCGCAGTATTTTGCTTTTAATTTCGTAAGCTGGATGTGACATGTAGGCCAGACTGGGTAAGGATAGCAGGTTGCCTTCCCCAAAAGGGCATTAGTGAACCAGACGAGTTTTTACTGCAGTCGATGATAGGTTTGTGGCATCATTACCGAGACTAGCTTTCAATTCCATTTTTTTTTTTTTCTTTTCATTCAATTGAATTTAAATTCCACTGGCTGCCATGTGCCTAGGGCATAGCTTGGGCCTCTAGATCACAAGTCCAGTGACATTACCACTATTCCACCATTCCCCCTATGAGTGTTGTCAGTAGCATTAGTAAAAGAAAACAGAATGGAACTTGGGAGGGTAAATTGTTGTAACAGTGTCCTTGGTGTTTTTGCATTTGTCTCAACTATAAAGCTGGCAGGTACGAAAGATTACATAATATATGGAATTAACATTAGCTTAATTTTTCATTGGGAAATGAAAGAGAAAGGAGGAACAATGAATGCCTTGCCCTTTTTAAAAGATTTGAGTGAAAGTCTTGCTGCTAATCACATTTTGTGCATTTTTTAGGTTAATTATGTTACATGATTCAACAACATTTTGAAAGTCAAAACTAATTAAAAGTCCTAAACATGCATCTGGCCCCCATTCAGGTAAATCAACGACAAGCATTTACATTGCACCTTTAACAAATTCCAGAAATTAGGGCCTCCACAGCTGAAGGTAAAACCACTAATGGTGGAGCCATCAAAATCGGAGATGTGCAGGAGGTCAGAATTATAGTGCAGATATCTTGGAGGATTGTAGAGCTGGAGCAGATGACAGAGTCAGAGAGGAGCAAGGTCAGGGAAGGGTTTGAAAACAAGGACGAGAATCTTAAAATTGAAACTACTGCCACACAATCAATGTCACACAGCACGGAGTGTTTTTCTTTGCATTGAGTCAAATATCACGTCACACATATGTCAGCATTTACATATATCATGAACGAAGTGAAGTGATTCAGAATGGTTATCTCAATTCAGCTTTATAATGCTTAAATGACTGGAAACATTATAGCAATAGCATTAAATGGCAAAAATGACAAAGTGTGAGCAGATACAGAGCACAAAACTTCTGCAGGTCCACAGGTCAATTTCATCCAACCACCGAATATAGTAGAAAGGAGGTAGAACTATATATATATATATAGGACAATTGCTGAATCCTTACAGGCTAGAGAAGAGACCTGGGATAAGGGAGAATATCAGTGAGATAGGACTTGTATGTCAGAATGAAACAATGAATTATTGACCATTCTCTGGTTTCTGAAAATAAACAAACATTTCAGAAAAATAAAATCTTAATGCAGATACATATTATCTTATGTACAAAATAACCAGGCATGACCAAGAAATACAACTTTGATTTGAATAAGTGGCAACTACTGGCCTAAAGTAAAAAACTGGAAAAGCAGCAAACAATGGAATACTCAAATAGCAAGAGATATTAGGTACAATTAAAATTCAAACAGTATTTTAAACTATAGACTTTTAATCCCTCCTTTCCAAGTTATCAAACCTATGTATATTTTAAAAATAAATCCATACATTTTTGTTTACACTCACCAGCATTGCTCCTGTAGCTGTGGAACTATTAACAGCTGAAGATTTAAGAGAAGAAGTTAGTAGTTTAGCTACACCCTGCGTCCCACTACTTGAATCTCCATTACTACCACCCGGAGGGGCCACTAGAGTAAGTTTCTGAGAAATGGAAGGCTTCTTTACATTTATATTAGGTGACTGCCGATTTAATGCTTGTCCAGGAGATGGAGACTGTCTATTTAAATGAGTACAACTGGACATGGAGGTTTGAATACTTGATATATTCTGAATAGGATTACTGGAAGGGGTAGAATGCTTAGTTGCTGTGACAACAGTCATTGGAGACTTGAAAGTCTGATTTGCAGAGCTCTGAGAGTTGGTATGTTTTGCTGTACAACTGGCAGAAGTAACTGAAGTGCCAAGCGTTCTTTGAGGGCTGGGAGAAGTCTGCATATTACTTGCCAAAGATGACGAGACAGAATGAAAATTCTGAGTCTTTGTTGAAGTTTTTAGGTGCTGAATTAATGGCCGATGTTGCAATTGACTAGGAGCTTTAGTCTGAGAGCTGCTTTGCAGTTTGCTTATGCTAAAAGATGGTGGTGACATGAAGTTTTTCTGATGGGAGGTGGTCTGATGGTACTGTTTTGCAGCCTGCGTTGACACCTGGTTTTGAACTTGGGGCTGCGAAGTACGTTGCACACCAAGATGCTTCGGCTTGCTTTGGAGAGTCTCCATGAAACCTTTGCTATTTGCTGAAGAATGGTTTTTAAAGGCAGTGATAAGACTAGTGGCACTTTCTGAAGTCCTTTCCTGTGACAACTGTCCCAAAGCTAAAGCCTGCTCAGCTAAAAGATTGAGAGGTGAATGTGACTGAGCAGCAGGTGATGGAGCAGAAGAGGGAGTCGGAACTTTTTGTACATGTTTCTTTTCTTCTGATGACACCGCCACCGTTACCTGATCACTCAATGAATTTGACACTAAAGAACTGAAGCTCTTGGTGCCTCCTGCAGCATCATTGAGGGCAGCTAATGCGACAGACACATCTTCCAGAGAAGGCTGGTTGTTGGGTAGATCCTCATCAAGAGAATCGTCTAAACTGAATGACTGAGGGGTTGTCGTATTACTGGAACTCTGAGCAGCATTGGAGGAAACTGACACATTTATTGGAGTGACAGGTGGAGTGCATGATCCCTGCACGATGGAACCAGCGTTACTGCAATGAACTGGGGTACTTGTTTGCTGCAATTTTCGTTCAGTCTTGAGCATCTGATCCTGTAAGAGAAGAACAATTTATTCACATTGAACCCTTTTAAAGTCAAATTTATATAGTGTTGCATTCCTCATTTTGTAACGTCTTTTGTCAAACTACTTTTCTTTTCACTACTCCCCTTAATTGTATTTATTTTTAAATTAGAGTTGATTATCTTAAAATTGTATATAAGAAACCATACTTTATTTGCTAGCGAGATTGGACAGTTCACTACATGAAAACAGGTTTGCTTGTTCAAAGACTTGGCACAGCTTGTGGCTTTTGTGTGGGTTAGTAACTAATGTTCTGTACCGCTGAAAAACTGCTCTAAAAATTACAAAAATATAAAATTACAAAACAATTACATTTCTAGGGCAGTTCATCAAACAAACTGCAGCTAGTATTTTTTTCAATGCCATATCTGAAGAATGAAGTAATCTCCTTCAGTACAAAGGGACTTTGTATTTTTACTTCCACATTCGAGTTGTTCAGGGCACCAAAGATGTAACCAAAGATTATAGTCCTACATGGCTGTTCTATAATTCACATAGTTTCTTGACAGTTTCAGTTTAGTTCCCCTCCCCCAAGGATATCCCTAAGAAAGGGGGATTGTTATTTCAACTAATATCGTGCCAATCCCACAGCCTGGATACTTATTCTGCATTCTCCGCAACCAGTCATCTGCAGTCTCCCCAGTCTAATTTACCACTTTTCTTTTTTCTTTTACTGATCATCAACTGGTGATTTTTATCAGGCCTTTTGGATGTCCAGCAACAATTAGCTTTCTCTCTGAAAACGCTTTATTTCACTGCACACTGAAGAGTTCGCAACACTATGTGAAAGCTCCTACATAAAAATAACTAAGTGGATGCACTAAAAGGTCAATTTCACCGACATAATGTATCATGGGAAGGGCCATATTTGGTAAGAAGAGACAGCTGATAATCAGAAAGCTGAATAAATAACTCAAAAAGCAACTTGCAAAGAGCGTCATTTGGGGCGTTCTTTTGTATGGATGTGAGACTTGGACCTTATGGAAAGAGGAGACCAACTTGCTAAATAGCTTTGAAATGTGGGTTTGGAGGAGAATGAAAAGGATCTGCTGGGCAGGAAGAGTAACAAATTATGAAGTGCTGTGGACAGCGAAAGAACAAACAAATTTGTTGAATATAATTAGGAAAAGACAGAGAAGCTGGATTTCTCTGAGAAACAGGGAAACTAGGACACATTTTAAGAGGAGACAGGTTTTTTCCCCTATAGTCTTTCATGGGACGTGGGTGTCGCTAGCAAGGCCGGCATTTGTTGCCCATCCCTAACTGCCCTTGAATGGAATGGCTTGCTAGGCCATTTCAGAGCACAGTCAAGAGTCAACCTCATTGCTGTGTGTCTGGAGTCACATGTAGGCCAGACCAGGTAAGGATGGCAGATTTCTCATGTCCCCAATACACTTACCTTCATTTTAGTCTTTGGGGCAGCAATGACTTTCTTCTTTGTTCTAAATTAAAATGCAATCAAGGTTAGTATGTAGTTACAGTAATCTGTATCTTAGTACTTCAGCAATGCAATTTCAAATATAATTATCAATCTCATGTGGCATTCAAAGTTAAAAATCTTCAAAAAATTTTGTGCTATCTATATTTCTACTGAATGGACCTGGAGAGTGGCAGGGAGGTCTGCTTTTGATACTTCTGTGATGGTGGGAGGAAAACTGGAATACTGTTAGAAAATATGAAATAGGAGCAGGAATAGACCATACAGCCCCTTGAACCTGCTTGACCATTCAATACAATCATGGCAGGTCTTCTGTCTCAATACCACTTTTAAACACGTTCCCCATATCCCTCGATTCCCTGAAAGATCAAAAATCTATCTCAGCCTTGAATATACTCAATGATGGAACATCCACAACCCTCTGGGGTAGAGAATTCTAAAGATTTCCAATCCTCTCAGTGAAGAAATTTCTCCTTATCTCAACTGCAAGTGACCAGCCCCTTACCTTGAGGCCATCCCCCCATGTTCTAGATTCCCTAGCCAGGGAAAACAACCTGTGTCTTACACCTGTCAAACCCCAATCTTATATGTTTCAACGAGAACAGCTCTCATTCTCCTAAACTCCAGGGAGTTATAGGGCCAATTTCTCAGCCTCTCATTACAGGACAACCCTCTCAGCTCAGGAACCTTTCTAGTGAACCTGTGTTGTACTGCCTTCAAGGAGGTGAAAGCGAGAGCCTAGATAGGAGAATGCACAGCAGATTCGAGGCCAGGTTGTGGGTAAAATGCCCAGGATGCAAGTTTTACCAAGGGGGGAAGGAGGGGGGAAAGAAAGGGAATGGAATATTACAACTGCAACTGAAAATGGTTTGAATTCTTTCCCCCAAATTATTTATGGTGCCACGTTGTTTATACTGAACAATATAAGGATCTGATTGGTCATAGTGTCAGATGGGCGAACATGGATGTTTTCTGCAATAATGGGGCATTACAATATTAGGCATAAAAGGGTAGTTTTGGTCTTCACTGCCTGGGTGGTAATCCAGTGAAGTGGACTTCAATGGAATGAAAATAAGGCAGGTTCTATAAAGAGCTAGTAAATCACTCTGTCAGATTACCTCCCATGTAGTTAACATGAAAATCTAACTCGAGTATTTTTAAAAAAATGTCTTTGTGTGTTCAAATACTAATGCCTTAAATTTTAATTTAATAAAAGTTAGGCAAGTTACATGAATGAGGTTCTCACTGCCACAGTTAGCCGACAAATTACTAAAGCTGCTGGTACTGGGAAAAAAAGACTGTAAATGCACAGGAGCACTGAAGATGCAAATACTCACGGTATTGAGGTGACATGAGCATGTACCTTCCTGCTTTCTTTAAATAATGTTCTGTTGAGGAAAAACAAATCCAAATATATTGCGCTTTTCTTTCTTACTTTTTATACCATGCGGATCACGTAACAATCTTTTAAACAACTTGGCCACAATCTAACACAAAGTCCACGCCATGTTGCAATCACCATCAGAAATGATGTTTCAAGTAATTTCTAGCTGAGTGCCCAGACTGAAGTTACTGGGTGAGCATCAGTGGATTAGAAGGCAGAAAACTAACTGGGCGATTCAGCTGATGAACAATGCTGAATCATTATTAACCTTGAGGATTTTAATTTGTAGCCTGGGCTTCCACCTGCAACCCTGGACAGGTGCTTATATTGTCATAAAAATGAACTTATGAAAATGTTTAATAGAAGCTGCTTCTTTTGAAGTGGTTCCTGAAATATTAAACAAAAACAGAATTACCTGGAAAAACTCAGCAGGTCTGGCAGCATCGGCGGAGAAGAAAAAAGTTGACGTTTCGAGTCCTCATGACCCTTCAACAGAACTGAGTAATATTAGGAGAGGGGTGAAATATAAGCTGGTTTAAGGTGTTGGTGGTGGGGGGGGGGGTGGTTGTAGGGACAGGCAAGCAGTGATAGGAGCACATAATCAAAGGATGTCACAGACAAAAGAACAAAGAGGTGTTGAAGGTGGTGATATTATCTAAATGAATGTGCTAATTAAGAATGGATGGCAGGACAGGTACAGCTTTAGTGGGGGTGGGGTGGAATAAGACTAACAGGGCATAAAAGGTATAGATTTTAAAAATAATGGAAACAGGTGGGAAAAGAAAAATCTATATAAATTATTGGAAAAAACAAAAGGGAGGGGGAAGAAACGGAAAGGGGGTGGGGATGGAGGAGGGAGTTCAAGATCTAAAGTTGTTGAATTCAATATTCAGTCCGGAAGGCTGTAAAGTGCCTAGTGGCCTAGTGGAAGATGAGGTGCTGTTCCTCCAGTTTGCGTTGAGCTTCACTGGAACAATGCAGCAAGCCAAGGACAAGGACAGACAAGGGCTAGAGAGCAGGGTGGAGTGTTAAAATGGCAAGCGACAGGGAGGTTTGGGTCATTCTTGCAGACAGACCGCAGGTGTTCTGCAAAGCGGTCGCCCAGTTTGCGTTTGGTCTCTCCAATGTAGAGGAGACCGCATTGGGAGCAACGAGTGCAGTAGACTAAGTTGGGGGAAATGCAAGTGAAATGCTGCTTCACTTGAAAGAAGTGTTTGGGCCCTTGGATGGTGAGGAGAGAGGAAGTGAAGGGGCAGGTGTTGCATCTTTTGCATATGCATGGGGAGGTGCCGTAGTCTGTTTCTCTCCACAGGTGCAGTCTGGCTGATTGAGTATTTGCAGAATGTTCTGTTTTTATGCTCATAAACTAAGATTTCTTTAAAGTCTCAAATCTTTTCTTCTTTGTGGTAACCACGCCAAAAAAATCAGTAAGGCAGATGTAATACAGCTTACACTTTTATTTTCCTTTTAGTTCCGTGCATGTATAGGGTATAAAATAACACACACAGAACAAAATAAGATACTTTTGAGGAAATTGCACTGCAGTGAGTAGCAGTTAAAAAGTTTAGGAATTAAACTGACATTCAGTTTTAGCAGACATAATTTTAAGGAGGCAGCAACGTAGGTGCGTTAGGAACACCACATGTAACCATCTAAATCCAGATGCCCCTTCCATTGCAGTCAAACCTGTTAAACGAGATACTGGAGCAAGGGCCTAAAGTTCTCTGACACTTCACTGAAGGTGTTGATCCGGGTGGTAGGAGTTATATCCTCCTAATGGCAGAAGCATGCCTAGCCAAGTCTCACAGTACCAGTGGTCAAAAGTGGCGATGCAGGTGAACTCGAGGAACTTTGTACCAAAGACCTGGTTATGATGCCATATAAAAATTCAATGATCACAGTAGAGCTGCAATGGCAAAACTCTTATTTACACCTCTCTTACCTTTTTCTTAATTACCTGCAGTCCTAACGCCCAGGAGCCTTAGAACAATAGGGTACAAAAGGAGGCCATTCAGCATAGGGTCTGTGGCGGTTCTTTGAAATGGCTATCCAATTAATCATTTTCCCCTGTTCTTTCCTCATAGCCCTTTAAACCTTTCCCCTTGGGCTTTCTTTTCTTAATTTAATTGCTGCTTTCTAATCACAGCAGCACACTTCAACTTCTTTCTGCTGCTACTGGTACTCTGTGTTCCTGCTACTGCCTTTCTATCACTTCCTCAAACCTGTGCACACCAACAGTATTCAACTACAGCCACATCTTCACAATCTCTTACCAGCCCATTAACACATACTCTTTCTTGCAAGACAAACTGGAACGTAACAAGGAGCAGAAACTGACAGGAGGACGCAGGCCATTCATTCATGTCCTCTCGCCACTGGAAGAGTCTGCCATAGATATTGTTGACAGGCGGAGAGTCAGAAACATTATCATTGAAGTAGTGTACCCTGGGATTACGCAGGCTTGACCAAATTGCTGGTAGAAGTTTTACAAAATCCACTCGAATGGGTGTAGTAAGAAGTGTGACCATTTGGTCAGACTAGGAAGCGGATGACTGTGCAAAGTAGTAAACAGATAATGTAAAGTTTGTGATTCACTAAACCGTGGGCATCATTTGTGATAAAGATCAAGTCATTCCGTGACTGTTTTGTAAACTCATCTGTTATTATGGATATACCGAACTAGACATACAAGGTGAGAACATTGAGAATTAATGATAAGGTACCAGAAAGATGGTATAAATAACTGACGGAAACTGTGTACCTTTGAATTGCCTCTTAGAGGATCCTGAGAGAGCATTCCCCTGTATGTATACTTAAATTGAATAAATGGCTAAAATGCTGCTGATTCGCTTACAACTGACTATGTCAAGTGGCTTTAGACACTCCACAACACCAAGGATGAGGCTATTAGTGTCTGACTACCTTGCTCTCTCTGACTGAAATCTCTCCCTATATATTCACATCCTGACAAAGCTGCCCTTTTTTGGGCTGACATTCATCTTTTTCTGCTGACCCTTGCCACTTACTGTTAACCCCTGCCTCTCTCTTCCCTTTCCAGGTCCAGTCAAAGTAGGGGACTCTGTTGGGTCAGAGGAAGTCAGCCTTCTAGAGTGCACATAGTCATTCCATCTTACTCCTGCAGACACCAGCTAATGGAGAAGCTATAGCTCCTCTTATTATTGCTCATTCTCACTCTGTACAGAATGCTCATTTAACAACTCTTAACTTGGTAATACTTAAGCTCAGTTGAAATACATATCGCTTACGAACATTTGAATGAGCTGATTTTACATTGCAAGATCAGCTCATTTATCTGCAGGTGCACAGCACGCCTGAACAGCACAGGTGGCAGCGCTGCATGGGACAATGTTATTAAACTCTACAGCTATGTTACAGGGTTAATAATAAAGAACGTAAACAAAAAATACATCTCTGGCACTTACCTTGCTTGCATCCATCCTTTAGGCCAGAGTGGTTTGACTTCTGATTCAAGAAAAGCCTTTAGGTAGTCCTCTGCAATCTGGGACTTGTTTCTCTCCTGCTCATAGCAAGCCATTTTTGTCCTTACCACACTGCACAGCAAGTCTCTGTACCACAACATAATAAAGAAGTGTAAAGAGGTGGTGGTACAGTATATTGACATCCCAAGAAGGGCATAGAGAACATCTATGAGAATATCTACCAGTTTTCATTTTCTCCGACTGTTCATGATTTGTGATCCAAACATAACTTAAATACAGGATCCTGCTCTATGGATAGAATTGTTCCTGATTGTTTGAAATGTAAGACTTAGCACACCTACAGCTGATTTATTGCTAAATTTCATCTGAAGGTATACTAGCATGTTTTAAAAATGCAACAAGGTTACATTAACTCTCTCACTCATTTTGACTGTGCAAAATTGGGAGAGGTTCCCTTAGAATGGATGGCGGTTGAAATCTCAGCTTCAATTTACAACATTAAAGTGATTAATTCCATACCGCTAAATTTTTCATGTATATAACACCATAATTTCACTTGCTGAATACACTTAGAGAACACAAGGCAAGCACAACAGCCTACATTTTCCCTTAATGTGACATTATTTTTGGCTGCATCATATCCAAGATTGCGTCTGGTTTCAGGCTCAAGTCCAGATTTAAGTGTCTCTTCTGGCTGCAAATGGTTGTTGCAAAATGAGTTTATACAGCTTCAATCATGTTTATAATTTGTGACTTCAATACACAAAACGGTCAGTAATTCAGCACTGTTTAGCAATCACACACAAATAAACCAACAATTGGAAATGTCGAATTGCTACAATATAGAGCGCTGCTATTTTAAGGTCATGTAGTAAAGGCACACAGGGACAAATGTTCATCTTTACCACAAGCGTGATAATCTGGTGGAGCTCAGAGTAATGGAATAAAATTAGCTGAGCTCTACAATGGACAGTTAATTGTTCCACCAGATTACCACCCACATGGCAAAAACAAAAATCTACACCATTGCAATTAAATCATCTGCAGAAACAATAAATCCATGATATTGTGTACACAACTTGAAAATGCCTAATATACACAGTAAATACTAAACTTGAAAAAAATGTCCCCATTTCTATAAGCTCAGTACATATATTTGTTTAAAAGAGTACTCATTGGTTTAATATTGTACTTTTTTTTCTTCCAAATCTAAACTTGATCTCATTAAAGCACCTCCCACCATTGTTTCATTCTGTCTTGCCATTATGACCAATATCAAGCTTTACCTCATAGAAACTAGGAGCAGGAGTAGGCCATTCGGCTCTTTGAGCCTGCTCCACCATTCATTTTGATCATGGCTGATCATCCAACTCAAGAGCCTGCTCCTACTTTCTCCCCATATCCTTTGATCCCTTTCGCCCCAAGAGCTTTATCTAACTCCTTCTTGAAAAGATACAATGTTTTGGCCTCAACTACTTTCTGTGGTAACGAATCCCACAGGCTCACCACTCTCTGGGTGAAGAAATTTCTCTTCATCCCATCTCCACTTGGACCATCAAATCTTGACCTCCAACTATCTTCTATCTTGAGTTTTTTTTAATTTATTCATAGGATGTGGGCGTTGCTGGCTGGGCCAGCATTTATTGCCCATCCTTAATTGCTCTTGAGAAAGTACTGGTGAGCTGCCTCCTTGAACTGCTGCAGTCCATGTGGTGTAGGAAGGGAGTTCCAGGACTTTGACCCAGCGACAGTGAAGGAACGGCAATATATTTCCAAGTCAGGAAAGGAATTTCCAGGTGGTGGTGTTCCCATCGATCAGCTGCCCTTGTCCTTCCAGGTTGATAGTGGTTGTGGGTTTGGAAGGTGCTGTCTAAGGACCTCCAAGTTTGTTTCTAATTTGTCTCTTATTTGTTACACCCAGTTCACCTTTCCTGCTATATATATTTTGTTTGTATGTGTACGCTAAGAAAAATGATCCCTCTTACCTTTCTAACAACTGCCCAATTGGCCTTGCATTCTCTCCTTCTTGTCTTAAAGTTCTAAAATTACAGAAGCTGCTGTTGATTCTTAAATTCTCCGCCACCTCAACAAGTTCTGAACTCCTTCACCAATTCTAATATGATATTCACCTTGTTTGACCCATTTCTTACCGAGACCTCACAGCTCTGAAGCTGGGCTCTTGCACAGTTTGCATTTTTTTCATTGTCTTGGATACCTTCACAACTTCTTATAGTCTAACATTCCTAAACAAAAATTCTCTCACTAAAACTACACTCGTGGCATTTAGATTCCTCCCAAGTTGCTCTACTTGTATTGTAGTTGAGTACACATCCTCTAACCTATTTCCATGAAAATAGAGGTCTTTCAGGGCTCTCCCCTTCCATTTTGATTATCAATGACCGATTCTACTAACCACCAACCTTATTCACTCTTTTCCTAATGACTCCAGCTACACAACATTGATAACAGTAGGCCAATTTGAATGATCTGACATGCAGTCTTGTCATTCAGTATGCCCAGTCTCAGTTATCATGTACAGCACAGATATAATCTACAATGAAATGTAACTGTGGTCTGTTACAACAATCAACATATCAAACCTGATCTCATCATTCCAGTGAAACTTTTTACGAGGTCCCACAATTCTTCTTCCCAATTTGTCTTCATCATCATCATCATCTGAGAACATTCTCTCTTTCTGGTCCTTATCTTCTCCCATCATCCTGCAGATCAGAAATTTAAAATAAATTGTAAATTCATCAATTGATTAGTCAGAATCAGCAACTCATCAGGATTAGTAGAACTCAATGATTGAACGGCAATGCTTATTTGTGCTTTGATATTTCTTACAAACACACAAATGAACAACTGTGCTGATCAGTAACTATATAATTTTTTACAACTACCTGAAAAAGGGTTTATTATCCCGCACTAAACAAAAACTATTTATGTCACAGAAATATGTTGGGGGGCAGATTAGAAATGAAGATTTATTGCTTGCAGGATTACAGGTACAGTGATAAAATGCCAACAGTGAATCACCCAATGTTAAAATGGTACATTAAAACAAGTACCTTTTACTTTAAATTTAGTTCTTTAGTAAAGAACAAAAGTATGTTCGTAACTTGTGCATAGCTGGTAGATCAGTTTGTAAGTCAATCCATTTTCAACGATCTTTCTTTGTGTTTGGTATAACTCCAAGCAATGGACAGTTTTTCCCGATTCCCATTGACTTCAATTTCGCTACGGCTTCTTAATGCCACACCGGGTCAAATGCTGTTTTGATATCAGGTGCAGTCACTCTCACCTCACCTCTGGAATTCAGCTCTTCTGACCATGTTTGGACTGAGGTGTAATGAGGCATGGAGCTGACCACCCCTTGTGGAACCCAAAGCTGAGCATCGGTGAGCAGGTTATGGCAAGCTCCACTTGATAGCACAGATGACAACACTTTGCATCACCTTGCTAATGCTTAAAAAGTAGACTGATGGTGCAGTACCTGGCCAGATTGGATCTGTCCTTTTTTTTAAAAAAAAAAAGACAGGACATACCTGGGCAATTTTCCACAATGTCAAGTTGATGCCAATGTCGTAGCTGCACTGGAACAGCTTGGCTGGCTGGGGGGGTGGGGGAGATGGTTGTCCTGAACAAGGGGGCATAACATTAAAGGTAGAGCTAGGCTGCTTGGGATAATATTAGAAAGCATTTATTTACACAGAGAGTAGTAGAAATCTAGAAGTTTTTCTCTGCCATTCCTCCCTTCAACCCTTCCCAATTGGCTAGATCAATTGAGCATTTCAAAATGGAGAATGATCGATTTTTATTAGGCAAGAGTATTAAGGGGTATGAAGCAAGGCAGGTCAAGGAGTTAAGATAGGGTCCAGCCAAACTAGATGGAGAGGCTGAATGGGCTACTCTTTTTTCTAAGGTCAAGGATTGACTTAGAATGTAAGTGCAATCTACTGTATTGCTATGTTTCACATACTTGGCAATTTTGGCTTGGCTATGAGCCTGGCAGTCATCTTGATATTTTGCCATCTGATTTGGCATTGCTTTACCAATTGCTTCTTTTAATTTATGTATTGGCTCCTTCAGCCGGCCATCCTATAAGAAAACAAATTTTAAAAAATACATTTTTCTTCTATACTAAATTCCAGCACATATCAATAAGGCCCAGGCAATAAAATGGATTCAGAAATTTATAAATGGCATCCTTGATCACCCCCAACCCCTGAAAAATGTAAAACCATTAATTCTACACAAGATTTTCAGCGTATGTGTGATATTTTAGGAAATTAAATGTAGTGATGTAGAACTTTTCTTCTGCCATTACAAGGAACTCTAATACTTAGTGGTAGAAACTTGTTTAAAGAAGAAATGGCAATCAAAACGCAAATTCTGATAAAACTGGTCAAAGTAACTAAGCACAAGTGAGGTTAGCCTACAGTGTACGAATGGCTCCAATTGGAATACCTAACACAAGGTTTTAATTATTATTTCAAGCTGTATAATCAAACTGTTGCAGCTTACGTATAGAAAAACTGTTATGTGACCACAAAACAAATGGAAACATAGATAAACCAATGCAAACATGACATTAAAGAGTTTCACGCAGATCCTTAAAATTCATGTTATTTATTATACACAGCGAAACCTATATAAATACTCACCTGCATAAAGCATTCACCTGTCTTTACCAGCCATTTTGCCCCAGTCTGTAATAATTTTTTAAGAGGACAAAAAATTAGTTGCTTAACAGAACTCCCACATCAGAATTAGGGGAGTGTAGAAATCGTTTCCCCCACTCTTTCACTTTGTCCAAAAGTATTTTATGGAGAAAGCAACATAGGAGCTAAAGCAGGGTATAAGCTGGTCATGCATGAAAACCAGTTCTAACTTCACACTAAGTCAAGTTCACTTGAAACAATTATACGTTTGCCGATTTGACATGGTTTTATGCTGGCAGTTCTGTTTCATAAATTCAAGAGTCTACTCCTCTTAATTCAAAATTTCTTAATTCAAATTATGTGATAATTCAGAACATTAAAGGACTAAAATCCTACTTTCTAGTCACTTACATGCTGCTTTATTCAAATTATTGGATAATTTTACATTTCGTAAAATTTGCCTTTGAATTATCAGGAGAAGACTGTAATAATGAAGTGTGTATGATCTTATCTCCTCGTGATCACTTTCTAAGGGTGGCACAATTAAACAGACCCAAAATGAATGCTTTTACTAAACAATGGAGGAAACTGTTATTAAAACTTAAACATTTTATATTGAAATTTGGCCAGTATGAATTTAATGTTATCTTATAGAAACAATTTTGAAGAATATACCATGATTAATAAGTATCAATGTATTATAAACATTAATATTTGAAGTGACAAGACAACCTCATTGTTTGCCTGGAAAGCAACACTCGTTATAGAACAATTATTTTTCAATAGCAATCAAACCTGGATTAAGCAACCAAGTGTTGCTGTTCTATGAGTGACCACTTAATGCCAGCTGTCTCTTGTATAAAACTCAAGAATGGCAATGAATTTTCAATATTGCTACAAACTTTTGAATATTTTCCAAATGCGGCTAAAATGATTAGTGAAGATGGATTCAGAAATTTATAAATAGCATCCTCGATCAGCCGCAATCCCTGAAAAATCGTAAAACCACAAGATTTTCCAATATTTGTTTTTGCTACATGGGGTGCTGCCATTATCTTATATTTTGTTTTTTGTTTTGCTATTGGCTTATCAGAACACAGTTCAATGTCGCAGACAATATTTAAACACACAGGCTTTTAAAACAAAACCTTAACATCTCGTGATATCCAGTTGTCAGCTTGGCTACGCAGTAGCACTCTCAGCTCAGAGTCAGAAAGTTGAGGCCCCACCCCAGAACAAGGGCATAAAATCTAGACTGGTGGAGTGCTACACTGTCAGAGGTGACCCTTTTCACATCATAAAATAATTGATGGTCCCAAATCCCTGTTCGTGTGCACATGGAAGATCCCATAGCGCTATTTCAGGAAAAGTGGAGCAATCCTCTCTGTGCCTAGGTCAACATTTATCTCTCAAACAATATTACAAAAACAGACGATCTGAGTCACTTATCTCCTTTCTGTTTGTGGAGTCTCATTGCTGTTTGTGGAACCTTTCTAGCTGCTTTAGTTCCTATGGTTATCTGCATAATTGTAGTGACTATGTTTCAAAAGTAATTAATTGGCTGTGAAGCACTTTGGGACATTGAGGTTGTACAATTTGCTACGTAAACCAAGTTCTTTCCTTCTAGTTTCAAAACCTTTTGATTCAGAGGCAAGAGTGTAAATAAATGAACGAATCTGGTATGTGGTATTACCTATCCACAAATGCTCAGTCTGTCTAGTCTTCCTGCTTAATCTTTTCAACTTTCATAATATCCTGAACTATATGGTCCTTTACCTAGATTTCTCAGCACAACATAAAAGTAAATTCACTCCTTTCTTCAATCAACAGCCTTTCAGTTTCAATTTGAGTTATGCTCAGCACTTGGTTACACTGCAATGAGGGTACTGTATAACAACCATAAAACATCATGGAGTGTGGGTGGAAAAAACACTGCCCTACTGCCTTCACTGAACATTTCATAATTTTCACATTCAGAATACTGAAAAAAATAGATGTGATTTATCTGTCACAGTATACAGTGCTGTGGTATTGAGGTACTCAAAAGTGGGAGTTATGACTAGGAGAGGAAATGAAGCAGAAAAATAAGATATAGCTCCCTGATAGCTTTCCAAAAGATAGGAAAACACACCTTGCACCAAGATTACACTTGGACGAGAAGAGAATAGCATTTAAAATATATAAAAGATACCATGTGTTAATGTCATTTGCTACATTATTACATCTGTTTCAGAAAATTCCCAATGGAAATAAAATAAGTATATCACATGGGTAAAATATTACAAATGGATTTGATTGCATACATATGAAAAATCTGTCCACTAACTCTCTTATTAAAAATTACTTTAGTTCAAAATTTTTATTACATTACAGAATGACCAGAAGTGGTCATCCTCAGCTGATAAACATCTCCAGTTCATAATTTGATCATTTAGAATTAAGAATCTTGACAAGTTAATATGAAGCCTTAACTGTTGCCACTTGGCCTTTCTACAAAGGCTTAGTAGTAGAGCTATGCAAAAAACAGAACCTTCTGAGGCAGAACAAAAGCTCTGCTACCATTATGCTGACCACCCTCCCCGTAGAATGCAATTAACAGTTGCTTGACCCATAGTGGTTAAGCCATGCATAAACCCGGATTATCTTGTCTTTACACAGTCCATAGCTGTGTCTTTAATCTTTAACAATGGCCAAATAAGAATTAAGTGCTGTTCACTGTTGAATGGTAATTAAAAAATTACTACTATGCATTTGGAGGAATAAATATGCAAAATATATCAATTCATTTAATACAATGAAAAGAGAAGCAGTATCACACTGTGAATGGTGGTGTATCAAGTTGCATGTTCATGTACATGCACCGGCAGCAAATTGTCTATTGCATTTTAAGCTACATCCAAGATTCAACAAGATCGATCTAAATGTTTCACGGTATGACATTGGGCTCACCTAAATGGCAGTAAAACGTGTAACATGCAATTAACAATTTTTGAAGACATTTAACTCAGATACTTAAATTTTGACAAGGCAGAAAATAGTTGGCCCAGAATTTGCAATAACAATAATGTTGATGCACAGCACTCATCGTTAGAACGGAATCCAATAGCAGCTCTAGGGGCATTCACATGTGCAACCAAAACAGGAAATCCAGCGGCTTCTGTCAGAGATACCCTAAGCATCCACATGGTGTGTTGCTGCAGACCTTACTGACGAATTAGTCACTGAAAGGACTGAAACTGCAGTGAACTTGCTATTCTTGCCCACTGAGTCCATCCTAAAAACTGAGGAAATTAGAGCACGTGCATTCAGAAGAGAGTTTTTAAAATGGGGTGATAAATGATAACTACTTCTGAACAACCTCTCTGTCTCAAAAAATTAATTTTACAATTATGAAGTCTCACTCCCTCAGAAGAAAATTCATACTGGACATAAAAAAAAATATTTTTTCTATCCATCTATTCTCACTCCTGGATTTTCCAATCTTTATTTTGCTTTCAGAACACCATTTAAACTGAATTTATATTTCCTGCTTTATAGTTCCTGGTATGGGCTCTGCATGTCTCAGTAAGGATTCTTCAATCTAACTAGTTGAAGAACCTTGCTGCTGCTGCCCTGTTCACAGAACTATAGCTTCCCTGTAAAGGGCTCGATGCTGGAAAAGTTGCCAGGTCAGAGGAAATCTCCAGTGACAAACCGGCAAATTGTCTGTGAGCAGCTGTCAGCAAAGTGAATGCCGAGTGATGTTCCACTGCTGAAAGCAAAATCTGGGCCACTATCGTCTCAGATTCTTCAGCCAACAATACACTTTATTTTAAGCTCTGCTAAAAAAAAAAACTTACTCTGTCCCCGCAATCTCCTCCTCCAGTTTAGGCCACATTTCTCCTTGTAGAGCATTTATACCATACATTTATTCCCGGAACAGCAGTAACTTACAGCTACAAAATCTGTGTTTGTGTTTCCAGTTTACAGGTACTTCTGGTCAGCCAAGTTAAAAATCCAAATATGCATTCCCAATTATAGAGTGCAGGTTCTCTCCCTGCAGAAGTACACCCCACTTAACTAAGTCCACAGCTTAGGTATAGGTTGGCAACATCAAAGGGTTAAGCACCCTAAGTGTGTGCAATGATAATTCTGGAGTTTAGCCAGCTAAAACCACTGCAGGTGTTAGCACAGTACACTGTTAAATTTCCCAATGTTTGCGCAATCAGGACCACCCTATGCAATACTGCACTTGCTTCCAGTATTACATGAAGCAGAGTGTGAAGAACCCTGGATCCAGAAACAGGTTAATGAGCCAGCCTGGATGTATCATCAACAATGCCCTGAATTACTAAATACTAACCTGGCTCAGGTACACAAGTACCAGGTTTGCTATGAAACTTGACTTTGGTTCCAATCTTCCACCCTGGTGACTCATTCTGAAGCCAACACCACCCGGAAGGGGTCCTCTTCCTCTGTCCCCAGGGGGACAGTTTGTGTACCTCTACTTTCTTTTCTACAAATAATGATTCTGATGTAAAATACCAGTAACAAAGCTAAAGTGTTGAAAATATTTACCATGAAATCCCAATGCTCCAGTTCTATTGTAGCACGTTACAATGAGCTTCAATCAATAAATTATTCTGTGAAATGTAGTGGCTCAATGTAGGAAAATGCACCAGCAATTCTGTAACAACATCATCTCACAAACCACAATGAGATACATGTCCTATCAATCTTTTCTTTTACAAAAGGCAGTAGTGGTGAACAGAAGAATCAAAGTCAGAATACTGGGAGAGCTCTCCTCCTCTTCAAGAGGATTTTCTGCACTCACATGAACCCACAAGTTAACAGTCTGAGCTTTGCTATAACCCATGCAAAGCAGGGCACCAGCGACAATGTAAAACCACAGTGTCAGTCTTGATAAGCTCATTTGCTTGAATAAGCCACAAACAAACAACCTTCTATTGCATAACTAATTTAAATAGGAGTTTCCCAGCAAGAAAAAGTTAATTTAATAGCCAAGGAGCACAGTAGCAACAATTATTAAATTATAAATCAGTCTTTCTCTGCTAATTATTGCAGTAAACTGTGCCATCCTTACACGTGATATGAGCAGACAAAATAAAGAAAACAAAGGAATTAGCTTCCAAAAATTAACAAGGATGGGAGATCATGTTGTGTAACATATGCTGATGAAGGCTTTATCCACTGACGTACAGGGGAAACATGAAATGCATGAGGTCAGGTGCTAACCATACAACTTCGGGAATGGATGTAGTTCGTGCCTTAGACATAAAACCAGCAAATATTTTAATCAAAAGCTATTGAAATGTACCACTGCTCAGTATTTTCAAAATTTAAATATCTGCTCCTGAACCTCTATCAAAAAGGCAATTCATTCATAAACAATTGAAACATTTTAGATAAAATATAAATCCCTCTAAGCATTAGTCTTAAAAATAAAATACTTTGCATGTAAACTAGATTTTCAGCAAAACAATGATTTACTCTTAATAACAATAGCCTTGAACTACTATAAGAGTACACTCCAATTTACTAAAATTAGTAATATAAAGTTCTTGTGTATAAAAATATAATCATGTCTAAGAGTTCTATCATGAACTTGGTTGCAATTATGCACCGTTAATCTATCATAGCTTTAGAAAATAGGATGCAACACTTCTATAAATGGTTTTCCTAATTTCGAGATAAGTGTTATAGCTACAGAAATGGATTTTATATCTAGAACACTAATTGTCATGTCAGTTACCTGCTCATTCATGTGTAGTTTCTTTGCCCTTTTGACCAGTGTGTCCTTGCTACACGGTAAGAAGGATGCCAGGTGGGCGTAAACCCCAGAACGGGCCTGACTATTCAATTCGCGGGACTGTAGTTCAATACTGAAAGCACAAACACATCAAAATAGATTCAGAGTGCATAGCAAGAGTCTTATAGATGCAGACTTCGTGACTGAAACTAAAAACATCCAATTTTTTTCTCTAATAAAACCACCTATCACACTACATATAACCATTATGAGATTAATTTAAGCATGGCAGTTCAAACAGCATCAGGTTATAGACTTACTTTCTCTCTGTATTTTAAACCATCATTCCTCTGCACTAAGTACTTGGATGACAAAAAAACTAGTTTTGCCATCCCATCAAAGACTTTTATTATTTGCATCACCTAATACACGTAAGTGAAAACATGGGTGATACATTACTGTGCTCTGTTGACACCATTTCTTTATGTAGCATGGGGAATGTGGTATGACAGCAGAAACATGAGGGCAAATTGTTCAAATTAGCTTTCCTGGAGCAGAGCGTTACATGCTGGCAATGAGCACCACGAATTCAAGTGGAGAGAGTAACAGGTCCTGCACAATTCTCCAACCACCAAAACAGATGGATAGAAAATCATTTGGAGCATGCTGATCTTCACACTAACATTCCTAATGTGTGCTCCTGGTGTGCGAGATTCTGTGCTAATCCATAATATTAATCCCAGGTTCAAAATAACGCCAACAGCGTGGGTTCAATTCCCATTCAGCTGAAGTAGACTTGGGACCTGCCTCCTTGCCCTGCATACGAGAGTGAAAGGCAATGGAAACCACCATAGGCAAAAACTGCCAATTGAACGGCTCAGGATGTAGCATCAGAAGACAATGAGCCAAGGACTTGCCTTCCGGCAGAGTACACATAACATGACATAATAATAGAATAAATCTGAAAAGCATTTACAAAAATATATATGTATTATATACATCAAGATGACTTAGCCGGGTAGTAGGGATATAACTTAGCCTGGTAGTTGGGACATAAAATTAGATAGTTTTGCTTTGTGCATCTAATCAGTGAAAAACAGTCCAAATGTTTGGCTGATACTTTGTGTGCTGACAGATATGCTGACAGGCCAACTTTTAGCAGTAGTTATTCCAGTTCACCTGGCTACACACAAAATCAAATTCAATATGTGTCAAACAGATCTCTAGCCCAGGTACAATATATTTACCTTCTACAATTTAAAGTTAAAACAGTGTTTTTACAAAATGCTACTTCCTAATCTTTTTCTGATTATTGATTCAAAATTATCAGCAGATTCTGATAAGGCTCAAACTAAACAATATTTGAGGATAATTCACAACCTTCAAACCATTCAGTCTAATTTTTTTGTTCAATCTGATTCAATTTGCAAAATATTTTAGCTTCATTTCTACAGATGGGAAACTTAATTACATAGAATTTACAGCACAGAAGCAGAATTAGTCCAACTGATCCATGCCAGCGCTTATGCTCAACACAAGCCTCCTCCCTTCCTACTTCATTAAATCCTATTAGCATATCCCACATGTACTTATCCAGCTTTCTCTTAAACCCATCTGTGCTATTTGCATCAACTACTCAATAAAGAAATTTTTCCCTGAATTAATTGGATTTATAAGTAACAATCTTCTATCTATCCCTCCTAGTTTTAGACTCCCAACAAGTGGACACATCTTTTTAACACCTACCCTATCAACTCCCTTAAACATTTTAAGGGCTCGATGAAGTCACCCCTCAATCTTTTCTTTTTCTAAAGAAAAGAGCCCCATGCTTTTGAAAGACAGCCAACGCTCACTGGATTATACTTACTTTAACAGAATATTATTGACATCTTGTGTGAAGAATTTCTGCTTCCCCTCTCCTTCTGAGGCTTTGGCAGCCTACAAGACAAGAATATCATCAACTTTTTTTCGTAACTTCAGGTCCCTTCTAAAGCCTATTTTAACTGGATTAAAGAGCTGCAGTTCTTGATGATCTTCAGCACCAGTTTGTCATAAACAAAACTGAATGGCAACCAAGTACTACAGAAGAAGAAAAAAAAGTTCAACTCAATAGCCTTCTGGCCACTTCACTTTCGAAAATAATCTTAAAAGATATCAATCAAGTTTGAAAATTAGATCTATTATGATCAATACTGATAAAAGTTAACATCTTGGTATGCATGTTAACTTTCTTTGGAGTCAATGTTTTTAGTTATAAAGAGCCCATATGTTAATTATATATTAACTGAGTGCAATAATTGCATTCAGGTAGTGGGCATGAAGTGGGGAATTCACTTGTTTTCCTATTTAAATTGTGGTTGTTGAGTTTCGAGGAGCATGTTTATAATGTGAACCTCTGTAAACCTAAGCCTTTAAGCATGTAAAGATTGGCTCCAGTTCTATCCTTCACTACCTGGTGCTATCTGGATTAGAACATAGTTCACTTTCATACCATTATCTTGATTAATTATTTGAGCATTACAACCAATGTTTCATAAATTCAGAAACTATCAATTGCATGCAAAGTTATGAAAGGGGATCTCATGCATTCCTGCACAGTTAGATCCATCAGTGAACTAGGTAAAAATGTCCAGACACCGGATTCTTGACATTCCCCATTTTAGTTTACCAGCCATAAACTTGGCACTCTGCAGTTTAGTCATCATTTCCAAAGTTTTCTTTCTCTGAGAAAAAAGGGCACCTACTTAAGGAGGTCATTTTCAGGATTGCTGGATGATCTTTGTTCTGCAATTTTCTATTATTTTCATTGCTGCTTCTCACTTGTCTCTAGTCCTTTTCCTGCATCATCAGCATTTTAACGTTTACTGGGTTAATGTTTAATTACAAAATACATTTTGAAAAGAAAATTTTGATAACTTGTTTTGTCAAGATGTATTTAAATTTTTATTTAAAGCAGAGTTAAAGAAAGTGGAAGATAAATGCAACCAGTGAGGGGATATGGAGGGCAGTATTCATTTCAAGAGGATGAAGGGGTAGCTAGCCAATGATGGAGGGATAGATGGACATTGGAATGGAGTGAAGAGGGAGGGGAGAATGGAGGGAGAGAGAGGAGAAATCATAATTGTGTGGGGATGTCTGGGGGGGGGGGGGGGGGGGGGGTATTGGGAGAGCAAGGAATACGATCGATAAGTTACTGAGTGTTACTTTAGTTGATTGCCTTGCATGACCATGGAATTTCAGTTCAATTTATTATACTGATGGATTAACTTTGGAACACTAAAACAACTCACTGTTATACAATAGACTCCAGCAGCAGAATATACTGTACACAGAAGAGTCACTAAGAATACTGTCTTCTGCCTCTAACTTTGGCATAGTGATATTAGCCTAAGCCCAGCCTCCAATTTACCTGAGAAAATTTTGCCTTCCACGTTGGTTCTGGCGTGAAGTATACTTAAGAATGGGTTACACTTCACATTAAAACAATTCAAAGTTGGTTCATTAGAAGTTATGCCCAGATTTGCTGTAACATGTGGCTCAGTCTGCTTACCACCTCATTTCCTTCTAGCCACTATATCAAAAAAACAACATTGCATATGCCATAAAATGACTCTTTTCAACGACAGAACTGCCTTGTTTGCAGTTATTGGTGTAAAAAGACTTGCTCCTCTCTGGTTATGACTTTCTAAAGTTCCCTAGATTCTAGAATGTTCCAAGCAGATTGGAAGTTTACAAATGTAGCAGTGCTATTCAAGAAAAGAGGGAGAGTGAAAACAAGGTGCGACGGGTCAGTTAGCCTGACATCAATCATTGGAAAAATGGTGGAATCCATTATTAAATAAGTCTTAACAATACACTTAAAAAATCATAGTATGATCAGACAGAGTCAACATTGTTTTACAAAAGGGAAACTGTGTTTGACAAATTTATTAGTTTTTTTGAGGAAATAACTAATAGGGTAGACAAAGGGAAACAACTAGATCTAAAATACCTGGATTTCCAAAAGGCATTTGATAAAGTGCCACTCAAAAGATTAATACACAAAAGATAAAGGCTCACAGAGTTGCGGTAATATGGATAGAGGATTGGTTAATAGACGGGAAGCAGACAGTCGGGGTAAACAGGCTGTGACTAGTGCAGTACTGCAAGGATCAGTGCTGGGACCTCAGCTATTTACAATCTACATCAATGACTCGGATAAGTGACCAAGAGTAATAGATCCAAGGTTGCTGACAATACAAAGCTAGGTGAGAATGTAAGCTGTGAGGAGGACACAAAGAGGCTGCAAAGTGATGTAGACAGGTTAAGTGAGTGGGAAACAAGGCGCAGGTGGAGTATAATGTGTGGAAGTGAGAGGTTATTCACTGTGGTCGTAAATAGAAAAGCAGAATACTTTCTTAAAAGGTATGAAACTTCTATATGTTTATGTTTAGAGAGATTTGGGTGTGCTTGTACAAGGTACAAAAAGTTAGCATGCAGATACAGCAACTAATTAGGAAGACAAATAGCATGTTGGACTTCATTGCAAGGGGATTGGAGTACATGTATAAAACAAAAGTTGGCCCTGAGTATCCCTGGAGAGGGCACGTGCGGTGTCTGCCGGCACTGTCGAGGCCTTCTGTGCCTGATGGGCACAGCGGGGACTGGGGTGCTTTACCGAACCTTTTAATCACATTTTGATTTGATGTTTTTAAGTTTCCATTAAACTTTGTCTTTGGTTTTTTTTTTACAGCTGACCGAACTTAGGGGCTGTGTTTATTTTACCCCTGATTTTGTTGCTTTCGTTTATTTGGTTGACTTAGAAAGAGTATAAAACAATTGTACAGAACCTTTGAGACACCACATCTGGAACACTGCGTGCAGTTTTGGTCCCCATACTTAAGGAAGGACACGGTTGCATTGGAGGTGGTACAACGAAGGTCCTCTAGATTTCTTACTGCGTTGAGAAGTTGTCCTATGATGAGAGACTACATAAATTGAGCCTTTATCCTTGGAGTTTAGAAGAATGAGAAGTGATCTCATTGATACATATAAGGTTCTGAAAGAGCTCGGCAAGGTAGAGATGGAAAGGTTGTTGTCTCTGGTTGGGGAATCTTGAATGGGGGGGTGGGGGGAGCAGAGCCTCAGGTAAGGAGTCATTCAATTAGGATAGGGATGAGGAGAAATTTCTTCAAATGCTGATGAGTTTTTTGAACCGTCTACCCCAGAGGGTTGTGCACATTCTAGCGTTAAGTATCTTTAAGGCTGAGACAGACAGATTTTTGGTCTGTCAGGGAATCAAGGAAAATGGATGGTAGGCAGGAAAGTGAAGTTGAGGCAGAAAGAAGTTCATCCATGCTCGTGCTGAATGGTGAAGCAGGCTCAAGGGCCCATATGGTCTATTCCTGTTCCTATTTCTTATGTTATGAAGTTAGGTGGTTAGTAGTTTAGTGGGAATAGGATCGAAGAAACAAGAGATGGGTCGCATGGACCACATGAGCTCAGAAAAGAGCACAAGGGGAGACAGGAGAGAAACTAGAGAAGGATGCAAGTTCAGGGCTAGGGCAGGGTAGAAGTTTGGTCTGGTGTTCTAGTAGAAGGGAACAACGCAGCAGAGGCAAACTGGTCGGATGGTCTCAATCTCAGGGGCAAAGAAGTCCATGAACTTCTTGCACTTATTTTTGGAAGTGAGGGTGGGGGAGACAGGGGAAAGGGGTTAAGAAGATTTCCAGCAGAGAAAGGAAGCCAGAATTATCTTTGCATTCCAGGATAATCCTAAAGTAGTGAACAGTTTTGGCCGAAGAGATGAAGACTCAGTAATGCTTCATATGGCCCAGCCAGATCTGGCAATGGGTGGCTAAACCAGTTGTCTGCCATATCCTTTCAAATCTGCATTTCTTGGAATACTTTCCATTAACCTCTGCACCTGGAAATCCAGCCCTCAAAGCCTAGGCGACTCAATCCTGTTTCTTACCGATTGGTTTGTCCTGTACAAATTTTGTGGACCTGGAGGTTTATAAAGAGTAGTATTTGAGCTGTTGCCTTATTGGTAGTCAAATCCTAATCAAACTACCATGATCTGTTGGTACATTCATCTTAAGAAATTGCCAAACTTAATGGGAATATTCACTTAAGTATTACTTGTGACCCCAGCGACAAAAGCTTGAACATTTTTGTGTTAGGATATCTTATACCTGGTGATTTTTTTATCTTCTTGTGGTATTTGTTTCACCTGCATCTTACCTGTGTCAGTTCTTTAATACATTTTTCTAGTAGTGCTGGAAGTCCTTCAGGCAACGTAGGAACCTGCTTTGATGTTTGTCCCATGGCTGAGTACTGGAGTACAGGCAGAGGATCACTGCCGTCGTCAAAATCATTAAGGGGGCTCCCTGGGGGAGAGTCATTCAGAAGACGTTCTAAATCTATTTCTAGGTCCACGGTGCTGGCCACTTTCAGAAGATCACTCTCATTAGCAGATCCAATAAGTGAAAGTAGAGGGTCCGAAACATTAATGTTTATTGAGCTGTTATCAGTTTCGAGAGGGGTGCCAGCCATAGTTTGTGAGATGGGCAAGCTCTTCTGGTCCTCTCGTTTCTTCAAGGCTTCTTTCTCCTTCTCAAATTTTTTTAACATCTCTCTCACACCTAAAGCTCCCATGTACTTCTTCTTTTTCTTTTTATCTTCTTTATGGACATTCAGCGGCATAAACCTGATTACAAAAACATCAGATATCAAGGACGAGCAAAAGTAAAGGACAATCAGAATGTGATCAGTGTTTCAACAAAGTTCTCCATTTTCTTAAGTTCATTCATAGGAGGACCTATGGGACCTATAGGAGGACCATACTTACATCAATTAAAATACTCATTAGTTAAGGATCCATAAAATTGTACAAAGAATTAAGTCTACATTTGCAGCATGAGTAATAAAAGTCCTTGTGAGACACACTTGTACTTTCATTCAAGTAGCTTGAAATTTTAAATACTATGGCCCTTAATTTCTCCAGAGGGTTTCTCTAATCCTGACATAATGTTGGTAGGAGACCAGCAGAAAAAGCCATTTATATTGTTGTCCGGTGGTTCAGCCTGTCTCCAGCTGAAGTTATAGCCAGATATCTGGAGAACCCCAAGGGACTTTCAGGGCCACGTCTCTTAAAATATGGAGAAGTAATAATTCCTAAAATATAAAAATATAAGACTCAACATTTGTTTATATCATGATTTTTGGAACAATTCAATATTCTTACTTCTACAAAATGTGGCCACTGTGGTGGCATAGTGGTATTGTCACTGGACTAGTAATCCAGAGACCCAGGGTAATGCTCTGGGGACGGCAGATGGTGGAATTTGAATTCAATAAACATCATGAAACCACTGTCAATTGTCATAAAAACCCATTTGGTTCACTAAGGTCCTTTAGGAGTGGAAATCTGCTGTCGTCACCTGGTCTGGTCTACATATGACTCCAGACCCAGAGAAATATGGTTGACTCTTAAAAATGCCCTCTGAGAAGGGCAATTAGGGATGGGCAATAAATGTGGCCTAGCCAGTGACACACATGAACAAATAAAATAAAAAAAATCAGTCCTTTTAATAGCCAAAAAATATTTTTTGACATACTGGGTGACAAAGAGTTTTGAACACTCTCCTTTCACCTCTGGGTCCTGTTTCAAACACACCTTACACTGACTGAATAAAGTTTTTCATTTTTGTTTACTCAAAAGAATACAAAATTTTATACACAATATGAGATGGGAAATCAGAACTTAGTACTTAACCAAATACTACACTTTACAGATTATTAGGGGTTGAATTCACTCTATTTTTTTTCCTGTATCAGTTATGACGTTACAGTGGTTTGCAATTGTGACCAGTTGATTTGGAACTGGTGATATTGCAGTGGCAACAAAAAGCAAAAAGAGAACATTTTGTGATTAAGGTGCTACCTTATTATGTCCAATTTATATCTCAAATACATTTACAAAAACTATTGGTTAATGAAGACTGAGCAGCAGCTTACTGAAAAACCATATTATCTCCAAGAACAGCCCAGAAGCCACAATCAGGAGTGACTTAGAAGGAATGGGACAATATTCCATACTAGAACTTTTGACATTCCTAATAACACAGACAATTTTCCATTCAAAAATTTGTCCAAAAACAGTTATACATGACTCTATAATTTGCAGGAAAAAATCTATACCGTAATTCTGTGCTGTGCTGACTTTATAACACTGGCCGTAATTTATTTTGTGGATACATGTCACATACTAAGAGTGTTTATAATGCAAACATTAATCTCATTTCTAAACAAAAACATACTTTCTCCAAAAGTACTATTCCAAAAAAAAAAGCTTATGTTTGAGGTAAAGGCTCCAATATTTTCTGCCATCTTTTATACAGGACATACAGCACAGACACATGCCTTTCAGGCCAACCAGCTCATGCTGGTGTTCATGTTCCACTCAAGCCTCTTCTCATCTTTTCTCATCTAAATCTACCATCGTAACCCTATACTTCATTCTCCCTCAAATGCTTGTCTAGATTAAACTTAGCTGCATCTATACTATTTGCTTCAACTACTCCCTGTGGCAGCAAGTTCCACAAGCTCACCAATCTTTTGGTGAAGAAGTTTCTTCTAAATTCTCTATTGGACTTCTTGTTGACCAATTAAGGATTAAACTACAATAGAGTCAATCAAGCTTTCCATCATCCTGTCTCCAGGTTTAAGAAGGCAATACATCTTTTGAATGATCACGGCACAATACCTGTGTCTGAAAACTGAATAAAGCTAGAAGGACTCGCAGCAACTGTAGAGAAACATAATTAACTTTACATGTCAATGAATCTGCATCAGTACTTAGGTCAGGTTACCAATCCGAATGTCAACTCTACTTCTCGGTCTACAGACATGGTGAGACCTGCCAAGTAATTCCAGCATTTTCTGCTTTTATTTCGGAATTCTAGCATCCGCAATATTTTGCTTTTACAATATCTCTCAAATTGAACAGCAAATTAAAAACTTGGTACTTCCAATAATAATACTGATGCACTGTCAGTGCTTTGTTGATTCTTGAATATTGCTGAAAAGAGAGACATGTTGCCAAAGCTTTTTGTCTTGCACTCATCAGGACAAACGAAGAATGCAAATTTCAAACGATCAAAACAATTCATACTACAGGAAAAAAGGGTGCTGATTGGTTAGCAAGTTGTATCTGACTGGCCAAGGTATTGCCATGGAGAAAGCAACAGAGAACCACATGCTCTCTAAGCTTTTGCGTAATTCAAAAAAAAAGCACAAAGCTCACACATGCCTTTGATTTGCGGGAATGGGTTCCTGTGTATGTTGCTCCTAGCAAGTGTAAGTGTTACGGGTATCTTAAGTTGCTTGCTAGTGTAGCTATGAGCACACTCAGGATTGTTCACAAGTGCTGCCCAACCGCGGAATCATATGTAACAATGGACATCTTGTTTTGGGTTTTGCAAGCGCGGGCTGGTTGAGAACGGTCTTGACTCTGCCTATTAAGAACAATCGAAGGAACATGCTGTTTGCTAATTCTCTTTCAAGTGTAGACCCTTAAAACTCCACATGGCTTACCCAGCCTGTTTGGAAATTTTTGATTTTTGAGATTTCTTCTCTTTCTCATGTCCATCTTCTTTTCTCCTCTTCTTCATCTTTTCATTACTTTCTTTTAATTTTCGTTTCTATTCAAAAAGAGGAATATCAGGACTAAAACAGAAGTACTAAACGTAATCCAAAATTAATATAATTGAAATCTACTTGAATTATTTTTTACAACGAATGCAGATCGTAATTGGATTTTAAAACAAGCATTACTGTAATCTGGTTTAGGTTAAATTGACTTTGAATTATGCACCTCATGCAGTACACAGATATTGCACATTTTGCACATAAATTTTACTGTGTTCTTTATACCACTGACAGGTCGGGTCTTTGACAAAATTGGTTCTGTAAGTTTTCAGCTTTTTAAAAAAATAGATGAGTTGACTTCTTGAACTTCTGCAGTCTACATGGTGTAGGTACACTCATAGTGCTGTTTGGAAGGGAGTTCCAAGATTTTAACCCAGCAACAGTGAAGGAGCAATGATATAATTTCAAGTCAGGATGGTGTGTGACTTAGAAGGAAACTTGCAGACAGTGGTGTTCCCATGCATCTCTTTCCCTTGTGCTCCTAGTTAGTAGCGGTTGCTGGTCTGTTGAGGGAACCTTGGTGATTTGCTGCAGTGCATCTTGCAGATGGTACAAACTGCTGTCACTGTGTACCATGGTGGAGGTAACAAACGTGGAAGGTGGTGAATGGGGTGCCAATTAAGTGGGCCGGATGATCTGAAACTTATGTGTTTTTGAAGCTGCACTCATCCAGGCAAGTGGAGAGCATTTCCATTACACTCTTGACATGTGCCTTATAGATGCCTGACAGGCCTTGGGAAGTGAGTGTGTTCTGGTCACAGAATGCCCAGCCTCTCACCTGCTCTTGTAGATAATGTACTTATATGGCTGGTTCAGTTGAGGTTCTGGTCAATGGTAACCCCCACCCCAACATGTAGATAGTGGGGGATTCAGTGATGGTAATGCTGCTGAATGTCAAGAGCGCATTGTTATATTCCCTCTTGTTAGAAATGTTCATTGCTTGGAATTTGTGTGGCGCTAAAGTTACTCGCCATTATCAGTTCAAGTCTTAATGTTATCCAGGTCTTGCTGCCTGTGAAATGAGACTGCTTCAGTATCTGGGGAGTTGCAATTGGTATTGAACACTCTGCAACCATCAGCGAACATCCCTACTTCTGACCTGATATTGAAAGAAAGTCATTGATGGAGCAGCTCGAGATGGTTGGGCCTAGGGCACTATCCTGAGGAACTCCTACAGCAATGTACAATGATGATGAAAGAAACAAACACTAAGCCTATATTATAGAAACAAAGTTCCTAACTCAGGAATAGCTGTATCACTGTGACATCATAATTCCACAATAATAAGAGTAATTTTACAAACTGAAAAATAACAGATAATCCAATATATATGTTCCCACTCTATTGTTTATTTCTCAGTCTGTCTTATTTATATATTTTAAAAACTTTGTTATTTTCTAACTAACCTGACCCATGGTTTTGCTTCTAAAGATTTTCCTCATAAGGTAAAACCATCTAAATACAGGTTTCCTTTTTCCTTCACTGTATTGGGGAATAAGGACAAGTTTGGGGAAAAAATTATTGGTGAAATTCATAGCAAAGAATTTACTCAGTATAGATAAACTGATGTCAATCAGTTTAAATTTACTAGCAGCAAACAGGAAAACAGTTGGGATCATGTGGAAGATATCCCCACCACCACCTGCATCCCCCCCCACCCCACCCCGCTTTTCTGGGATGCAAGAGTGTTGTGGATAGCACACGACTCAGAGCCACCGTTATCTCTTTAACTACTCTAATTTTGTTTGACTGCTTGGAAATGTAGCTTCATGTTTAATAGAGAAAAATTGCTGAAAAGATATGGGAGGATAAGGAACTTCCGACAAGGCAACAACAAAACAAAACCCGCATTGCAAAAACAGAGACACAGAAAGAATGGAGATGGAGAAAATCATCCCATTGTTGAAATCAAAAGGAGAGAAAGAGCAAAGAAAAATTCAAAAACTCTTCTTTAATTAACCAAATAGAGCTGCGATCACTGCTAGTCATCAGTCATAATACAGACGGGAAATTGAAATTTTTGATAGACCAACCATGTATTTTGGGAACCATGACCTAGGCTACACCCATAGTACTGTGTGCAGTCTTGGCTGGGCAAGTGCTCATTATAAACAGACGATTAAAGCCATAGGACACATATGGCATAGATTCACCAGCATGATGCTGGGAATGGGAAATTATAAAGGTAGTGTCTTGGATTAACGCCTCATTTGAAAGGTGGCACCTTGGATTGTGCAGCACTCCTTAAGTGCTGCATTGAAGTTTCAATGCAATTGAATTGGAATTGTTTTTTCGCATAATGTGCTCAAGTTTCTGGCATGGGACTTAAACCATGACCTTCTGTTTCAGATGTAACAGTGCTACCATTGAGCTAAGCCCAACTCTTAAAATATATTAAATATACTTTTAAATGTTTGAAACAAAGAACCCCAGAGAGAGCACAGACAGTGGATTGCTCTAGCAAAGAACCAAATAGACATAATGATCAGAATGACTGCCATTTGTGCTCTAAACTTCTTAATTGCTTAAATAAGTATCTTTTAAAAAGGAAGAACATCAAATGTGGGGACAGGGCAGAAAAACGTGTTTAAAGTAATTGTTTCCAGCTGAAGATATAGCTTCTCCTTCTATGCAGAAACTTATGTGGTTCTATGATCTAATGTCAAAATTTTCCAAATACATTCCTGTTGGAAATCCTGGAAGCTTTTCCTCTTAAATGTCAGATTGGACTTAAATGATATCCGAAATCCAAAGGTGCTGCTGTGTTAGAATACATCAACTGCAGAGCATGTAACGCTTAGCAATTTAGTTTTTTTTCTCACCTTTGGAGACTTTGTCTTTTTCTTGTCCTTTACAAAATCTTCATCCCCATCTGATTCAGATGCTTGACGGAACTGCAATGTTCCACTATTGATGTAAAAACCACCCAGCTTGGTGGTCAACGAGGCTGGAACAAGTTCATCGTACTAGAACATCACAAAGAAAGAAGAGTGGGATCATAAAAGTCAAGCACACTATTGAAGGGTGCACTAATGATTTGTTCCTGGGAGAAGACATAACTTTTTAAATAACATTTTGACTCGGCTGACCAAAGAAAGATTACTTGCTGCCACTAACTTTATTTGCTGCATATAATGCAATCGGCCGAGCGTGCCATAAACTGCAGTACTACTGAAAAACTCTAATGAAATCGTATACCATGACAATGAAACTATAGCTCATGAAAATGTTGAAACCTTGAAATTGTTCTGCAGCAAACAACGTATTACCAGCCAACTGTTATACAATATATGACCAATTATTAAATCTTTAGCTGGCTGTCTTCACCATTTAAATGATCTACTTTGTTGGATAATTTTGGTTTTTGTTTCTGCTCCTTGAAACATTTTTCATATCTCTCTCTGCCAACTGTTGATATTTTGTGACTGGAGAAAATAATAAATGCAGTCTAATGGAAATCCTTCCCTTGTACTGCGGCTAGATGACAGCATGAATCAGTGATATAGGGACATTTGCTTTATAGTAAGGCACAAGGATATTTCCCATTTTATAATATAATATAATGCCAAAACTACAGTCAAAGGATACACTAGCACTTCCAATCAGGAACATTATGGCATTTTTGACAGGATTGGAGTTTGTAAGATATTTAAAAATATATTCTCCTTTTTGATATTACAGTAATGAAAAAAAACTCCTTCCTGGTCATAAAAATTGGATATTTAACTCCTGCCCAACAGAGATCATTTAATTCTACAAGTAACTTTTTCAAACGTGTACTTTAAAAAAAAACTGGATAGTGATGCCAAGGAATCATAGATTTTGAAATTCAGTACTGAATGGACATTGCTCTGTACTTTACCAGTACTGAATTTGAATATTACTCAAACTGGCATCCAGAGCCAGAAAAGTACCAATTTCTGTTGAGCAATGTCTGAAGAATTAATTCAGTATTGACTTTTCCAATTCTGCCACAGTAGATAACTGATTAAAAACTAGCTTTTATTCACAAAACACTTCAGTTAATTTTTTGAAATAATTAATTGGAAGAGAGGACAGGGGTTGAACCAAGCCAACAATTCAAATACAAACATACCGCGTGATTTGTTCAATGCTCTTTTGAATTTCGCATATAGATATTTAAATTATGGTTAATTATTTTGATGGTGTTTATCAGCCTGTCTTTTCCAAATCCATGAAAACCTCCAAAGAGATTTAGATAGACCAGATAACTTGTGCAGCGTCTTGAGCTAAATGGAAAAATTACTTTCTATTAAAATGAGGAAAGAGCCAACTTTAACAATTATTTCAAAAATTGTTATGCTACTCTTCACCATTTAATTTTTTTAGCATTTGAAGTCAAACTGAATGAAGTATAAAAAGGTGAGGTTTTAAACTTAGCGAATGAGCAGAGGGACTTTGATCACCCAGGTGATTAAAAAGAGGCAAAAGTAGATAACGCCGTAGGAAGGAAATTGGAATTGTTTTTTTGCAATAGAAAAGGTGCAGGATAGATTTTCTGAAACGTTCAGGAATGAGCACTTACAGCTTTGAAGAGAGACTGAGGGTGGTCTGTTCTCTAGAACTGTTAAGGTTAAGGGATGGCCTGGTAGAGGTTTCCAAGATTATGAATGGTCATGCTAAAGTTAAAAAGTTTTATATAGTCATATTGTTATCATTGCAATAGAAACAAGAAGATAGAAATTTAAGATAAGAATGCCGAAAGGAAGGTTTGAAAAAATATTTACATTAAGCGTGGTTAGAATCTAGAATTCTCTGCCAAAACTGTTGTTGAAGCAAAGCTTAGAAAAGGGAATTGGAAACAGAAGATTATTAAAGACTGTGGATACTGAGCAAGAGATAGGATTTGACTAAGTGGCTTATGAGAAGAAAAATACTAGCAAAGATTTCATTGTCCCAAAGGACTGAATCTCTACTATAATGTTTTCATGCTTCTATTATACCTTCATTCCCTATTTCAGTCAAAAGGTTAGAGAGCTACCATAAATATATACTTGAATGATGTATTGGAAGACTTTGTTTAATTATTTTCCCCAAAGTTGTCCTGGATTCTTACAAATGTTACTTTACCCTTAGTGCTTCTTATCAAAAGTCACCATTTTGATTCCTCTCAATTATTGTCCTATAGTGCAATACCTTATCTCAGTATCGATTTTCAGGGACTGTAATTTATTTATCGCTGTTTCCAATCAAGGATCTATCATCTTACTCCAAATATATCTCTTACTCTATAAGAAGTTGGCTGCATGACCCAAGCATAACTAACACACTCTATCAATTACCTAAAGTTGTGAACAGAGGTCTGTTAATAACAAGCCTCAAAAACTCACTGCTACTTATGTGTTCAGTAGTGAGTTACATGAACACAGCAATATCTACAAATCAAGAGTTTTTTTTTAATGCACATCAAACATAGACCTGTACAACAAGTGGCAACATAAACGTACCAACGAAGAAGCAATTAGATGTACTTTGTGAACAGAAGAGACTTAGATATACACCACCTACATTATCTATCAAAAAGGGATAAGCTTTGGGCTTATATTTTGTTCCTAGAAATCGTATAATATGACAATTTTTAAGCCAAACCATAATCACATTCTTACAGCTAGTCTCATAAAAATAATTCCCAGTGAAGTTTTGAATATTTTGTTCATTACATTCTATGCTTTCCCAGCTCCCTGCCAGATGGGAGCATTATTTTTTTAAACTGAACATGAAAAGCAGCCAGTACAACATATTAGATAATATCACCACTGCAGTGTTCCAACTATAAAAATATTTCTACAATCCAAATTCCTGCCACATATAGCAGGCACAATGCTACGGAATTTGATTTGCCAGCTTTATGTGTTAGCATTAATATCAAAAAACAATCCTAACTCTCGTTAGTTGCCCTTGAGCAGTTTTCTTCTACGGTTATAAAGACTGCCAGAGAGGGCAGTTAAAATATTAGTGCTGTTTTTCAAGAGTAGTACAGCTTCCTCAAATCTTTATTTCCTCTCAGGTTTTTGCTACGTGAGAAAGCTCAGTGAAAAGGAGAGATCATGAAGAAAATCTGAGGGCAGTGTGCAGGGACACTAAACGTGCATTTTAGATTGTAGAAGGGATGTGAGGTTTGTCTTAAAAATGTCTTTCATTAAATTCAATGCACCTTAATGAGGTATGAACCATGAGTAAACACAGCTATTTCTGCCCAAAATAAACAGAGCACTTAAGACACTATTTGGGAACACTGAGATTGATGTTAATGCAAATTGTTAATGGCTATTGGTCTTGGCTGATATATGCAATTGTCCGTTTTAATCATAGACGTTTTTAAGTGTGCCAGCAAACACAACCATGACGTACTGATTACACCAGCCAAGCTTTCTTTACAGAACCATTTATTCTCTTTTATCATCTGTGCCTTCTATCAAAAATTATATGTATATATCAATGTTCTTCCTCACCTAGGTAACTGGCATTAAACATGCTTGTTTCACATGCAACTTCAAAGTATCTAGGTTCAGCAAACTTGATGGTCTCAGGCTCCTTCCATAATAACGAGCGATTATTTTCCCTTTCGTGCTATTTAATACACTGTGCACAGAAAATGCCCAACCAATTATATGGAAAGAATGTTAAAATGTCTCACACAGGTACAGAAAGTACCTGATGACACCAAAACGGAAAACTCTTCCAAACACATTGCTTCTCAATATATTTTAATCTAACTTTACGCACAAAACACAAAAGGAAATGTCACAAAACCATGTGTATTTTGAAGCAAGAACCAGAGAGTCTGGTACATATTATTAGAAGTATTTCTTTTAATAGAGCAGGGGTAAAGAAAGTCAGAACTGCTATCTGTGCATACATCTATGTATTCTTGCTGATTGCTAAATAGAAGGGTTGAAGTTGCATTTCAAAAGGAAGGAGGGAAGGAAGGAAAGAATGAAAAGAAGATAGGGCTTGCATTCATATGGTGTTTCGCATTTTCTTAGGACATCACGGCCAATGTATTACTTTTGAAGAGTTGTCACTGTTACTTATGGACAGTACTCGTTAATTGCATTTACTTACAGCTTCTGAGTTATCTATAAATGGGTCAGTTTCATCATATCCATAACCCATGTCGATAAGATCTTGGATACGATCCTTCCTCCGCTTCTTTGGGCCCTAAAATGTAAAAACTATACATGAACAGACTTCATTAATTGTAATGGTGCTTCTTATTTATTCAGTCTCCTACTCCAGTTTCATGCAACTAAGGCAAGTCAACCTTTCTCCACTAAGTTCTGAATGATGTTCTGCTGCATCAAATTCAATCTCTTCACTCAGTAGATGAAGTGAGCCTTTGGCTTAGTGCTAGCACTCCCACTCGACTCAGAGGATGCAGAGTTTGAACCACACTCTGGTCCTGGTGAGTGGAGACCAAAGGCTCTGGCTCTGAATTATGGGTTGATGTCTAGTGGGAGACTTGTGTTCAGTGAGTGTGCATGCTACCCTCCCCATCCCAACACTCAATACATGGGCTATGACAGCTCATAAAAGCCTCCAATTGTGTAAGACTAACCATCATATCATCTAGTTTAATATGGTTATGGACATGGGAAGAGCATTCAAATCACGACTTGTTCATCAGCCTGTGACTCCTTTCACTACCACACAGTATTTTCCAGAAGAATGTGAAAATATGAAACAATTCAAGAGATGATTAACAGCCAGGAAGGTCTGACAAACTGAGAATTAACCTTTGCATGGCCTCCAGCAACAGATCATGGTTAAATACAGCGATTTCGGCCATCATTAAAATTTGACTGCTATGTTCAGGTCACTTTTATTTGGGAGTTGTATTTCTAATCATTAACTCCTTAATAATAATTTTTGGTATGGGACTTGCTGCATGTTTGGCTAGTTGTTTTGCAGAGTGATTAAAGAGTAAATGTTTTCTGCCACCAAAAACACTATTGCTACACTTGCAGGGCACCACAACCAGAGTTTGCTAAGAAGGTTACTGGCCCAAATTTACATTTCAAATATTTATGACAGTAAGCACTGAACTCTGTGGGAGTTTAACACGACAGACAGCTGGTGCATGCTCCAAAAAAGGAGTTGCTGCACTTTTGGTGCAGTCATGTGGCACTCAACGAGTTCAGAACAGAGGCGGGTTAGCTGATGAATACCTTGTAAAGTGAAAGAAGCATTCATATTAACAGGAATCTTCAAAAAGTGGACGCAGCAAGGATTAAATAAATGCATCAACTACAGCACTGGGAGGAGGGAGGACAGGTTAAAAGGCTGCTGACAAGGGATATGCACGCGTGTCTATTGGGTGATCTTGAAACTTAAATGCAGCAGTTTCAGAAGTAATCAATTGCAAATGAGCCATAAATATTCATTCCCCATTGTGTGCGATAAACCCATTTCAGTTTGTCCACTGTGTTCCTCAATCATGGAATCTGCCATTCTGCACTGTTTCAAACGTAGGGAAGAAACCTATGAAAGAAACTTATAACCTGATGATCTTAAATTTTTGCCCTTAAATATATGAGTCTCTACTTCCACTGAGATGTCTGTCAGGGTGAGAGATTTTGAAACCAATCCCATCAGATATGTAATTTTTAGATAGCAACATGCCCAATATTAAAAACTTTGTGGAGAGGTCTAGTAATGCACATTTCAGCTTTAATTTTTAAAAATAAGTTTTCATTCTGAAAGTTTAGAGCGCAATGAAAATTCAAGTAAAATTGCCTGGATGAAAGTTAACTTACGAGATAGTAGAGCAGGAAAACAACCTTTTGTTTTAAGCAGTTAGCTGTTTGTTGATGTAAATATCGAAGATGTGAGGTTTATTAATGAAAGAAGTAAACAGGACTCACATATTTTTCTTCAAACTTTTTAGCCAAAGTCTCAATTTCTTCTTCCCTTTTGTCAACATTAAATGGAGCATCAAAACGTTTAGCTGCATCTTTCTAAATTTAAAAAGCAAAAATCAGCACCATGTATTGTATAGAACACAAAAACAAGAATTGTGAGGTGTTTTTCAATTTCTGCTTTCCTCAGGCTGCCACATTGTTCACATATTCCTTACTGAGAAGAGGAGGATGCCTAATATTGCTCTAGAACCTGCCACTAGGAGGTGCATGTAGTCTTTGACCATTGTAGGACCTAACCTGCCAACAAGGACCATTATGTTATTCACACCAGCTGATTTCATGAACTTTCATTAAAATTGGAGCACCTTGTACATGGACTGCCCTGGTACTTAAATGTTTCAAAGCAAGGTGGAGCTTGCAGAGGTATTTAACTGGGATAATCCTATTGCTAACCACTATATCTACCAACCATTACAATGCCTACCAATCCAAGATCTTGGATGTATGTAAGCAGATAGCATCAAAAACCAACAGAAACTAGATTCTACTGGCCCTTCCTGTCAAACAAAAACTGAAACATTGGTTTGCCAACGGATCTCCTGGGTAGGTTTCCATGGAAGGAACACGGAAATAAAGTTATTTGGGTTTGATGTTCATATTTTCACCCTGTCTTTACACCATTATACTTATAAGCATGTGATAAAAATTTTACCAAAACACATCAACGTGTCCAGACGAAATAAATACAAACTAAATTATGGCCAATTGCAGGTGTACAATATATGTACATTAAAAATCAAGAACTGCAGACTCCAAGGTCCACAGAATTTTCAGCTTATTAAATGACCTTGCACATTATGGGTATGCAAAATAAACACGATCAAGAATATGATCATTTTCCATCAGTCTGCAGAGCTCTTTTGTGCTGGGAACATTTAATTTCTAACAGCACAACATGCAAAGTTTATGAATTTACAATTAATCTTATGAAAGCATGCAACTGAACAGTAGATTAAAAAATACGGGGCTTAGCACAGCAAATGTACAGTTGTGCAATATATAGTTTAAAAAAAAATACTATCTGCTCTGTGGACAAAAGGCCTTTCTTCTGCATTAACTAGCTTCCAAGGATTAGAGAAACCAGTTACAGTGTTACCCTTACTATGCAGTAAGAAAAATGACTGTTCTGTACCTGACAACACAAGGAAAGATTCAATATACAATAAAAAGTGATCCGGGAGAAGAAAGAGCCAAGTTTATTTTTCTTCTCTTCTATTTTAAGAATTTGTGTAACACTGGTGAATGAAATGTGGATGAATAGTTTTTTTTTAAAGTTTTCAAAATAAGAAACAAGTTGTATTCAAAAACACACAAATTCCACAATGGAAAATGTAGTCATAGTCATAAGCACAAAAATTAAATGCAATATTTTGTCCTCCTCATTTTGCTTAATATACAAGCTGGTTCTATATCACAGCAACATTGGAATAGTGTGCACAAATACACAGAATTCAGATGCCACATGAATCACTGTTTACCTATTCCAGTATGGTATTTTAAGAAGTGCCAAGATCCAGAGGAACCAGGGAACATATGCACTGTGCACAAATGCCAGTTCATCACTTACAGGAGAAATAACCACTGAAACTGGGACTGCTTCCAAAATGTCTTTAAGGCTCAATATTAAGGTCAGAAGACCAGTTCAGCAGTTTGCAAGAGTCACTGACCTGATATATACCTCTGTATCAAAAGCGAATGTAGCTGAATAATGTTCTTAAATGTGGAATGCAGTGAGCTGTGTCTGTGTTAACAGTTGGGATCAATATGGCTTTATTTACAGGGTTCAAGGCCTGAATGCTGCCAATCTCTCTCTCTCAGGAAGTCAAAATAACCAGACATATGAGTGCCTAGATTATATTTATAATATAAAACACATATCTTAAAAACAAACAGGAGGCTAGTTCTGTCTTTTAATGGCATTAACTCTTTAATATCCTATGTATCAAGTGCAAGTAACAATTCACAAGTCAGAATTAAGATTAGTCACTTTTTCTGAAGATCTCATGTATAATTATTTTAGTTCTTTCAATTACTGCTTCTTTCTGTATCTTCCCGAACCCTCAGATTAACATGTTCAAAAACATGTTGTAATGCATAACAAATATAATATACAGATGTATGGAAGTGGATAATATTCCCAGCATATATACACACACACACAAATACAGTAATTAACATTCTTATAAAGTTGGTAATTCAAACAGATCTAATTAAGCAATACAATAGGTCTTGCTGGTCCTACATCATAAAAATTATATACCCATTTTTTTCTCCAACGAGCAATATTATTTTCACCTTCAAAAATGGGAGCACAAAACACCTACATTAAAAACAGCTACATTAAAAATAGTAATTCTATATACCCACATAATTACAAATATTTGCATACAAATCCAAGGAATGAATGTAATGCCAGTTTCCAATGCAAAACAGAGTCAGACAGTTTCTTGCAATTTGAGACATTATCCGAGTCCCTCAGCTGGGTTTCTATCTTAATTCACTTACAAATACCCATCATCTTTCACCTATACCTCATCACAATTGTCTACTTAAAAGTCTTCAGCACATTCATAACTTTCCGGTATTATGACTCATATTAAACCACCAACAAATCACAGGGTATACGAAAGAACACTTGTTATGCGCTGCTGCTTTTCTGACCTTGAAATAACCTTGCTAGGGTGCTGAGATAATGAGAGAAGCAAAGCAGCAGATATCCAGACAAACTTTCAACAGCAATCTCTTAATTAATCTCGACTTATTTTGATTACCTCTCCATAGAGACTACCTAATCAGTGCTCTTAAAGGGATAGGCCAGGTTAACATCCAACAACTTTTACATAGTGCTTTTAATGTAGAAAATGCTGAACACTCACCTACAGAAGTGCGCTTGCTATTATCAGCTCGCGACTGGAGAAAGTTCACAGGGTGACCAGTGGAAACGTTTCAAAGGTACTCTGAAAGCCTACTAGAAGGTGATCAGCTTTGACCTCAGCAGCTGGAAAGAGTGGGCACTGGACCACCCATGACGGCAAGCCCTTCGTCTCCAAGGTGTAGCTAGTTTTGAAGTAGGGCGGATGACAAAGGCCGAAGATGCAAGAGCAAGAGAATGCTCAAGAAGGCAAATAACCCCTCATAGACCATGAACTGGCCAAATGACTGATTAATGACCAAATGCCGATGTGGAATGTGGATTTTTTGTGTTTCCCCCTTAGTTTTTTTACTTTCCCTTTACCACCTTGCTTATCTTGTACTGACTTCACCCTCTTACAGCCTCTCTCTCTTTCTCAACTCCTTTCATTTTCTCTCTGTCTACTCTAGGAATCTGTGGCAAGCATCCTCCTTGCTTCGAGAGACCACCATTAGATTAGAATGTAGAAAGCCGTTGCAAGATGCTTCACAGAGGAGTTTTGAAAAAAGATGGATGCCAAGCCAAAGGAGTGTGACCAAAAGGTGGGTCCTAAAGGAAAAGGAGAATGGGAAGAGGCAAAGGCTCTTGGAAGAGAATCCCGGAGCATGATGATGTGACTATCAATGATAGTGTGAAGGAAGTTGGAAACAGAGAGTTGAAGGAAGTTACAAACGAGACATGGTCTTGAAAGCATTTAAACACAGGGAGGAGAATTTTAATATAAAAGCAAAACGCTGCAGATGCTGGAAATCTGAAACAAAAACAGAAAATGCTGGAAAGTCTCAGCAAGTCCGGCAATATCTGTGGAGAGAGAAACAGAGCCAACATTTCAAGTCCATATGACACTTCTTCAGAGCTAAGGAGAATTTTAAATTTGATGAGTTGTCAAATAAGAAGCTACTGTTGGTCATTAGGAATAGGGATGACAGGCAGAAAGGATTTGGTGTGGTTAACATAAAGGCAGAGTTTTGGATAAGCTGAGGTTTACAGACTGTGGAACACAGGAGAGTATTTGACTAATCAAACCTGGAAGGTGATAAAGCCATGGATGAGACTTTCAATGGCAGATGGGATGAACACTACAGATATTAGTAACACCACAGATATCAGCCAGGTAAAACAAAATACTTGTAGGGTTGCTTCATTTCTTGATCAGTGTATGCATATTAGCATAATTATCAAAGGACTAAAGAGCAACTTAATACTTCTATAACCCACATTCATTTTACTGTTCAGGTCCATGTACGTTAGCTGTTACTATGTTGGGGTTATCCAATTCTGTTTTGACTATTAATCACCAGTCTTAGAATAGATTTACAGGCTGTTAATTTTTATGACACATTCTCCAAATCTGTGAAAGCTGTTATTTATAGTTGCCATCTTTTTTACTTCCAGTTAGAGCCCCAAACATCAAGGTTGTTAATACTATTAAAGAATGCAATTAGAGTCAGTCAGTCAGTTTTGTCTGACTTTGTTGGGAAACAATGTCTACACAGGAGTTTCAATATAAATGGTACGATCAAACTTTGAAGATTTTGCGCATTGAAATGAAATAGTCTTATTCAACTCTGAATGCAAACTCATACAGCAACATCTGTTCAGCTAGTTAATCCTATGGAGTAACCATACAATCTTGTAACTCAAAGAAATTCTCTCTAACAATCAACCCCTTACATAAATATACCAATCCTTCCATTGCACAAATGTGACAAGTTCTAACAAAATGTACTACAGAAATAGAGGATACACTATGTTGGTTTGTTTTGCTAAAACAAAACACTGGTAAACATAAATGTAGCTTAATATATCTTTTTCATGAAACGGTTATAATTATATTGAATTGAAATACTAATTACTAATTCAATTTAATGAATTTGTTTGGTGACTGTGTACAGCAATCAACATTGAAATGTGATAATTGTGGTGAAAACAAAATATGCTAAACAACCACAATCAATGAGAAACAATGGTAAAAAGATCAGAAAGGATGTCCTGGGGAAGGGCGGGGGAAGAAAGAGAGGGGAAGGGGGAGGGGTGAGAGACAGAGATAAGAGGAATGAGGTGATAGTGGGAGGGGACGGTGAGAAAAAGGGTAGATATTAATATCTTGCAATTCAAGTAATAAGGTTAGCACAATTTCACTTTCAAAGCCATACTTCTGAGCTTACTGTATTTTTACTGAATTAGTTTACATTTAGGAAACTGTTGATTTTCAAACATTCTTATAGCACTAATTGAACACAAGGGCAGAACATGTCTCAACACTATTGTGAAAGATCAGCATTCTGCCATGTTCTCCCAAACAAGAACACTTCTATTCACCAACTCGAGAACAGTGATTATAAACCGCTTTGGAAAGAAAAACTAACCTTGGCTTATAATGAAATGTTTATTTCACTTCCCACAAGGCAAACTCAATGTTTCTTCACAACAAGGGGCTAAGAGAAATCTACCAATCCATGTTTGCTACATTTCCTTCTGCTTACTTAGGCTTTCCTGTGCAAGCAGCATTTATCAGGTTAGCACATTTCTGTAATTCTGCTTGGTATCTCTGCTAAAAATGCAGGTAAAAATCATGGGAGCAAACCATTATAAAAATCACTTCATGGCACTGCATGCTGAAGCATCATTTGACATTAAAGCAAAACAAGAAACAAATTACTTGAACTCATGTAATCAGAATGCTACACTGCAAATGATGAAAAATTTAACTTTTACTAAATCAAACAGATCAACATTCCTGATTTATTTAGTCTGCAAGAATAGAGTGAAGAATAAAAGGGAACTATTGTCCAAGAGGGATATAAAATTAATTTTCAAAATTGTTTTTGGCTATTTTAAAATATTTCAAATGCTCACTTCAACATTTGATGCTAAACCCATGCAAAAGTAGATGCAATACCAGATGGCATCAAATGTTAAACACCAAATTTGCTTTCTCCAGACAACCCCACATCAAGAAATCAAAAATGTACCAGGATTTTTGTCCACAAAGAAATAAGTTGAGTGTATGGCGAGTTGTATCTCTATCAAACACAATCAGGGAGTTCAACTTATTAACAAATACTTGTAAATTAAATGTCAGCAATTAAATAGGCACTTTAACAAGGTCCAGCTATTTACCTGTAGCAGAGAAGCTAGCATGGAGAAACTGTTTGATATTTGTTCTAAGGACAATCCATCAAGTGACCTTATGCATGAGACAATTTTTGTTAACATATCTGAATCCGGGACAACAGTAAATGACCTTGCAACAGGAATTCAATGGCAACTGTACCAACTCAGCTGAATGCGCAATACTGGTTACTTCCTTCAATGCTTGCCAGGGTGATATTGAGAAGACCAGGATCAATAGGTAAAAACCCATCTCCCCTCCCATCTATTCATAAGCCCGCTTGCCATTATATTTCTGTCAAATGAATGCCCTATAGGAAAATAGATTTGTATTCTGTGAAGGAACAATGGCTTTCAGATGTCAGTCATTCAATTAAAATAATTTTGCCAGGCAGCTGTACTGCGCCCACAAAATGATTTGTTTGAAGAGCGACAACTTCAGTAGATTACTCCTGCCAAAGCATTTTTGTTCTTGTCGTATTTAAAGGTCTTCCAGTCAAAGACTGACAATTATACATTCTTTGCCTCAGTGGTGAGTGTTACCTTTTTATGGTGAATCACTTGCAGAACGTATCTGCATTTGGAACTGACAATGACAATGGGAAAGGTGAAGTGATATATTTTGCTCTAAAAAGGCAAGTATAATTATGATTAGAAGCAGGCTCAGTGCTATGGATGTTGAGCAGGTATTTTCTCATTAGAAAAATGTAGATTATAATGTAATAGGAGTACCTAAAACAATGAAAGGATAAGACGGATAGTTAGAAGTAGATTGTTGGGATAAAGAATGAGGGACAATCTGTCAAAGTACGATGCAAGAGATTTAGAGAAGGGGCAGGAGAAATTCTTCACAAGAGCTAGGAAACTCAATTCCAGCTTTTGCGGCTGAGAAAAATTGGCAGCATTTAGATTGGATCGGTGAATAAAGGAAAAAGAATCAAAAGGACATAAGAACATACTGGGTAAATGTAAATAGACCTATATACTCGCATGGAGGATCAACATTCAAACTGATATAGGCAAGTGGACTCCAGCAGTCCATATCATTGTACTTCTGAATGAAAGACCAAGAACTGAACTACTTCCCCACATAAAAAAGGTAAGAAGTCTAACCGACAGCTATTTTATACATGGTAATTTAGGTGAGCCAAATCTAATTGGGGTCACCAGTGTCATCATAATTTGTGTTGTGCCTTAGAAAATTCACTGTTTGCAAGAGGATATAAGCATTGGAGTATTTAGAAGAGATGCCTGAAATGATGATACGGCCTGTTTATTTTTTTTTGAACAATCAGTCTGAAAAAGATTTTTGGGAAATTAGAGATCCACAACTTATGGATTCACAGATTGTTGGCAGCAAAAAATGGCGATTCATTGTTTGGAGCCACTGACACTAAACATTGCTTAAGATCCACTTGTATTATGTTAAAAATTACATTTTATCCGTATATGTGTACAGCAGCTCATCTAAACCCAACATTCGTCTGGGTTTGCAATACAACAAATTGCCGAAGAAAATTAAGTTAGATTTAAGAAACGGAAATCATAACAACAGGAATGAAAACTTGCTCTATTAATTTTAGTCCCAATTACGAGAAACTGAATATTGATTTCTGGAATATCTAACACTATTAAAATAAGAGCCGAGTATTTCTATTTTTAACTCCATAAAGTATATAATTAGGAAGGAAAAAAGAAAAACTTTAATTTTTATGTTAATTTAGCTGATTAGGTCTCAGATGTTCCTTTTTTCAAAACTGTGGTAGAAGCAGCGATTCACTGCGAATAGAAATATCTTCAAAATTGTGGAAATCTTGTATTTAATCGTTTTTTCTCAACAGCTCTGCATTTTTATGAGTTTGTTACCACAGTATGCAGAGCAAGAACCAAAACCAAGGATGCACTAACATTGCTTCATTCCCCCATATCACAACCAATTCTGAACTTCTATAGTTAAATATCAACTGCTACACTTTCTAGCATCTTTTTACAGGCAAAATACGATACTTAAAGTTGAATGCTTTACACTGCAAATCCTATCCTATTGTTTGCACTGCTGCTCCAGTTACAGCATTCAAATGCACAGTAAAGTTCACTCTACTGAGTGAAGTAAGGTGGCTGGGTACCAAACTCAAGCTGCATGTACATTACAACAATAGTACTTGTGTGTGAAGCTTAGCACGGCTCGCAGGATGAAGTTTCTAACTAAGTCAAGAGAAAGGTCTCACTTTGCTTAGCTCCAGTCATTTCAAACTTGATTCTAGATTTCTACACCAATTTTACTGCTATCCCTCACCTCAGTGTGACATCTTTTGTTCCCTCTGCTACTTGATTAACTAGCACATTGGGAACTAATTTCAGGTAGACAAAACTTATCTGATTTTTAAAAAAATTCCTACAGTGCCCATCTCATGAATTTAGACAGGATTTGAACACAGGGCAGTGTTGTAGTTTCCACCATTAAAACTGTGTTTTGTCACGTGCAAGCAAAAGTATTTGACATCCATACTGTTTTGAATTGATGAATTTCAACAGTTAAGATCGAACCGCAGTATTTCAATCATTCGTGACAGCTCAAATGATTCCGTGAGTGAAACTTATGATATTGGGCCTACTAAATATCCAAGATACGACCGCATTTTAAATCAAGCACTGTTAACGCAGAGCATTAAAGTTATTATTCAGTATATTTAAATGGTGCTCTCCAGGTCGATTGTTGCTGGAAACACCGCTCTCGGGCTCAAAAATTATTAATAGGGAGGCGCAAAGAAACTCGGATGGTACCAACTGTGGTTTCCCGATTACGTCAGCTGGATCGGATGTGTGTGTGTGTGTGTGTACGACCATCTGTCTAAAAGACAACACTGGCTGAGCAGGATTAACATGTCGATGCAAACTCGCAGCAACTAAGTAGGAAAAGCTGAGCTAATTTTAATGCACCGCTCGGACAACTCGTGAGCGCTTCCACCTCTTTAAAGTGAATGGTTTCTTTAAAAAAATATATATTGTGAAAGATTGAGATTGTCTCAATATTAGCTCTTATTGGGCAAATGGGGGAGGGGGGGAAGAGAGAGAGAGAGACACACAGAGGGGGTGTTGTTGTTGCTGCTGCTGATTCTAGGCTGAGTCCATCTCCGTTACTTTTCACCCCCAACTCTGCTGCCTGGAAGGACAAGGGGCTACGCTTGCTCACCTTCCGCACTCGCATCAACTCGGGGTAAAAAAACTCGGGGCAACTCTTCTCGCTCGACTCAAAGAGAGCCAGCGTGTGGCGCGACGTGACGGCCGATATTTCCCCCTTCACCAGCACCACTGTGGCCGTGGCCGTGGCGGCCGCCGCCGTCGCCGTCACCGTCACCACCTCCTCCTCCTCCTCCTCCTCGTCGTCTTCTTTCTTTTTCTTCAGGAGAGGAGCCGAGACGGGGAGCGTAGTCAGGGACACTCGTCGCGGTTCGGCCATGTTGCGGCGAGTTGGCGCGGGGACCGAGGAAAGAGAGGAGGAGGGGGGGTGGGGGTGGTGGTGGCGGGGGTGGTGGGGGCTCCTCGCTCGGCCGCCCGCCCCTTCTTTCTCGTCCGTCTCTCCTGGCTCGAACCCGCTGGCCGGCGGTGGCGGGGGACGTGCGCGGCGGGACAATCGCAATCCCTTCAACAGCAACAAAAACAAACCCGACAAACTTCGGCCGCCGCCATCTTCCCGCGCTGCCGCGCATGCGCGCGTACTGACGCCGAAGGGGGCGGGGCTTCGCTCTCGCCCCGGAACGCCTCAGGTGGAAGTTTTTCCCCCCCCTCCCCCCCCTTATTTCCCCCCTCCGCCGCCGCCGCTTCAAAAATATATTGCTGCCCCGTCAGCTGTCGGGCTGAGGGAAAATGCGGCTGAAAATAGGCGTCGCGTGCCAAAACAAAAACAAATAAAATCGGAGGGCGTTGACCTTTAACCCGCGGTGATCACGTGAGAGGGTGTGGGTGTTGGGCGGGAGGGCGATGGACGAGTTCTTCTGAGTAAGATGGCGACGGTCAGTTTACGGGTGGGAGATCTGGTCTGGTAAGAGGCGGCAGCTTTTAACCCCCCCCCCCCCCCCCCCACCCCCCACCTTCTTACGCGATCACTGTGCGGATGTTTTTTTTTTAAGGCATGCCACTGCGTATCTCGTTTTCTCAAACCTTATTTTGAAAAAAAAAAATGATCTTGTTTCTCTTTTCCCTCAGGGGGAAGCTGGGTCGGTATCCGCCCTGGCCCGGAAAGGTGAGTCAGAAACACCAAGATAAGGGGGGTGTTTAAGCGTCTCTAACCTGTTGCCTATTGTAAGGCAAGCGCTGGGGGTGGGGGTCTGTGGAAGAGGGTCACTCACATCAAATGGGTGGAGTGGAGAGGAGGAGGGCATGATGGTGGCTTTTATATTGGAGTTTAATACAAAAAGATCTTATGACTGACCCTGAGAGCCTCCTTCACTCTACGAGGATGAATATATCATTTATATTTATTGTGTAGGTGTTGAGTTGGGGTGGAAGAAGCACTTGGCTTTGAGTAAATTTTATTGTACACCAGACCTTTCGTGTTACAGCAACTGTTAGTGAAACTCGACTGCTTTCCCTGCTATAGGTAACCCTTACTGAATACGCTACTCTCAGAAGGAGTCGGTTTTGACACGGCCTTAGTTCAAAGAACAATTAACGTTTGAGATGTAGGTGTATTTCCATGTTTTGAATGTGCCTTACCAAAAAAAGTTACCCCTTCCGTTTGAAAACGAGTCCTTTTTTTAAAGTTGACCTTTTGTGCAGAAGGGCTGTGAACTTGCTATGAACTTTGATTTTTATTCTTTGTATTCAGTGAATGGTGTGTTTTTAGTAACTTATTAAAACTAGATCTCTGACTTGACACTGAAGGTTAATGTCAGCAGTAAGGAGAGGATCAGCTGATCCCAGGAATTAATGGCAAAAAGGTGATAAGTGAGCAGTTTTTGATGAGCTGCCACATTGGCTGAAGTAGGGTTAGCGGGAGGCACACAGGCAGTTACAGTACTTCTCCAAGAGAAAAATAGTATTTTTCAAGGAGAATTACATAGTTGCCAAATACCCAAACTGGGACCATGTTCAGCAATGCCAGTTCAGGCATGTGGTTTGGCTTTTGGTCTAGATCAGGAATCTATTGATGGAGGGAATTCTTCCAATTCCTTCTGTCGATTGGCATCAGAGCTGGAACAAGGTGTGAGCTGGCAAGACAGCATCAAAATATAAGAAATGTTTCTGAACTCATCAAAGTTGTGTGTCAATGCAAAAGTTAAATAATTACTGTTTAAATATAAAATAGTTTTACAAATAATCTTACAAAATAACTGGAAAGCTAAGGATTGCCTCATTCGAAATTAATACAAAAGCTAAGTACAAAAATTAGTGCTGTTTGTATAGTAGAAACATTTATAGTGATAGAGAAACTTGTGAAGTGGGTACTTTTAAAACTCTGCAAAAGAGGGAGAAATGTGACCACACATTTAAAATTCTACTGTGATATTTTTCTAAAAAGCACCTAAAACATTTTCTGTCCTGTTTTGGACTTGTTAAAAAGTAGCTTCCTTTATTTGTCCCTCTGTCCAATGTTAAATGCTTTTGTGTTAGGCTGGCAACTTGTCAATTAATGAAACTCAGTTTGTGAAGATTTTTTTTCCCCATAATGTTTTTAGGAAAAATTTATTTTCATTCATGGGATGTGGGTGTTTCTGGCATTTATTGCCCATCCCTAATTGCCCTTGAGAAGCCCTTGATGTTGAGCTGCCTCCTTGAACTGTTGCAGTCCCAATGCTATAGATACACCCACAGTGCTGTTAGGACGGTAGTTCCGGGATTTTGACCCAATGACAGTGAAGGAACGGCGATATGTTTCCAAGTTAGGATGGTGAGTGGCTTGGAGAGGAACTTGCAGATGGTGGCGTTCCCATGTATCTGCTGCCCTTGTCCTGCTAGATGGTAATGGTAGTGGCTTTGGAAGGTGCTGTCTAAGGAGCCGTGGTGAGTTCCTGCAGTGCATCTTGTAGATGGTATACACTGCTGCCACTGTGCGTCGGTAGTGGCGAGAGTGAATGTTTGTGGATAGAGTGCCAATCAAGCGAGCTGCTTTGTTCTGGATGGTGTTAAGCTTCTTGAGTGTTGTTGGAACTGCACCCATCCAGGTAACTGGAGAGTATTCCATCACACTCTTGACTTGTGTCTTGTAGATGGTGGACAGGCTTTGCAGAGTCAGGAGGTGAGTTACTCACTGTAGGATTCCTAGGATTTCTGACCCCTTGTAGCCACAGGATTTATGGCTAATAAAAACAGAAAATGCTGGAAAAACTCAGCAGGTCTGGCAGCAGAGAAAGAAACAGAGTTAATGTTTTGAATCAGTATGACTCTACTGCCAGACCTGCTGAGTTTTTCCAGATTTTCTGTTTTCATTTCAGCTTTCCAGCAGCTGCAGTATTTTGCTTTTGCAGTTATATGGCTGGTCCAGTTCAGCTTCCTGTCAATGGTTATCCCCAGGATGTTGATGATGGGGGGGAATTCAGTGATGGTAATGCCATTGAATGTCAAGGGGCGGTGGTAGATTCTCTCTTGTTGGAGATGGTCATTGCTTGGCATTTGTGTGACGCGAATGTTACTTGCCACTTGTCAGCCCAAGCCTGAATGTTATCCGGGTCTTGCTGCATTTGGACGTGGACAGCTTCAGTATCTGAGGAGTCGCAAATGGTGCTGAACATTGTGCAATCATCAGCGAACATCCCCACTCCTGACCTTATGATGGAAGGAAGGTCATTGATGAAGCGGCTGAAAATGGTTGGGCCTAGGACACTACCCCGAGGAGCTCCTGCAGTGATGTCCTGGAACTGAGCTGATTGACCTCCAGCAACCACAACCATCTTCTTTGTGCCAGGTATGACTCCAACCAGCGGAGACTTCCCCCCACCCCCCGATTTCCATTGACTGCAGTTTTGCTAGGGCTCCTTGATGTCACACTCGGTCACATGTTGCCTTGATGTCAAGGGCAGTCACTCTCCTCCTACCTCTGGAGTTCAGCTCTTTTATCCATGTTTGAACCAAGGCTGTAATGAGGTCAGGAGCTGAGTGGCCCTGGCGGAACCCAAACTGAGCATTAGCGAACAGGTTATTGCTAAGCAAGTGTTGCTTGCTAGCATTGTTGATGACCCCCTTCCATCACTTTTTACTGATGATTGAGAGTAGACTGATGGGGTGGTAATTGGCCAGGTTAGATTTGTCCTTTTTGTGTACAGGACATAGCTGGGCAATTTTCCACATTGCTGGGTAGATGCCAGTATTGTTGCTGTACTCTAAGAGCTTGGCTAGGGGTTTGGCAAGTTCTGGAGTACAAGTCTTCCGTACTATTGCTGGAATATTGTCAGGGCCCATATCCTTTGCGTTATACAGTACCTTCAGTCATTTCTTGATATCATGTGAGGTGAATTGAATTGGCTGATGACTGGCATTTGTGATGCTGGGGACCTGAGGCCGAGATGGATCATCCACTCGGCACTTCTGGCTGAAGATTGTTATGAATGCTTTAGCCTTATCTTTTGCACAGACGTTCTGGGCTCCTCCATCATTGAGGATCGGGATATTTGGGGAGCCTCTTCCTCCAGTAAGTTGTTTAATTGTCCACCACCATTCACAACTGGATGTGGCAGGACTGTAGTTTAGATTTGATCTGTTTGTTGTGAAATTGCTTGGCTCTGTCTATCACTTGCTGCTTTTGCTGTTTGGCACGTGAGTAGTCCTGTGTTGTAGCTTCAGCAAATTAACAGCGGGGGATATGCTGGACCATTAGGTTACAAGCTGTAGTTGAGTACAATTCTGCTGATGGTCCACAGCGCCTCAAGAATGCCTAGTCTTGAGTTGCTAGCTCTGTTTGAAATCTATCCCATTCAGCACAGTGGTAGTGCCACACGACATGGAGGGTATCCTCAATGTGAAGGCTGGACTTCATCTCCACAATGACTGTGCAGTGGTCATCCCATCTATACTGTCATAGACAGATGCACCTGTGGCAGGCAGGTTGATGAGGATGAGGTCAAGTATGTTTTCTCCTTTTGCTGGTTCCCTCACCACCTGCCGCAGACCCAGTCTAGCAGCTATGACCTTTAGGACTTTGGCATGCTTGGTCTGTGGTGGTGCTACTGAGCCACTCTTGGTGATGAACATTGGAGTCCCCCACCAAGAGTATATTCTGCATCTTGCCAACCTCATTGCTTCCTCCAAGTTCAATATGGAGGAGTACTAATTCATCAGCTGAGGAGGAGGGGTGCAGTGGCACGTGGTAATCAGCAGGAGGTTTCCTTGCCCATGTTTGACCTGATGCTATGAGACTTCATGGGGTCCAGAGCTGATATTGAGGACTTCCCAGGGCAGCTCCCTCCTATGTACCACTGTGCCGTCGCCTCTGCTGGGTCTGTCCTGCCAGTGGCACAGGACATACTCAGGGATGGTATAGGTGATGTCTAGGACATGATCTGTAAGATATGAATCCATGAGTATGACTATGTCAGGCTATTGCTTGACTAGTCTGAGAGATAGGTCTCCCAATTTTGGCACAAACCCCCAGATGTTGGAAAGGGGAACTTTACGAAGTATCTACTAAGTGATAGGATCAACTTCTAGCTAAGCAGGCTAATATTTGTGAGTAGTTGACTAAACATCAGTTACTTGTTGGTTAATATGTGCAAAGTTGCTGGTAATGCAACATATGTCAGTAATCTTAAAATCTGGTTAGTGGCTAATGTTATTACCTTGCATATAATCAGATATCTTATTCTAATGAGTTAATTACATTCATGTAAGAAATTGCATGTTCTACAGAATGTGAAAGTACCACAATTCTTGAATATAGCAAATCAGGTGATTCGTAAAAATACTGAAGTCCTACATGTAAGAGGAATAAAGCTGTGTTTGAACAAGTTGGCAACTTAAGACGTGTCATTCCAAAGTAGTACATTACTTAATATGAAACAGCTCTATTGCAGCGAGCACTGCTCGTGATATCTGGTAGAATGTAATTACAGTTAAACAGTAAACTAGCCAGTAATATAAAAGAAGATTGCAAATTTTTTTTTAGATATATAAAGGGTAGGAGAGAGGCAAAAGTGGACATTGGGCCGCTGAAAAATGACGCTGGAGAAGTAATAATGGGGAACAAAGAAATGGCGGAGGAACTGAATAGGTACTTTGCGTCAGTCTTCACGGTGGAAGACATGATTAACATCCCCAAAGTTCAAGAGAGTTGGGGGGCAGAGGTGAGTATGGTGACCGTTACCAAGGAGAAGGTGATAGGAAAAGTGAAAGGTCTGAAGGTGGATAAATCACCTGGACCAGATGGATTACACCCCAGAGTTCTGAAGGAGATAGCTGAAGAGACAGTGGAGGCGTTAGTGGTGATCTTTCAGGAATCACTGGAATCAGGGAGGGTCCCAGAGGACTGGAAAATCACTAATGTAACCCCCTTGTTTAAGGAAGTGAGGCAAAAGACGGGAAATTACAGGCCGATTAGCCTGACCTCAGTCGTTGATAAGATTTTAGAGTCCATTATTAAGGATGAGATTTCAGAATACTTGGAAGTGCATGGTAAAATCGGGCAAAGTCAGCATGGTTTCATCAAGGGGAGGTCATGCCTGACAAATCTGTTAGAATTCTTTGAGGAGGTGAGGAGTAGGTTAGACAAAGGAGAGCCAATGGATGTTATCTACTTGGACTTCCAGAAGACCTTTGACAAGGTGCTGCACAGGAGGCTGCTCAGTAAGATAAGAGCCCATGGTGTTAGAGGCAAGGTACTAGTATGGATAGAAGATTGGCTGTCTGGCAGGAGGCAGAGAGTGGGGATAAGGGGGTCCTTCTCAGGATGGCGGTCGGTGACTAGTGGAGTTCCGCGGGGGTCAGTGTTGGGACCACAACTTTTCACTTTATACATTAATGATCTAGATGAAGGAACTGAGGGCATTCTGGCTAAGTTTGCAGATGATACAAAGATAGGTGGAGGGACAGGTAATATTGAGGAGGCGGGGAGGCTGCAGAAGGATTTGGACAGGTTAGGAGAATGGGCAAAGAAGTGGCAGATGGAATACAATGTGGGGAAATGTGAGGTCATGCACTTTGGTAGGAAGAATAGAGGCATAGACTATTTTCTAAATGGGGAAAGAATTCAGAAATCTGGAGTGCAAAGGGACTTGGGATTCCTAGTCCAGGATTCTCTTAAGGTTAACTTGCAGGTTAAGTCGGTAGTTAGGAAGGCAAATGCAATGTTGGCATTTATTTCTAGAGGACTAGAATATAAAAGCAGGGATGTCCTGCTGAGACTTTATAAGGCTCTGGTCAGACCACATTTAGAATATTGAGGGCAATTTTGGGCCCTGTACCTCAGGAAGGATGTTCTGTCCCTGGAGACGGTCCAGAGGAGGTTCACGAGAATGATCCCAGGAATGAAAGGCTTAACATATGAGGAACGTTTGGGGACTCTGGGTCTATACTCGATGGAGTTTAGAAGAATGGGGGGGGGATTTGATTGAAACTTACAGAATACTGAAAGACCTGGATAGAGTGGACGTGAGGAAGATGTTTCCATTAGTAGGAGAGACCACGACCCGAGGGCACAGTCTCAGAGTAAAGGGAAGACTTTTTAGAACAGAGATGAGGAGAAACTTCTTTAGCCAGAGAGTGGTGAATCTATGGAATTCATTGTCACAGAAGGCTGTGGAGGCCAGGTCATTGAGTGTATTTAAGACCGAGATAGATAGGTTCTTGATTGGTAAGGGGATCAAAGGTTACGGGGCGAAGACGGGAGAATGGGGTTGAGAAACTCATCAGCCATGATTGAATGGAGGAGCAGACTCGATGGGTCGACTGGCCTAATTTCTGCTCCTATGTCTTATGGTAAATGACCTTCAGATTGGTGTCAGCAACATCACCAATGGACATCGGCCATTTACTTTTGTGCTGATTTGAAGTTATGGCAGTCAGTACAATGGTTATCAATATTCTGATTTGTTTCTTATCTTTCTCTTGAGGAACTGTGATTCTCATTTACGTGTGTATAACTGATATACAATTAATTATCAATGATTTTCTGTTTTAAGATTGTTAATCCACCCAAAGATCTAAAGAAACCACGGGGGAAAAAATGCTTCTTTGTAAAATTCTTTGGAACTGAAGATCAGTAAGTCATTTTTTTAAACCACAAGCTTGGAAAGGCACAATTCAGTATTCTTTAAAAAAAACTGTTTCATTAAATACTCAAACTGTGCTTTGCTGTATTGTACTGAACAAGCCAGCGACAGTGTAGCGAAGTTTGCACCACTGGTCTTGTCACTTTCCCCAACTTGCTCAGTTGCCATCTCCACTCATCTCTTCTATGAGATTCTTCTGCTTCTTGACATTCTCCCCATCCAACTACTGATGAGTTAATAGACCCTGGCACCCATCATAGGTGCGAATAACAATAGAATTAGGCCATTCAGCCCCTCAAGTCTGTTCTGCCATTCAGTTTTATCATGACTGATCTGTACCTCAACTCCATTCACCTGTCTTTACTCCATTAGCCTGAAGAATGCTTACCTAACAAAACTCAGTTTCAGTTGCATTGTTCAATTGACTTATTCTCAACAGCTTTTTGTGGGAGAGTATTCCAGATTTCCACTACCCTTTCTATGAAGAAGTGTTTCCTGGTCTCACCCTGAACAGCCTAGTTGTAACTTAAGATTATGTCCCTCTTGCTCTGGGCTCCCTCCCACAAGAAGAAATAATTTCTCTACCTAGCCTATCAAATCGTTTAATAATCTAAACATCTCAACAGTTCCTCCTTACTTGATACCAATCCTTATCCCTTTCAAAACTGCTAACACCACCTAATCCCAAAAAACCCATCTATCTTAACAATAAGCCCATTTCTAACCTCCCTGGGCTGTGAAAGTATTGTTGCCCTCTGACTCCACGTTTAAACATCCTGAAACTCCATATTTGCATCTTTCCAGTCTAGTTTTTGCATGTGTCACACCACTGAGATCATCATGGCTGTATTCATAACTGACATCTAAAATGATGTCAGTATCTCCTTTACCTCAAACCTTTCAGCCTCTGATGTGTTTTATAATGATGATGTCCTCCCCTGCCTCTTAATTTTCTAGCTATGTGGGATAGCATGTTTCTCTCCTTGACGATTAGGTCACAGCTAGAGATCTCAAGCAATCACCTTGCTTCCCTTTCCACACCTTCAACTTTAGAGCCCATCCTTGGCCTTTGCTTGGCCTGAGGAAGACCATACAAAACTTGCATGTTTAATGCTGAGCTGAGTTTTCAATCTGTCGTAGAAACTGCTTATTTTCATCTACATACATTGTCTGCTTTGCCACAGATCTCCTTATATATCTTGTTACTGTCTATAGGATGCTATTCTGATGCTCTTTGTACTGCTTTGTAAAGTGTCTCGTTTTATGTAATGAAAGTGTTACATGTGTACATATTCTTGCTTAATGAGAGTAGTTGAGTAATAGAACGGCCATCAAGCATTCATGAGTCAGGTAAAGCTATCTACATCCAGGTCCCACTGTGTGGATGGTGAAGTACTTAAAATTTTCCTTTTGCTTTCTGTTTAGTACTAGCTAAATCCCTACTCCCCTTTGCAGCTCATAGGGAAATACACGTCTCCATTGAAAGTCAAAAAAGCTGCAGTTAAGGAATCCATCAATAAGAAGCACTGTTGATGTAGATCAACTTCCATCATGGTCCTAGATGCCAATTGGGACGTGTTGCCAAATCTTAATATTTAGTACCTACCAGGCTGGTGACACTGAACTGTAAAATGGTTGATCTTGTATAAGTAGTATCAATTGCTCTTTTCTAATACTGAGACTTGATATGACACATCTTCAGGATGTGATTGCTTCTTACAGATATTAGAAATATAAATTTATTTAACAAAGGAGGTTAGAGCATGTTTTCTTTTTAATCCTTAAAACTGTGCACAGATCCAGGGAACAGACTGATGGTTGGTTTTGCCAGTTTGCAATTTGCATGCTGTGATGAAAAGTACTCTATTGCATTAATGTTGTTAGTCCAATGTTAACTTTTACAGTAATAACCCCATAGAATTCAGACACAGTGTTGTAATTGCTCTGCAATATTAATAGCAAATGTGTTTATAGTAAAGAAAATCTGGTAAAGGGGTGACAGGTTGAGAAAGTAATATATCACTATTCAAACAGTTTAACTGTGCAGAGTAATTACATATAATCATGACATTTGAGTAACTTTGTAACTAAATAGTGCAGTAGATGATGTTTAATTCTGACCCTTTTTGGTGGAAACCAAATTCTCTAAAGTAGCCGATCACATATGTTGCAATTCCTGAAACTTCCTACTTGTGCTTAACACAGCCACCTTCAATAGTTGATCTCACATTCCTAAAGCAGTAGCAAAATTAGTGAGGCACAGAATATTGTTGGAAATGCCATGTAGATAGCTGGGCACTGTAATCAAGAATCACAATATCAGGTACATATTGTTAGAATTTTAATAGCACAAATCAGTGAGCAATAGCTATTTAAGGCTTTATACACATCATCTGTTTGAAGTCATAGAAGTTCAATTAAGCAAGATGAATGTAGAGATTGACTACATTGTTTTGTTGCAGTGCATGGATCAAAGTAGACCAACTTAAATCCTATCACCTTCACAAGGAGGAAATGATGAAATCTACCAAAGGGAAGCGGTTCCAACAGGCGGTGGATGCAGTTGAGGAATTTATTAAATCCAAGGTAAGGATTGTATCCATCGTCTAGCGGATCAAAAATGATTGCTGAGAGTTAGCTTGAGAGAGTAGGTCAGAGTTTCTCATTAATGTGTATTTATACAGGTTTCCATATAAATCTCTCTTGCGTTCCAGGGTCATGAAATGACGCATTAAGTGTATGGTGTCAAACCTGGGGCTGCGATGCGCTGCTTGAATATATTTTAAACCTATGTGGAGCGTACTGATGTGCTTTAAATATTACATCTCATTTGCTTTGAATGGAGCAGGGTGTAAGCACCTGTGCAGGGATCTTTCTGTGGGTGATGGAATTGAAGTTTGAGGTGGGCAGCTGGAATGCGTTACTAAATAAAAACAAAATGCTGTAAGTACTCAACAGGGCAAGTGGTATCTGTGTGGAGAGAAATAGAGTTAACATTGGAAAAGGTTGGGGTGGGGAATTGTTGGACAATCCATTGTTTTTTGTTTCTTGCTGACCATATTTATATTACGGTCAGTTCCCCTCTGCACAACTATTGCTTGATCTGTGCATTTTTAGCATTTTCTGATTTCCAGTATTGGTAGTTACTTTGCTTTGTATAAGTGTGTAGCTTGGCTGATATTGATACTACAGTATATGGTTTGGGCTGTTGGGTTGGTAATAATTCTGCAATGTAACAATGCTATAACAGCTTGAGGAACACAATTCCACAATGGAAATAACTGTTTAAATATGTGTGAGCAAAATGTGCAAATAAATAGAGTAAAATTAAATCCATTAATGTTAGGTAGACCCGATCTGCGGGATTGACTTTTCATTTGTGGAATTCCTCATGATATGAATTACGAATTTCCTCCAATTAAATTGGTAAAACTGAAGCTACTGTTTTCATTGCCCGCTCCAAGCTCCATCCCCTACCTACTGACTTCATCCCTCTACCTTACAACAGTCTGACATTAAGATAGTCTGTTTGCAATCTTGGTGTCACATTTGAACCTGCAGTGAGCTTCTGACCCCATATTTGTGCCATCTTTTAAGACTGCCTATTTCCACCTCCACAACTTCACCCCATCTCAGCTCATTTGCTGCTATCCTTACCTATGCCATCATTACCTCCAGACTTGACTATTCCAATGCACTCCGGGCTGGTCTCAAACATTCTACCCGTCCATAAATTTGAGGTCATCCAAAACTCTGCTTCCCATATCTTAACTTGCAGGATGTCCTGTTTCCCCTATCCACCCCTGTGCTCACTGACATACATTGGCTCTGGATCAAGCAACAGTTTGATTTAATATTCAAACTTTGTTTTCAAATCCCTCCATGGATTTTTTTTTTGCTTCCTATTTTTGTAATCTCTTCTAATGCCACAATCTTCCCAGTTATCTGTGCTCCTCTAATTCCTCTGGTCTCCTGTGCATTCCCAATCATAGCTACTCTACCATTGGCAGCTGTACCTTCAGTTGTTTAGACCCCAAGCTCTGGAATTTCTTCCCTGTGCCCCTATCTCGCCTTTCTCCTTAAGACTCTCTCTCCTCAAAACCTTCCCCTTTGACCAGGCTTCTGATCATCAGACCTAATATCTCCTTTCTGGCTCAGTATCAAATTCTGTTCTACAATGCTCATGTGAAGCACTGTGTGGTGTTTTATTACATGAAAGGTGCTATGTAAATGTAAGTTGCTGTTATGGCCAGTATAGCAAGGCCTTTTAAAAAGTGTTCAGGCTATACCATACAGTAGCAGCGATGACTTTTTAAATGGGTAATGAAGTCAAAATGGGTTTAATGCTGTACTGGTACTCAATTATGCGAGGTTTTTAAGCAAATTGATATAGGGAGTGACAAGGTATTGGAGGTGTTGGTAGGGTTAAAAGTGGACAAATCTCCAGGTCCGGATGATTTGTGTCCCAGACTGCTGAGGGAGGCAAGGGAGGAGATCGCAGGGGCTCTGACCCAAATTTTTAATTCCTCTCTGGCCACGAGGTAGGTGCCAGAGGACCAGAGAATAGCTAATATGGTTCTGCTATTTAAGAAGGGTTGTAGAGATAAGCCAGTGAACTGCAGGTCAGTGAGTCTCATCAGTGGTAGGGAAACTATTGGAGAAAATTCTGAAGGAGAGAATCTATCTTGGAGAGGCAAGGTTTGATCAGGGATAGTCAGCATGGCTTTGTGAGGGAGAGGTCATGCCTAACAAATTTGATTGAATTTTTTGAGGAGTTAACCAGGTGTGTAGATGAGGGTAGTGCAGTTGCTGTAGTCGATATAGATTTCATCAAAGCCTTTGACAAGGTCCCACATGGGAGACTTATAAAGAAGGCAAATGCACATGTAATACAGGGTAATTTGATAAGGTGGATTCAAAATTGGCTTAGTTGTAGGAGACAGAAGGTGATGACAGAAGGATGCTTTAGTGACTGGAAGCCAGTGGTGTACCACAGGGACCTGTGCTCGGTCCCCTATTGTTTGTAATTTATATAAATGACTTAGATGATTGTGGGGGGTAGGATTAGTAAGTTTGCGGAAAGACACAAAGATTGGTCGGGTGGTTAACAGTGAGGTTGAGTGTCTTGGGCTACAGGAAGATATAGACGGGATGGTCAAATAGGCAGATAAGTGGCAGATGGAATTTAATCCTGAAAAGTGTGAGGTGATACACTTTGAAAGGAGTAATTTGACAAGCAAGTATATTCAATGAACGGCATGACTCTAGGAAGTTCTGAGGAACAAAGGGACCTTGATGTGTGTGTCCATAGATCTCTGAAGGTGGAGGGGCATGTTAGTGGGATGGTGAAAAAGGCAATAGGGGACACTTGCCTTTATCAACCGAGGCATAGATTACAAAAGTAGGGAGGTCATGTTGGAGTTGTATAGAACCTTGGTAAGGCCACAGCTGGAGTACTGTGTGCAGTTCTAGTCGCCACGTTATAGGAAGGATGTGATTGCACTGGAGGGGGTGCAGAGGAGATTCACCAGGATGTTGCCTGGGATGAAATATTTAAGTTATGAAGGGAGGTTGGATAGACTTGGGTTGTTTTCGTTGGAGCAGAGAAGACTGAGGGGCGACCTGATCGAGGTGTACAAGATTGAGGGGCATGGACAGGGTGGATAGGGAGCAGCTGTTCTCCTTAGTTGAAGGGTGAGTCACAAGGGGACATAAGTTCAAGGTGAGGGGCAGGAGGTTTAGGGGGGATGTGAGGAAAAACTTTTTTATCCAGAGGGTGGTGACAGTCTGGAATGCACTGCCTGGGAGGGTGGTGGAGACGGGTTGCCTCACATCCTTTAAAAGTACCTGGATGAGCACTTGGCACGTCATAACATTCAAGGCTATGGCCCAAATACTGGTAAATGGGATTAGGTAGGTAGGTCAAGTGTTTCTCATGGTCGGTGCAGACTCGATGGGCCGAAGGGCCTCTTCTGCGCTTTGTGATTCTGTGAATTAGTTGGACTGTTAATGTGAGGGATGATTATGTGGTTGGAATGTTTGAGCTTTGACCATTTGCCCTTTAAAATTTGAAGTGAAAGATTAAATTTGATACCTGGAAAAATCATGGCAGTTGCATCACCTATCAATGTTTTAATGTTTTACCAACATTGACCTTTGAATAATTGACGAGTAGAAGAACTCTGGATATGGTCTTAATGACAGGCTGTCAGTCCTGAAGGTTTTTAGAGACCAGATTCAATGCAATTGAATATTACATGTGATTGCACATGACCGGCAGTTCCCACAAAAAATGTGGGCACAGGTATTTATATTTGGAAGTTGATAGGAAGTCCGCACTGATGCAGATTTTTCAAATTCATACTAGTCTGTTTTTGTGGTGTTACATGTGAAATAAACGCCAGGTGTAGTCTTGAGATGGAATGGGGTTAGAGGGCAGGATCATGATGTCTGAGTGCACAGACTTTACAGTATTCAATCTCAATTTTTCATTATATCCATTATATATTCCTATGTCTATATTTGTGTATTTACGTTTGTCACAATAATTACGTCCTTCTGCCAATGGTAGTGCTGTTGCGCTCACACTAGATGGAGTGTGTAATTATGGAATGACAAGTTTAGATGGGCAGTTTCCATTATAAATGAGGATATGAGAATTCATAATGTGAAATTTTGACAGGAACTATGCCCAGATGCATAATTTTAACATATTACTAATTCCACATGGTCGATCAGAGGATATTATTTTCTTACCTCTTGTCTCTTTCCTGTTTTTCCATTTCTTTTGCCATTAGTTTGATATAACAAAAAGAGCCATGGATTAGCTACATTTAGGGCTGAGGCTGCAGGGAAAATATGCCCCTCAATAATTTCCTTCTCCGGTTCAGTCATGCTTTACCCGTTCCTTCCGGTCACCCCTTGCACTCATCACTATCTCTTTCTCTTTGACTCGGCCTCTGGTGTCTATTCCCACTGCAGTTCAATTCACTAGCTTCCCTTTTCCCTTCCTGTTTCCCTCAGGCTTTGTTTGCTCTTAAAATCCAACGTTATTATTTTTTTAAAGTACATGAGAAAGAAAACTGTTCCCACTCTTGTCTCATGGGTATTAGAAATTAGGAGCTCTGTTTCACAGCTGTACGTGATCAGCACTGTCTGTCAAAATAACAACAATGGGACCATGAGCTGCAAGATTGCTGTCTGATAACTCACCTGCGTGTCTGCTGACTTCTTTGTCAGATTGCATCTTTTTTTGCAGATCTGGTGGATAAATCTTCCTGTAATGTTGAATATCCAAAGTGTTTTATCTATTAACTATATTCCCTTCAGCTGTCTCTTTATTCAAACCTATAATAATTATTGGTCCCATGTGTCTCATTGATTTTAATTGCTCCTCTGCTGGTGGCCTTGCCTTCAACTGCCTGGGCTCTAAGTTCTAGAATTCTCTCCCTGAATCTCTCTGCTTCGCTACCTCAATTTGCTCCGGTAAGATGCTGCTTAAAGTGTGCCTCTGACCAAGCTTTTAGTCATCTTTTGTTAATACCTCCCTATGTGTCCGTGTCAAGTTCTGTTTTATAATACTGGGAAGCATCTGGAGATGTTTTAAAGTACCATATAATTGTAAGTTGTTTTTAATAGAATTCAATATATTTTTAAAAATTGTAGATGTCGTACCACTAGGAGTAAGGTCCTATCGCCAGTTGTGAACTCTACAAAGAATGTAAAGTGTGTGGAGAAGGGGAGAATCCCTTGTTTAATTTCTACCTTTTTATTTTTTAGTTATCAATAATTTAACTGCTGTGCTTCATCATTTTCAGTTGATTTCTTAGTGGAGTTTTTTCTGTTTGCTTGGAATTATTCTCATCCCTTCTCTTAATATCAATATTAAAGAAATGAGATGGAGACTCCATTTTTTTTTAAATTTAGGAAATCTTTCAGACATTTCCCTTGTGCCCAGCACCACAAAATATGCCTGTATGTGAGCCCTTGCTCCCATAATGGACCAGAATGTGACTTTTATGCATTGCCCAGGGATTGAACAGAATTGCATCACCATAATTAGTTTACTAATTTATCAAGTTCTCCTGATCTTCAGCTGGGAAAGATTAAATGCTTTATTCATAGTACAGTTTCAGCTGTAAACTATAAATCATGGCTTTTTATTAGAGCAGATCATCAATACAGCAAATTTTACTTGACAATAGATTATTTAATTTCCATTAACTTGAATATATATTCAGGAGTGAGCTGCAGCTAACTCTTAATACTAAGCTTGGTCCAATGTCCATTTAAGAATTAAATAAGATTTCATCTAACTATCTTAGAACTTGAGCCTCTAATTCCATTGACCCTGAGGAGCTGGAAGCCTGAAATGTACCTCTTGTACCTTTTTTTGAATTTCAAAACTGAGATGCAGGAAATCCAAAGATTGCTTCCATTATCACACAAAGTTGATCAACTGAAGTGATTTCCTGAATGTCAACTATGTACTGGACACAAAAACAGAATTACCTGGAAAAACTCAGCAGGCCTGGCAGTTCCACCGATGGTAATTCTGTTTTTGTTTTGGATTTCCAGCATCCACAGTTTTTTGTTTTTATATGTACTAGACACATTCATTTAGAAAGTCCTTAATTGACTATTGGCAGCAAAAAAACATGCGGTCTGTATTTAATGCGTTTTACTTGCTTTGTAATCAACATATCCTTTTTTTTTGGAATGTGCAAGTGATTTGTTTAAGCGTATGGCTCCTTTAAGTGTTTTTACATGGTAACTTAAAGGGCTCAATTTGTGTGCAGCTTGCATGAGAAGTTTAGGGTTGCTGCACAGCTGTGGGGGAACGTTGCTCGTAATGAAATCCTACTTCTATGCTGCCTCCTGAGGGCACATCAAAGGCCACGGATGACATCTGCTACATTCAGCACAATTGCCTACTGTATTCAAGAAAATCTAGTAACTAGAAACCTCTTATGAAATTTCTATGAAGAATGTGATTTGTAATTTCAAATATTGTTGATAAAGCAGAAACGACCAATGAATGAAATCAATGAAGGTACTGTACTGAGAATTTGAATAGAGTTACAAATGTTGTAACCAGTATTTGTGAGATAGAACACCACTGAAGTCATTTGAGTTGAGCTTATTAAGATATCTTCAAGATAGACTGTATTATGGATTTGGTCTTAAATTGAGTTCCTTGAAATAACATTTAACAATTGCCACATTACTTCACATAAAGGAACAGTTTTTTTTAATCATCTATGAGATGAGAGCGTCGCTGGCTGGGCCAGCGTTTATTGCCCCTCTCTAGTTGCCCTTGGTGGTGGTGGTGAGCTGCCACCAGTCAACTTGGTTATTGGGCAAAAGCCTATCAGTGGTCTTTACTTTTGACTAATTCCTTTTCAGGTATCAGCGTTTACCTCGTCAGAAGATAAAAACAGGCACATTTCATCTGATGGTAAAAGACAAAATTGCTCCTCAGCAGAAATTTCAGAGCACAGTACAAGGAAAAGGGGTCGACCACCGAAGGAAGAAAAGGTTGGTTCAGGGTAGGAATGATCCAAATGCAGTAGTATCTTATTTATTTTTGAGGGTAAACTTAATTTTCTTCCTATGCCTCCAGTACATTTGTGAACTGACACATACAAGCTGTTAGTATGTGTCCAAACATAGCCCAAGAACAATGCATTTTTCTCCTCCCTGCAGGGAAATGGCTAGGATTCATATAACTCCCATGGCTGTGTCACTGTGATACAGTGGTTAGGGCTTCAAATGGAGAAATTAAACCATCTGCTCAGTCAAATGCACAGGAGGTAATATACAGCTTCTTTATAAGATGTGACTTTTGTATTTTTTCCACTTCAGGATGCTTTCCCTGAGCCATCCACAGTGAAGAGGTTGGTTACGGGTCCAGTTGCAGGATACAAATGGAAGGTGAGTCACAATTTCTTTAACTCCTGATTGCCATTTTAGGTTTTTATTGACACAGCCAGTGTAATAGAGGACTGCCCTCTTGCAATTGTGTTGACAATAGCTAGGTTTGTGACAGTAGCTTTAGGGAACATTGGAGTTCGATCTGTGATTTTGTTTCTGAAAGTTTGGCATGGAACACGAGCTGGTAACTATAGAATTCTATTGGTACCCGTTTGTGATTTGTTATTTGATTTTCTCAATCAGGAAAAATGTGCAGTTATTCTGTACTTTTATGATATAAAATGCATTGTTTGTGCTTCCCTTTTGAAAATTCAACTTGTATTGCTCACGTATGGCTCCCAAAGAGTGGTATTGCTGGCAGACTCTGCTGTACTGCTCTTCAAAGGTTTTCAAGAAATATTTCTATATGTGTAGAGAAAAATGTGCCTTGTTCAACATCTGTTTGCTGTGGTCCACTGGTGACCAATCTGCCTTTCTCTGAATGGTTTACTTGCTGAAATGTTGAGCTTCAGTTCCCTGCTGTTTTTGTTGAAGCTTGATATGGAGGATTAGAATAGGTTTGCAGGTTAGGTTCAAAAGGCGACAGTGATAAATGGTTTTTAAATCTGAATTCCCTGTGATCTCTAATTATAACACACTCTCTCCTGTTGGGAGTTGAAAATATTTGCAATACTAATCTCATCTGGCTTTTAATTTGGTTACCAGTCATTTTGTCTGCAGTGCCAGCTATAGCAAATGATGATAGTGTTTCTAAAAGGAGCATGTTCAACAGTAAATATATTTTGATGAACTTCCGCTCATATATGATGCCACCTTCATTTATTTTGTATTATTTCTACTGAAGGAGAATTAAACAAGTTAGTCAAGTACTAAACAGGGTTCATATGGAAATTAGGCTAGGGATAGAAAGAAGTTTGTGCACTCATCCTTCAAGAATTCAAGAACTTTTAACTTCCAAGAAAGCAATGGTTGAATTTACAATTTCGCTGAAGAGACAACTTGGCAAAATATTGTATTTCATTCATCATACTTGGCTTTTTAAAATCAAGTTGCATTCTACCTAACCAGTTTCATCTTCTGTTTGATGCTGAAACCAACAATGTTAGCTATGTACAATTTTGGTTTATCTAATTTATGAACAATTATAGTGTAGAGTACTATACTAATTCGAACTTGCCTAGAATGTTAAATTGAGTGATTGATTAATTGAATAACTTGTAAGGGTTTATTTACTTAATAGGAACTCTTAACTTGTGGGTGGGCCAAGTGCTTGTTGTCAGTGTTTGAAAAATGAATGCGAATGAGTAGTTAAAATAGTGCTTTGTGTGTCCTTGTGTAGAAAAGTAGTGCAATGGGAAAAGAATTCAGCTTTAATGATGACTCTGTCGCTGTATGGTATCACAGAATGATAGGATATTTGTGTTTGACCAAAATTATTTTATATATGCAATTCCTTGTTTATGTACATGATTGTGATTTTCAGATCTTGCGTGCAAAGGGTGTTTCAAATTCTTGTCTTAATATTCTCTGGAGGACAGTAGTGCTAGTCACTCCTGTAAGACGTCTAAGCATCTTAAGTTTAGAGTGTAGACTATACTGTACCCTAGAAATGTAACAATAGAATTGTCTTGTGATTTGAACTGGATATTTGCGTTTTTGCATGTGCTTCTTCAATCTCTTTGAAAACCAGATAAAGATCAATACATTGTTTTATTTCACCAGCAAGTGAATTTGCATAGCAACAGTTAATGACTGAACTTGATTCAATTAGTACAAGTGACTGTGTAATAATACAAAATAACAAACATGCTTCCCTTCCCTATATCAGATCATCTTTCTTGATATAAACAAATTAACTTCTAAGTATTCTCCATTTTAACTATCTGAACCTAGAGAAAGCTTTCACTCAAGCTTTCTCTTTAAAAGTTTGACTACATATTTATCTTTTTTAACCTCTGTTCACAACCTACGGTATGACCTTTGCCAGCTAACCACTACTAAGCACCCAGGATAGGGGAACCTCCCTAACATAGTGGGTGTGACATCTTTGGGAAGCAACTTCAAAACTGAGCTCATTGGTGTTTTAATCGTGCTTTGTCTCGGTGCTTCCATTTATTTAAACTCATTTGAATGTATTTAACTTTAAAACACAAACCTTAAATATAACTCCCACCTGCCCCTATTTTCTCCTGAGGAAAAGTGATAAAATCCTGAATTTTGACTTCCGCACACAATGGAGGGTGGGGGGGGAGAGAGAGAACGAGGGGTCCAAATTGATTTTAGTAGTGTTAGCATAAGCCTAGATTAGAGCAACTGCCCTCTGCTGTTGTCAGTGAGTGGTATGTAGCTAGAATTAGAAAAGTCAGTTGAAATTATTTTTATACTGAGGACACTGACTTTGACTAGAGAACATGAACTAGTTAAGGTTTGCTAAGTTGGTGCATTCACAATCTGAAGCACTGGGAGATTAGTGACAATGATTTGTTAAAGCAGAGACCCCACTCTGATGAACTGCTTACTGCAGGTGCATCAGTTGGTAACAGTTTTAGTTGGGGAAGCTTGTACGGATTCAAAAACTGTAGCAGCAAGTGAAATTCTGAAGTACAATAATCTCGTCAGGAATTTTTTGTGTATTCTCCTGCCACTTGGTAAGTGGTTCCAATTGTGGGCTTATGCAGCTTTGCAGTAATTAAGTTACCTATAAGACTTTTTTTTTAAAAAAAAAAGGTCTTGTGCATAGAAAACGGTAGGAACCATTATTGAGAGCCCTGGTTATGGTAGTGGATGCAAACTGAATCTGATTGTATCTTTCTGCACAAAAGATGGGACTGATGAATGGTGCAGAAAGTGTTGAATGTCCTCTTTTTTTTCCAAAACGCTGAATCATTGCAAAGCTGCTGTTTTCTATTGACTTGATTTCAATTCATAAACCTGTAGATCATCAGGGAGGGAAATTCTCCCACTCGTCTCAAATAGTAATCTTCAGTTATAGAATCGGAGTATGATGATTCACCATGCTCAGATTTGGTTTTTCTAATTGCAGCAAGTAAAGGACGACCCTCACTTCCATCACTTTCTGCTCAGTCAGTCTGAGAAGGTAAGATGGTGCATTTAGTGTGCAGTCTAGTAGTGCAGTTTATTCCAGTAATAAGCAAACTGCTAGGTAGCAGAAAACTTTGGTTTCCTTTATTTTATTTATTTACACTTCCTGTTTCCATTTGCATCTTTGTTTTCCCAAATATGTTGCTACTGTATTTTCCCTCATTGGTGAGAGAGTATTGGTTAATTGCCAGTGTGTTCAGCTAACAGAGTGCAATTGCTGCAGGCCAAGATGGTCGACAAATGTTTTTCCTCCACTCTGGAGACACTATGACGGGGCATCCTGCTTAACTATGCAACCAGGGTCACACCTGTGGTCAGGTAATAATGGGAACTGATGCTACTGGCAGAAAGCAACTAGATTGACCTACTACTGGACCATAAAATATTAGTCAATTAATTCCTGGTGTTCTCACTTCTACTTAAATATCCTGTTATTTGAATAAAGTATAGACTCAGTTTATTTAATTTTTTAAAAAAAAGTGGTTTGAAAAATCTGTGAAAAAATATTGCACTTTATTTCGCCAGGTGAGTGTTTTCAGTCTATTAAGCTTGAAAATATATGCTCATTTGAAGTGAGCTTTGACTTCCTAATTTGATATGTGCTTTTGTAACTAGTCAGTTAAGATTAAGATTTAAGTGGCTACTTTGAGGTTAAAAATTCAGACTGGGAGTAAGGAAAATTAAATAAAAGCCAAGACACAGTCTTTTGATGCAAAATGCATTGTAATGCCCGTTTTTTTGGTGAATGGGGGGTGGGGGGGGGGCAATATTAATAATGATGAACTGTCAGTGTCCTTACTGCTTTGAGACTAACCACAACTTCAGGATTTAGTGCATGGGCAGATTAATGCATAAATACAGAAGTTGTGTTCTGTTGCTGACTGCTGTGTCATAGACTGTGCTGTAGACTCCGAACCAGAGACAGTAATCACTGGCTTCTTGACAAATCACTGAAATCAGTTGATTTGTCGAGAGGTTTCCCTTCTCTGTGCTGGCATTGCTGTTAGAAACCTGATAAAAAGTTGCATCTTTCTCAATTGGGTGTACTGGGGTTTTTTAATGGCAATCTCAGTAATAACTTGCTGAACAAAAGATCTGTTCATGGAAACATTATTTTATATCTGTGGAGTATTAGTTAAATATCTCCATTTTCGATTAATAACTAGAATTTTAAAATTAATTATAAATTTGTTTTTCAGTTTCTGCCTTCACTCCATGTGTATGTTCCAATGTTTTATTCTCTATATAAAATATTTGTTTTTAAAAAGTGATTTGATTTTGGTCCTTTTTAGTTTCCTCATTGGCTTTGTGAGAATTCTTTAATGCGATTGGCTGCCTGGACAGCTTAATGACATAACTAACTCCACACACACAATCCCCGTTATAGAACGTTGCCATGCATTGCAGGGTGAGAGTGTTCAAATTCTCACCACCAAGATTGCTCAACCTCTCAGTGAGGTTTTATTCAAATTCAGCATCCTTGCTTCATCGCTAACCACATTTAGGACTGAGCTGAGGAAAAATTTCTTCACTGAATACCCATGGTATTCTCTACCACAGAAGGCAGTGGAGGCCGGGTCACTGAGTATATTCAAGAAAGAAATTGATCAATTTTTGGATATTAGGGACATTAAGGGGTATGGAGAGAAAGTGGGAATATGGCGTTGAGATAGAGGATCAACCATGATCATATTGAATGGCGGGGCAGGCTTGAAGGGCTGAATGGCCTACTCCTCCGAGTTTCTATGTTTCAAACACTGGGCCTAAATGTTCTTTGAAGATATAAACCTAAACAAGAAATAAGTTTTCACCTAAAACAGATGCTACTGAACGCTTATGTTAAATATAAATCTTTATTCTTTGTGTGTGCAAATGAAAAATTAGTAGATCGAAATTTTATGTATCCATCAGTCTCTCTGACTTTATCCTCTAATTACTTGCTGACAGTAGTTGTGATAATAGTTGTGCATGAAGTGTGCTGGTCTCATGAAGCAAAACACTTCCACATTTATAGATTGCAACTCCTCCAGTTATTTATTTCCCTTCATTCCTAGTTACCTTGCACCACCACCTTGGTTGAGAATTCAGGTGAGCAACCTGCTCTTAGGCTGTAACCTGAAATGTATTGCAGGGAAGTGAGCAGGAGTTGTCAGAAGATATCTGGTCAGTGTGTGTTGTTTTTGCCCTTTGGGAAAGCTCTACCCATAACATTGTGGCTGAAATCAGCGGCTCGCCCTGTTTATGGAGATGACATCAATATTTGGGCATTGCACATTGAGCTGTCATTGTTGGTTAAAGTATCAATGTGTTAATCACCCGTCCCCATTCTATATGTTCAAAGATTCAACTGAACAGAGACCCATCTGGACTGTGGTTTTGAATATAGAATGGGCTACTTTGTAGTCTACAAGAGTAATTTTGCATAAAAGGTAAGGAAAGTACTAGGCGAGTGCTTTTGTATTTAAAGAACTGAAAATGCCCTTTTTGTGTGTCTGTCTCTCTCACGCTGTCAAATTAGACCATCAGAAAGAGCAAGTTGGATGATGGCATGAATATGCCACTACAGTCATTATTGGATAAAATAACTAGATGAAAATTAAACATTTGAAAAAGTCTGTGACTTTGAAAAATACAATATTTTTTATTTCAGACTTTGCGTCATGTAAATTTCATGGTGTATTTTTCCAATTGTTGAAATTCATTTGTGAATACTTAACACATTTGTGCTGTGTTCTTCATACTATTTGAAACTGGCATTAGCCTATTTAAGTTAAAAGATTTTATCATTTAATTTATAAACAACATAGTAATAGAATAACTCTAAACATTCATTTGTTAACTTTACTAATTGTAAAATATATGCTATAAACTTGCCAGTCGCCTAGTGGAATTCTGTGAAAACAGTATTTTGTTTTTGCATTAAAGTTGTGGCACTCTACGCTTCAAAAACTCAAAGCAGTTCTTAACATGCAAGCTGGTTGTATTTTAAGATGATGTATGTAAATGAGTGTTAAAGTACAATGAAGTTTGTCAATTTGATTAAGGAAGATTTCCTATTAGGAGCTTTTTTAAAGCCCTATTTTAAGCTGTAGTTGTTTGCTCCAGTTCTCCATTTTGAAGTGGGTGACCTCATCTATATGTGTTTTAGTTTTAGCACAGCTCTTTTTTAATATTGTGTCTAGTGACTTCAGTTTGAATTCCTAATGTTCAGTGTTACACCGTTTCATTGTGATCAGACACATGAGCCTTAGTGACTGTGCACTCTTAACATGAATGAGATTAAATTGACTTTGGGGCTCTGTGATCTAATCTACCAGGTCCTCTGTACTTGGCGTAAGTTTGAGTGACTGGGCAACAAAGAATCTTTAACATGGTAAACTTGGAGAGAGGGGGAGCAGGTAATGGATTGAAAGAGATGGTCACAAAATGTTTTCATTGCTTCCAATGGTTACAATACCTGTTGTCCTCTAACGTGTTTATTTTCTGAGATAGTCATGTTAGTTTTAGAGATTAAATCACTTGTATAGAAATGTTCACCTTAAGTAATACATATTTACGATACCTGAACAACTGAGTTATCAACTTAACATGTGGAGACCTGAAATAATATCCAGATAAAGCTGTATGTTTATCAGATTGTATCACTTAAGTACCTGTTGAAGATGAAATACTTAGCACAAGATTGTGTTGACTTATTTTTCATGGTACAAAAAAGTAATTGGCTTCTTTTTATTCATTAACAGTCAGAGTCATGTTCTGCTATCATTCAAAAACTAAAGACCACAGCAGAAGAGGTTGGTAATATGTTAGTTCTTTTCCATTTTTAATTGTTCTTTGGAGCAAATTGTTGGAACTGCGGGCTGACAAATTCCTGGTCCTGATGGACCTTGTCCTAGGGTCTTGAAAGAAGTGGCTAGTGAAATAGCTGCTGTGTTGGTTTTAATTTTCCAAAATTCCCTAGATTTGGTGAAGGTTCCATTAGATTGGAAAAAAGCAAATGTAACTTCTTCATTTTAAAAGGAAGATAGAAAGCAGGACACTACAGGCTGGTTAACTTAAAACCTGTCATAGGGAAAATTTTAGAAGCTGTTCTTAAAGATGTTACAGCAGGGCACCTAGAAAGGCTTAAGGCAATCGAGCAGAGTCAGTGTGGTTTTGTGAAAGAGAAAACATGTTTAACCAATTTATTGGAGTTCTTTGAAGGAGTCACATGTGCTATGGATAAAGGGGTGGATGTACTGTACTTAGATTTCCAGAAGGCATTTGATAAGATGCCATATCAGATGTTATTGCAGAAAATAAAAATAAAATCATGGTATAAGGGGTAATATATTGGCATGGAGAGAAGATTGGCTAGCTAACAAGAAACAGAAGGTAGCCACAAATGGGTCTTTCTTTGGTTGGTGGGCTGTGATGAGTGGTGTGCCACAGTGATCAGTGCTGGGGCCTCAACTTGTTATAATTTATATAAATGACTTAGATGAAGGGTTTGAAGGTATGTATGGTTGCTAAATTTGCGGACAGCACAAAGATAGGTAGGAAAGTAAGTTGTGAAGAGGATGTAAGGAGGCTACAAAGTGGCATAGGTAGGTTAAGTGAGTGGGCAAAGACCTGGCAAATGGAGTGTAATGTGGATAAATATGAAATTGTCCATTTTGGCAGGAAGAATAAAAATGTAATATATCTAAGTGGTGAGACACTGCAGAGCTCTGAGATTGAGGAATTTGTGTGTCCTAGTGCATGAATCACAAAAGGCTAGTATGCAAGTACAGAAAGTAATTAGGAAAGCTAACAGTGTTATTGTTTATTGTGAAGGGAATTGAATACAAAAGGAGGTTATGCTTTAGTTGTACAGGGCACTGGTGAGACTACATCTGGAGCACAGTGGACTGATTTGGTCTCCTTATTTAAGGAAAGATGTAAATGCGTTAGAAGCAGTTCAGAGAAGTTTTACTAGGCTAATAATGGGAATGGGCGGGTTGTTTTGTGATGAAAGGTTGGACAGATTAGGCTTCTTTCTGCTGGAATTCAGAAGAGCAAGAGGCAACTTGATCGAAACCTTTAAGATCCTGAGGTTCTTGACAACTTGGGTGTGGAGAGGTTGTTTCCTCTTGTGGGAGAATCTAGAACTAGGGGTCACTGTTTAAAAATAAGGGGTCACTCATTTAAGGCACAGATAATTTTTTTCTGAGGGTTGAGTCTTTGGACCTCTCTTCCTCTAAAGGCGGTGGAAGCAGGGTCTTTGAATATTTTTAAGGCAGAGCTAGATAGATTCTTGATTAACAAAGGGGTGGAAAGGTTATTGGGGGTGGGTGGGAGGCTACAGTCAGATAAGCCATGATCTTATTGAATGGCAGAGCAGGCATGAAGGACCAAATGGCCTACTCATCGTTCGTATATACGTTCCTAAAAGATTGGAATTAATTCTCACTCTTCTCATTGGAATCATAAAATGCTACAGCACAGAAACATGCAATTTCCAAGTGTTTTTTCCACATAAGCTGCCTAGTCTATTCTTGTTCTCCTCATTTCCATACCCTTTCATGGTCCTCCTTTTCAAGCAACTGCATCCTCTTAAGAAAACGTTACGGACCTCAACAGTTTGTGACAGTGAGTTACACATTTCTGATGTGTTTATCAAAATCAGCCTGGTTTAAATATTGCAATGAAATGAGTTCCCCTTAAATTCTTGAGATTAATTTATAAATTTAAGTCTTCTTAGCTCTTGTGAAAAATAACCATAACTTCTCAAATCTCTGCATAGGATGTTACAAGAGGGGTTACACCTTGCAAATCCACGCTCTACCCTTTTCCTTTGTCCTTCCCTTCTGAAAACGGAAAGGTTGGACAGGCTGGACCTGTATCCAATAGAACTTAGAAGAATGTGAGGTGATCTTATTAAAACATAAGACCCTGAAAAAACTTGACAGGGTGGATGCTGAAAGGATGTTTCTCCCTTAAGGGGGAGCCTAGAATTAGGGGACACAGTTGAAAAATAATGGGTGTCTCATTTAAGACGGAGATGGGAAGAATTTTATTTTAAGGGCTGTGACTCTGGGACTGTCTTCCTCAGAGCACTGGAGGCAGGATCAGTGTTTTTAAGGCCAAGATAGATAACCTTAGATTCTTGACTAACAAGGAAGGGGGTAGGCGGTAATGTGGAGTTGAGGCCACAATCAGATCATCCATCATCTTGATGAATGGTGGAGCAGGCTCAAAGGACCCAATGGCCTATTCCTGCTCCTAATTCGTATGCTTGTAATGTGATGCCCAAAATTCTACACACTGGTTCAATGTACACTAACAACATCTTATACATGTTCCACATATCCACTGCATTCTCTTACTCTAGGTTCAAAACCAAGAATTCCATTTGCAATATTTCTGACCTTATCAACTTGGCTGTCAACTTTTAATGACCTATGCTATCAGATGTCCCTTTCTCCTGTGTTTCATTTAAAATCTTACGTTGACCATGTTATGAGTTATTCCACAGTTATTTATTTTTCTACATTGGAACTGCATCCGCCTGTACCTCATACTTTTTAAGTTATCTGTCATCTTCAGACTGTACAAGGTGCGTGCGTGTGTATGTTAGCTATCAATTCAAAATCAATCCTGATGTCCTTAAGTCCACGGCTTAAAAGATGGAAATTGTGAGGGTGATCCTTTTAAGGGTTCTTAGTTGAAATCTTACCTCAGTGTTAATGAAGTGATCTTGTTTTATCTCCACAGGAAGCAGAGTCAACATCCATCCAGGCAGCAGACAGTACAGCAACCAATGGCAGTGTGACTCCTACGGACAAAAGGTAAGGGCCTGAAAATAAATATTTACAAATATCTAAATTGTCATAATCTGTTTGATGAAATGATTGGGGTCGGGCATTAACCCTGTGCTCAAACCTTTCCCAAATAAGAGTGAAATTTCAAATGCCTGAAATATAGTTACTGAAAGTTTGTTTTTAAGGGATCTGCAAATCCTTACCTTGACAGGCTGTCAGATGTGTTCTGGCCACATAGCTGCCCCATAGCACCAAAGATAACTAGAGGGAGCTTCACTGATCAATATAAATGCAGATGGAAATATGCCTTCTCACCACAATTGATTTTCCAATAAGAGCCCAGATAGTCATTACTATTGAGTCAAACTTCATTGATCAATAATAAACATTGGTAATTAACCATTTTTTGCATAAAATGATCATATAACTAAAATCTTGACAGCAAGAAGGCTTCTTGCTTCTGAGTGTTTTATAGATTTACCTGTCAGGTTTTTATTATTGTGTGTGTTAAACAGTATGGGTAAACCCCAGGACTTGATTCCTTACAGTTGCTGAGTACACTTTAATGTGTTGGGTTTTGCTGAGATCGATTTAGCATTCGATCACTTTCCATTTTTACAATAATTGAGGTAAGCCCACTTGTACTGTTCAAACTTTAAGCAGATACAAGTGGATGTTATTGAATCATTGCTCAAAAGTTAACAAAATTCAAAGTTTCAAATGAGTAGCTCCTTTCTGATGCCCCTTTTTATATTTGCTATGACTAATGGGAGAGGGTAGCAAACTGCTCCCATGTTTCAGGAGGTAAAGAACCTCTCACGATTTGTTAGGATGTACATTAGATGTCTGTGTTAAGTTTCCCTTTTTGCATTAGAGAAGCACCAACTCTGGTCAGGCAGCATTTGAAAGCTTGGCATTGCGGGGAATTTGTGTCCACAAGACACTGTATCCTGTCTTTTTAGTTGAACAGCAATACCAAAAGATACTGATCTACCATGTGTTTGCATATTGACATGGTCATTTTGGTCCTATGGTGTATACTTCAAATGCTGTATCAGTTAATGAATTGTTACTGGTGCTGCATAATTTGTGTTTTTAACATATGCTTAAAAACAATGATATCATGAAGTACTTTTGACCTGATAACAGACTAATCAAACAACTTTGAGTATTGGGAGGCACAGTGGGTTAGCAGCCAACAAGTTTGAATTTGGCTCTGTTTATTCTTTCATGGAATGTAAGTGACACTGGCATTGCCAGCATTTATCCCCCATCCCTATTTTCCCTTGAGAAGGTAATGGTGAACCTCTGCAGTCCATGTGGTGCAGTAGACCAGCCTTCCTACAGATTTCCAGGATTTTGACCCAGTGACATGAAGAAAAGGCTATACAGTTCCAAATTAGGTGGTGTGTAACCTGAAGGGTAACTTGCAGGTGGAGGTGTTCCTGCATATTTGTCCTCCTTGTCCTTTTAGGTGGTAGAGGCCATTGGTTTGGAAGTTGCTGAAGTGCATCTTGTAGTTGGTAAACACTGCTGCCACTGTGCATTGGTGATGGCAGGAAAGAATGTTTAAGACGCAGTGGGTGCCAATCAAGCAGGCTGCTTTGTCTTGGAAATTGTTGAGCTGCTGGAGTGTTTTTAGCTGTACTCATCCAGGTAAGTGGAGAATATTCTATTATTCTCCTGACTTGTGCCTTGTAGATGATGGACAGACTTTGAGGATCCAGGTAGTGAGTTACTCACTGCAGAATTCCCAGCCTCTCACCAGCTCTTGTAGCCACAGTATTTATATGGTTGGTCCAGTATGTTTCTGGTCAATGGTAACCCCTGGGATGTTGGGGATTCAGCTGTGGTAATACTGTTGAACATTAAGGGGAGATGATCATTGCCTAGAGTACTTGCGCGGTGTGACTGTTACTTGCCACTTATCAGCCTAACCTTCAATGTTGTCCAGGTCTTGCTGTACTGAGGAACTCCTGCAGCAGTGTCCTGGGGCTGTGGTGATTGACCTCTTTAAAAACCACAAACACCTTCCTTGTGCTAGGTACGACTGCAGCTAGTGGAGAGTTTCACCCACCACCCCCCACAATTCTCATTGACTTCAATTTTGTTAGGGATTCTTGATGCCACACTTGGTCACATGCTGTTAACGGCAGTACCACTCAGCTCTTCTTTCCATGTTTGGACCAAGGTTGTGAGGTATGGAGTCAAGTAGCCCTGGCAGCACTCAAACTGAGTGTCAATGAACATGTTATTGCTGAGAAATGCTGCTTGACAAAATATCAGTGGTAAAAGGTAAATTAAAAATAAGCCAGGGGGTGGGGGAGAGAGGTGTAGTGGACTTGATAAATGTAAAAGAAGTTTTAATGGAGAAAAATAATGGAACTAAAGATGGACAAATCTCTTAAGATTTGGTGTATCCATCCCAAAGTATTTGAAAGAAGTAGATGAAGTAGTCACAGATACGTTCGTCATAATTTACCGAAGCATTCTTGATTCAGGAACTGTGCTCTTGGATTTGGATTTGGAAAATTGAAGGAAAGGAATGAGAAACCAAGTTGATTTAACATGAGTTGTGGGGAAGTTACTGAAATCTATCGTTTTTTTAAAATATATTCATTCATGGGATGTGGGTGTCGCTGGCTGGGACAGCATTTATTACTTATCCCTAATTGTCCTTGAGAAGGTGGTAGTGAGCTGTTGTCTTGAACTGCAGCAGTCCATGTGGTGTAGGTACACCCACTTTGCTGTTAAGGAGGGAGTTCCAGGATTTTGACCCAGCAACAGTGAAGGACATGGCATAAATGAAAACTTGGATGAGTATGGGCTCATCAAAGAAAGTTGATGTGGATTTGTGAAAGATATGTCATGTTTGACTAGTTGAAATTTTTTGAGCTGATCACTTGTATGATAGATAAGGGTGAGCCTATGGATGTTTGCTAAATGAACTCCGGAATGCATTTTTGATCACATTCCACACAAGAAATTTTTAGCAAAAATGAGAGTGATAAATGAAAGAATGATACCATATTAAATGGTTAAATTGAGGTCTGGTTGCGTAAATTTGGTTTACGTTCCCTTGAGTTTCGGCTGTTCAGTGGTGATTTAATTGAGGTGTTTATTTTTAAAAAGGGCATTTATTTCCAAGAAAAAGTATTTTCTCTTGGGGGCTGGATGGGGGGGTGGGGTGCGGTGAAATTCAGAACAATCTAAAAATTGGAGCTAGATCGTTTTGAGGGAAATTATGCGTTTTTTCCACAAAAAAGGATTTTGGGAATCTGGAATATCTCCAAGATGGTGGATGCTGGATCAATTGAAATTTCCAAGACTGAGGTGGACTCGGTGATGGATTATTTGTTAGGTAAGAATATCAAGGGATATCAACAAAAACAGGTAAATGGAACTGAGGTATAGATTAGCTGTGATGTAATTAAATTGCAGAACAGGCTTGAAGGACTGTATAGTCTATTTCTGTTCCTACATGAGTAACTTTGCAAGTTCATTTTAATTGCTGTTTTACAAGCCATTAAGCTGAAAACCTGGTTTGGTCCCAGAAGTGTGGATTATAATAAACAAATGATTAGTTAACACTAACAGTTTAATTTACCTTAAAATTTTCACTTAACATATATATTGGCTGTAACAAAGAGCTCTTTAATGAGGGGATTTCTAAAGGACTCTATTTTTAACTTGTTTCCTATATAAAGTGTAAGCAGATTTGGGTACAGAAATCTCTTCATTTTAATTTGCAGCTCTTTATACACTCCAGTAAACAGTATAATTTAGTATTACTAGAAATTATATTAAATTATTAAGTGGTGAACAAAATCTAGAATTTGGGATCTTCATAAATGTTCTATTTTACATCAGATTTTCAGTGAGAATTAATGAACTTCAATCTTTTTGTCTGTTTTCTGCTTATCTACATATTTGTGTAAACTAACAGATACCAGGTAAACTAACTGGAAAAAGCCACTGAATTAACATTTGATTGAAATGATTTGGTAACTTAAACATTGTGCGTTTATGACTAGCTTAGATGCCTTGTATTGGGCTCAATAATCAAGGCAAGCAATTCCTTTTTGATCATCAACCCAGAAGAAAATTCCATAATTGGATAAATTAAAGAAGTTTCCACATTAATAGAAACTGCTGCTGAAGTCGGTGTTTCTGATGGTGAGACTCTTTCAAGCTCTTGGGTGAATTCTTGATAGTTTCTGTTCTCTGCCATTTTAAACATAGATTTATAACCATTTACGTATATCCATTGAGCAACTTTGTTTAATAATAGTTGCCAGCTCTTTGAACTGCTTTGTGAAATAAGTTTCCATTGTATTTCCAGTACAAATGCCATATCTGCATTGGATTTTAAATAAAAGACCTAACTAATTTGGATAGATATTTTTGAGGAATACAATTATTTTATTCCTGTTTTTCAGGATAGGCTTTTTGGGCCTAGGCTTAATGGGAAGTGGAATTGTTGCAAATCTCTTGAAAATGGGGCACACTGTCACAGTGTGGAATCGCACAGGAGAAAAGGTATGCCTCCTTCAAACTTCTGATCTGTTGCCTATTGGGCTTGCTCAGCTGTTAGTATGTAAGCTTTGGCTCAATGGTTAGCACTCTTGCTTCTTGAGTCCAAATATTATGGGTTCATGCCTCACTCCAGAGACTACAAACAGTCCAAACTTGCAATTCAGACTTGCGCGTCAGTGCACTGTTGGAAGTGCTGTCTTTTGGATGTCGAGTGAACATGTGTTATTTGAAAAAGAACAGAATCCTCCATATGTCCTGGTCAATATTTATCTCTCAACAAATATCACTAAAAAACAGATTACCTGATTCTGTATCTCATTTGTGGAACCTTGCTGTGTGTAAGTTAACTGCCACATTCCCCTACTGTATAACTGATTAGACTCCAAAAGTACTTCATTAGTTGTAAAGGACTTGAGTGTCCTGATGTTGCAGATATTCAAAACTGTCTGTCTGTCTTCACTTCATGAAGTATCTCTGGCTGTAAAGTGGTTTAGATGTCCTGATGTGTTGTGTGCAAGTCCTTTTCTTTACTGTATGTGAACATCAACACCTGCTGATCCTGCAAAGTCCTCCTTACTAACACCTGGGGCTTGTGCCAAAATTGGATGGGGACTTCAACGTCCATCACCAAGTGTGGCTCAGTAGCATCGAACTGGCTGAGTCCTGAAGGACATAGCTGCTAAACCAGGTACCAAAAGAGAGAAAAACATATTTAACCTGATCCTCACCAACCTGCCTGCAGCAGATGCATCCGTCCAAGACAGTATCCGCAGGAGTGACCACCACACAGTCGTTGTGGAGATGAAATCCTGCCTTCATGTTGAAGATCCCCTCCATCGAGTTGTGTGGCACTACCACTGTGCTAAACGGGATAGATTTTGAACATAGCTAGCAAAATCAAGACGGGTATCCGCGAGGTGCTGTGAGCCATCAGCAGCAGCAAAATTGTACTCAAACGTGATCTGTAACCTCATGATCCGGCATATCCCACTCTATCATTACTATCAAGCCAGGGGATCAACCCTGGTTCAATGAAGAGTGCAGGAGGGTGTGCCAGGAGCAGCACCAGGCGTACCTAAATGAAGTGTCAACCTGGTGAAGCTATAACACAGGACTACTTGCATGCCGAACAGCATAAGCAGCAAGTGATAGACAGCTAAGCGATCCCACAACCAATGGATCAGATCTAAGCTCTGCAGCCCTGCTACATCCAATCCTGAATGATGGTGGACAATTAAACAACTCGCTGGAGGAGGAGGCTCCACAAAAATCCCCATCCTCAATGTTGGAGGAGCCCAACATATCAGTGCAAAAGATAGGGCTGAAGCATTTGCTACAGTCTTCAGCCAGAAGTGCTGAGTCTCTCTGCCATCTCTGCCTCCTCCGGAGGTCCCCAGCATCACAGATGCAAGTCTTCAGCCAATTTGATTCACTCCACGTGACTTCGAGAAATGGCTGAAGGCACTGGATACTGCAAAGGCTATGGGCCCTGACAACATTCCGGCAATAGTACTGAAGACTTGTGCTCCAGAATTTGCTACAGCCCTAGCCAGGCTGTTCTAGTGTAGCTACAACACTGGCATCTATGTGAAAAGTTGCCCAAGAATGTCCTGTGTACACACAGCAGGACAAATTCAGCACGGCCAATTACTGCCCCTTCAGTCTACTCTTGACCATCAGTAAAGTAATTGAAGGGGTCATCAACAGTGCTATTAAGCAGCACTTGCTTAACAATAACCTGCTCACTGGCACCCAGTTTGGGTTCTACCAGGGCCACTCAGCTCCTGACCTCATTACAACCTTGGTTCAAACATGAACAAAGGAGCTGAACTCCCGAGGTGAAGTGAGAGTGACTGTCTTTGACATCAAGGCCGCACTTAACTGAGTGTGGCATCAAGGAGCCCAGCAAAACTGGAGTCGATGGGAATCGGGGAGAACTCTGCTGGTTGGATTTATACTTAGCACAAAGGAAGGTGGTTGTGGTTATTGGAGGTCAATCATCTCAGCTCCAGGCCATCACAGCAGGAGTTCCTCAGCGTAGTGTCCTAGGCCCAACCATCTTCAGCTGCTTCATCAGTGACCTTCCTTCCATCATAAGATCAGAAGTGGGGATGTTCACTATACAATTTTAACCAGTCGTGACTCCTCAGGCACTGAAGCAGTCCATGTCCAAATGCAGCAAGTCCTGGACAATATCCAGGCTTGCGCTGTCAAGCGGCAAGTAACATTTACGCCACACTTGCCAAGCAATGACCGCCAACAAAAGAGAATCTAACCATCGCCCCTTGACTTTCAATGGCATGACCATCACTGAGTCTCCACTATCAACATCCTGGGATTTACCATTGACCAGAAACTGAACTGGCCATATAAATGCTGTGACTGCAAGAGCAGGTCAGAGTCTAGGAATCATGCGACAAGTAACTCACCTCCTGACTCCCCAAAACCTGTCCTCCATCTACAAGGCACAAGTCAGGACTGTGATGGAATACCCCTCACTTGCCTAGATGAGTGCAGGTCCCACAACACTCAAACTTGACAACGTCCAGACAAAGCTGCCTGCTTGATTAGCACCACATGCACAAACATTTACTCCCATCACCACCAACAACACAGAGTGGCAGCAGTGTGTACCTTCTACAAGATGCACTGCAACAATTCACCAAGGTTCCTTACACAACGCCTTCTAAACCCACGACCACTACCATCTAGGAGGACAAGGGCAGCAGATAGATGGGAACACCACCATCTGGAAGTTCCCCTCCAAGTCACTTACCATCTTGACTTGGAAATATATTGCCATTCTTTTGCTGTCGCTGGGCCAACATCCTGGAACTCCCTAATAGCACTGTGGGTGTACCTACACCAAATGGACTGCAGTGGTTCAAGAAGGCAGCTCACCACCACCTTCTCAAGGGCAACTAGGGATGGACAATAAATGCTGGCCCGGCCTGCAAAGCCCACATCCTGTGTATGAGTAAAACAAAAAGATGGAACTGAAGTTCACAATGTCCTAACAACCCAAGAAACCCCTGTCATTGCTGCAGATGTAACAACAGGGCTTGAACTGTAAATTATATATGAAATACCGTATAAATCAAATTTATTTTTTTCTTTCAATACTTGGTGTTTCGTTCCTATTCAAAAAGTCTGGCTCATTGCTGCGGCATCAAGGCTGAAATCAGAAATTTATTAATCCAATCTTCGTAGCTCTGTGACAGCACTTTGGGACACCAGTTTCCTGTGAAAGCACCCTTTTTTGAAATAAGCATATGTGAATTATTTGCTTTTGAAGTGAAAATTTATCAAACACCTCTTCATTTTGTGGCAGTGCGACCCTTTCCTCCAGGAGGGGGCACGTTTGGGACGGACACCTGCAGAGGTTGTTTCTACGTGTGATATCACACTCTCTTGTATTTCTGACCCAAAGGCAGCTAAAGATGTAAGTACATCTAATGTTTCCTAACCTGATTGGCTAAGCAACTAAGAACCATGGTGTTAGCTACCTTAACTTGTTTAAAACACTAATTTTATGAAGAGGAATGCTAATGTTAGCATCTCAACATGACTTTTTTTCGTTTAACCTGGGTAGGGGGAGAAAACTATCAATCTGAATATTTGCAGTAAACTTTTTATTTGTGCTTTCAGCTGGTTCTGGGTCCCAGTGGGGTGCTGCAAGGGATTCGACCAGGCAAATGTTATGTTGACATGTCTACAGTGGATCCTGAGACATCCACAGAAATCTCTCAGGTAATAAGATAAGTAGATTTCAGAACATAATATTTACTCTTTTGTTTTATATAGATTGGGCTTGTACCAATTTTCAATTCAGCCAGAGTGAACTGTACGTATCTGCATACTCTGGATATTTCATGCAACACAGATTGTAAGGTAGAGAATGGAAGCAATAAAAATATAACCATTCCGCAAGTTTGAAGAAAATTAATTAGTACTTAATTCAAAACTGCTTCTAGAAATCTGTACTTCTTCATGACCTGCCTGCATTGAAAATGACTTGCACCAATGGTCCCAAGTCTAGATTTCTTTGTGGTGGACTGTTTGAATCAAGTGGCAACCCTGTACAAAGGTAATAGTTACCTTAATTCTGAAATGTAGATTCCAGTTGCAGCTTTGTTTCAATGTTCTGTGCTTCTGTAACATTTTGCTTCAGTTATTCATCTGAGAGGTGGTGGGGGGGGGGGGGGGGGGGGGGGGGTTGCAGTTAGCTCATTTGGCTAGCACGTGAATCAGATTAACGCTAACATCAGAGTTTGACCCCTGTTCTGGCTGAGGTAGACTTGGCGCCTGCCTCCTTGCCTTAGCCAGAGTAAAAAAAGAAATCATGGCACTTAGTTGTGGGATCGCCAAGGACCTGCCTTTCAGGAGAGAAGTGAAGAAAATCCATCTGAAGTCATTTCTTTGCTACCCTTGTATTTGGTTCCCAGTCTATCCTTCTAGAGCTTTCAGCTCCTCCTTACTTCACTCATATCACCAGTGTTTTTTTTTCAGTGTTCTATGGCCACTCCCAAATATCTTTGTCTTTCTATTTTCTCAGTTAAGCCTTGTGTTCCTGTTCTTTACTTCTAGTCTGGTTTGAATGTTTTTTTTAAAATTTGTGTCAGTTCAATCTCTTGTAACAAAACATTGTATAGAAAATGTAGGAAGTTGGCTTCCCCATTAGCTCAATGGGTAAATATGTCATAAGGTATGATCCTGAGCCATTCCAATGGAGAATGTTCAAGATTTGATCCTGATATGTGTTGAATTATCTTAGCTCCGTTGGCGCAGGAGTACAAATGGGACATTAGGCCTCAGTCTCCCTGTGCTAGGGAGGTAAATGTTAGATACAGTTGCCAATCCTGATCATTGCCAGTCACCCTTCTTGAAAAGTTCACGGTATGGGCATTGCATAAGGATAGGATTGACGGGATGCAATATCAATCACCCTTTGAGGTGAAAAATGTAGTGGTGCACTGCTGTTGTCCATATCCGTGGCAGATCCTGGTGACTTGATGAAAGGGCAAATATGTTGGATAACTACAGTTTTTAATAAAATATTTAATTTTAGGTTTCTGTGATTGGCATGTGTGGGAGGGTTACTACACCAGGGATTGCCTTGGCACAAAGTGAAGTGGATCTGGAAGAATTGAGTGTGGTTTAAAAATCTTGTCTACGGTTGCCTTAGACCTCACCGGCAATGGTTTCAAAGTTTTCCTGACCGAATTTTCAAAATAGTGCTCTAATGTTCCAACTGGTGCTTCACTTAGTGCCGTGACCCAGTTCTCTGATTCCAGTGCTGTGCCTGGTGCTTTAAGATCTTGAGGTTGGCGGACCTTATCTGATCTGGGATACTCTTTTTAAACTAACAGACTCCATAGTAGCCAGGACTGATGTATAATTGTTACTCCGTTGCATAGGTGATCACTTCCAGAGGGGGGCGCTTTCTCGAAGCACCAGTCTCTGGGAATCGGCAGCTATCGGAAAATGGAATGCTGGTGATCCTTGCTGCTGGAGATAAGGCATTATTTGATGATTGTAGCAGCTGTTTTCAGGCCATGGGGAAGAAGTCTTTCTATTTGGGTAGGTCTGTGTTTACAGAATCCTCAAACTATTTCTCCCCTAAACTATTTTTGAATTGCCTTGATAGAATTGTTTATGATTCTAGAAAGCTCAAACGTCTCAAGTTATTTCAGGAGGAAAAGCAAAATCATACTTTGGTAAATCGATTAAATATTGAACCAAAGTAACAGTTTATGCAAGAAAATATATTTGAGAACTTATCAGCAAATCAAATGTCACACTATAAAATACAGTAGCTTGGTTCTTTGCTACAGAACATTATTTGAAGTCTGTTGGCAACTCCACTTTAAAACTGTTCAAAACAATCCTTTTTGATTTTATTGCAATGTAATTTTTTAATACTGTGTATGCTACTAAACCGACTAATGGAACTGGCTAAAAGTGACTGAGCATGACACTTATCCCAGAGGAGGTAACTCTTTCGAGTACAAACCCGTTTCCATCTGTTTCAGATGAAGTTACGTTGTTTCATAGTTTGCCATTGTGAGATTTGAACTTTTGCTCTTGGGGTTACAAACCCAGTACCACAACCACTTGGCTATTTAGGCCAAGCCCCCCCAGAGGAGGTAACTTGTACACATGAAACAACCTGATCAACGAAGCATTCTGTCTTGGACTAAATCCTCTTGCTCAGCCCCCTCACATTAGGCTTGTTAACTTCTTTCCTGCACTACTAAATAATACCAGCATTTGGTATTTAATTTTAAAATTTTTTTTTTTAAAAAATGTGCGGAATCAATAGGTTTTGTCCTTTTTTGAGATCCCTAATAAGGAGACTTATTTTCCAAAATGACACTTCTCAACCTGCCGGTGCTTAATTTGCGTAACTAATTTGTCTAATTGAGAGAAAAGTAGCACTGATGCTGGAAACCTGAAATAAAAGTAGAAAATGCTGGAAATACTCAGGTCTGGCAACATCTGGAGGGAGAAACAGAATTAAACTTTCAGCTTGATGAGCTTTGAAGAAGGGTCATAAACTTGAAACGTTAGCTCTGTTTCCCTCTTTGCAGATGCTGCCAGGCCTGCTGAGTACTTTCTGCCTTTTCTGCTTATATTGAAGTGAGGGTATGGCTAGGGCTGTCTGACGATCTCAGCATGTTGTATGAAATTAAGTTGATATGCAGGTACTGCTTTCAAGACTAGGTGAAGCACATGAATGGACAAGCTTAAACTATTGTTTCCTTTCCAGGTGAGGTGGGCAATGCGTCGAAGATGATGCTGATTGTAAACATGATCCTGGGGAGTTTCATGGCTTCTGTTGCTGAAGGATTCACATTGGCTAAAATAGCCAGCCAATCACAAGAAGTGTTGCTTTACATCCTGAGTCAGGGACCTTTGGCAAGTGCTTTTTTGGACCAGAAGTGCCAAAGTAACTAACTTTTCTAATTTTTTAGGGTGCAATTAGTTAATCCAGGGAATTCTGATTTGTCTGAAATATACTTAATTCTGGATTAGTAGAAACAAATTAATTTCCAATTAAAAATCCAGGTGCAAATACTGCAATTGGAAGCAAACTGGGAATTTAGTTTAAATGAGAGTCCATTTGTAAGCAACATCTTTATCTTGGCCTGTTTCATGAAGAAACTATAGAAGTTATGATATTGGGCAATAATTTTTCAAAAGGATCTGCAATAATTGAATCAATGGACCTGCATTATTGATAACAGGTATATTCATTGCTTTCTGTGGTTAGATTGTTTAGGGTCATTTTGCAAAACTGTTTCAAGTTTGCTTCAAATATCCTTTGGCGCTGTAGAGCTGAATTAAGGTGTGAAAATTGTTGTTTGGTTGAGAATCTCAAATTGCATGTATTTTGAAAGCTGGGAAAGTTAGTGCAGTGCACAGTTGATTTCTGTTGAGCTATGTGTTTAATAGCCCGATTCGGTTGTATTTAAAGTTCAAATCATCCATAACTCACCCATAAGTGAATGAGAGATTTCTGTATCAGCAAATCTTGTGAACAAGTTACACTTTGTAGAATCTTATGAACAGTTTGAAACAGCCTATTACATGTGAAACATGGAAAACTTGTGCACAGGTTGATGCAATTTCTGCAAGCTGCAAAGGATTGCTTATACCATCGCATGAACACAGGCTTGAAGATGACTTTTTGTACCTGATTTTGGTTAGACAAAGTTACTACTCATGCCACTGGAATGGAACTGGATGTTATTATGTGGTGTACTGGAATATTACATAGTTGTGCCACAAGCCAAGCAAGACCCAGCTTTTTGGTTGGCTCTAAGAATGAAGAGAAATCTGAAAGTTAGCTGCTTGCATAACACATCCAGTATTTTTTTAAAAACTGGCCAATATACTTGCAATTTTTTTTTCACAGAACTTTAATCTTGCTCAACCTAAAGTTGTAATTCTTCTTAATCTAATACCGTCTTTTATCTTTTTGCCATAGCTATGTTGTAAGATATGTAATGATAAATGACCAAATCCATTAACTGTATCCACTAGTGATTCTCTCATTATCAGATATTTTACAGGGAAACTTCAAGCCTGACTTCTTGTTGAGAAACATACAAAAGGACCTCAGGTTAGCCATTGCTATGGGTGATTCTGTCAATCATTCAACTCCAATGGCTGCTGCGGCCAATGAAGTAAGTTTCGGACATGTTACGCCCCTAATATTTGTTAACAAATCAAATTTTAAAATAGAAAATGTTGGACTAGCTCCATGTATCAGTGGGACGACATGGGGTACCTGTGGTTTCCCCACATTGTGCTCCTGATCTGTTGAACTGTTCAGAGTGGCACTTGAAAGAACACCTTCCCTAGAGGTCCTGATTGGTGGGGGAATGGTGTGCATCATGTCAGTCGGCAGTGGGGCTTACTATTGCTTATTGTTATCCCTAACCACAGCTCTAGGAAGTTGTGGCAATGTTTCTAAATACGTTAGCCTATTTATGCTCAACATTTCTCATCTGCTACTGTCTCTATCCTTGTTAATCTTTGTTTTTGCTTTATCTTTCAAATTTTAAGCCATATATTTATAATCGATCAGTTTTATGATAAATTTATTTTTTTCCATAAGCATTAGATTGGTAGTTCATCTGTTTGTCTTATGTAGTCAGAATTTGTTTTAATCAATCATATTTAAGGATTACTGTTGCAGGATTTGGAAGCATGGTTGGTTGCCTGTCAATTCTGTGTTTGTAGTTCAAGTTCGATTATTGTGCCCTTACTATACAAGTTCTCCAAGGTTTTTTCAGTCTTCCTTTTGATTTATTGCTGATTTACTAATTGGAAGGGCCGAGTGTCCAAATCTACCTGTGTTGTAGCACATTCTGGCACAACTGGTGGTCCTCTACTGTATTGTATCCACAATAGTTTTGAGTGTTACTTTTAAATTTTCTGTTGGTTGAGACACCCTGAGTATAGAAGATTAGAGGTGAAAAAATAATCAATTTGAAAGTGGCAGTGAAGGCAGCAGTATTGTCCACTACAACAAGCATTACATCATAAAATGCTGTAATATTTGAAATGGCCAGTCAGACTTGTTTTTTAGATTTGTTTTATCAATAATTAAAAAATAATCTGGTTTGGAACTATGCTCGTGTTACCTTTCCAAAGCTTTACAGTGAGAATACTGCAATATGAAATATCTAGTAATGGTAACTTAATCAACTGCTTGATGATATTGCTCTATAATTGGCAGCTTTTTGCTTTCTAAGTCCAAGAGGCTAGAACACATGGTACTTGAACTCTGGACAATTACCAATCAGAAGCAAATCAAAGCTTTTAATTGTCTTCAATATCTTGATTTTAAATCTAAGCACTTGGGCAAACTGGGCAGACAATTAAAAAGTTAAGTTTTTAAACTTTACTTTCCTTGTGAGCCCAAAAGGAGATGGGAAAGTTTAAGTTTTCCCTGCTCTGGCTTTTTGAGTTGCAGAGCACTTCCAAAATGTGTTCCCTATGACTTCCTAAAAGCCTTTTTGGCAGATTGGGTTGGGTGGGGTGGTGGGTAGGGTGGTGTTGTCGAAACTGACCAGGGAGCCAGCAGCCTTCTGAGTTTAAATCTTCCCAGGTCTCAAGCCACCAAGGTCCAGATAGTTTGCTCCCTCTTGACCCCACCCACTCAGTTAAAATTGGGGCGCTTTTATTATTTAATTAAAATTTTATTAATGTAGTTTCTGTCCCAGGGTAAGTGTATTTTTAAAATCAGTTTTATCCTAATGCCCATCTGCAGGCATCTGAGAATGCTGATGTTCAACATCATAGCAAGTCAGAGCATCAGTAATACAGATCTGAGGCAAGTTTTATGACTCGGTTCTGGCTGAACTTTATTGAACTCTACAGTAAATGGAAGTCACGTCCCTACATGATTAAAAATTGATTGGATGAGCATGAATACATACATATGAATTAAGAACAGGAGTAGGCTGCTCAGTCTCTTGAGCCTGCCCCACCACTCAGTAAGATCGTGGCTGATCTGATTGTAACCTCAACTCCACATTCCTACCTATCCCTGATAACCTTTCAACCCCTTGTTGATCAAGAATCTGCCTAACTTTGCCTTAAAAATATTCAAAGACTCTACTTCCACTGCCTTTTGAGGAAGAGTTCCAAAGACTCACGACTCACTGAGAGAAAAAATTTCCCCGTCTCTGTCTTAAATGAGCGACTCCTTATTTATAAATAGTGACCCTGAGTTCTAGATTCTGCCACAAGAGGAAACATCCTCTCCACATCCACCCTGTCAAAGACCCCTCAGGATCTTAAAGGTTTCAATCAAGTCACAGCTTACTCTTCTAAACTCCAGTGGATACAAGCCTAACCTGTCCAAACTTTCCTCATAAGACAACCCGCCTATTCTTGGTATTAGTCTAGTAAACCTTCTCTGAACTGCTAATGTGTTTACATCTTTTTTTAAATAAGGAGACCAATACTGTACACAGCACTCCTGATGTGGTCTCACCAGTGCCCTGTACAACTGAAGCATAAGCCCCCTTCTTTTGTAATCAATTCCACCCACAAATGATATTCTATTAGCTTTCCTAATTACTTGCTGTACCTGCATACTAGCCTTTTGTGATTCATGCCCTAGGACACCCAGATCCCTTTGAATCTGAGCTCTGCGATCTCTCACCATTTGGATAACAAGCTTTTTTATTGTTCCAGTCAAAATGAACTATCTCACATTTGCCCACATTATATTCCATTTGCCAGATCTTTGCCCATTCACTTAACTATGTCTCTTTGTAGCTTTCTTATGTCCTCTTCACAATTTACTTTCCTACCTATCTTTGTGTCGTTGGCAAATTTAGCCACCATACCTTCAGTCCCTTCTTCCAAGCCGTTTATATAAATTGTGAAAAGTTGAGGTCCCCGCACTGATCCCTGTGACACCACTTGTCACATCCTGCCATTTAGGAAAAGACCCATTTATGCCAATTCTGCTTCCCGTTAGCTAACCAATCTTCTATCCATGCCAAAATGTTACCACCTGCACCATGAGCTTTTATTTTCCACAATAAACTTTGATATGGCATCTCATCAAATGCCTTCTGGAAATCTAAGTACAGTGCATCTACCCCTAGTGCATGAATCACAAAAGGCTAGTATGCAGGTACAGCAATTAATTAGGAAAGCTAATAGAATATCATTTGTGGGTGGAATTGATTACAAAAGAAGGGGGATTATGCTTCAGTTGTATAGGGCATTGGTGAGACCACATCTGGAGTGCTGTGTACGGTATTGGTCTCCTTATTTAAAAAAAGATGGTTAAACATGATTTCCCTTTCACAAAACAATGTTGACTTTGCTGATTGCCTTGAATTTTTCTAAGTTCCCTGCTTTAACATCTTGAATAATAGATTCTAATATTTTCCTGATGACAGATGTTAGGCTAACTGGCCTGTAGTTTCCTGCTTTCTGTCTCCTTCACTTTTTGAATAAATAAGTTATATTTGCTATTTTCCAATCTAATGGAACTTTCTTGAAATCTAGGGAATTTTGGAAAATTAAAACCAATTCATCAAGTATCTCACTAGCCACTTCCTGGACCTGAGGATTTGTCAGCCTGAAGCCTCAACAGTTTGCTCAATATCACTTCACTGGTGATTGTAATTTTCTTGCGTTCCTCCCTTCCGTTTCCTGATTTATCATTATTTCTGGGATGTTACTTATCCTCCTATAGTGAAGACTGAAGCAAAATACCTGTTTAATTCATCTGCCATCTCCCTACTTTCCGTTATTAATTCCCTGGATGCACTTTCTATAGGACCAATGCTCACTTTAACTCTTCTTATTTAAGTATCGATAGAAACTCTTACATCTCTATATTACTAGCTAGCTTTCTCTTGTAATCTAATTTTTCCCACCTTATCTTTCTGTCATTCTTTGCTATTCATACTTTTTCCAGTCTTCTGACCTGCCACCCTTTGTGCAATTAGATATGTTGTCTTTAAGTTTGTTACTGTTACTTTGTTTGATACGTTTAGTTAGCCACGGGTGGTAGACCCTCCCCTTGGAATTTTTCTTTCTCATTGGACTGTTTCTATTCTGTGTATTCTGAAATATCCCTTTAAATGTCTGCCACAACTTCTGTTGACATGTCCCTTAACCTCATTTGGCAGTTCACTTTAGCTAACTCCCCTTTCATGCCCTTATTTAAGTTTAAGTTTAAAATACCAGTCTTCGATGCACTCTCCTCTCCTTCAAGCTGAATGTACAATTCAGTCATATTATGATCACTACTACCTAGCGGTGCCTTCACTAGGAGGTTATCAATTAATCCTATCTTGGTGCATATTACCAGGTCGAGTATAACCTGCTCTCTGACTGCAGAGCATGCCTGTTCTAAGAAACAATCCCAAAAACATTATATGAATTCCTCATCTGAGCTACCCTTACCCATTTGATTTTTCCTGCCTATATGTAGATTAAAATCTCCCATGATTATCACCATACCTTTATGACAGGCTCCCATTATCTCTTCCTTTATGCTCTGTTCTACCATGTAGTTACAACTGGGGGGCCTGTACACCACTCCCACAAGTGACTTCTTGCCTTTTCATTTCTCATCTCAACCCAAATTGCTTCCACATCCTGGTTACCTGAACTTAGGTCATCCCTCTCTAATGTACTAATATCATCATTAATTAACAGAGCCACTCCTCCACCTTTTCCTAACTTCCTGTCCTTCCTAAATGTTATGTACCCTTCAATATTCCAGTCCTAATTTATGTCATCCTGTATAGCCATGTGCCTGTTATGGCTATCAGACTGCACTTATTCTACTTGAGCTACAGTTTCATCTGTTTTGCTTTGAATGCTACATGGGTTTAGATGCAGAGCCTTTAGTTTTGACCTTTTTAGTATTATTGTAGCATTTAGCCTTTTCTGCTGATTTACTCTTAGATTTGTACTCTTCCCCCTCCTGTCATGGTCTGTTTATCATTTCCCGTATTAGTACCTTTCTCTCTTCCCTTGTCTCTACTCTTTGGTTTACCACATCTTCCCAAATTTGATCCCTTGGCCCCACTATTCAGTTTAAAACCTTCTCAACTTCCCTAGTTTTATGGCTCGCTAGGACACCAGCCCCAGCACGTTTCAGGTGTAGACCGTCCCAACTCAACAGACCCAACAGATCCCACTTTCCCCAATACTGATGCCAGTGCGCCATGAACCGGAACCCACTTATCCCACATCAGTCTTTGAGCCATGTATTAATTTCTCTAATCTTATTTGCATGTGACTCAGGTAATAATCCAGAAATTATTACCTTTGAGGCTCTGCTGCTTAATTTGGTGCCTAGCTCCTCGTACTGACTATGCAGAACATCCATCCTCGTCCTGCCTGTGTCGTTGGTACTGACTTGGATCACAACCGTTGAATCCTGCCCCTCCCACTGCAAGTTCCTCTCCAGCCCTGCGCAAATGTCCTGAACCCTGGCACTGGGCAGGCAGCACTGTTGTCTGCTGTCTTGCTCCTTGCTACAGAGAACAGTGTTAACCCTCCCTTACTATACTGTCCCCTACTATCAATACATTCCTTTGTGCTTCCCTCGCTTGAATGCCTTCCTGTTCCACAGTGTCATGGCCAGTCAGTTCATCCACCCTGCAGCCCCCACGCTCATCCAAACAAGCTGAAAGAATTAAAAACAAAAAAAACTGCGGATGCTGGAAATCTAAAACAAAAACAGAATTACCTGGAAAAACTCAGCAGGTCTGGCAGCTCTTTCTTGGACTCGAACTCAAGTTCTGTCGAAGGGTCATGAGGACTCGAAACGTCAACTCTTTTCTCCTCCGCCGATGCTGCCAGACCTGCTGAGTTAAGCTGAAAGAATTTGTTGGACAATTGCAGAGACTGACACTCCTGCCCTCTGGGTCCCCTTACTTGCCTCAGCTGCAGTCACACCCTCCTGTCCCTGACCACCTTCCAAATCAGAAGGCCCTATCCTAAAGGATGTGACCACTTCCTGGTACAAAGTGTCCAGGTAACACTCGCTCTCCATGATGTGTCGCAGTATCCGCAGCTTAGCCTCCAAATCAATGACTCTGAGCCGAAGCTCCTCAAGCCACCAACACTTACTCCAGATGTGCTTGCCCTGCATAGCACTGATATCCAGGAGCTCCCACAGGCTGCAGCCAAGACACATGAACTGTACTGCCATGCTTATGTGCTTTAATTATTTGATTTAATTGTTTTCTTTTGTATATTTAGTAATCTTACCGCAAATTCCTGTACTATTTTAAACCTTAGGAATAGAATAGACCTTGACCATTTAACGGATATTCACCAAGCTTCCTCTGTAGTAGAGCAAGAACCAGTTTTGACAGGGTAAAAAAGTTAGGAAAAAGCAAAGGAGCATCTCCCCATCTCACTGAACTCCGTCAGTTCACCAAACGCACTGGCTCCTTTGAGGTTGCACTCCAGTGCTAGTTACACTGAGAATATCTGAACCTATATGTTCTAAACAAAGGGACTAACTGAAGTTTTGATTTTCCTGTGTTAATCCCTTTAGTGTAAACGTTTTTAAAATGAGTTGGATCTACTGCTTTCGGATCTGGCATTCATTCAGTTTTGGAACTGACTGTGGATTTGCGAAAGCAGGGTGATTCCTCTGATTTTCCCCACCCCTCTTTGTGCCTTTCCCAAATAGTCTTCCAGTGTTTTGCAATTTGTCTGTTCAATTTTGCCATTAATATCAAACTATTTTGATTTATTATTTTCCTATAGGTGTTTAAGAAAGCGAAGGCGTTGGACCAGTCTGAAAATGATATGTCTGCAATATACCTGGCCTGCAACCAGTGACCACCACAATGTTTTAATTGTTTCCTTTTAAATTCGGGGCCATTTACTTTGGTTTTTATGTTTCCATTATCAGTAACTGCTCTAATTTACCACACTGGCCATTGTATATTGATTTCCTCTGGCAACTGAGAATGATAATGGTCCAGGCCCAGCCAGATCTCATTAACACACTGGCACATGGCACCTCTGAGACTGTGAAATAAGCATGTGCCGACCAGCTGCTGCTTTTCTTTCGGTTGTAATTTTGTTAGGATGGTGTTAAGAAGTTATTGAAAGATGGGTTGTTGACAAAGGTGTATGTTTGTGTTAACCCTTTACAGTTGTTTTTACTGATTTTGTTAAGTACCTCCTGATGTGTTAACTGCTGATACAAGCCCGGTTCTGGTACGGCCAGTCACCAGATCGACACTATTATATCACCAAGGCGTAAGTGACAAAAGTACAAGATCCATGAATCAATCTCGAGTACTGCTGAGAAGAATGGGGTAAATAAACAGTTTCAGGCCTGTGCTGTGGTGATATTGCAGTGAATTTTATACTCTGGTTACCTTGGTGATGCCAGTGTGGGTTGTGTATGTATATACATATATATATCAGAATGTCAGGTATTGTTCTTCTGTTCAAAATGAAATATTTTACTGAATTGGTGTCCTGCTTAATGTTTGCCATGTGGTTTGTAGCTGAGGGAAAAGTATTTGCTGAGGCAGGAAGGGAGGAGGGGGAATAAAAACACAAATCGCACTGGAAGAAAGTCTGCACACTTTCTGAACAAGTCCAGTTATTACTTTTTTGTTTTGGAAGTTATAAACCTGTAATGATCTTTTTGTGACTTTAGAAAACTTTTCCCAAGAGGAAATTTATTTTGCTGCCTTGTAAGAAAAAAAAAGCTGCCCCTTTTTTTAGTACTCAGAGTTATTAATGAGTTTTCTGTCAAACTGACCTTAGTTCTTCTTGATGCCAAATGTTTTGGGACCCTCTAAGACTGTTGCAGTATTAAACCAGTATATGCTGGAGAGATTTGAGTTAATTTCTTTTTCTGTGCATAACTTGCTCCCAACCCCATCCTGTACATTACACCATTTATACAATTTCTGTATTCAGTGCATGATTGTACTCGACCAACAGTTATAGGTTTTTCTTTAAATTTGTATTTATTTACCTTCCTAGATTCTAAAGTATTTTTTTCATTTGCCCACATACTTATTTAAAAATAAAAATTATGCAAACCTGTCAATTGTGTTTTAGGCCCATATTCCTCATGGGTCTTTGTGCTGATTATACGCAGATGTAGATCCAACTTGGGAATGTAAATTGGACGTGGCTCCAGTTACTTTTAATTGCTTTTACGTTACCGACACCTTATTGTTGCATGGAGTGGGTGTGGAATGTAATCTTGGTCACTTTATAAGGCATGTGATCACTTTTGGCTACACCAAAGCATGATGGTCAAATGTTTAATATGACCATCCATTGGACCTAAAGATGGGTCAAATTCCATTAAGCAGCTTTTAATGAATATGTAAGAGTGGCCAAATTTGATTGGAATTGGCCCGTGGATTTCTGACTGGAACAAGGGTCACTAAAATCAGAAAAATTAATCTAAAATGCATGCACACCCCTGATTGTCAGCAGCCCATTGAGGCTGTGCCTGTATTATTATGGTTTGCTATTCTTGCCTGTGAAATAATTTACAGAAATATCAGTTGCCATTAAACAAGTATAACTTCTGCCTTTGCGTGGACTCTCTATCTTGCATGCTCTGAAATAAGAGTTTGCCCTCGTGTACAGTGAGAATGGAATCTATTTGATAGCTTTGTTGTGGTTCTATTCACAAGTAGAATATTTAAGTAAAATGTACAAATGGCCTCTTCAGAACTTGTCATCATCCCATGGTTCAGACTTCTGTCACTTTATCGAACTTGGAAACCCTCAAGATAAATGTGCTGTACGCAATAGTTGGGCAGATGCTGGTGCACATGAAGGACTATGCTTAATTCAAGGCCACAATTGCTGAGGTTTTGTGGATACTGCTAACCAGTCTGACCAAATATATAAACAGCAGAAACTCTTCAGTTTGCTTGTCCTGTAAGATCATTGTGGTATCTCTATTTTTTAAAGAAGAAACTGGATTATGGCACAGTTCACCATGGAGCGCTGTACCAGCTCTTTCATTCAGGCTAAACACTTTATTGTAAAATGCAGAGGATCATGAGACTACAGTACATCTCTGCATTAAAGATTGTGACTAGAACCACTTTTTTTGTAAGAATTGATAAGACTTTGAAGTCATTCCTGTATGTAGGTATGCATACAGGAATGAAAGAATCTAATTTCTAGATGTATCAAAAATGTTGGCTTACAATCACTAACAGCCTTTTACATCCTTCTATTTGTTGTAACTTAACTTTCAGAAGGAGAATTTATTTAATTATGATTTAATTGATTCCTGAATAATTTTCTTGCACAAAACCATTACTGTGCTTCCACTTTGCATCAAAGGTTTGTTTGCTTGAGTTATTAAACTATTGCCTTGCAATGCACAGAGTGGCCTGTATCTGTGATAGAGAATGGTGCATATCCAGTGCTATAGTTTCACAAAAATAACCTGTACTCATTTTTAAGAAAAAAAATCTACCTGTAAATGCTGCTTCCACTGCTAAATACACCCCCCGCAAAATACAGTAATGCCATTCAGGTTCACAAGTCATTGTTTAGTTAACATTTATTGGGTAGGATTTGTATCAAGGTTATTTAATACAGAACTACAGTTTCACCCTCCAAAACACCGGTTAATTTGTGACATTATCACTGGCTAACATTCTGCAAAGGTTTTGAGTAAATGACTACAGATAAAACCTGAATGCTGTAAAAGAACACTTGCGTACACAAACTACTGTGGTATTTTTGTGAATTTATTGTACCTTTTTTCTTGCTCCATGTAGCCTGAATTTAAAGTTGCATCCAAAGTACACAATATCCTGTCATTGCATTTTTATATTGCTTATGGTATTTCATTTTAAGATCAATATTGCAGAAATTGGCTACTATTTTTATGGATCCATAACAAAGTTATTTTGTTATGTACAAAATTGTATACAATTTGTCAAATGAGTATTCTGAAGTGTAGTGAATATTTTTTTTAATGTATTAAGTTCAGTCTAGCTTGGTCAATAAATGCTGTTATTGTTCAGGAAACTGGTTTATAATTGTGTCTGCATTTTATTTTAGTGTGCAAGCCAAGATTTAAAAAGAACATCTTAGTTTTTGCATCATGCATCTAATTGAACAAAACAGTTTGGATGACTGGTGGGAACCCCAGGTCACTTCCATGGGAGAGACCTGATGTGACTTAACTGGCCAATGCAGGCCTTCGATGGAATTTAGGAAATCCTGCCCCCGTGGAGAGTTGCTGGTCAATCAGGCTAGCAGCTCTTCAGTCCCAGCAGCGTTGAGGGCTGCCAGTAATCCTCCCAGCCCTGGCTTGAGGATCTCCGAGGGATCCCTGGACATGGGTGAGTGGGGGCAGGTTTAGGGTCACTGGACGGAGGGACGGAGGTAGTTTTTGGCAGCTTGTCAACAAGGGGCAGGTGCCCGCCCCACCCCACACCGGACACAAGGCCGCAGGCAAACCAGATAGATCCCTGAGCCGCTGCTGAACTCTTGTGGGCTAGATAATTGGTGTCAAGTGGCTCATTAATGAGCCTAATTGGTATTCTGCTGCCAGCGGGCTGGATTCCTGCATCGGATGCTTCCTGCCCCAACTTAATTGGGGACAATTTTCCTGATGATGGGAATCTAAGGGTGTCCCCACACAATTCTCTGGCCCCGTGCCATTGTGCCTGCTTTAGTCTCAATTGAATTCCACCCATAGTCTCTTTTTTTAAAAATTCTTTCACAGGACATGGGAGGTCGCTGGCTCGGCCAACATTTTTATTGCCCATCCCTAATTGCCCATGAGAAGGTAGTGGTCAGCTACCTTCTTGGAACACTGCAGTCCATGTGGTGTAGGTATACTCAGTGCTCTTGGAGGAAGTATTGAGGAAAGGCAAGGTACTTGCACAGGCTTGGGCAGGGCGTGCCTGACTGAGTTCGAGAGAAGGGAAGTGGAATAGCAACTGAATCATATAGTTGCAGCGCAGGAAGAGGTTGTTTGTCCTGTCGTATCCATGTCTCTGCACGAGCAACTCATCTAATGCCGCACTCAGCTTCTTTCTCTATAGTGCTGCAATCTTTTTCTCAGCAGATATATATCTAATTTTCTGTGGAAGATCTTGATTAAATCAGCCTCCACCACACTCGGGCGGTGCATTCCAGATCCTAATCACTTGCTGTGTAAAAAAAAAATAAATAAATAAATAAATGTTGCTCGTATTGCTTCTGCCAGTTAAATCAGTGTCCTCTGGTCCCTGACACTTCAGCCAATGAGAACAATTTCTCCCCATCTCGTCTGTCCAGACCCTTCATGATTTTGAACAGCTCTATCATTTTTTTTATTCATTCACAGGATGTGGGCTTCACTGGCTGGGCCAGCATTTATTGCCCATCCCTAGGTGCCCTTGAGAAGGTGGTGGTGAGCTGCTGCCTTGAATCACTGCAGTCCATGTGTAGGTACACCCGCAGTGCTGTTAGGAAGGGAGTTCCAGGATTTGACCCAGTGACTGACGGAACGGCAATATATTTGCTCGTCAGGATGGTGAGACACTTGGTTGGGGTGTGTGGGGGGAGCTTCAAGGTGGTGGTGTTCCCATCTATCTGCTGCCCTTGTCCTTCTAGATGGTAGTGGTCATGGATTTTGAAGGTGCTGTTAAAGGAGCCTTGGTGAATCCCTGCAGTGCATCTTGTAGATGGTACACACTCTTGAGGTGTGTCGGTGGTGAAGGGAGTGAATACTTGTGGATGTGGTGCCAATGAAGCAGGTGGCTTTGTCCTGGATAGTGTCAAGCTTTAGTGTTTTGGGAGCTGCCCTCATCCAGCTAAGTGAGAAGTATTCCATCACATTCCTGACTTGTGCCTTGTAGGCGGTGGACAGACTTTGGGGAGTCAGTAGGTGAGTTACTCGTCACAGGATTCCTAGCCTCTGACGTCTTGTAGCCACAGTATATGGCTCATTTAGTTCAGTTTCTGGTCAATGGTAACCCCCAGGATGTTGATGGTGGGGAAAGTCAGTGATGGTAATGCCATTGAACATCAAGGGGCAATGGTTAGATTCTCTCTTGTTGGAGATGGTCATTCATTGTCTGTCACTTGTGTGGCACAAATGTTATTTGCCACTAGTCAGCGCAAGCCTGGATATTCTCCAGGTCTTGCTGCATCTGGACAGGAACTGATTCAGTATCTGAGGCGTGGCGAATAGTGCTGAACATTGTGTAATCATCAGTGAACATCCTCACTTCCATGATGAAGGAAGGTCATTAATGAAGCAGCTGAAGATAGTTGGGCTGAGGACACTACCCTGAGGAACTCCTGCAGTGATGTCCTGGAGCTGAGAATACTGACCTCCAACAACCACAACCATCTTCTTTTGTGCTAAGCGTGATTCCAACCAGTGGAGAGGTTTCCCCCCCGATGCCCATTGACTCCAGTTTTGCTAGGGCTCCTTGATGCCACACTCTGTCAAATGTGGCTTTGATGTCAAGGACAGTCACTCATCTCACCTTGGGAGTTTAGCTCTTTTGTCCATGTTTGAACCAAGGCTGTAATGAAGTCAGGAGCTGAGTGGCCCTGGTGGAACCCAAACTGGGTGTCAGTGATCAGGTTATTGCTAAGCAAGTGCAGCTTGGAAGCACTGTTGATGACCCCTTCCATTACTTTACTGATGGTAGAGAATAGACTGATGGGGCCATGTTGAATTTGTCCTGCTCTTTGTGTACAGGACATACCTGGGCAATTTTCCACATAGCCGGGTAGATGCCAGTGTTGTAGCTGTACTGGAACATCTTGGCTAGGGTCGCGGCAAGTTTGGGAGCACAGATCTTCTGTACTATTGCCTTAATATTGTCAGGGCCCATAGCCTTGGCACTATCCAGTGCCTTTGGCGTTTCTCTTATCATGTTGAGTGAGTTGAATTGGCTGAAGACTGGCATCTGTGATGCTGGGGACCTCTGGAGGAGGCCGAGATGGATCATCCGAACGGCACTTCTGGCTGAAGATTGTTGCAAATGCTTCAGCCTTATCTTTTGCACTGATGTGCTGGGCTCCTCTGCCATTGAGGATGGGGATATATCTGGAGCCTTCTCCTCCTGTGAGTTGTTTAACTGACCACCACCATTCACGACTGGATGTGGCAGGATTGCAGAGCTTAGATCAGATCCACTGGTTGTGGGATCACTTAGCTGTCTATCACTTACTGCTTATGCTGTTAGGCATACAAGTAGTCCTGTGTTGTAACTTCACCAGGTTGACACCTCATTTTTAGGTATGCCTGGTGCTGCTCCTGGCATGCCCTCCTGCATTCCTCATTGCACCAGGGTTGATCCCCTGGCTTGATGATAATGGTAGAATGGGCGATATGCCGGGCCGTGAGGTTGTGTTCAAGTACAATTCTGCTGCAGATGGCCCACAATGCCTCATGAATGCCTAGTCTTGAGCTGCTTGATCTATTTGAAATCTATCCCATTTGGCATGGTGGTAGTGCCACACAACATGAAGGAGGGTATCCTCAATGTGAAGGCAGGACTTAGTCTCCACAAGGACCATGGGGTGATCACTCCTACTGATACTGTCATGGACAGATGCATCTGCGACAGTCATGTTAGTGTGGATGAGGTCACGTATGTTTTTCCCTCTTGTAAGGGAACCAACCACCTGCCAACAGACCCAGTCTAGCAGCTATGTCCTTTAGGACTCAGCCAGCTCGGTCCATAGTGGTGCTACTGAGCCACTCTTGGTGATGGACATTGAAGTCCCCTACACAGTACATTTTGCGCCCTTGCCACCCTCAGTGCTTCCTTCAAGTGATGTTCAACATGGAGGAGTACTGATTCATCAACTGAGGGAGGGTGGTATGTGGTAATTAGCAGGAGGTTTCCTTGCACTTGTTTGACCTGATGTTATGAGACTTCATGGGGTCTGGAGTTGATTGTTGAGGACTCCCAGGGAAACTCCATCACGACTGTATACCGCTGTGCTGCCACCTCTTCGGGGTCTTGCCAGTGGGACGGGACGTACCCAGTGATGGTGGTGTCTGGGACATCATCTGTAAGCTATGATTCCGTGAGGATGACTATATCGGGCTTGACTAGCCTGTGAGACTGCTGTCCCAATTTTGACACTACCCCCCCCAGTAAGGAGGACTTTGTAGGGTTGACAGGGCTGAGTTTGCCATTGTCATTTCCTCTGCCTAGGTCGATGCCAGCTGGTCCGTCTGGCTTCATTCCTTTTTTTTTGAGGCTTTGTAGCAATTTGATACAACTGAGTGAAATGGCTTAGCAAGCAAGAGGCAACTACCTTGCTGTGGACTTGGTGTCACATGTAGGCCAGACCAGGTAAGGACGTCAGATTTCCTTCCATCAAGGACATTAGTGAACCAGATGGGTTTTTATGACAATTGGCAATGATCACCATTAGATTTTTAATTCCAGATTTTGGTGGGATTCGAACCTGAGCCCCTGAATCTCTGGATTACTAGTCCAGTGACAATACCTCTCCTCTCAACCTTCTCTAAGGAGAACAACCCCAGCTTCTCCAATCTATCTAAGTAACTGAAGCTCTTCTATTCCTGGAATTATTCATGTGAATCTTTTCTGCACCCTCTTAATGCCTTCACATCTTTCTAGGTATTGCCTAGAACTAGACACACTACTCCATCTGAGGCTGAACCAGTGTTTTATGCAGATTTATCAGAACTTCCTTATAGTTCTTGTGCATAATCTTTCTAGTTACCATAACAAATTTGGCAGGAGATGAATCCTGGAAATGCAGGGAGGTTACTTTGGGAGAATCTGAAAAGTGGAGAAATAATGCAATGGATGTGGGATAAGATTTGAGGAAGCTAAGGTGAGATAAACACATTAAACTAGTTCCAGGCTTCATTTTATATGCAAAAAATACCTGGAGTGTTTGTTTTCATGGTGCTTTGTTAGCAGTTGTTTGAGTAAACTCAATCTTAGAAATTTTCTTGCTTTCAGAATATGTTTATCAATAGGAAATGAAATGTCATACATGATTTGTTAAAGCATTTAGTACAGTGCTTATCTAGATAAGTGCGGTCTTAAATTCTGTGCGTGGAACTAGATAACCCTAGGTTCGATAAGAACATGAAGGTACACAGGTGTTAAAAAATACTTCTAACTGCACAGTAATCTATTACATTTTCTACTTTTAATCTGCTGCATTCTTTGGTTTTGCTGCTCACAACTAGTGCACCCAAGTGACCATAATTTTCCTTGTGCCGAGCTATTGAAAGCCTTTGATTTAATAAATGGTTGGACACTTATCCTAAGTTTTCTGGTGCATTTGTGATTTTTTTTTAAACTGCTTCTATATCTCTGGTACGTGTAGTTCAATAACTTCAATAGCATTCCACCTTTGAGTTGTGTCATGAAAGGTTTGGTAGCATGTGATTAAGTCAGACTGCAGTTGGTGCAATAGGAATCCTCCCTACACTCCTGCTCAGATTGCCATTAATTGGTTTTGGCCTTGTATATTTCCTTTACGCCTCTGATGCTGGTTGGGTCTACCTCCAAATGTTTGATGTTTAATAGATCACCCAGGGAGTGCACATTGCTGTGGCAATGTACTTCTACCTACATGCTGTAGCCTGGAGCTGTGGATAGTGATGGTCGAGGCTCCAATGTTGTTTTACTACATGGCTGACCAGGAATATCTCCCACTCTAACTGCCTGCGACTGGAGTGTGTGGGAAGGATTTTGCAAGTTGATGCCCAGTCTATTGGACAGGGTTATGGACGCACCCTTGCCCATCAGCTCCTGGGATGAAGCTTGAACCTACGGCTCAGAGGCAGGGATGCATCACAAGACTTTCGCTCTTCAGCTGTTTGGGATCCACAGATTAGAATTCCCAGCCCAAAGCTCTGCCTCTCCTTTAAAATCTGCCTCATGAGTGTTTGGTTTCTACCCCCCAAGGTTTGGTGGTTACTTTTAGTCCAGTACAAAAACAGAATTATCTGGAAAAACTCAGCAGGTCTGGCAGCATTGGTGGAGAAGAAGAGTTGACGTTTCGCGTCCTCATGACCCTTCAACAGAACTGGGTGCATGCAAGGGGAGGGGTGAAATATAAGCTGGTTTAAGGTTGGGGGGGGTGGTGTTGGGTGGGGGGAGAGAGGTGGAGGGGGGTGGTGTGGTTGTAAGGACAAGCAAGCAGTGATAGGGAGCAGATAATCAAAAGATGTCACAGACAAAAGGACACAGAGGTGTTGAAGTTGGTGATATTATCTAAACAAATGTGCTAATTAAGAATGGATGGTAGGACACTCAAGGTACAGCTCTAGTGGGGGTGGGGGGGCATAAAAGATTTAAAAATAATGGAAATAGGTGGGAAAAGAAAAATCTATATAAATTATTGGAAAAAACAAAAGGAAGGGGGAAGAAACAGAATGGGGCTGGGGATGGAGGAGGGAGTTCAAGATCTAAAGTTGTTGAACTCAATATTCAGTCCGGAAGGCTGTGAGGTGCCTAGTCGGAAGATGAGGTGCTGTTCCTCCAGTTTGCGTTGGGCTTCACTGGAACAATGTAGCAAGCCAAGGACAGACATGTGGGCATGAGAGCAGGGTGGAGTGTTAAAATGGCAAGCGACAGGTAGGTTTGGGTCATTCTTGCGGACAGACCGCAGGTGTTCTGCAAAGCGGTCGCCCAGTTTACGTTTGGTCTCTCCAATGTAGAGGATACCACATTGGGAGCAACGAATGCAGTAGACTAAGTTGGGGGAAATGCAAGTGAAATGCTGCTTCACTTGAAAGGAGTGTTTGGGCCCTTGGACGGTGAGGAGAGAGGAAGTGAAGGGGCAGGTGTTGCATCTTTCATGTCCTCCTTCTCACTTAACCGAGGTTTTCCACCCACGGTGGTTGACAGGCCCCTCAACCGTGTCCGGCCCATCTCCCGCGCATCCGCCCTCACGCCTTCTCCTCCCTCCCAGAAACATGATAGGGTCCCCCTTGTCCTCACTTATCACCCCACCAGCCTCCGCATTCAAAGGATCATCCTCCGCCATTTCCGCCAACTCCAGCATGATGCCACCACCAAACACATCTTCCCTTCACCCCCCTTATCGGCATTCCGTAGGGATCGCTCCCTCCGGGACACCCTGGTCCACTCCTCCATCACCCCCTACTCCTCAACCCCCTCCTATGGCACCTCCCCATGCCCACGCAAAAGATGGCCGCTGCCGGGGAACCATTTAGAGCGGGACACAGCCGGAAGGGGCGGAGTGATTTTTGAGGCGGACGCCGGAAGCGCTGCTCTTGTCCTTCAGCGGAGCGGGATGGCGGCGGCGAGTGAGGCGGAGAGGGTGGTGTTGGTGAGTGTGGCAGCCGGAGCGGAGACAGCCCCTCAACCCGGCCCGGGGGAGGGGGAGGGGGACGGGGACGGGGGACGGGGGACGGGGGGAGGGGGGAATGATGGAGGCCGCTCCTCCGGCAAGGACTGGGTAGCAGCAGCAGAGGAGAAATGTGGGCGGTAAACAGAGCGGTGCCCCCCCCGGGGGGGGGGGGGGGTGGAGCGAGTACCCGGGTGGGGGGTGAATGGTGGAGCGGGTACCGGCCGGTGTGGGGTGGGGGGGTGGGGGGGGCGGGGGAGGAAGTTGGGGTGGGGGGGTGTGGGGGGGGTGGGGGAGGAAGTTGGGGTGGGGGGGTGGGGGGGGGGCGGGGGAGGAAGTTGGGGTGGGGGGGGGGGGGGGGGGGGTGGGGGAGGAAGTTGGGGTGGGGGGGTGGGGGGGGCGGGGGAGGAAGTTGGGGTAGGGGGGGTGGGGGAGGAAGTTGGGGTGGGGGGTGGGGGGGCGGGGGAGGAAGTTGGGGTGGGGGGGGTGGGGGAGGAAGTTGGGGTGGGGGGGTGGGGGGGGCGGGGGAGGAAGTTGGGGTGGGGGGGGTGGGGGAGGAAGTTGGGGTGGGGGGTGGGGGGGGGCGGGGGAGGAAGTTGGGGTGGGGGGGGGTGGGGGAGGAAGTTGGGGTGGGGGGGGTGGGGGGGGGCGGGGGAGGAAGTTGGGGTGGGGGGGTGGGGGGGAGGTGCCTGTGGACTAGGTACCCGGGTGGGGGTGGGGGGGGTGGTGGAGCAGGTATCCGGGTGGGGGGTGAAGGGTGGAGCGAGTACCGGCCAGTGAGGGTGGGGGGGCGGGGTGGTGGGGGGGCGGGGGTGGTGGGCGGGTACCCGGGGGGAAGGGTGGAGCAGGTACGTTCGGGTGGGGTGTTGTGGTGGGGGGGGGGGCGGGGGGGGGGGGTGGTACCAGGGAGGATGACGGGGCAGATACCCATGGCGAGAGGAGGGTTCGTGCGAGTACCCGGGGCCTGGGAAGCAGTTGGTGGCGGTCACCCGTGGAAAGGGGAGTGTGCGCAGATATCTCGGGGAGAGGAAGATCGGGAGTGAACCCTGGATACCCAAGGAGAGGGATGGGTACCTGGGCCAGGGTGGATACCAGGGGCCGGATTAGGAGTTTACCTGCTGGAGAGGGAACCAATAGCTGGGATGGTGGATATTGGGAGTCTGGGTATTGGGGGGGTGGGGGGGGTGGCGGATACCCTTGGTGGAGTGGAAGTACTGGGTGGGCAGATAACTGGGAGTGACGGGGAGGTGGATCGTGGAATAAAAACAAAAATAGCTGGAAAAGCTCAGCAGGTCTGACAGCATCTATGGAGAGGAAGACAGAGTTAATGTTTTGAGTCCGTATGACTCTTCATTAGAAGTGAGTTCTGATGAAGAGTCATATGGACTCAAAACTTTAACTCTGTCTTCCTCTCCACAGATGCTGTTAGACCTGCTGAGCTTTTCCAGCTATTTTTGTTTTTATTTCAGATTTCCAGCATCTGCAGTATTTTGCTCTTATCTAGGTGGATCGTGGAGTTTGGATTCTTGGAGGCAGTGGTGACAGCTGATTCCTGGGCTGGTGGATACCAGGAGTCTGGGTACTTGAGGGGGGCAGATACCTCTGGGATTGGAAACTCGGGGGCCACATACTGGGGAAGGTGGATAATGGGAGTACTGGTAATGGGGAGGATATTTGGAGGGGCAGATACCTGGTGTGATGGATACTGGGGTTGGCGGATGCCAGGAATCCAGGTACATGAAGCAGTTGCACCTTCAGGTTCCAAGCAGCAAAATCCACACTTAGCTGCTGGCTATAAAAGGAGAGCAGAGATAAATATTTCATTATAAACATTTGATAGAAGTGCTCCAAAAGGTGAGAGAATGCCAAAGTGTTTTGTTTTGTCATGTTTCCGACAGCATTGTTTCTAAATGTACTCAGTTGTGCATTGTAGCTTATTTTGAGAGATTTGTGTAGATACCAGAGCTTAACCAAGCAATGCCAACTATGAAAAGGACGAACTGAATTTTCAGCAAGCCAGCACTCTATAATAAACACCATTAGACTATGTAACTTTAAAATATATGTATTCCCCCACAATGCTGTGGTAAGTTGAAGATTTTATACTGGGGGGTGTTACTTCTGTTGCTGTATTCAGAAGGTATATGGCACAGTCTATGAAGTTATCAAATATTTTGGTTGTTAGTTTGTTTTTGGATCTGGCCAAATTTTCAGCAACAAACTGTTTTGGAAAGGCAAAATCTTTTCCAGCCCCCTTTTTATTGTAGTCCAGCAGGCAACACCAAACTCTGATAACTGCCGAAGCTTTATTGATCTACGGAAAGCCAGTGCTGACGGGACGGGCCCAGTCGCCACCTCCGGTACTGTAAAGATCCTGTGATCTTGACGTGAGTTCCTGAGCTCCAGTGGAGGAGCTTGGTTTCTGTGCTGGTGAATATTGGCATTTTTTACTTCTGCAGAGATTCCCTCTTCTTTTGGTTTGATTTGTAAATAAGTTGATTTATCTCAGCTGCTCTTCCTGTGTCTTTAAATGGTTTTGGGAAAGCCATGTGATTCCTTTCCCCCAGCGAAGTGAGTTGCAGATGGGCTTTTGGGTTGAATTAGTGAGTGGGTTTGAAGAATAATAAAACATGCAAGTAGCATCTTTCAATCACTGCGAGCCTAAGAGTTTGTTTCTGTTTTATAAATGATGGAAGTAAGGCAGTAATCAATTTGTACAAATATTCTAGAAAAGACATTAAAGCCGTGAAGAGCTCACAACGTTGATCCAACGTTAATAGCATGGTTTGGAAGTAATTCTGATGAGAGAATTGAGGTACCAGTGCTATTTCCACTGGGGCAGAGAAGACCATAAAGAGATTTCAGCTTTTTCAAAAATTATTAATGATGTTAGGACTGGGCGAGGAGGATTGAGCTGGCTCTCGGTTGGTTGCAGCAAAGGTCTGAAAATAAATTCCTTTCCCCGTAAATGCTTTTTCCAATGTACTTATTCCTTAATAAGGAGCCCATCAAACCAGGTTCACTTGAGTCAGACAAAGAGTAAGTTTGTTAGTTACCAAACCCAAGAGAGAAAAAAATAAAGACGCGGTGGTGCACGCGCGCACAGCTATCAGAAGCAAGAAAGTTAGAATCCCATAAAAAGTTAAAAGAATACACGATTAAGTCCTTTGCTTGTCTTCGAGGCGTAGATTGTTGAACACCGTCGCAGCTTGAAATTAGTTGGTTTCCTGTAGAATTCTGGAGTTGACTTGGCTTAAGTCTGCACTTTGTTGAAAAAACCCTGGCTTCAGAGAGAGAGAGATCGTTTCTGCTCTCTTCCAGCAGTGTTTTAGATGATTGTGATGTTTCTTTTTCCTTGTATTGTCAGACTGGAGGAGTGGTTTTTAAAACTCCTGTCTGTATATTGCCAGAAAGGAATTTGATTAGCACATCTTGTTGTCATTAGTGCAGACCAATTAATCCCATTTTTTCATCTTTTCACCTCCAGAACTTTTGACACATTTTGAGATAGAAACTGATAGGAGATGGGATGATTTTATCCCCCACAGGGGATTTTGAATGTTAGAGGCGCATCTGATTGGTTAGCAGTTACCATTATCTTGATAGAATGACAGTTAATTAAAGTCCAGCACTTCGGATTTTTAATGTCTTCCTTTCGAGAGAGTTGCCTGTTTGATGTAGACCTTGACACCCTCCAGGGTTGGAATTGCATGCAACAGGCCTGCAGCGCAATCAAGATAGAAACTTTCCAGAGAAGTGGTCAAGTTGCAGTATCAGGCATCAGGTGACTTTTGGCAGCCATTTTTTGATCAGTGTCGTGTATTTTATTTAAAGCAGGTCTTCTTTAAACAGCTCAATATGTCTGTGGTTAGTTGGTGAAATTGTAGGTAGATGCCACACTCTGTTTCCTGTTGTTGTGACAACGGTTTTGAAAAGGTGAATAGGGAAATAATATTTTTGGGGGGAACTCCAATTTGAAATAGGCACTGAGAGGACAGAGATGGGAAGAAATACCCTTACACAGGTTTGTTAGAAGGTGAAAGATTGGATAGGCTGGGGTCATTTTCTTTGGAGCAACGAAGGTTGAGAGGGTACCTGAGAGAGGTGCATAAGATTATGAGGGGCATTGATAGGGTGGATAGGAAGGCACTTTTTCCATTAGTAGAGGGGTCAATAACCAGGGGGCACTTTTTTAAAGTAAGAGGGGAGTTGAGAAGAAACTTTCACCCAGAGGGTGGTGGGAGTCTGGCACTCGCTGCCTGAAAGGGTGGTTGAGTCAGAAACTCTCATAACATTTAAGGAGTATTTAGATATTCACTTGCGTTGCCATAGCCTCCAGGGCTACGGGCCAAGCATTGGAAAATGGCATTAGCGTAGTCAGATCTTTGTTGACCGGTGTGGACACGATGGGCCAAATGGCCTTCTTCTGTGCTGTAGATGTCTATGAACTGAATTATTCGGGCAAAAAAGCCTTGCATCATTTTAAGGAGAAAATTGGATAGATGATTGAAGTAGAAGAAAACACCAGGCTATGGAGAGAGAACGGGCAACAGGATTGACCCTGGGTTCCTCTAGTAATAAGAGCTGGCATAGACAAGGTGGCTGACATAGCTTCATTCTGTGGTTACAACTTTGTGATTTTTGTCTCACTTTGGTACAAGGTGCAAAGAAAAACGCGAGCAGCGTATCGCCTCTTGCATGAAATGCTGATTGGCACTGATAAATACTCCTATTTTGAATAAAAAGAAATGCTGTGAGTAATAATGAAATGCCTGAGGCACTGGAGACAAAGAACTTTTATCCATCCTCTGGCAGTGTTATACAGTTTAGTTATTTGCATTAGTTAAACTGCCTCACAAGCTGTGTTGTTCTTGGTGCCTTGCTGCATAGAAAAAGTGAATGTAAATTATTCCTTGTTTATTATACAGAATAGCAAATATCTATCTGGCAATGAGTTTAAGTATGTCATGCAAATATGGGGTTCTTTTGAATTTCTTGCAGTTTAAGTGTGCTTTTACTCTCCGCGTTGCTGTGGCAGAAAGCAAAAACTAGCAGAGAGGGAGAAGAGTGCAAGTGTACAGAACCTGACATTTAGTGGGCGAGATCTAGTTAGTTTTACCACTGTAAAGAGTGGAACTGGAAATAAGAGGTTAGACTGGATCCATCTGAGGGTCACAACAGATACTCTTCACAGGTTGCATTTGACTAATGGATATGATAATGAGGGAGGCCTCAGCTCTTCTCCATTGTGTAATGGGACCAAACCACGTTTTCTTATTGTTGGAACAGAGGATGTTGTGTGAAATTGGCTAAAATATCTTGATATATTTAATTATTTGAGAAGACTACTAATTCCAGGTCATTGTGTTAACAATGATGAAATTAAGGTGTGGCAAGTCTTTCACTTCAAAGCATAATTTCTGTTATAAAGCAAGCAATAATAGTGTTGAATTATAATTAGTTTGGGTAATATAGCAATTGAATGATGTAATGCTAAATTCAATGATATTGTATGTCTTCCTCCATCTTAAAACTAAAGCAACCTCGCTCCTGTCTCAACTTCCTACATATGCACACATCACCTTGCCTGCAAAGCTGCCTCTAAATTATATTATTTTGGTGAAAAGTTTGCCTTTTTTGAACTGTTTCAGGAGGAGGAATTTAAATGGTTATTGCGGGAAGAAGTTCATGCTGTCCTTAAACAGCTGAAGGATATCCTGAAGGTAATTTACTCTCTCTTTGGATCATTGCATAGGAGACTGAGTTTGATATTCCCTCAACAGTTAATAAGTATTCAGTTAATGTTTAACATTGCAGTAATAAAATACATTTTAATTTACCTGTAAAAAATGAATTATTGTGACCAATTGGTTTAGGCCAGAGGTCATAAGGTTGACTTTTACATGGGTAATGTTTTTGAAAATTGACATTTATGCTTCATTTGGGGCCCCAAGAAAACAGTTGCAATGGAATAAAGGGAAAACCAACAACACTAAAGAATTCCTATTAATTCTCTAACATTTTATTTCTTTTATAACATTACAACCTATATACATTTCATCCAACACAGCATAAATATATTCCATAATGAATTAACTACAACACTTCATGCTGAAATCCTTCAAAATCACTCTGATCATCATCTGAATCACTCGGATGACAAACTGGTGGAATTTATCGTCAGGTTCAGGTGGCAGACGCTGTGAAATGTTTTCTGACGGAATACGAAATCGTGCCTGTTCATGAATCTTGTGCACCACTTGGCACTGGCCTTGAATTTTGGAATGCCATCTTTTCTCACTTCTCTGAGGGAATAGAGTCTGATGGCTCTGCGGGTGATGATATAACCATTTTGCCAATGCTCCTTCACCCATTCCACTACCCTTTTCTCCAGGCCAGGCCACTTGCTCGGTCTTCCTCAGCTGGTGCATTTGTTCTTTGACATCTTTCCTAATTTATTGGATATCTTTCTCCAGTCTCTATTTTCTTGGAAACAGTAAACTCTGTTGCTGTTGCGCAATTAATAGTCTTCTTGGTGAATACTACAGCTTTCATTTTAGATTGAGCTTCATACTTGTATTCTTTCTCGAAGACATCGTAAGTACACGTTAGTCTTATCACTTGGACAGGAGATTGCCACTAGAGTTGTCAGAGGGAGAATATAAAGGTTCCTGCATGTACTCTTAATAATCACAACATGGTTCAATCCCTGAAAAACTAAGATTGACTTTCGCACCAGGCATATAAAAAATTGTTTTTCTTAGGCCAAAAGTCATAGTTGATTTCTGCACTAGTATTTATGGCATTTCCCCTTTATGTATATTAGGAGCTTTTGATTCTCCATTTGATCTGCGTTCAAAATATTTCCTTTTTTCCAGTAGTACCTGTAAAGTTATTGTAGTTAAGTTTGAAAGAGCAATGCTCATCACTACGTATGCAAATTGTATACATTGTCACTGGACTAGTAATCCAGAGACCCAGGTTAATGCTCTGGGGACCCGAGTTCAAATCCCACCACGGCAGATGGTGGAATTTGAATTCAGCTAAAAAAAATCTGGAATTAAAAGTCTAATGATGACCACGGAACCATTGTCGATTGTTGTAAAAACCCATCTGGTTCACTGATGTCCTTTAGGGGAGGAAACCTGTCAATCTTACCTGCATGTGACTGCAGACCCAGAGCAATGTGGTTGACTCTTAAATGCCCTCAGTTGTAACAAACCGCTAAAATGTCACAAAAAAGGACTGATCACCCGGCATCGACCTAGACCCCGGAAATGACAATGGCAAACTCAGCCCTGTCAACCCTGCAAAGTCCCCCTTATTAACGTCAGGGGTCTAGTGGCAAGATTGGGAGAGCTGTCTCACAGATTAGTCAAGCAACAGCCTGACGTAGTCATCCTCATGGAATCAAAGCTTAGAGATAATGTCCCAGGCATCACCATCCCTGGGTATGTAGGACAGACCCAGCAGAGGTGGTGGCACAGTGGTATACAGTCGGGAGGGAGTTGCCCTGGGAGTCCTCAACATCATCTCCGGACCCCTTGAAGTCTCATGGCATCAGGTCAAACATGGGCAAGGAAACCACCTGCTGATTACCATGTGCCGCCCTCCTTCAGCTGATGAATCAGTGCTCCTCCATATTGAACATCACTTGGAGGAAGATCTGAGGGTGGCAAGGGCACAGACTGTACTCTGGGTATGGGACTTCAATGTCCGTCAGCAAGAATGACTCGGTAGCACCACCACAGACCGAGCTGGCTGCGTCATAAATGACATAGCTGCTAGACTGGGTATGCAGCAGGTGGTGAGGGAACCAACAAGAGCGAAAAACATACTTGACCTCAGCCACACCAACTGGTCTGCCGCAGATGCATCTGTCCATGACAGTGTCGATAGGAGTGACCACCACACAGTCATTGTGGTGACGAAGTCCCGCCTCCATTGTGTTGTGTGACAGCACCACTGTGCTAAACGGAATAGATTCGGAACAGATCTAACAACTCAAGACTGGGCATCCATGAGGCGCTGTGGGCCATCAGCAGCAGAATTGTACTCGAACGCAATCTGTAACTTCATGGCCTGGCATATCTTCCACTCTGCCATTACCACCAAGCCAGGGAGTCAACCCTGGCTCAATGAAGAATGCAGGAGGAGCAGCTCCAGGCATACCTAAAAATGAGGTGTCAACCTGGTGAAGCTATAACACGGGACTACTTGTGTGCCAAACAGCATAAGCAGCAAGTGATAGAGCTAAGTGAACCCACAGCCAACAGATCAGCTCTAACCTCTGTAGTCCTGCCACATCCAGTCATGAATGGTGGTGGAAATTAAACAACTCACTGGAGGAGGAGGCTCCACAAATATCCTCAATGATGGAGGAGCCCAGCACATCAGTGCAAAAGATAAGGCTGAAGCATTCGCAACAATTTCAGCTAGAAGTGCCGATTGGATGATCCATCCCGACCTCCTCCAGAAGCCTCCAGCATCACAGATGCCAGCCTTCAGCCAATTCGATTCACTGCACTTGATATCAAAAAACAGCTGAAGGCACTGGATAGTGCAAAGGCTATAGGCTCTGATAATATTCCAGCAAGAGTACTGATGACTCGTGCTCCAGAACTTGCTGCACTTCTAGCCAAGCTGTTCTAGTACAGCTACAACACTGGCATCTACCCATCAAAATTTGCCCAGAGATGTCCTGTATACAAAAAGCAAGACAGATCGAACCCGGCCAATTACCACCCCATCAGTCTATTCTTGATCATCAGTAAAGTAATGGGAGGGGTCATCAACAGTGCTATCAAGTGGCATTTGCTTAAAGCAATAACCTGCTCACTGACGCCCAGTTTGTGTTCTGCCAAGGCCACTCAGCTCCTGACCTTATTACAGCCTTGGTTCAACCATGGACAAAAGAGCTGAACTCCCAAGGTGAGGTGAGAATGACTGTCCTTGACATCAAGGCAGCATTTGACCGAATGTGGTATCAAGGAGTTCGAGCAAAACTGAAGTCAATGGGCATCAGGAGAAAAACTTTCCGCTGTTTGGAGTCACACCTAGCACAAAGGAAGATGGTTGTGGTTGTTGGAGGTCAGTCATCTTGGCTTCAGTACATCACTGCAGGAGTTCCTCAGGATAGTGCCCTCAGTCCAACCATCTTCAGCTGCTTCATCAATGACCTTCCTTCCATCAAAAGGTCAGAAGCGGGGATGTTTGCTCATTTGTTCAGCACCATTCGCGGCGGCTCAGATACTGACCAAATGCAGCAAGACCTGGACAATATCGAGGCTTGGCAAGTGGCAAGTAACATTCGCACCACACCAGTGTCAGGCACTGACCATCTCCAACAAGAGAGAATCCAAATATCACCCCTTGATGTTCAGTGGCATTACCATCACTGAATCCCCACAATCAACGTCCTGGGGGGTTACCATTGACCAGAAACTGAATTGGACTAGCCATATAAGTACTGTGGCTACAAGAGCAGGTCAGAGGCTAGGAATCCTACGATGAGTAACTCACCTACTGACTCCGCAAAGCCTGTCCACCATCTACAAGGCATAAGTCAGGAGTGTGATGGAATACTCGCCTCTTGCCTGGATGAGTGCAGCTCCCACAACACCCAAGAAGGTTGACACCATCCAGGACAAAGCAGCCTGCTTGCTTGGCACCACATCTACAAACCTTCACACCCTCCACCTCCGAGGCACAGTAGAAGCAGTGTGTACCATCTGCAAGATGCACTGCAGGAATTCACCAAGGTTCTTTCAACAGCACCTTCCAAACCCACGACCACTACCATCTGGAAGGACAATGGCAGCAGATAGATGGGAACGCCAGCACCTGGAAGTTCCTCTCCAAGTCACTCACCATCCTGACTTGGAAATATATCGCCGTTCCTTCACTGTCACTGGGTCAAAATCCTGGAACTCCCTTCCTAACAGCACTGTGGGTGTACCTACACCACATGGACTGCAGCGGTTCAAGAAGGCAGCTCACCACCACCTTCTCAAGGGCAACTAGGGATGGGCAATAAATGTTGGCCCAGCCAGCGAAACCCACACCCCATGAACGAAAAGAAACTTTAAAATGCCAGTCTCCACTTCAAAGATATAATGGCTTAAAACATAAATTAAAAATTTCTTTCATTCATACAGACACAAAATACTGTGGATGCTGGAAATCTGAAATAAAACCAGACTGAATTTTTTTTAAAAAAAAACCAGCATTTTCTCTTTTTATGCGGGATTTTTTCATTCCTGCTTAGTGAAAATTCTATCCGAGTGATGAAGGAATAGATGATAGCGATCCTGCTGTAGGACTATTCCTGGGCTCCCCGGATTTATTTTGCAGTCAGGTGGCCTTAGCCTCATTGTTGTCAGCCGGGCACTGTAACTCCTCACATTTGTCGATGTGCGTTTCTGCTGCTGACATATGCCTCGGATGCAATGATCCCCATTTGATTGAAATGTCATTTCATTAAATCATAACTGAAACAGTCGAAGAGAATAGTAATTGATCAAATCCAAATTGTGCTGGAGATCAGGTCAAAAATGTATGCGTCACATTAGCGATTTAATCATCCACTATATGAACACTTCCTATACATCATGTACCTTGTGCAATGCGGGCAATATTAGCAGTTATGTGATGTGCGATATCTTTGGACCTGATTTTCAGTGTGAAAATCAAGGAGAATTCTAGCATTTTATTCCCATAATTGGAGCAAATTGGTTTTAATCACTTCAAATCACAAAACCTGGGAATTTGAGTGAAAAGCAGAACAAACTAATTTTAATGATTATCGATAGAAAAAGTAATATGTTGATGATCTGCAGATAATGTAAATGTAATGCTGTTGCCTAAAAAAGCTCTTGGTTTCCTGTTTTCTTTCTAACTAACAATGAACCCTTCTTGTACAGGAGGCTTCCCGACGTTTTACTCTATCAGCCGCTGGACCTGAAGGTCAAACCCGACAGGAGAACTTCAAACTAGGAAGCTCAGTGTAAGCAGCTGACTTTGTGCCATGTTCAACGGGAGATGATTCTCACTGGCAACCGTGCGCAAAAAAAAACAAGCTTCCTTTATCTGCCAACACACATCCTCAGAGCACACAATTGAGGAAGAATCAAGTTGATGGAAAAGATTATTTTGTTAAACAATTTTATTTAATCAAAAAATGAATGGGAGAACTGTTTTGGAACATTTTTTGTATTTGAAGGCCTTGTAGAACTTTTGTTTATTTCTACATGTATCTGAGATGTTTGAACATTAAATGTTCTTTCTCTGATCACATGCAGAAAGCATTGGATGTTGTGTATAGTACTACTAACTGGTTTCACATGGCTCAGCTATTTTCTATACAGTTTGGTATGTTTTGGAACTTATTTTAATCTTTTTGTTTGCTTTATATGTTTTCTTTCCCCCTAAATCTACAATTCTGTTTTCCTTTCTTTTTAGGATCCCTGTGTCACCTATTCCCTGAGCCAAGCAACCTGTTCCCAGCCATCCTCCAATGTTTCTGTTCCTCACTACTTTAGGATGATTGAGAGCGACTTATAGTTTTCATTTTCACTTTGTTGCCTGTCTTCATGTAAGGAAGTGACTTGCTTAAGTTCTAAAACTAGTTGGCCTAACGTGAAGTAACTGCCTTTATAAAAAGCTACCTGTCTTGGTACCTACTATTAGACACCTGAACAAGGGCAAGCTGCAGAGACGATAAGCCTAAGAGGAAATCTTATTAAGATCGTCAAGGTCCTTAAGGGTGTTAACAAGTTGAACCTTAAGAAATGTGTTACCTTGACCTTGAGAATAATAGATGAAGTCAAGAAGAGGAAAATGAATGGAAAGCATAGTTCTAAATGTTTCACCTGGAAGGTGTTTGAAACAGATTGTCCAGATAGATGATTGAGACTGCTGAGTAATTTTAAGATGTAAGTTGTCTAGAAAATAAATTGAGGAGATCGAGGCTGTGAACTGTGTATTCTGTTCTGGGACTGACTTAGGCCAGCGTGAAATGGTTGTGTCTAGTTCTGTACGTTCAAAAGTATACCTGCTTAAATTTGAATAACATTTAGTTGAGCAACCCTCATTCATTTGAGCTTTAGTTGGTTCTTGGTAGAGCGTGGGTGAATTTTGTGCTTTAGAACAGCAAGTCATTAGCAAAAGACGATTGTTTGGTGCTGAAATATGAAGATATCTAAAATTGGTTTCAAAGTTGGCCATTGTCTGGGAATAAAACATGGGACCAGAATAGCACAGAATACATCTTGTCGAATCCTTGCTGGCCTTGTAAAATCTACTGAAGTAGCCCCAACCCCACTTCCCCCTGCCCTCTGCCTTTTGCTCTGCAGCTCTGAAAGTGTTTTTTTTTTCTCTAACTATCCAATTCCCTTTTGAAAGTCATGATTGAATCTGCCCCCACCAAACACTCAGGCAGCGCATTCCAGATTCTAACCACTTGTTGCGTTAAAAAAAAAATTTTCTTCATGTCGCCTCTTGCTCCTTTTTTGCCAACTCCTTAAATTGGTTGCTTTGATTCTCTACTCTCTGCCAGTGGGAACGGTTTCTTCCTGTCTGTTCTGCCCAGAACCCTCATAATTTTGAACACCTCTACCAAAAATCTTCTCAACCTTCTCTTCTCTAAGGAGGACAGTCCCAGCCTCTCCAGCCTTGTCTACGTAACTGAAGTTCCTCATCACTGGAACTATTCTCATGAACCTTCTTCACTCTCTCCAGTGCCTAAACTCCTGTACCCTGTGGCTTTATTTCTAAAGCCCAGGGTCTCTTTTGCCTTATTAACTACTCTTTCAACGTGCCCTGCCACCTTCAACGATTTGTGCACATAAACCTCTAGTACCTCTGCTTCTGCACCCCTTTAGGATTGTATCCTTTAGTTTATATTGTCTCTCCTTGTTCTTCCTACCAAAGCATATCATTTCACACTTCTCTACATTAAATTTCAACTGCCATGTATCCGCCCATTCTGTCAGCCTGCCTGTGTCTTGAAGTTTATCACTATCCTTCTCATAGCTCACGTACTTGGAAGTTTTGTGTCATCTGCAAATTTTGAAATTGTGCCTGCACACCCAAGGCTAAGTCATTAATATAGATCAAGAAAAGCAGTGGTCCTAATACTGACCCCTGGAGAACCCTACTGTGTACCTGCCAGTCTGAAAAATAACAGCTTACCACTACTCTCTTTCCCATACGCAGCCAACTTCATATCCATACTGTCGCTGTCTCTTTTATTCCATGTGTTTCAGCTTTGCTGACAACCTATTGTGTGATAGTTTATCAAGTGCCTTTTGGAAGTCCATGTACACCACGTCACCCGCATTACCTCCTTCAACCCCCTCTCTGTTATGTCATCAAAAAACTCAAATTAGTTAACAGCAATAACCATTTTAATTTTGTTCTGTGGCTGAATTCCACTTAGGAAGCAGCACCATCCTTGATGTTAATATTAAGTCATAGAATTAGGGTGTAGCAGCGCACGTACTGTTCTGGCTGTGACAACAACTTAAATCAATTTTTTCCTCCCCAGCAAAGGATGATTGCCAAAGATGCCTTAGAAGTAGAAAAGGGAGAAAACATCATTTAACATTTGAAGTAACTGAGCTAATTGTGCAATGTTTTCCTACCTAGAAATCAGGAAGAGTAAGGTCAAGTGATTAAATAATGTTATTGCCAGTCTATTAACTGGAGATTTAAGTCACAATCTTCCATGGATAGTCACAAAATTATTTATTTATTCTATGTATATAGACCATACATACAAATTTTATATCTTTTCTCCGATTAAATGTAAATTTAAAGCCACCCCACTTGAGTTACGTACCATGGCATGAATGTTGTTTGAAATGCTTTTTTCTTTTCCAGAACAGACCAGGTGAAGGGTGTCCTTACATTGCAGGGAGATGCACTGACTCAGGCTGTGAGTACATATAAAATAGGAATGAAGGTGCTGGCATCATAGACTCAGATGGTATAATTTATTAGTTTTAACTGAAAATGTAACTGAATACTAATATAGTTCGGTTAAAATGAAAATATATGTATAATTATACATGCACGTAAATATATATATATATATATATATGTATGTGTGCGCGTCTCTACGTATACGTGCACAAGAACATACGAGTTTGGAGCAGGAGTAGGCCATTTGGCCCACCGAGTCTGCTCTGCCATTCAACAAGATCATGGCTGATATGAATTTAACCTCAACCCCACATTCCTGCCTAACCCTGATAACCTTTCACCCCTTGTTAATCAGGAATCTATCTAGCCCTGCCTTAAAAAATATTCAAAGACTCTGCTTCCTCTGCCTTTTGAGGAAGAGTTCCAAAGAAACTCAACCCTCTGAGAGAAAAAGTTTCTCCTCATCTCTGTCTTAACTGAGCAACCCCTTATTTTTAAACAGTGACCCCCTCTAGTTCTAGATTCTCCCACAAGAGGAAATATTCACTCCACATCTACCCTGCCAAGACCCCTCAGGATCATAAAGGTTTCAATTAAGTCGCCTCTTATTCTTCTAAATTCCAGTGGATACAAGCCTAACCTGTCCAGCCTTTCCTCATAAGACAACTTTCCTATTCCTAGTATTCCTGGTATATACATATTTAGACCAAGAGTGGGTATGGTAGCATAGTGGGTAGCTGTCAGAGGCCTGGACTAATGATCTGAAACATGGATTCAAATCCCACCACACCAGCTGGGGAATTTAAATTCAATTAATTAAATAAACCTGGATTAAAAAAACCTAGTATTTGTAATGGTGTCCATGAAACTACTGAATTGTCATAAAAACCCATCTGGTTCAATAATGTCCTTTTTTAGGGGAGGAAATCTGCTGTCCTTGCCTGGTTTGGTCTATATGTGACTCCAGACCCACAGCAATGTGATTGACACTTAACTGCCCTCCGAAATGGCCTAGCAAGGCCAGACACTTGTATATAGGGATGGGCAATAAATGGTGACCTTGTCAGCGACATCCACATCCCAGTCAATTAATTAAAAGAAAACAATCCTTTGGAAGCAACGGCACGTTGAGATTTGCAGGTTGTGAAAAATTCCACACCATCTCCAGTTTGAATGTGTTAGGAAAATATTCAAGTACGACATGGAATATGTCACACACTTGTCACACAACTAGGCGCACATAAACTTTATTTTCAGTGGCGGCCAAGTGGAAACCTGTTCTCCTCCACCTCCACCCCCCGCCCCCCCCAATACCCTAGGCTGGAAAACCTAAATGGTTAACCTCAACCCTCTAACAGGCAATGTCCAGGGACTGGTTCATCATTAAAGTAATGATTTAGTTTGGGTTTATTATTGTGCTGAGTTGTCGATTTGTCACTACAAATTTAGCAGTTCAATTCTGGAGGTTTTGGTTATGAAGCAGAAAAACATAGATCACCATGTTTGAGCACTTAAAATATTAAAGCATTCAGAATACAATATTTTCACTTGTGTTTGAACACTCTATTCCATGTCCCCAAAAGTGTTCTGGTGCTAACTACTTTGCCTATGAAACCAGAGTAAATTCCAATGCGCTGTGAAAGATTTAAACTTGCGTTTTCCAAAATAATGTGCTTTTTAAGAGAGAGACTTGACGCAGGGGTGCCATGTATTAGATTGCCAATGTCAGCACCATAGGTACCCAAGCATCCCAGAGTTAACTTCACAAGGGGACACAGATGGGACCAGGCAAAATCCAGAGGCCCACCCTCCCGTGTGCAAAAAAGGAATTGTGCTCAGCTCATTCGTGCACAGCTCCCAGGGGCAGCATCAATGAAGTCAGACAGCAATTACTCTCAGCTTGGCAAGGGGGAAGAGGTAAAGAAAAAAGAATGGAAACCAGAAGTTATTTTTCTCAATTCTTTCTTAAAAAATATTCATGGGACAGTGAAGCACTACTGCTCAACAATGAGCGGTTGATGGAGGGGCTATTTTCTTGTATTTGTACTTATTTTGCCTGGTGACGTGGAGTTTAATGAATAGTGGTTAAGGGAAAATGGAGTCTCTACACAAGGAGAATATTTTTCTTTATTTGGGGAATATATAATAAAATATGTTGACTCTTAAGTGCAACAGTGCTATAAAACTGCTTAACTTGATTATTCATGATGAAATGAAAATAATTATGCATATGGCCAGAGGCTAGAGTGCAATTTCACTTGAGCTGCAACGTATGCACACCATAAAGTTTTCATTGTCTAAGTATAGCAGTGTGTCTCCCGCCAACACAGTATGTCTGTTGGTGCCTATATGCCCAGTGCGCATGTGCAGAAATCCAATGGCATCACTGCTGGAGCCTGCTGCCTGGAACTCAGTGGCAGGAGCAGGGAAGGATTTCCAGACAGGAAACAATCCTTTCCTTGTGGGGTATTCTACTGCAGTGTTAGATGAGGCAATGTAACTCTTTCGAGTACAAACCCATTTCCATCTGTTTCAGTTGAAGTTACATTGTTTCATAGTTTGCCATTGTGAGATTTGAACTCTTGATCTTGGGGTTACAAACCCAGTACCATAACCATTTGGCTATTTAGAGTCTAACACTCACGGAAACCTACAATCCACTTACGTTACTGGGATTGTGAGACAGAGTTTAGAAACACTTACCAACGTGACGGCAGTAAAATATCCCACGAGGAAAAGATTTTAGTTTCCCGTCTGCAAATCCTTCCCTTTTAACTCGCTGTATAAGGAGTTTCCAAAATCCATCACCGTCAGTCCAGGATAGAAATTCACAACATTCTCTCCTTTTTGCCAGTATTGACCGCATGCGCCCTGCTGCACATTGCCCCCTATAAATATGGCGAACATTAACCTGGGCCTGTCATCAGCATACAATTGTGCACGCATGGCATTGGCAGCAAACGCAGCCGAAAAATAAAGAGTTTCAACCTTCTCTTGATAAATGCTGTGACCAAGAGGCTGATCCTGAGCTTTAATCGAGCATTTGTTTTCCAATATAGGATATTAACCTTAGGCTGCCTAAACACAACCAGGTCCTGCATTGTACTTTCAGGGAGGATAAACAGTGGAAAATGCAGCAGGTAAAAGCACTCATGACAACAGTTTCTTCTATCACTGCATGCAGGTATCCATTCTTTAGTATGATTGCTTAGCTTATTTTAACAAAAACATTGTGTGTGCAATTTTGACAGCGCTTGTGTCGTTATCTAATCTGTTAAACAATTGACCACAGTTAGGCACCATCTTCTCTAGCTCTGAATTTTGGTTGCTTTTATCACAAGGTGCTTTTTCTTTCCTCTAACCGAAAGCTGCTCCACCAAGAAAAAAAAAGATTTCTGTAGCAACGTAGAATTTGCAGGTGGGGAATTGGGTGGGGGAAAATCCTGATCCAGCATTTTCAGCTGTTACCTTCAGATAACTGGAGTAACTTGAAATAAAAACCGAAAATGCTGGGAACACTCAGGAGGTCGGACAGCATCTGTTGGGAGGAGAAACATGTCGATAACTCTGCATCGTGAATTCTGATGAAGCATCATCAACCTGAAACATTTAACTCTTGTTTCTGTTTCCACTGGTGCTGCCTGATTGGCGTTTTCTTTACGCAGCGGGGAATACTGTTTGGAAATGGAGGCATAGAATGGGACCCACTGTTAGAGTCTTTATCAAAACTTGCCCTCGAGTAAGGAGCCAGTAATCTGTTCCATGTTAGCTTGCCCTTCCTGCTTCGGTTTATTTTCATCACTTCAAATCAATGATCTCCAATTGCGGGAAGAGGAAAATGGAAATAAATCTGATATTCTTAACAGGAGGGCTGTTTTGTATCCCGGTATTTTCTACATAACGTATTGACGCAGGGTAATTTAAGGCAGGTTTTGGGAACTCGGAACTCGGTAAACCTTGGATTAGGACTGAGAATTGAGATGGGATTTTTCTTCCCCATCCCACCATCCCCAAGAATAGTAGGTACAAAGGAATCAGTACTGGGGTAACTAAAGCTTTTTTAAAAGAAATACTTAATGAGTTGGAACAGTGCCCAGTGCATTTGCCCCTAGCCACAAGTAGCTAATTGGGAATCCAAATGTCCTTCTGATTAATAAATTTAAATAAATAATTAGTACATACCATAGTTGAGCATGTGATCTCTCTACTTGTATTTGTGCGGCATATGCTTGGGAACATCAAGTGTCAGTTGGTAAAATGGTAAGCCATCTAACAACATGAGAGGTTTTTGTTTGTTGAGCACTTTGCTTCCTTAGCTACTGAATAATGTTGGATATTCTTCTAAGGGGGAACTAGATAAGTTCACGAGGGAGGATGGAATAGACAAATAGGGTGAAATTAAGTAAGGTGGGAGGAGACTTCTGTGGAGCATAAACAGCAGCAAAAAAATCTGTCAGGCTAAATGTCCTGTTTCTATGCTGTACAGTTTTTATGAAGTAAATGCACATATGATGTAATAACCTTTATTGTGTTGCTGTACAAAAGCCATTTTCCACCAACGTTGGAGCGTGTGGCTAAAATAGTCAAAACAGCTGCACACCTGTGGCTAGTCAGCAATTTCCAGTGGATAACACTGGGTTGGAACTTGGGGGGTTCATGGACCACGTAACTTTTCCTTGTTCCAATCGTTGTATTCTTGTGGACATCATTCCTTATATATGCTAATATTCTTTCCATTTTGTTTTCAACTCTTTCTTCCCTCTGCCCTCCACCAGTGATGTCCAATTCCTCAGTCTTTGAATTAACTTTTTCTTTGACTTACCAGATTCAGGATGCCAGGAATCATGTTGGACAGGCCCTGTACCTACTAAACAGCAGAGATCAGACTTACCAGTTTAAAAGTGGGGCTGAGGTCAACAAGGTCAGTCAGGTTTCAGTGTTTATGGCACATGAGCAGTAAATATCCTTGAATGATCAATGCCTAAGTTAATCATTAAATGAAATTTTTTTAAAAACTAGGTGTACCTTTTGAATGTTTAATAACCACAGATTGTTTTGTTAATATATAGTAACTTCTATCTACAGGTAGTCTATATACAGATAGAAGTTAACTTTCAAGCAATGATAAATAAAAGATCGGGTTGCTTTCCTCTTCCCCATCTCCTGTAAGTGACACGTCCCACAGAATTGGAATGGGTGTACTTTAAATTATATTTCAATGTCCCCCATACAGTATTTTAGCACTTATTTCTAAATCATCCCCTCTGCTCCAGTTTCCAAACAAGTTTCTTACAACAATATGGAAAACCATAAACTTCCTTAAAGGTTCAGCAAGCTTATCCAGTCAATATCTAAGCCACACAGACCAATTTCAGTTTCTTGGTCTGCACTGCGATCTCTACCAAATTGAGGGTAGCAGTGCTACAGTTTGGTGGAGGTTCCCTCCCCCCCCCCCCCACCCTGATCATATTCCAGCAGCCCATGCTAAGACGGTACACGTTGGATGGTGACAGGAGTTTGGTGCAACTCTTCCAATAATCAAATGTCTGATTGACACTATCTAGCCATAAATATGAACTGTAGTTTCCTGGTGAGACTAGAGGCTGCCTGGGGTTTTTGTACCCCAGAATGAGTTGGTGCTTTTAGAAGAGCAGAGAGCACTAAAACCCATCTTCTACAGGAATGTCGTAATTGCCAACTGTCACTGTCATAGGTTGGCAGGCAGGCAGGAACAAAGTAAAGATTCTGTGTAAAATTACAACATCAAACTATTTTCTAGTGATATAAATATAATGGCTCTCTGTGAAGTATCTACGAAATGATTCATAACCTCTGATGTGTCAAAGTGATAAAGTAGCGTCAGCGTGTCCTTGACTGCAAAACATTAAAATTCATTTAGTTTTCAGTTGAAAATTGCTTCACATGAAATATGGCTCAATTCGCTTCCACTGTTGAGGCAATCGTGACTGGCTTGTGAGTTATCTGGTCTGTCTGTCTTGTGAAGATAATTATCTTTTCACATGACTCATTGTGGCACATCCTCTCATTCTTCCCCTACATTAAAAAGAATACAAGAAAACAACTTAGCTGAGACTCTATCGCAAGAAGTAGAAATTAGCTTATCAATGCCAATAAAGATAAATATCTGTGTAGAATGAAGGACTTTTTTTTTTCCACGTGGTGCTAGAGTGAAGCTAATGTTGTGTTTACCATTAATTAATCCGAAAGATTATCAATAATTATTAACCAGTCCTAAAGCCTACCTGACAAAACCGTAGACATTTTCTTTTTAAGCTCATGGATGCAGTGATGTTGCAGCTAACCCGTGCTCGCAATAGACTTACCACTCCTGCAGCAATGACACTACCGGAAGTAGCCTCAAGCAGTTTGATGGTGAGCACATATCCTACTCTGTGTGACTGACCAGTGTCTTTAGATTTGCTGCTTTCCTTCCCCCTGCTATTTCCTCTCTTGCTCTCGCTCTCTCTCTCTCTCTCTCGCTCTCTCCCCCCACCGACCTCTGCACCCATATATTACAGCTGTAGCGTCAATGAAAAGCCAATAGCTTCAGATCAGTGCTATAATTGTAGCATGTTTGCAGCCTAAATGGTAATCCAAAGACATCTAGAATTAAAGTCCATGTCTCAGATATTAACTCTTTGTCATTAGTTTTCAGACAACACAAAAGCTAGCTTTAGGAAGGATTGTGGATGGCATTTCTCCATCTGAAATTAATACTGGACACTTCAAATGCAAGACTGTTTAATTCATATCTACAATAAATCAATCATGTTAAGTGCACTAACTTTGTATCACACTGCACAAATATATATTTGTCTTAACATGTTCCCATATGACTTTAAATAACATGTTCCTGTGCAACATGAACATTCCCATTAATATATTCCCATGCGACTTTATATTCCATTGGTTAGGAGCTTGTGGGAATATAAACAAAGATACTCATAATACTTAAGGAATTTGACTTTCATTTTATCAGCTTAAGCCAATGTTTATTTGTATATATTTGTAATAACTAAATATCTTAATTCTCTCTTAGAAAATGTTCACGCCACCTCTTCCGGGTGATGTCTTTGCAAACTTCTACATTAACCTGAGCAAACTTTGTTTGATTGTCTACCAGCTCCATCTTCTGCAACCCAATTTGAATAAGGTGATATATGGCAGCAGTGTTTTTATTATGTTACTGTTACAAATATGAAGTTTGTAACATTGTTACGTTTTGGGACAGTCTCTATAACTTAGGATAAAATGAAGGAAAGAAGTCTGTCATGTGAACTGTTCTGAATTCTGCCCAACAACAAGCTTGGGTGGCTTGGTTGTTAAAGGGTAAAGGGGGCCCAGGTTGTTTTACTGAAAATAAGGTGCTTAATGTTCACACCTGTGGACAATGACAAGGGCATCTGATGACTGGGTGGAATGTTACTGTCCAAGTTTCCACAGGGAAGTGTTAGGAATATCAGGTTTTTATAAACACTTATGCCTCAAGCCATCCATTCCATTTTGAAATTAATTAGAGTTTGGAGGGGTATTCTCAAGGGTAGCTAATTAGCATTTCTACCTGGCTACAAGGCCCATGTGATTCACGTTGCCATTGAGATGGGCTTTAGGAGGAAATAATCCATTGGAAGCCATTGTAGGATCGGTTTGCAGGTTTTCCAAAGATATTCCTGATATTCTAAGACTTCACAGACATTCAATCTGCAAGAATGCGAGAAAAAGAGCAGAGAGATAGAGGCCGCCTGTCTCTATTGTTCACCACGCATCAAGTTTGTGAGGATTTAAAAGGGGCTGAAAGATTTACCTAGCTTTAACTAGAAGGAGGAATCTCCAGGGTAACAGTCACTGTGAAAGTCAATTCAAGGAATAGAAGTTATCCAGTTGGAAAAGAAGCAAGTCATCGGGAGCTGAGAATATCTTTGGACTGGTTTTTAGAGAATGAAGTGTCCTCTTAAGGATCAAAGTAAAGTTTAACCATGGGGGGATTTTCAGTCATTTTAAATGTTAAATGTGGAAACTGTTCTATAGTTTAGAGTATAATTTTCCTACTGAAATAGTGTTTAGTCAGTGTTGCTTTTAGGTTGTTACAATAAAAGCCTTAAACCTTGAAATATTGTCGTATGCTCCTTTCAGTCATTCACTGGAAATTCAAATATGTTTTTACAAGTTATCTATGTCATTGGGGATTGTTATAGTACCAACTAAGATCACCATCTCTGGCTAAATGTATTCTTGGAGTTTCATCACATGACTTGCCCACCCCTGCCCCCCACGCTCCAGCCATTAGTCGGCCAACACATCCATCCTTGTGACGCACTGCCTTCCTACACCAACTGGAAAGCAAAAAGACATGTTACCCATTTGGGTGAAGCTTGACTGTCAGCCAAACAGCTCCCCCCACCACCCCCATTTACAATGTTTTTTTTATATCTTTGTAAGGCAAAATGTTCAAAGAAAATGTCAAAAGAAGCAAACTTTTTTCAATGTCCTGATGATTTTTCTCCAGGGTTGTACACAGCAGTGCCCAGGAGATTTACTTGTCAATTCCTGGAGATTCCACCCCAATTCTGGAGGGTTGGCAACCTTATTACCAGCCAACTAGACGTTTTAAAGAGAAACATCGTTTGAACTGTTTTGTACAGTCGTTCAGTAGTTTGTTAAGCACGACATTTTGAATGTCGCCTGATGTCGAGAAGATTTAAGTTGGATTTTGGGTCCGTTGTGCACAATTTTATCAGTGCTTTAGAGAATGAAATGAAGTTTGTAAGTGACACAAAATTGGATGCATTGGTGTTGAGCAACGTGTGATAATGCAGTGGGATATGGGCAGGGTAAATCGGTGGATGGAAAGCTGGCAGCTGGAGTTCATGAATAATTATGTAGCGGTAGAAGGCAACATGTGCCCAAAATAATAGCAGGAAAGAAACATAAGGCCATTTGATAGATAAAACACTTTGTTCAGTGTTCACCTGTAGTGAAGAAAACAAATAAAATGTTTCGATGTATAACTAAAAATGTGATGCACAAGGCTGAAGGTGACAGAAGTTGTATTTGTCCTTGGTGAGATTAGTTTTCGAGATTCTATCATAGAATAATATTGAGACTCTCGGTAAAAGTGTTCACATTCTGGAATAAAAACAGAAAATGAAAGGAATACCCAGTAGGTTTGCGGGTTTCTGGAGAGAGAATCAGAGCTAACATTTCAGGTCAATGATCTTTTGTCAGAACCGGAGCAGCTCACTCTCTCTTGACACCTGAGTTTAGCATGATTCGTAGTAGTCTCAGCCTATAGTTACACTGTGGGTTCCTCAAGGGGAGGGAGAGTTTCCTAGTTATGCTCTAATTCTTTAATGAAAAGAAGGAAAAACAAACAAGGAGAATAACCTGTGTTTTAGTTCCACTGGATTGGATGGGCTGTCTTTCTTTTCTCCAAACAGAAGCTTGTGACTGTAAGAGGTTGAAGAGCTACAGAAACAGAATGTACTGTATGATCTTTAATGTGAGTAGATGAGCGGTCACACTAACATCTGTTCATAGAGTTATAGAGGTCTACAACACAGAAAAAGGCCCTTCGGCCCATTGAGTCTGCACCATTCGAACAAGTACCTAACTATTCTACTCCCATTTTCCAGCACTAGGCCCATAACCTTGTATGCCATGGCATCGCAAGTGCACATTCAAATATTTCTAAAATGTTATGAGGGTTTCTGCCTCTATCACCCTTTCAGACAGTGAGTTCCAGACTCCCACCACCCTCTGGGTGAAAAAATTCTTCCTCACATCCCCTCTAAACCTCCTGTCCCTTACCTTAAACCTATGCCCCCTGGTTATTGATCCCTCCACCAAGGGGAAAAGTTCCTTCCTGTCTACCCTATCTATGCCCCTCATAATTTTACACACCTCAATCATGTCCCCCCCTCAATCTCCTCTGCTCCAGGGAAAACAATCCCAGTCTATCCAATCTCTCCTCATAACTAAAACTCCAGCCCAGGCAACATCCTAGTAAATCTCCTCTGCACACTCTCTAGTGCAGTCACATCCTTCCTATAATGCGGATTCCTGAACGCAGTACTATAGCTGTGGCCTAATCAGTGTTTTATACAGTTCTAGCATAACCTCTTTGCTCTTATATTCTATGCCTTAGCTAATAAAGGCAAGTATCCCATATGCTTTCTTAACCACCTTATCTACCTGTCCCGCTACCTTAAGGGACCGGTGGACATGCACACCACGGTCCTTCTGATCCTCGGTACCTTCCAGGGTCCTACCATTCATCGTGTATTCCCGTGCCTTGTTTGTCCTGCCCAAGTGCATCACCTCACACTTATCCGGATTAAATTCCATTTGCCACTGATCAGCCCATCTGACCAGCCTGTCTATATCCTCCTATAATCTAAGGCTATCCTCACTATTTACCACCCCACCAATTTTCGTGTCATCCGCGAACTTACTGATCAACCCTCCTACATTCAAATCTAAATTATTTATATATACCATAACCAGAACAACCAGTTCTACTGGATAAAAACAAAAAAACTGCGGATGCTGGAAATCCAAAACAAAAACAGAATTACCTGGAAAAACTCAGCAGGTCTGGCAGCATCGGCGGAGAAGAAAAGAGTTGACGTTTCGAGTCCTCATGACCCTTCGACAGAACTTGAGTTCGAGTCCAGGAAAGAGCTGAAATATAAGCTGGTTTAAGGTGTGTGTGTGGGGGGCGGAGAGATAGAGAGACAGAGAGGTGGAGGGGGTTGGTGTGGTTGTAGCGACAAACAAGCAGTGATAGAAGCAGATCATCAAAAGATGTCAACAACAATAGTACAATAGAACACATAGGTGTTAAAGTTAAAGTTGGTGATATTATCTAAACGAATGTGCTAATTAAGAATGGATGGTAGGGCACTCAAGGTATAGCTCTAGTGGGTTTTTTTTATTTTATATAATGGAAATAGGTGGGAAAAGGAAAATCTTTATAATTTATTGGGAAAAAAAAAAGAAGGGGGAAACAGAAAGGGGGTGGGGATGGGGGAGGGGACTCACGACCTAAAGTTGTTGAATTCAATATTCAGTAGCAATGCTTGCTGCATTGTTCCAGTGAAGCCCAACGCAAACTGGAGGAACAACACCTCATCTTCCGACTAGGGACTTTACAGCCTTCCGGACTGAATATTGAATTCAACAACTTTAGGTCGTGAGTCCCCTCCCCCATCCCCACCCCCTTTCTGTTTCCCCCTTCTTTTTTTTTCCCAATAAATTATAAAGATTTTCCTTTTCCCACCTATTTCCATTATATAAAATAAAAAAAAAACCACTAGAGCTATACCTTGAGTGCCCTACCATCCATTCTTAATTAGCACATTCGTTTAGATAATATCACCAACTTTAACTTTAACACCTATGTGTTCTATTGTACTATTGTTGTTGACATCTTTTGATGATCTGCTTCTATCACTGCTTGTTTGTCGCTACAGCCACACCAACCCCCTCCACCTCTCTGTCTCTCTATCTCTCCGCCCCCCACACACACACCTTAAACCAGCTTATATTTCAGCTCTTTCCTGGACTCGAACTCAAGTTCTGTCGAAGGGTCATGAGGACTCGAAACGTCAACTCTTTTCTTCTCCGCCAATGCTGCCAGACCTGCTGAGTTTTTACAGGTAATTCTGTTTTTGTTTCAGTTCTACTGGATGTTGGCCATGTCAAACTAATCTGGCTGAAGCTGTTGAGGTTGTTAGCATAGTGGATAGGGGAGTGTCTATGCATACTCTGTATATTGACTGCTAGAAGGCAGTTAATAAGGTTCCACATAAGAGATTATTAGAAAAGATGAAAGAGCAGAGAATTGGAGGTAATCTTGTAATATGGTTGTTGGTTGAGAAGAATGAGGTACTCTATGGATAAGGGGAATGTTTCCTGATTATATGTGACAGTGGGGTTCTCCAGGGCTCTGTACTGAGGCCTCAGCTTTTCAATGAATAAATCAATGGCCCAGATGAAGGAATTGAATTGTACTGTAAAAGAATTGTATGTCCATGTTTGCAAATGATATTGGGGTAGGGGGCAGAGTAATCTGTGTAGACGGGAGCAGGAAGTTGTATAGAGACATTGCAAGGCTAAGAGAGTGAGCAAAAATAGGGTAGATGCAGTTTAATGTGAGAGGTCAATCACTTTGGATGAAGGAATCGAGTTTTATGTCTAAGTTTGCAAACAACATTAAATAGAGGCATGGTAAGTTGTGAGGATGGGAGCAGGAAGTTACATACATTGGACAGACTAAGTGAATAGGTAAAATGATAGCCACTGGAGTTCAGTGTGAGATCACCCATTTTGGAGATAAGAAAAACAAACCAGAATATTTCCTTAATGATAAGAGACTCGAAGTTATGGAAAAAGCAAACACACAAATCAGTAAAAAGCTATGGTGTAAAAGAAATTGTAAAGGACTGATGGAATGCTGGCTTTTATTTCTGTATGGGTATGGAGTGTTGGACTACAAAGAGGAGGAAGTGATTTTTCACTTGGACAGAGCTTTAGTCAAACCCCATCTGCTGTATTGCATTCATTTTTTAGGCCTTGGAGAGGGTGCAGTGCAAATGCGCCAGAATTACACCAAGGCTTAAATTCGAATAGATTGCATAGACTTGCATTATATTCTCTTGAGGTTAAGAGATTGTTGTGGGGTAATCTAATAGAGCTGATTAAAATGATAATGAAATCCAATTGAATAGATACAGAGAAACTGTTTTATCTGGTAGAGGAATTCGGAACAAAAGGATATAATCTTCAAGTTAGAGCTGGGTCATTTTGGAATGACATGAGGAAGCATTTGTTCCACACATTGAGTAGTGGGATTTTGGAACCCACAGCTTCCAAAGTGCTGTAGCTGCTGGGTCAGTTGAAATTTTCAAGACTGTGATTGATCGATTTTGTTAGGTAAAGGGTTCAGGGGATATGGAACAAAGACAATTAAATGAAGAGAAAGTATAAGTCAGCCGTGATTTAATTAAATGATGGACCAGATTCAAGGGACTGAATGAGTTACTGCTGTTCCTGTATTTTTATGACTGCAAGTATATGTCATGTTGTTTATACAGGATCATGCACATTCGCAGACGCCCAGTAGGAGATTAAGGATAGAAAAGTGACATCCTTCTTTAATTTAAGTGTCTAAACTATTTGATCTGAGACCCTGAGATTGACAATGTTATCCTAGCATCATTCTAAACTCCCTGTTTGCTTCTCTCTTTGTGTCATATCGATTATGTTCCATTTAAACAATGACATACAAAACAATAGAAAGTCCTGGACTTGGGGTTGGAAACTTTTTTTTCCAACCTCGATAATGAAGTTATAATGTCAAGTATTAAAACTATAGAGGTTTTATATAGCTTTGAAAGAATTAATATCTTACCAGCAGTGCTGACATCCTTCACAATAAGAAAATAATTACTGGGGAGTCCTATGATATAAAAAGTTCTTGCTTTGTTTTTGGACCATCTTCTTATCAGCTTTGCCCTTCACCTTACAGAACTTCAAAGCTGCAGGAAGCTCTGTACTGCACAACCCAGGATCCATGTTGTAAGTGCCCTTCTGAGTTTCTTCGTTTAGGAAATAGATTCATCTGTTCAATTATGACCCAAAAACTTGGTTTAGTATGAAATTTCCTAGGTGAAGGTTAGAAGGTACAGAGTATCTAATAACCAGCAGCCTTTTCTGACCTGTTATATGTTTTAAATTGAGTTTTGCTAATATCTGAAAAAGTGCCACTATATATATTGAATGTGAAACGTTTAAATTTCAGTGACAGGAGCCAGAGAGTTTGTGTGTATTTTTTTTTTTTGCATATACTTTGCATTTGCTACATCCTTCCAAGAAATTTGATTGCTTTTTAAATGATTCCGTATTATTTGTTTATTCCCTCTGGGTATTTTGCACTGATTGAGAAATAGATTTTTTCTGGGGTTTTTTCAGCCCCACTATTATGGATATCTCAGAAAATGTACATTTGAAATGTTTGTTCCAGAAATTTGGCCAGAGGACAAAAAAAAAAATGGCCATTTGAAGTAGTTACAGATCCAAACATCATATGATTCATCCAACAAATTAAAGATGCTTGCTGTTTTAAAAGGCACTTGCTAAAATAATGGATGTTTTTCTGCAGGTTTATTAGATCTACGTCACACCTTCACAAAAATTTCATTGCAACAAAAGATTCAAACTCTAGTGCATAAGTGTAGAAACATCATAATGTCTCAGTAACATTTGTTAATTTGCAACTTCACATTTCTAATGGATGTCTAGGCTCTCCACAAACACCTCATTAATGTTGTTGATTCAGTTTTTAAAAATATGTACACATAAATGACAACACCACAATTTGAATTTCAGTAGTTAGATTGATGGAATTGCAGAATTCAGTCTCCAAAAAGGATGCAATATCGTGTGATAAAAATATTAAACCACTATACGCCAGTGTTCCCATGGTAGAATACTGTTGGGGCCATTGTATTTTTCCTGGGATCAAATTGCACAATTCTATCCATTTTTTTTAAAGTACTGTTACTAACATTGTGTTATTGAGATGACTTAGTGTAACATGAAAGTGTGTTTCGACTGTTGCACTCATGTTACAAGTTCAGTGATACATTGCTACTATTACTGCATTATCTTTTTTATAGGAACATCACTAAGCTACAATTCCTCTAATTAAATGTGAAACACAAAGTTTGTAATCCTTACTTGTCTATGTGCTGAGGTTCGTAGCTTGGATGTGCTGCCAAAGTTAGCTTTCAGAGGCTGGATGCTTTTCTGCAGTGGAGATGCATGAGGTGTCACCTCTCCTCTTGTCTGTGAATGACATGCAGCCTCATTGAGATCTAAAGAAAGGGAAGGAAATGCAATCAAAAGGGTTAAATCTTGTATTTCTCAACGGTTCCCCCCTTAGTTCCAGTACTTCATTCACAGCTAGACTCTGAGTTGAAATTCCAGCGTCGGCTGCAGATCTAACATAGAGCAAGAGAATCATCAAATCAGTGGGCTTCCTTGATTGTAGCACTGAAGCATGTAGCAAGAGTTTCTTTCCTAAATGTTAGCAAGAATTAATTTCAAAGTGTGTTTTCTTCATTCTGTGTTGCAGTGAGCTTAATAACCAGAAATTTGAAGTCAGTCATGTGCACAAAGTGGAATGTGTGGTCCCCTGGCTGAATGACACGCTTGTTTTCTTTACTATCGCACTACAGCTTTGTCAGCAACTGAAGGATAAGGTATGGTCTATTCAACCTGTCTGTGAACCAGAAGTATCATCTGATATTGTGTGATGGCCTCTTCACAATTGACTACTTTGTGTTCATAACAAACCAGTTATACAACTGAAAGGGCAGATAAAATGTTGTTCTTTATCTCTAAGTACAATGGCCAACACCATTGGGTAAATTTTACTGGATTATTTCTGGGCTGCTAAATTGAACAGCTAGATTCCTCCTGATAGCGGAAAGGTGTCCTTTCATCGGACGCATGCAGACCTCTCTCTTCCTTCACCCCATTTTTTTAGAACAAGAACAAAGAAAAGTACGGCACAGGAACAGGTCCTTCAGCCCTCCAAGCCTGCGCCGATCATATTGCCCGTCAACTAAAACATTTTGCACTTCCGGGGTCCGTTTCTCTTTATTCCCATCCTATTCATGTATTTTGCTCCTCTTTGGCACTTCTCCACTCTGTGATTCTCCCTGTCAGGCAGAGAGCAAACGCTGCCATAACTCTCTGCTTTTGCTAATTCTGCTCTGTAACAAACAGTGTCTGAGCTGCAGTGCTGCCTGTAATAAACCCCTAGGGTGTTACAGATTACATTAGCAACTTCCTTAGATGTGCAATCCTTCTGGCCTGGGCACCTTGCCAGTTTTAGCCCATTTGAAATTGAGCTGGACTTGGTTAAATTGAAAATATTGATATGTTTTTAAAATTGCGATTTGAAAAATTGTACAAGTTAAATAAAGATGTCAAAAAATATTGCCTTAACTAAATGAAACTCTTAATAGTTGAGAGTATAGTTGGCGCCTGTCACAAAATGGTGAAAATAACACATTTAATATTTCCGTTCGTCACAATGAGAAGCTGTAGTTAGTTTTGTGCATTTGGAAAAAAAAACTGACAGGGGGTAAAGTACCATTGAAGAAATATCTAACTTTAATTCCAGTAATAAAACTTGCTTCTTTGGGAATTTGGATGAAGTATTGTATTGGGTTTTTTCTATTGGATATTGCAATGTTTCTTTTATTTGTCTTCACAGATTTCTGTGTTTTCCAGTTACTGGAACTTCAAACCTTACTGATCCTGAGCACCAGATTAAATGAAGATCAGTCTGCACTCGGAGCTGGGGCAGGAAGTGGGCACAGAGTCTGCCTGCTGTAAATGCTGTCTCTGAATATTTTGGGCGGCCTGTTTAGAAATAGATAACTTAACACACAGTGCACTTAGCTCGCTTGCCCTTGATGTGTGTCACATGTTTTAATAAGTTGAATCCATTGTGGAACCTGGTCTGGCAAATGTTTGGAAATAAGTCTCAGAATCAAATGCAGTCTAAATTTTTAACCCTGCGATCACTTTTTGGTAGTTGTTTATCTCAAAATTTTAGGTTTTAATGGATGAAGGTGTGGTTTACTACTGCTGCTGAAAGGAAAGTGGTAGCAAATGTATTGAATTAGAAGCAGTGATTTCTATAGCATTACACAGATTTTGCATTGTGCACTTTTGATCAATTTCAAGTTGCAGACTATGTGGAATAAAGGCGGGAAAATTCTCTCTTCAGGGAGTTGAATGTTCAAGCACTGAAGCTAATGTTTTCAACCTGTTTAACAGGGCAACAAAATAACTAAAACTATACATTATACCTCTTAGTGGACCAGCCAAACATTCTTGAACTACAATATTCTTGGGACCCAGAGATTCGTTGATCAAGAAGAAATGGAAAGACTGAAGTGTTGTCATGTTTAAGTTCAAGCAGATCATATTTACACAGTTTGTACATTATTATAGCATTAGTTAGTTTTGAATTTGTGCTGGTCACAAATCCATCAATCCTCATGCTCATGACTGCTTTACCAAGAAATCTTGTGCCTGGATCTAGATTATTCTTCCGTCAGGATTTCTAAACTGGTGATTGATTAAGCATTTGTCTTTTTAATGATTCAGCAACTTAGAATGAACAAAAACAAAGATGAAAAATGCTGAGCTCAGCTTAATTTATACCGATCTTAAATGTTTTAGTTTATTGACCAGATATGCAGTGCTAAAATTTGTTTGGGAGCCTTATATGTGGTCGGTGTATCTAACACATAGTTTGGTTAATTGTGTTGGGCATGTGTTTGTCTAGAATCTTACAGATAACAAATACTAACCAATTGACACTAAAATATTGGAATTTACACTGCATCGTTAATGTAAAAGTTTGATTTGTGCATTAAAAAAGAACACGGGAAATGAATTAAATATGTATTCCTGAAAAGTGAATCCTTGCACTTTGAAAATGTAATCTGTTCCATTAGTCCAAAAGGACTTGATATCAAGATGTAGGAAAAGTTTTACAGTGGAGTGTACACAAGGGGATCTCGAGCAGTCAGATAAATCTCCCCAATGCAGGACGTAAATAAAGTGCATTTGTGTAACACTTCTGGATAGGTTGTGGGTAGAGTGTGTGTGTATTAATATTAATCAATGTTCATATTTTGGTTGCATGTTTGTATAATATTTGGATATTTGTCATTGTTCACATTGGCAAACTAAGACAACCGATTTTTCAGCTGTTTGCAAATGTGATATTAATTTTGAAAGTATCATTCACAATGCAGCTATGTTCAGGATCCAAAATATTGTATTTCAGTAGATTGTAGTATTGAGAAGGTCATTGATTTTTCTTTGAACCTTAACCACACAAAGCTCTAATTATGTCCTTGTGTTAGAATCCAGTACAAAGGATTGCCACCTTTTTCATGTGTATCTTCAGTTGAGAACTGAGAATATCCAAAAAATCAATCCTGTTTCTTCTAAATGAAGTTTGACATGGCGTGGAGTAATACTGTTTCAAGCTCTCTGGTAAATAGTGAAATTCATTTCTAAGTAATACATGTGTGAGGGACACAAGTTGTAAAATATCTCATTAACAACACTGTGATTATATATTCAATACTGATCAAGTTGAGCATTGTTCAAACTGTCGTGACATTTCCACCAAATAAGGTGGCCCTTCTCAACCAACTGTAACTTTCAATGTCCGGTAGCTGTAGAACTTGTTCTAAAATGATCAAACCTACACTTTTTCGAATAATTGTTAAATACCATTGCCTTCTAAAAGGTTTACGTGATTTTCATGAGTCTTGTACTGCTCACTTGGCTGCTGACTTTAGCCAATGTGCTTGTATAAGATATTGCAAAGCACTGGCTGTTTCCTTGATTTACACAGCATTTAACAAAAGTGTAACATTTTCAAATGCTCTCCTATCTTAATGATAACAGCAGTAAGTTACAAACCAGCACATGTTTTGCAACATGTTGCCTTGGTCTGTGGAAATAATTGTGCGCAACTTGAAATTTTTCACTGGAGGAGACAAAGTAACCCTTAACTTTCCTGCGAGGTTTATTAACGCACGGAGAGGGATTGGGAAAGTTTTCTAGTTTTAAAAAAGAATGAAAGCTTAGCTGGAGTGCTTAGAGTTTGGTGGTGACACAGTTTACTGTATAAGGTGTTTTGTCTTATACGAAAATTTATTTTACCCTTTCATGGGATGTGGGCATCACTGACAAGACCAGTGATCGTTGCCAATCTTTATGTGCCCTTGAGAAGGTGGCGGTGAACCCTCTTGAAGTGCTGCAGTTCATCTGCTATCCGTAACAGCTTTAGTACGACTGAATGACTTGCAAGGCCATTTCAGAGGGAAGCTAAGAGTCAATCACATTGCTGTGGGAGGCATGTAGGCCAGACCTGGTAAGGGTGGCAGATTTCCTTCCCTAAATCAGATGAATTTTTATGACAATTGATATATTGACTAATTGAATTTAAATTGCACCAGCTGCCATGATTCTGTGTCGCCAGAGCAATAGTCTGGGCCTCTAGGTTACTAGTCCAATGACATTACCACTACACCTTTGTCTCCCCTTGTTACTTGTGAAGCTGTTTTTTGTAATGTGTGCTGAAGTTACAAGCTGTACATTTGAACAAAGCAACATGCCGAGTAGAATAGGCCAGTTAACTTTTATTTAAAGCTCAAACTTATGGGTGAAGTAAAGGAGCATAAATAAGCATGTGCCACATAAGCTGATAATTTTTTTAAAGCTGTGATGTCTTCCAGGATCATGTAATATGAATATAGTATGTTAAATATATTCTATTCTGTTGCTATTCCTGTGGTCAATCTCAAACAATGTACTTATGTTTTGATGTCTGCCGTATGTATAATGATGTGACTGAGACAATTATATTTAATGTGGATGGTCTAAATTATTTGGAATGTATAGTGGACCAAGGGAATCATTCAGATTATATCTGCAATAAAGCATTGATGTCAAAGTATATAGTTGTTTAGCACTAGGTTTGAGTCCATGTACAATTTCATACATTTAGAATCATATTTTGAATTGCTGTCAGTGAAAGAATGCTCTGATTTTTTTTTGAGATGGCGTAGTAACTATTGCCATTGTCAATTCAGACCATGAACCATGTAGCACAAAATAAATTAATGGGAACTGTATGAATTTCTATGAGAGTACCTAATGTGGCGACAAAAAATGAGCCATTAATACAGTTGGTGAGAGAATGGGTGGTTTCGGAGTCTGGTTAAGACCAGGATTAATGTCTCTAATTTCGAAATCATAGTCCTGCAACATTTTTTAGGTTGGATAAGCAACATTGTATTTTAGATTTGATACATTAAACAATCAGGAAAAACTTCAGTTTCTAAATTTCTCAGCATTGATTTGTTACAGAATTAACTTGAGTCTTGATGCAAACCCACTTTGAAACAGTGGACCTGACTGCGTAACACTTAAATTTCTAAGCTCAGTCGTCTCCCTCATCTGTATTTATTTTGTGATCACGTTTTCTCCATTTTTCTGTCTCCAAATTAATAATTAATCTAAAATAAAAACGGAAAATGCTGGAAATACTCAGGTCTCTTTAGAGTTTTTATAATAATCTAATTATACTCCCTAATTGCAAATTATCATTTCCTCCTAGCTATCCGCAAGCTTAAGAATTAAGAAACAGAATTGAAAATTAGGAATTATAAATCTATTTGTTTAAAATCTTAAAATGTGCTAGGAATACTCTCGTGCCAGGAATATTCTTATTGCAGATGTGCCATGTAACAGACCCTGAACAGATTCAGTTTAATTGTGGATTTGTTTCTGTGACATTAGGTGAGGTTGTAGGTTTGTATTATTCTGCAGTGACCAAGAAAGGGTACTGTAAGAGTATTCTAGGAAGCCATGTAAAACATCTACATTGTGTATTAGTGATCACTGAGGTCTGATTTGCCAGCATGCTAAATTTACATTTTGCAGTGACATTTTAAATTAAGAAAGCTTGTTGCATTGTTAAGCCACCAATCATTTATTCTAAAAAGAAATCAGTTTTACTGTAAAGTTTGCAGCTTTGGATGAATTTATGAAATCAGCTGTAAAAAATGGTTCCATCAAAATGTTATTTCTGTTTGGCTTAAACATAAATTTATTCTGACAAAATAACTTGCCTATAATGGACATGTTACGCTGGAGATGTGAACTCGTTAGTTTGAACAAACCACTCAAACAGCACTGTGATACATCAGTTTATTTTAGTACAATCCTACTGGGAATGAAAAGAATACACTAATTAGAATTTCAGCAAAATAATTTAGCACAATTAAAACAAATATTCAGAAATAAATCCCATTACACCTGATACAGCTTGAGTATCAACATACTGTACACCTCCAGCCCAGCACTATTAAATTTTGAATCTTGGTTAACATACAACTAAGGTTGGGTAGCTGCTTCCCTTAAAAAGTACATCATTTTTCGGATCATCTTTCATTAGCCCGAGCTGGTTGTTAAGGTACTGGTGAAGATATAGGAACAGGTCACCTGCTTGATAGTGCATCAATTCTCAAATGCGTTATTCTCCATTAACTGCACCACAAACACGTGGCTCTTGTCAGAGTTTTTTCATGACTAGAATTGCCAGAGAAAGGGGAGATGCTGTAGCTCATAGCAACAAGTTTGTTAGTTTAGTACAGCTGTAACTTGTGTTAGTCAGTATCTCTGCTATAAAGCATGATCAAAAATCATACAATGCACTTTGAGAGTTAGTACTTGGCTAAATTGAAAGCAGCTAATTAGTTATAATCTTACACCTCAGTTAAGTTCATGCCTGCAAAATAGATGAAAGTTTCATTGGTATAACTGAACCGTGACATGAGATCAATGGATGATAGAGTGACGTTATTTGCACACACAATAAGCTGTTTAAAAGTTTTGAGTATCAATATTGGTGACCTACACCGTGATTCTGTTGTGATTTCTCTGCACCAGTGAATTGTATGCAAGCAGCACCTGACAGAATCTTGAAGCACCAACCTACCTTAAACTTATCTGCACTTTATGAACACAATACGCAAAGTTCAGTGCCACACGAGAGTTCCAAAGTTGCACATATGCTATAACTCTGTACCATATGGTCTTTTTCTAGACAATAAACTAGCAGTAAAGAATAGTAAATTAGTTTGACTGCTGTGGAACAAGTCAAAACACAGTACTGCTTCAAGTCACAATTGAAAAGCTCCATTGTACTCAAACTGATTTTTACTTTACAAAGCAGAATTCTTTAAAAAAAATACTATCAGCCATTTTTACTTTTAATGATTAAATATGCAATAAGTACAAACAGCAAATAAAAAGTTGTGTTAAGCCATTAATACCAAATTGATGGGAGGCTGGTAAAGATAATAGATTTCACATTTGGATATGATTCAGAAAAGGTGCCTGTCAAAATAACTGATGTGGAAAATTTGCACAGGACTCGATAAACGCATGTGCGCAGTGAAGAATATTGCTTATTGATCTGGCCCCTGGCTGGAAGTCCGATCCAGGTTCTAAGGTTCCAGTGCCAAGTTGTCAACTCCCACCTTGTGCTTTCCATGCTAGAAAAGAAAATAACTGAGCATCAGACTGATCACCTTGGACTATTTAAAATTATTTTATTCTTGTTTTGGTTATGCTACTTAAGATATTTAAATCTCTAGCTCTTTCAGTTAAATGATTCTCCTTGGAAGTTGCAATATTCTGTTATTTATTGCAATTTTTGTAGCCACGGAATAATGCTGGCACTAATATTTTCTTTTTGGCATGTGGGCATCGCTGGCAAGGCCAGCATCTGTTTCCCATCCCTAATCACTCTTGAATTGAACGGTTTGCCATGCCATTTCAGAGGGCAGTTAAGAGCCAACCACATTGCTGTGGGTCTGGACTCTCATGTAGGCCAGACCGGGTAAGGATGGCAGATTTGCTTCCCTGTAAGACATTAATGAACCAGGTGGGTTTTTTTTTTAAGGACAATCAATAGCGTTATGGTCTAGCTTTATATTGCAGATTTATTAACATAATTTAAATTCCACCAGCCACTGTGGTGGGATTTGAACCCATGCTCTGTGCAGTAGTCTGGGCCTCTATCCAGTAACATTACCACTCCACCCTACCCCATGTCATTATTAGCATCCACAACTGAAAACTACATAGCTTTGGCATGGTTTAATATGAGTGGGCAATTTTGCAGAAACTAATTATAGCGAGATCAGCTCCTGGCACACGTGAAAAAAACAAACAGAACAAGACATCTATACAAAAATCAAACTATTATGCATGTTTGTGGAACAAAAAAATACCATCGCTTGCTTTTGAGGTTGTAGTCTAATGGAATTTCAAATTATGAATAAAACCGAAGTTTGGCTTCAGCTTTGCTGATATGCTGAATGGCATTTACAACAAGCCATTGATAGAATGAACTGAGTGCTGGGGTAGGAAATAAAATCAGAAAGTGCTGGAAAAACTCAGCTGGTCTGGCAGCATCTGTGGAGAGAGAAACCGAGATGGGGGATCCATAATAAGGGATCGGTTCGCGACAAGCATTAATTTGAAATTGGTATTTTAGGTTGGGCAGTTGTCAATCAATGATTAAACGGTAATTCAGGTATTTGGGGTTGGAATTAATGGAGGAGACAATCATCAGAGGTGGAATTTTAGGGTCCTGCTCGATATTTCCAGAAAAGGAGGATGTAAAGTGGAATATTTCTGTTCAGAAGTCCCCTGCATCATAGACTACTTCTGAAGAAGTTGATAGGTTCCCCCCGATTTCTGGCAAAGTCACTTTAAATAATAGGGGCTGAAGATAACGGTTGAACTGGAGAAAACACAGCTTCAAATGGTGTCTCCTTGTCACTTGTCAATTCAACAACTTTAGATCTTGAACTCCCTCCACCATCCCCAGCCCCTTTCCGTTTCTTCCCCCTCCCTTTTGTTTTTTCCAATAATTTATATAGATTTTTCTTTTCCCACCTATTTCCATTATTTTTAAAATCTATACCTTTTATGCCCTGTTGGTCTTATTCCACCCCACCCCCACTAAAGCTGTACCTTGTGTGTCCTGCCATCCATTCTTAATTAGCACATTCGTTTAGATAATATCACCACCTTCAACACCTCTTTGTTCTTTTGTCTGTGACATCTTTTGATTATCTGCTCCTATCACTGCTTGCTTGTTCCTACAACCACCCCCCCATCCCCACCTTAACCAACTTCTTTTTCACCCCTCTCCTAATTTTACTCAGTTCTGTTGAAGGGTCATGAGGACTCGAAAGTCAACTTTTTTCTTCTCCACCGATGCTGCCAGACCTGCTGAGTTTTTCCAGGTAATTCTGTTCTCCTTGTCACTGCAGAGTTGACAGCAAATTATATGTTCCTGTGTCACTGTGAATGGGAGGTTGAAGATGTTTGCATTTTAATGATGATTTTATGTTACAATAACCATGACTGTGTGTCAGGAGTTCTGTTACTTCTTTAAAAAAAAAAATCACCTACCCACACTCAATGGAAATCTGCAAACTGACAAATTATTGTTAGGGAGCATTTCAAGAGGAAGTTGTTAACTGGTAGGTTAAAAATACACACACCTTCTTGCTTGGTGAGGAAGAAAAGCAACAGCCCCAACAGCAGCGAATTAGGACCAAGAGAGTCAGAGCCAACACGGCACCTATTAAGGAAAGCAAGTAGATTAAGGCAAATTCATGACAGTGCAAATTGCATATGGTCCTAGGAAGAGCGGACATGGTAGGTTGATGGCACTCCCTCGTTTTATACTGCCTCAAATTGTTAAAAGGCTTGGGTCTAGATCTTCCAGTCAGTGGCTGAAGGATAAGTAGGCAGTGCAGTGTCTTCAGGGCAAGTCCAGTGAGCAGAAGAGAGTTGGGGGAAGGAGAGGTAGGAGTATGACAGTAGGTGCCACATTCACTTAAGTTTTTAAAGTTAGTCTTTTAATAATTGAATTTGGGATAGTGAATAGGTGAGTGAGCATGTGAATGGGGAGGGGATTCAGTGGGATCAAATCAAGGGGCTAGTCGGGTAATTGGGGATGTGATTGTGGTGGGGGGAGGGGTTGTGGGTGCAGTCAGTTGTGGAGTTACCCAGCTGTAAGACTAGGTTTTAATCTGTCTAATGGTTTTAGGATGGGTATCCAGGTAAGTCCCAAGTATCCAGCCCAAGTCTCCACCCTGAGCTCAGAACTGAAGATATTTGCAGACAGTCCTGTGCAGCAGGGAATCAGCCCATCAGAAATTTTAACTTCCTGGGCAGTTCCCACTTCCGCGGTGTCCTGACCCACATCTTCCATAATATGTCTTGTCTCCAATGACCTGAAGACAGGAAGACTTGGATCTTGGTAGCTGCAGCAGTTCTGTTACACACAGTCACAAAACTTCAAAAGGTTGTATCGGTACATTTGGGCTAACTGCAAATTAAAGAGGGAGTGTCATCATTAATACTGATTGGTTGATTAGTTGCCATAGTGAATGCACTAGGGAGCTGTTATTCCCCCATGCATTTGCTTATTCAAAAAAGGCCTAGACATGTTCCTTTTGCCTGCAGAGGACAGGTCCCTGCCCATGAATATATGTAGCTTCTAGCAAACATAAATGAGCCACATTACGATCCCAACTGATAATCTTAAATTAGTGTAATTCTCAGCACACTCAGGATTGTTCAGAATGTGCTGTCCGATTGCAAAATCACATCTATTGCTAGACATTATATTTTGAGTTTTACAAGTGGAGTTAGTTGAGTATGGTCAATACTCTGCTTATTGTGAACAACTGAAGGGAGGTGCTGTTTGATACAATCTGCCAGCTGTCGGGACTTATGGCCGACTTACCTGACATCACACCGGCACTGAAATTCATATACCACATTACTCATTTGTGTGGTAGGCAGAGTGTCGTTCTGGCTTGACAGCAGCATCCCGTTAGTGTGCCACCATATAACATTTTGCAGGAGTGCTCCTCAATGCCCCAGAAGGAAAGTTTAGGCATCCACTACCTTGGGTTGACTAACCCATTGCCTTACCAGAGGGCCAGGGACTCTTCCTTCATTCTGACCTTCCCTTCCTATCTGCTAACCAGTTGTCAGTTTCAGACAGGAAACTGACCTGGGCTGGGGGAGGGGGGGTGTGTGGGGGGTGTGTGGGGGGTGGGGGGGGCGGTGGAGAGAAAGTAGATGCGACCCCGGGCTTCACACTGCTGATTAATTATACCTGTTGAAATTTCATTAGCTTCCGGCCACAATGTATTTTCCAACGCAGGTGGTGATGCAGTGGGGACAGGTCAGTGGGTAGATCGCATTTTAGGCACTGTGTTCAGACCTACCCTTACTGACACAGAACCTCTTACTTTTTCTTGTCTGAAGGAGGGTGGCTTGTGCCAACTGGGATTCCCCAAAGGACGTCAGTAATAAACTCTACGTATTTCAGCAGCCAGACCTGGCACCAGCCTCAGCACAGGGACCTGCTTAGGCACCGGCTGCCAAGGTTATAGCTGCATTGAACTTTTATCCAGCAGGCTTCATTGAGGCAATGCCAGGCGCTTAACGTGCTGCTTGCTATGTCCGCCCTGTTTCCTGTGGATAGCAAATCAGCGGCAAGAGCGGGCACCATGAGGCAGGACGCCCAAGAGCGCGGGGCATCTTTGACTGCACCGAAATGGGCATACGCACCCTTAGCCTGAACATAGCCCCATTCGAAAAGATAACCATCCCTGCAATAAGTGACACATTTCTCTGGCATCTCCCTTTATCTACTCACTCAGCCAGGCCCGACAGCGCCTGTTTTAGTTGAATGGCCAGGGTGAGTCTAGGATTGGCAGTTGGGTGAAAATGAGGGATATGCCCTCATTATACCATCATTACAAGAGGTCAGGAGAAGTACAATGAGGGGGGCCAGACAATCAACAATGGACACATCTTTCGTATCGTCAAACAGCGATTTCACCTCTTGGATCCACCAGGGTGAGAACAGCAGTAAAGTCTCTCTCCACTAAGTGGATAATGGTCAAAAAGTACAAATATCAGCACCATGTGCAAGGGTGAGTATTAGAAGAGCAATGACTGTAGTTCCTCAATGCATTGATAATACACAGGAAGTGCAGTATTTAAACCTTCCAGAGATCCAGCACTTCAATTTAGTTCAAAAACAGAATCACCTGGAAAAACTCAGCAGGTCCGGCAGCATCGGCGGAGAAGAAAAGAGTTGACGTTTCGAGTCCTCATGACCCTTCAACAGAACTTCAATTTAGTTCTAAGTTAATAGGCAGTTCTTAAAAGAGTGCCATCGTTGTCCACAGTATAAGCCAATAGCCAAAAAAAAAAGTATCTTAAAGGAGTTAATATACAGGTCAACCATGATCTAATTGAATGATAGAATAGGCTTGAGGGGCTGAATGGCCTCCTGTACCCGTGAGTACTTTATCAATCACAACCTATTCTTTTAATCGAGTGACATAACGTGTTTGAAGTGAAGAAGCTTTGTTACCCTTTGGTGTCTTACCAATGAAAATAAAGAAAATGGCAAAAGTGGCGATGTCCCAGTTAGACTGAAATAGATGCTTGCTCTGTAATCTCCTCACAACATCATTAAATTGTGCTTCAATCTGACTCCCCAACTCCTGGTCGGCCATCCTTCAACACCGGCTTTATTGAAACCACTCAAAACGGACAGGCCTGTTCTCCACGTCAGTCAACAAATAACACAAACTGCAAAACACGGAACCAAATTCATCATTTCCAAATGTGTCACGTGCCAGGCAAAAAGAACCTGTAAAGGATATAATTACATATAATGTCACTTTGCTTCCTCAATGAAATGACCTTCCTGGAATGCTTCAGTGTCATTAAAATGCATACAGTGCAGGAAAAATCCGCAGCAAAGTTTTACTGAGAAAGATTCAGTGAATTTACTAAAATATCCTTTTTAAACAACTGAAAGTTAAGGTAAGTACAAGATATGCAGATATAACGGCAGGAAGTGAATATCAATGGCATTCAATATTCTCTCACACGTGTAATATACATATTTACTTGGCACATTTACTTAACTGCAGTCGAATCATTAAATCTGTCAGGTAGTCCCATATAGAATCGCTCAGCTCGTTTCCATGTAGTAACTGTAGTATAAGGGTCTGGCACATATGAAGTTAATGTGGGACTGAGTACAGCACTGTCCACACAGTGATGTAAGAAAGCACATGGGTGTCAGTCTAGTGTTGGACAGAGCCGAGTGTACCAGCAAGCATGGAGCCAACTCCTAGCCTGGACCTTTTACTGTATATTTGTAAATAGCTCTAAGAGTCAATAAAGATTTACAGTTAATCTACTTATGACTACGAAGACTCCTTCAGATTTACCAAACTGCAACCAACACCCCACAACAGTGAAAAAATTGATTGGTCACTTTCTCAACCAATCCCTGTACTTTATAAATAGAAACATGGGATACAAAAGCAAACAAGTTTTGATGAACCTTTACAAAGCACTGGTTGACCTCAACTGGAGTATTGCATCTAATTCTGGACACCGTACTATAGGAAGGATATGAAGATGAGGGTGCAGGAAAGATTTACAAGAATGGTTCCAGGGATGGGGGACTTCAAATAGGTAAACAGGTTGGAGAAGCTGGGTGTGGTAATTATGCTTTTATCTAATGTGTAGTGTACCTTTAAGGATGGTATAAGCGAAGATCACATGACCTTGCGTAATCACTAGAGGAGCAGCATGGGCTACCTCTGTGGTCAGTGGTCTGTAGTTACTGGTCAGTAGTATGGAGATAGAGTTTGAGTTGAAAGCACACAAGCGTAGCTGCTGAATACCTTTGTAAATAAACAGAACGTGTTCCACCTAAGAAGTGTCTGCTGATCAGCTCTATCTATAGAACCAACTCAGCCACCACTTACAACAAGCGTGCAACTGGGACTCACAAGTCCCAACACTGGGGTTGTTTTCTTTAGAGGATAGAAGCCGAGAGGAGATTTTCTAAAAGGTGTTCAAAATCATGAGGGATCTGGACAGAATAGGTAGGAACAAACTTTCCATTGGAGGAAGGGTCGAGAATTTTTCACTCGTTTTGATGGATTGAACAGTGTCAGATTCAACTCCCACCCCCGATTCAGGCTGTCTTTATACTATACCTGCAGTATCAAAATTGGGTGTATCCACTGCAAATGCTCAATTGGGAAAGGCCAGAGTGTATCGAGGGTACTGGGATCTATGTTTAAAACAAACCTATGGGGTGAATGTATAAGGAATATCTTGAATGTATTGTAATATGAATGTAATCTGCACTGTAAGTGGAATAAGGTTCACGAGTACCATATACTGTATCTGAATGATCTGTATTGTACTATTTGAATTACGCCATTACATATTTTATGAATCAAGTACATTTTTGAAATAAAAAAGTGAAAATTGTCATACGGCTGTAGTGTGAATATCTCCTATAAGCTCCCTTCCAGATTTTCTAGTTTAATTTTGCTGATACTCCAGTGGCGATATCTGATTCTACCTACATAAATGAAAAAAAAAAATTGCCTCTGGCAAATATGGAATTACCAACTCTGGCTTGGCACATTTCTGGAGGTCTGATCATGTGTGACAGCTGATATATCTATCTGCCCACACTTTGCCATGTTTTTACACCATAAGTTTTTTTTCTAATGAAACTTACCCAAGTAAATGATGCCCACATTTTGTGTAACTTGTAGAGTAACTCTTTGCTAACGACTTCATAACTCACCGGATTACACAACAGAGCAAATGTCGGGTCCAGCACTTGAGACAATGAAACTGTCTTTCCAAATCGGAGGAACAGCATTGTCAGTTAGTCAGTCTGTTAATCAGCAATTTCAACACTTTGGTTCATTTATTTCCCACAGGTCGAAGAGGTAACATTCTTGGCCATGTCTTTAACAGTTATCCTAGAATGGTAAGGGCACAGAAGTCCATTCGGCCCCTCGTCTCCATGTCAGCTTTCTACAAGACCAGCTCAACTAGTCCCTCTCCCCCCTGCCCTTTCCCAGTAGTCCTGCAATTCCCTCTCTTCAGGCACTTATCCAATTCTCTTCCAAAAACCATGTTTGAATCTGCTTCTGCTACCCTCTCCATCCAGATCCTAATCAAAGACTATGTAAAAAAAAAGTTTTCCCTCATGTCACTGTTGGTTCTTTTGCAACCGCCTTAAATGAGTGTTCTCCGGTTCTTGATCCTTCTTTCCAGAAGAAAACTGAGCGATGACCTGGTGGAAGGTTTTAATGTTAGGAAAGGGTTTAAAAGGATAGATCTAGAAAAGATATTTTCACCTCTGGCGAAGCCCAAAACCGGTCACAAATACAAGATGGTGACCAATAAATCCAGTCAGGAATTCAGGAGAAACGTCTCTGCCCAGAGAATTTTGAACTTACTTCCACAAGTAGCTGAGGAGAAAGATGCATTTAAGGGGAAGCTAGATGCATGGGGTCGGGGGTGGGGGTGGGGGGGGGGCGGGGGTGGAGAGGAATAAAAGGTTATTCCGATGGGATTAGATGAATTATGGTGGGAAGAAGCTTGTGTGGAGCATAAACACCAGCATAGACCAATTGGGCTGAATGGTCTGATTCTGTGCTGTAAATGTCTTGGTAACCAGAGAGGGTCAACACCTCTTTGACATCTTTTGGCAATCTCCACCAATCACTGGCCCTCTATCCAGCTCTACCTGTCCCACCCCCCCCTTAAACCAGCTTATATTTCACCTCTTTTCTATTTTTCCTTAGCCCTGTTGAAGAGTCATACGGACTCGAAACGTTAACAGTGTTCCTCTCCGCAGATGCTGTCAGACCTGCTGAGTTTTTCCAGGTATTTTTGTTTTGGCTATGTTAAGGCCTGCACCTTACTCGGTGTCCTGGGGCTTTATCTTGCACTAGCGTCCCAGTGCTACTAGTGTTCTCCCAAGCATTGCACCCAACACAGGTCCAGCCTATGATAATTAGTAAGTCTGAAGTAAAAACATAAAGCTCTGGAAAATCTCAGACAGCCTGGCAGCGTGTGAGAGAGAGAGAGAGAGAGAGAGAAAAGCAGGGTTAACGCTGAGCCCAATATCACCCTTCTTCAGCACCTGCAGTATTTTGCTTTTATAATTAGGAGGCTGTTGGTTTTGTGTCGGAAATCAGAACGTTACTTCTGGCAAAACCCCTGTGCTGTTTACACTTGTTGAGGGAAGGTAAGAAATTGCCACATGCTTAAAGGAATCAATCAGGCTTTGTAACAGGAGGAAACAGTCTTCAAATCTTTCCAGTTATTCAAAAAGACCTGCGTGGACATTTAACACAGCTTTTTTATTTTGGTCAGTTCCGTTAAATACCAAGTCCACAAACATGTTCTATGCTTCTAGCACTCCCACACTGCAAAGTGATACCTTCCTTGTTCTCTCCTATGCTGAGTGACATGAGGTAGATGAACTAACACACATTTATTTCCATGGCTAGTTTTTCCTGGGACAGGTCACTAGAGGCTATAGCTTGAGGGGTACGACTCTGTAACAAACAACACTGACCCAGAGGCTCTCACCATTGGCATATGTTGGGGGGTGGTGGTTGGGGGTTGCGGGGGCGGGGGGGTGCTTTACAAGTCATTAATTAACCTGTTTGGTTACATTATAAACACACCTTCCTCAGCCATTGTGGGACTTGAACCCAGACCTTCTGTCTCAGGGACACGACCCACTGCACCACAAGACCTCCACAAGGTGAAACCTACTTAGTACTAAAGTCAATCAGGACTTACAGGAATTAGATAAAGAAGAAATATAGGGAGAGAGGACTAAACCGGATAATTCTGGTGAGGGAGCTGGCACCGGTACAAAAAAAAACACGAGGAGCGCACAGCAGGTCAGTCAGCGTCTGGAGAGGGATAGGTCAATAATTCAGTTAATACTCCCAGCTTACATCTGAAATGTTAACCTGCCCTTTACAGATGCTGACTGACTTGCTATGCTTCAGATTTCCAGCACTTGTAGTTTTAGAGGTAGCTGGACTGACTGGCCTCCTCTGGTGTCTGAGTTTAACTACTGTGGTAGCACTAAAAACTTCCAAGGCTGGACTTTGAGTTCCCACCATGGCTGGGAACAGGGATAGGGATAGGTAAGTATAGCACCACAGGCGAGCGTGCCAGTTCGCTGGTTTCATCTCACCCATAGGCCATTTTCCTGGAGGCAGGATGGGAGGGGGAAGTGGTGGAGATGGGGAGAGATGCACAGGGCTACTTGCCTGCACACAGAAGGTGGCCAATTAGTCTCGTTAAAAGCCACTCGAGGCCAATTGTAGGAGGTCGATTGGGATTTTCCAGTTAGCCCCCTGCTTTCCACAGGCCACAAACTCAGTTAGTTGCCTGTTGGTCTCCCAGCAGCAATCTGAGGGCCAGCACTCCAGGCAGGTCTGGAGCCCCTCCCTGTCTGCCTGGGTACAACAGCAGCCACAGGCTGTCCTGTAGATCGAGGGCTTCCCCTACCCCTGCAGTGGTAATTTAAGATTGAAAGCCATTGGAGAGAGGGTGCCTCCATTTATAACCACCCGTCCCTCACCTACTCGCCCCTCCATTTATAACCACCCGTCCCTCACCTACTCGCCCCTCCATTTATAACCACCCGTCCCTCACCTACCTACCCCTCCATTTATAACCACCCGTCCCTTACTTACTCGCCCCTCCATTTATAACCACCCATCCCTCACCTACTCGCCATGGAATCCTGCTGCTTTCGAGCTGGAAGGTCTCTGATTGGCCCTACAGCTTTGTGAACCTGCCCTCTGTCTGTAATTGGACAGCATGCTGACCCATTAGTCTTGGGGAAAATGACATTGAGTGACACTTCCCCACACAGTGTGATATCTCACCCACGTTTCAACCCGACAGTGGGGTTCAGAGGCCCACAGGGAACATCCAGCCTGCAAGTGTTTGATAGCTTTCTCCAGCCAAGCCCACAGCTACCCTCAAAAAATTCCTACAGCACCGATAGGTCAGTCCAACAATCTCAGGTGGATTTCCATCAGTCCACCCCACTCCTCAGTTTAAAGGCACTGTCTCCATTCTTGAAGCGTTTATTAGTAATAACCCACGGGATGGGGCTTGATATGAAAAGCTGGGGAAAAATGCCCATGGTATGTGGCAAAGTTCCAACTAAAAAGAGTTCCATCAAAATGTACTCAATTAACAGCCTGGTCAAGATTCACTCTTATAAATGCAGATCAGGTGAAGCCAAGTGTTCCCATATACAGCCACACAAATTCCTCTGACTGTTGTTACAGAAGGCGGTGCTGAACTCTGTCCAATCACCACCTTGAACAAAACTACTTGCAAGATCTGTCTAGGGGAATTTTCAAACAAAAAGTAGCTTGGATCAGATTATTGTCACAGTTGCGATTTGTCAAAACATTAAATCTATTAATGCACAAGATTTGATATACTCCCAAAAGGAGTAACAGCATCTGTCAACTGCGGTGTCATAGCTGCTGACTTGTGTGAAACGTTGGGGGGGGAGTATTGAGTTGGAGACTGATTCAGTGACCCCAGGATTCTAACACACTTTCAATGGCATTAGACACTTTACCTCTCACTGCATCCCTGTTGGCTAATTGAGTTGCAATTGGCTGAAATTCAATGTTCTCAGGCTGGCAGAGGACCTGTTCAAAACCTCAAGTTTCTTTTGCTTCTTGGCTCTTTACACCAAGTAAATCATGCCTGGCCTTATTGGAGCATTCACTACTTGCTGTTGTCTTGGGGTAGGAGAATGGATGAAGACAACGGCAGCACTGGCAGGGTGGGGGAAATCAGGACACAGCAGCAAGTTATCCCACATACCCCATCCTCTTAACCTCACTGCAGGTCAGGTCAGAGGTGAGAATCACATGGCTTCTTTCTCTACCCAGGTACAAGGCCCAAGCATTTAACGTTGCCATGGAGATGGGCTTCGAGAGGGGAAATCTTTCTAAGATATCCCTGAAAAACTCTCAGACAAGGTTAGTCTGCCGGATCTGGGAGGGGGAGAGCAGCTATAGGCAGCCAGATGTTGTGGTTCCCCACTCAGGGATGCGGGTGGGAGCATGTGCTCGGATTGGGAAGGCCAAATTCACGGGGAGCCTCCTCTTGCACCAAATCAGTTCAGCCTGGAAACATCATAATTTGAAGTGGGCCCTCAGCTTGACTCAGGTCTCAAAGCCCTGGGGAAGATTGCTGCAGCCATAGAGGATATCAGCACCAGGGCGGTGCGATGTTGGCCACTGTATTCAGGGTCCAACTGCCACGTTTTGGCAGGAGGGCTGAAAATTCAGACCATTCTTTCTCTTGGTTTAGACCAGTGTGGACTCAGATGTACTTGTCCAGTTGATGAAATAAAAGGCCTTCGTGCAAAAGCTTCAGTGTTTGGCATGCCAGCGATTCAACCTACAATACCAATAATCAGTCAGCTGGAGTTTGGCAGAACCAACCAGCTCGATGAATTTATTTTAATGGAAGTGTTAACTCATTTAAAATATTGGAAAGAATGGCATGCACTTATTATTAGAGTTTTACTGCACAGAAACAGACCATTCAAGTCCAAATAGTTTGCGTCAGAGTTTAACCTCTGCACAAACATTCTCACACCCTATCAGCATAGCTTTCTGTTCCTTTCTACCTCGGGTTCCCAACTGGTTGCCTCTTAAATGCATCAATACCATTCACCTAAACTACTCCATGTAGTAGCAAATTCCACTTTCTAACCACTTTCTGGGAAGGAAAGGTTAGATTTATTAGTGACTATCTTTGATTAATGGCCCCTAGTTTTTTGGTTCAAGTAGAAACATCTTCTGTACATCTAGCCTATCAAACCCCTCCATTATTTTAAAGACCTCTATCAGGTCATCCCTCAGCTTGTTCAGTTTTTCTTGATTGTTATAACCTGATGGATTGATTGTTCTCTATTATCATTATCAGTAATTTCTAGCTTCTTGCTTCACAGTTATAGAAACTGTTACGATCCCCGTAGAGATTAGTAACTTAACAAAGAAATCTGTACTTCTAGCTAATAGCTGAATGGATGACATGATGAGATTTCACATTTTAAGATGTTTACTGTAACAAAGTGACTAAAAGCACTATTGACAAAACATTATTTTTGTAGGCAATTTATACTTTAAACTAAAGAACAGAACGTTTAACACAACCAAAAACCCCACTATCAGGTGTACGTTATACTGTCCTTTAAGTAGACATTCAATTCTCCCAGAATCAGTCCAAAATGATTCGTAGCTCCTCAAGATTTGCTTCCAATCTTTTCTTTTCCCAGCCTGGAAATGTTTAGCTCCAGAACTGTGTTTTATGGTGTGATTTTTCCTGGAGACTTATCCCTCTAGCTAAAGCTAGGCAAATCTTCCAGTCTTGTTTTAGCTCCTCACGAATTTGGTGTTTCCAATCTGAGCTCATGATCCCACTCACACAGCATCTTGCTGCCAATAGCTGCTCTCCCTCTCCCTAATCCGGCAGACTAACCTTATCTGGGATACCTTAGAAACACTTCGTCTCTCGAAGCCCATCTCCATGGCAATTTGAATCACATGGGCCTTGTATCCAGGTAGAAATGCTAATTAGCTACCCTTTGAGACTCCAACTCTCTTTTATCTTGGAAGTAAATGGATAGTTTAAAGCACAACCTTTTACAACCCAAAATTCTCAACTCTTTTCTGGGACTTTGGAGATTTAACTTAACCACTGTTGGAGACAATGGCAGCAACTTGTGTGCTAAGAGTAAATACCTTGCACCTTCTTCCCAGCAAAACAATCTGGGCCCCTTTTGCATTCTAACAATCAAACCTTTGCTGAAAAGGCAGACTTCAGGACAGGTCATGTGACGCCCCCCCCCCCCCCCTTCATTTTAACATAAATTTAAGACCCAAAACATAACATGCAATAAAACAGATAATGTTTGAAATGCACAGTGACTAATGATCAACATCTGACAAGAAAAGGAAAAGGCAGGTTCATATATTTGTGAAACCATTTGTTAGGTCACACTTCTGAAGTTTTGTTTGGATGATATTAAATCCCCTTTAACCCCCTTAAATAAAAAAAATGTTTGAAGTCATTAAATCTGCACATGTCAATTTAAGTAACCTCCCATCTTGCTCTGGGTTTCTATGGGGGAACCAGAGTAGGTACAGGTGCACCAGTGAGCCTCTTTGTTAGCATATATTGCAGTGCCAGTTAGGATTATCGTAGACCTGCATTGTAAATTTTTTTCAGCCCAAAGTTGAGGGGTTTCTGCTTCTGTGCTTGTAAAGTGGCCCATTAAAAGTCAAAGGTAAAACGTTCGTGGGTTGGATCTGCAGAATCTGAGAACATCTAGCTAGAACGTCAGTTACTTCTTCTGGTGGCAGTGGAGATGGTGGAAAGAAAACCCAATGCTCGCCTAGGAAATAAATCTTACACCTTCAACATCCCCATCCACCTCATTTCTAAATCTACCACTGCCTAAAGCTGCTCTTAGGTTTTCTTCAATGTAGGAAAAATAATCGAAACCTGCAACTCAAGCTAATGCTGGAAAAAAAAGAGACATGCTATCAAAACTTTTCGTCTTGACTCATCAGGAGAGCTCGCAAGAAATTACCAACAGTAATGGAAGAACAACAATTTATACTGCGTGACAAAGGCATGCTGATAGCTTATAAAAAACAATCTTGATGAGTGCAAGATGAAAAGCTTTGATAGCATGTCTCTTTTTCCAGCAATATTCAAGTTCTTTACTACCAAATGGGTACTTAAATTATGTCAAATCCATGTCCCACTGCTTTTTCAATATAACTCCTTATCTTCATATGTCGTAATATTTATATTCAGGACTGTTTATGGTCTTTGCTTGGGGCATTGCCAGCTCTTTTGAACAGCAGTGCCTCAGTTAACAGCACAATTGCCTTGGAGTCACAAGGTTCTAGGTTCAAGTCCCACCCCAGGGTTTGAGCACAAAAATCAAGGCTGGTATTCCACTGTAGTACTGAGGGGGTGGGGTGGGGGGTGCTGCACAGTTGGAGGTGCTGTGTTTTAGATGAGGCGTTAAACTAAGGCCTAGGGCCAGGGAGAGAAATCATCGGCCCTAGTGCTTCTCCTATTTCAAGACTCCTTATCCTCCACCCACCAACACCCGCCCCCCCCTCATCCTTCAGGTGCCCAGAATTGGGAACCATAGTCACAATGAGGTTTACTTGTTTTAGATAGATTTAGCAAAACATTTTGACTTTTGCACTCTCTTCCTTTATTGATAAAGCCCAGAGAAAGCTCAGGTTTCAGTATGAGACACGTTACAACACAGCTTTGTCAGACAATTAGACACAACTTGGTCATTCATGTTATGCAACTAGCTCCACTTCTTTGAACCTGGCCCAATGCAACATCCAGACAGCAACCTCCAAAAGACTTGAATCTCACAAGCACCGCAAACAACAATCCCATGTACAAATAAGAATATCTTGAACTAACAGTGACATATTCTACTGGCGCATGACTCCTGGTTTCACTTGCAAGTTTAAAAATGGCAAAACCTTCCAGTAACTCAGCACCAACAAGTTTACCTGCAGTGATGTGCTTTTTCTATCCACATGAGTGGGCTTTGTCAACAAGAAAATTACACTTTATATTGAGTGATAAATATTTTCTCATTTTAAACTGGAACTAACCTCACTGCCAAACACCCAGCATGGAGCATATCATAGGAGAACAAAGCATGGCAGATGCTGGAAATGTGAAATATAAACAGAAAATGCTGGAAATATTCAGCAGGCCAGGCAGCTTCTGTGGAGAGAGGAACAGAGTCAACGCTTCAGGTCCACGATCTGCACTTGTTCTGACGAAGCGTGATTAGCCTCTGTTTCTCTCTGCACAGATGCTGCCAGATGTGCTGAGCATTCCCAGCATTTCCCGCTTCTATAGGAGCAGAAATAACCCCTTTCTCCAGCCCCCACCCCCCCCCGCCCCAACAAGCAATCCGACTTCCTGTCACTCCCCTTCAGCAAGAAACCCAGCAGCAGCTGCCTGAGATTTGGTTTGGCACAACATTAGACACGGATTTAGAAAAAAAGAGTTAGAGTATGAAGAAACCTTGCTGGGAAAAAATTGTTAAAAATGAGTCATGAATGAAAACGACCATTAAAAACATAAAAAAGCAGCAGAGCTAACTCAAAATCTTTTTTTTTGTCCTTTTTGCTTAAGAAGCGGAGCTAGAGGAGAGAGACTAGACCCCAAGTCCTGGTCACCAGGGAAGGGGGAGGGGAACAGGGCAGAGCTAAGCAGTTGGGTTTATACCTAGCACCAACCATGCATTAGCCTCTGAGCTGGCCTTGGTGGAATTTATACGAAAGTTGGGGTCGGGAGCGGGTTGCCTTTCAGCCTGGCTTTTCCTCCTCTCCCGACCTGGTGCATGGATGCTTTTCTGGGAAGGGAGGAGGAGCAGAGGAGGAAAGAGAGTGTGTGCATATGCGGCTAGTTCACTCCCAGTCTCAGAGCTCTCACTTTCACTCACTCACTCTCACACCACACCATCGAGCAGCAGGGGATCAGGTCAGGAAGGGCTCGGCCCAGGGCCATGCACCACATCGAGAGGCAATTTATTTTTGATAAAAACAAAAAACTGCGGATGCTGGAAATCCAAAACAAAAACAGAATTACCTGGAAAAACTCAGCAGGTCCGGCAGCATCGGCGGAGAAGAAAAGAGTTGACGTTTCGAGTCCTCGTGACTCTTCAGCAGAACTGAATTTATTTTTGATTTTGGTTTTATTGTTTTGAAGTAGTGTGCAGCCAGTTCAAATGAAAAATGTCATTCAGAAAGGAATTAGAGAATTGAACTGGAAATATAGTTGCTAAGAGCATTAGATGTATATCACAGTGGTATTTAACTTTAGCAGTGAAACAGAGAAAGTGAGTTGATAAATTATACAGAAAGCTGGTACTTAAGAAATATAAGGATCTGATGAAGGTCTTTTAAGGTGTACAAGACTAAACTATTGTAATAACTCAGAGCAAAGTGCTGAGGAGGAAAATAAAAGACTTCAAAACTCACGAGACTTTACCCATCGCTTCACTCCGCCAAGCTCAGGTGTTTCAGTTGCCCATTTGGTGGGGTGGGAGCACGTGCTCTTAAAATAGCTCATGGAGTCCATTAGGCGGCTGGCCCCAGTGGGAGAGGGAGAGAGAGCGGCCAAGGGTGGAGTCTGACTACATCACCCAGAATGCACCCCGGCTGTCAAAACACTTGGCCGCACTGACTTGGGCTCTGGCTCCAGGACAAGTGCATCTCAAGCACTGGAACTTTGTCCCGGAGAAAAGTGCCCACCCCGCACTTGTTCATGAGCATTGAGGTGACCACTTGAGATGGGGTTGGGGGGGGTGCGGTGCTGCCAGACCCTGGGCCTCCTGAAGGCACCGCGTGCACCCCCTCTCCTAGAAATACCCCCCCACTTCAAAGGCATAGGCCCCAGTGATTAGCATCATGTACCCCCCCACCCACCCCCCCCCACCTCGCCCTTACCAGACCCCCTGAAGGCACGGGCCTGGTGATTAGCACCGTGTGCACCCCCCCCCCCCCTCTTCTTGGCCTTGCCGAGGCCCCTCAGCCTGTTTGGGTGGAAGTAAAGATCCCACGGCACTATTTTGTACAAGAGCTGGGGCGTTATCCCCAGTGTCCTGGCCAATATTTATCCCTCAATCAACATCTTTAAAAAAAAAAAAATGATCTGGTCATCAACGCATTGCTGCTTGTGGGATCTTGCTGTGTTTGCTACATTACAACATTGGCCACGCTTCAAAAAGTACTTCAAACAGCTGTAAAACTCTTTGAGACATCTGCTGTTGTGAACAGAGCTAAATAAATGCAAGTCTTTCTTTACTTTAAACTAGTTTTCTAGCTTGGTATGAAAAGGGAGACAGACAGTGGAAAACTTTCCCAGCGTGCGCATCACTCTACGTGATATTCAGCTCGAGATTGTTGTGTGTGTGTGTGTGTGTGTGTGTGTGTGAAGGCTGACACCGGCAGCTGCGAGCGAGTGAACCCTTCAGTGCAGCTGTTTTCCTGTTTACACTGGTTCAGCAGGCAACGTATTCATTGCTCTCGAAACATCTGCGGTTGTGAAAAGAGCCAAACAGATGCAAGCCTTTCTTTTCTTTAAACTAGTTTTCTAGCTCAGTGTGGAAAGAGACAAGGACAGTGCAAAACAATCACCTGACCCCCTTCCTGTGATGGGCATGTATTCAGTGCCATGGTTGAGTTACTGCTGGAAACGTGCTAGTTTCCCAATTCCTAAGAGTGGGATGATGGACCGCAGAGTTACATTCAAGCAAAACCTCGCATCGGAAATAAATTTAGCAAATTTAAAAGCCAACAAAGTGATAGCGTTTTTCTACAGAGACAGTTTAATAAGGTTCTTTTATATCGAGTTAAATGCCACATACTCGTGCTGTCAACCTCCAATGTCTTTTTTAGACAGCCTGCTTCTAGAGATCACCACCCAGGAGGAAAAAAAGTCAAACTGAGCAAAAAAAAAGAATACTGGTCTGAACTGGTCTCGTATACCTTAAAATGGAACACCAGTAAAAAAAAACTGGGAAATAAGAGTGCTGGTCCGAACGGCTTTTTCCTTCTGGGTAGCCAGACAAAATGCATGCTTACATCTGCTTTCCACAGCTTGTTGTTTCCTAGAGCAGTCACTAGCCTGAAGCTAGAGACTGCAACTTGAAGGGCATCACTCCACATCAAGTATGGCTGACCCGAATCTCTCCCACTCTTATCGCCTACCATAGGATTTTCAGGTTGATAATCAACCCGTTTGGCTGTGTTATGGATGCACCATCTGTGGCCATCAAGCCTCGGAGTGGGACTCGAACCCAAAGCTTCTGGTTCTGAGGTTGGGGTGTGAACCATTCTGCTACAAGACCTTCCTCCCCAACACCTGACAATCCTGAAGATAAATTTCTCCCTTTCCCCAGTTCCCCTCTTCGTGTCCATGTAGACCTCTCCTATATTCAACCTGGGCTCAGTGCAATATAATTACTCTGGCCCCCTTAACACAATCCACCGCCCCCGCCCCGAGACCAGGTCATTTTGCATTGTTTCCCTGTGAATGTTTACTGGAACTTTGAAACTAGTGTGAATCATGCAGCTAAGTAGAGACTATTTACTGGAAATTTATCAGCAATGAAAGGAATTCACAGCACTGGACTTCACTGCTTATATTTCAACCAGTAATTGTAACAAAGTGGCCTTATCATAACTGTTTATATATTCAAGAGTTTAGTCAAAATGGTTTCCAAACCGAAGTTAGCAGCCCTTGTCTTACTGTCTCCGAGAATAAGCTGTTTTGTCAAAGCAAGTGTTAATTAAGGGATATGATTCAACCAACCCAAGTGATAATTCAGTTGTGTACCTCATATTAATACCATCACCAAGACCACCTATTTCCACCTCGATAAACACCTCTCGATTCCGTCCCTGTCTCAGCTCATCTGTTGCTGCTGAAACCCTCGTTCATGCCTTGTTACATCTGGGCTCGACTATGCCAATGCACTTCTGGCTGGTCTCCCCCAATTCTACCCTCCGTAAACTTGAGGTAATCAAAACTCGGTTGCTGTGGTTTAACTCCCACCAAGTCCCTGCTCCCTATCATCACTGTGCTGTCTGACCTACACTGGCAACATTTTGATTTTAAAATTCTCATCCTTTTTTTTCAAATCCCTCCGTCATCCTGCCTTTCCCCAGCTCTGTAACCTCCTCCAGCACCACAACCCTCCAGGATATCTAATGCTTCTCTATTTCTGGCCTCTTGAGCATTCCCAATTTTAATCGCTCTGCCATTGGTGGCTGTGTCTTCGGTTTCCCAGACTCCAAGGTCTGGAATACTCTCCTTACACCTCTCTACCTCACTTTCTTCCCTTAAGACCATCTCAAAACCCATCTCTTTGACCATCTCTGACCCCATATCTCCTGGTGTGGCTCAATGTTACATTTTGTTTTATAATGCTCCCCTGAACCACTTTAGGATATTTCATTTTGTTAAAGGTGCTATATACATCAGACATTGTTGTTGCGGATTCTTGAGAGCTAGAATTAGAGCAAACGTTGGAGATACTTTAGTTGTCGACTTTCCCCTTTAGACCCCTATGAGGAGAGATTGGGCCGATTAGGCCGGTATTCACTGGAGTTTAGAAGAACGAGAGGGGATCTCATTGAACTGTATAAAATTCTGACAGGACTGGACGGACTGGATGCAGGGATAATCTTTCCTCTGGCTGGGGGGAGGTGGTCTTACAGCAGTTTCCAGGAGACTAATCTTTAGTTTGTGGAGGCCAGCCGCTCTGTTGGGGTTGATTTTCCGACTTACCCGCTCTGAGTAGCCTGTCCGCTGTGTTATTTAATCACCAGCATTGCCTTTAATAAAAATATCATTGTGATGTCGGAGTAGATACTAAACCTGAGATTAGGAAATTCATGATGGACCAGGAAGTAGTTTACCAAAAAATATAGGCCTCACATGCAAAACAAAGCCTGAGGTAATTTGAGCATCTACGTTTCAACAGGTATATTACAACTATGTTACCCACACCCACAAAAAGAAAGGTTTTAAAGATGATATTGAATTTATTCCTGCAGCATTATTGGGACCAGTTCATTTCCTCTTTCAGAATTTTTCAGCTTGGCAACATAAATGCAATGAAGTGAAAGTCTGAAATGAGTCTGCACCGGATCGCGTTAAGAAAATAACTTCTGATTCTTAATTTCAGCAGAGATTTTCACTTGTTTACACCTGTTGAAAACCAAACTGAAGCCTAAGCCAAAGGTCTAAAACTGCACTGAGCATGACTTAGAAAAATCCTACACAGTATCTCACCTTGTTCATTCCTTACTGACCTTTAGTTAAAATCATCCACCTTCTCCCTCTGTTCCCCTTCAGTCTTTCTCTTGCTTGGCCTGTGAGAGTCCCTGTGGCACCTTGCAGTTCTGCCTTGCCCCACCCACTCTGGGAAGTGCACCTTGATCAAGTCACATATCCTGGTCCTTGTTGTTGGGTTGGATAACTCACTGCATTAATTACAGCTGCAGAATAGGAGGGGCCTCAGTGCTTCCAAAGGCCACACACTAACTCCTGCAATAACATACCTCTGTGACTGGCCTCCAATCCAAACCTTAATGCTTCTGATTAATATAAAGAAGCCACTGTGACAAAGTTGTTTTGTGACCCATATTTGTGCTTTTACGTTATACTTTCTTTCATGACTTTGTTCTTTCAATTACTCCTTTTACCATCTTTTGCTCAGCACCTGTAAACTGTTGGCAGTTCAGAATTAAAAAAAAAGGACAAGCTCAGTGAAGTGTGTGGAGCTTTTTGGTCTTTATACTGTCCTGGAAGGTGGCATTTTTGGAACAACTTGTTTAACATTGAACTGTCATGAAATAGTATGTGCTTTGTAAATTAGGTATGCTTTGTGATAACATTTCCATATCTTATGCTGATAAATTTCTATATATTATATAAAAAATTCACTGTAGCGTCACCACTCACAAGAGGCTGTAATTACAGTGTGACAAGTTTACATAGGCCAAAATTTTCCCCCCGTTGGAGGGGAAGTGGAGGCGTGGGCGGCCCTCCGATTGGTGCCCCCTATCTAAGGGGTGCCGCCATCCATAGTGGGTGGGCGGTGGGGGATTCCTAAAATCGGAAGTGCGCTCCGGTCTCCCTGAGGCTAAGTGCTGCCTCAGGGAGATCGGATCCCAAAGCAAAAAAAGTTACTGCAGTGGAAGTTTCTTTCACCATCCACGTCCCCTCATGTGACAAAGTCACGTGAGTTGGGACCTGGGCAAAACGTCAATTAAAAGTGTCTCTTAATTTTTAGATTCAGCAATGAAGCCTCATCCCGCCCTTGGATGAGGATTTGTTCCTTTTCAGGTGGCCGCCAGCGCTTCTGACCTGTCCGCCAACTTTAAGGTTGGACGGGCTGTTCCACTAATGAGCCTAATTGCTTTTTGAATGGCCTCAATGGGCTGTTGACAGGTCGGCGAGCACACAGCTGACTCGGCCACGCCCCCCCCCAGCCGACCTGAAAATGCAAATGACGCAGGATGATGTCAGGAGTTGCGCCCGACGTCAGTCCCGCGCCATTTTACAGGGGCGGGGCCTGCTCGCCCACTGGAAATTTCTTGCTATAGGAAACTTCCGTTATGAATCTGGATGGAGGAATTTTTAACGAGTATTTGAAAATAAGGACAGAACACGGGACTTCAAAATAAGAACTGGGTTATATCTGCACGTCCTGGCCAAAAGTGTTCCATGCTTCTAAACCCACTTCGTCCGAGGACAGCTTACCTGATGAAATGTTGGAGTGGTGGAATGGACGGGTATTATGTCACTTACAACGCTTATACAAGCTTTAGCGACCCGGCGCAACTCAGCTTGGTTTGTTGAAGTGATAGCACCTGTCCCAATGGATTTAATTTACGTTCCCTGTCAACTTTACTGCAGTATTTAATCTGATGTGACGAGCATCGCCCAGCAAGTACTGTGTAGCATCGCCACCTAGACCGTTCAGTACGAAGCAGGTGTTAAAAGGACAGGCCTGAGAATAGCCTCACTTGTTATCAGGAAACAGTAGCTTAATAATTAAATGAATTATTTGATGATGTGAGTGATTGCTCATTAGTGACTTCCTCCCTTCTATTTGAAGAGAGTAAAACAGGAAATGTGAAGCGAGAGTTCAGGTATCAGAAGCTTTGAAGGTTGATTCCACTTCACAAAAAAAATAATGAAATAAAAGAAATCCTTCTTTTTAAAATAAGATGTAATTATGATGTTTACTATGAGAAGAACACGAACCTCACAGTGGCTATTTTCAGGGAGAGATGGTGGTGTAGTGGTAGTGTCACAAGACCAGTAATCCAGAGGCTCCAGGTGAATACTCTTGGGCCTACAGGTTCAAATCCCATCATGGCAGCAGTTGGAATTTAAATTCAATTCATAAATCTGGAATTGAAAGCTAGCCTCAAGAAAGGTGATCATAAAACTATCAGAAGTTGTTCTAAAAACCCATCCAGTTCATGAGTGACCCTTTAGGGATAGGAATTTGCCAGCCCCAGGCCCACAACTATGTGGTTGACTCTGAAATGGCCTAACAAGCCACTCAGTTCAAGGACAATTAGGGATGGGCAACAAATGCTGACCCACATCCCATAAAGGGAAAAAAAACATCTGCTGTAGAATTGTGTTCTGTGCTGCAAGGGTGTTGGGCTGTTTGTAAAGAGCATGATTGCAAATGGAGACATCTTAAAGATGAGCACCTTTTGTCAGAATGACCAGAAGTGGCAGGGATGTGTGGACTGGACTGATTCAATCCCAAACTCTAGGCCTGAAGCCCACTGACTGGAGCTTGTGGGTGTACCCCGCCAGGCAAAAATGGCAATCTTCCATGCACTGAGATGGATGGTATGTCTTGCCCCTTAGCAACTCACCTGGCAGCCAAAGGAGGCAATGAGATCTGGGAGAGAGAGAACCACACCTCCTACTGATGGCAGTGATGTGAGAAAAGACAGATCTACAGGGGATCCAGTGAGCTTTATGGAAGAATTAAGAATGAACTGCATTCAATTAAACCATTCATTGTTGAATTAATCATTGCCAAGTGTTAGCACAATATGGTTATTTAAAATGTCATTCCTGAAGATGTTTATGGATATAATCGCTCTGCACAGTTATGTTATTTTCCTCCCTGCTCCTTTTTTTTTAACCGTCTCTTCCTGTTGCGTGTTCCATTCTGACTTCTGATAAGGTGGGGCCTTGTTTTGCAACTCACGTCACCATAGGGAGTTAGCCTGGTAACCAGGGAGCTGTGTGTCCCTAACAAGGTTGCCACAACAACCCACTTATTTCTAAACCTCTTGGCACTTGACAAACAAACGTGCAGCCTGTCAACCTGGCCTGAAGAAATCCAAAGATTTGATTAACTCTTTGCACTTTGGCCCTCAGCAATGTGGCTGGTGGCCGCAGAGGTATGAACACAATGCTGTGGGTTAAGGCGGAGTTTAAACTGGTTTGACCTGATACGAAAGCAGAGACGGTTGCTTTTAGGGCACATGTCATGCGAGGTCCTTAAGCTTTCTCTGTTAGCCCACAAGAATACTTTGGCTTACCCCAGTGTTATCAACACAAGCAAATCTAAATAACAGTGCCCCATTTCAGAGGGGCAGAACGAATAAAGCCCAAATCATTAAAAAGATAAAGGAACAAAGCATGGGGGGGTGGGGGGGGGGGTGGGTTCTGGGGCTTGTTAAGTTAGAGGTATTGAGTACAAAAGCAGAGAAGTTAGGCTGAACATTTTCAAAGCTCTGGTTAGGCCGCAGCTTAGTGTACATTGCATCTAGTTCTGGTCAGGTCAGCACACTTTAGGAAGGATGTGAGGGTCCACGAGATGGTGCAGAGGAGATTTACCCCTGTGGTTCCTAGGAGGAGAGGTTTTGGGCTGGAAAAGATGGGGATTGTTCTCTTTGGCACAAAGGAGATTGAGGGGAGATTTGATGGAGGTGCACAAGATTGTGACAGATTTAGACAAGGTAGACAAAGGAAAACTGTCCCCATTGGCTGATGGAAACAAGGGCTAGAGGGCACAGATTTAATGTTTTGGGCATGGGGGGGATGTGAGGAGGACCTTTTTTCCACAGTGTGTGGTAAAGATCAGGAACTCGCTGCACACGAGGGGGGTGGAAGCGGAGACAATGGATTTCAAAAGGAAATTGGATGGGCGCTTGAAGGAAATAAACTTGCAGGGGGTACAGGGATAGAGCTGGAGTACAGGGATAGAGCGGGGGTACAGGGATAGAGCTGGAGTACAGGGATAGAGCTGGAGTACAGGGATAGAGCTGGGGTACAGGGATAGAGCAGGGGTACAGGGATAGAGTGGGGGTACAGGGATAGAGCTGGAGTACAGGGATAGAGTGGGGATACAGGGATAGAGCAGGGGTACAGGGATAGAGCGGAGGTACAGAGATAGAGCGGGGGTACAGGGAGAGAGTGGGAGTACAGAGATAGAGCGGGGGTATAGGGATAGAGCGAGGGTACAGAGATAGAGTTGGGGATACAGGGATAGAGCTGGGGTACAGGGATAGAGCTGGGGTACAGGGATAGAGCAGGGGTACAGGGATAGAGTGGGGGTACAGGGATAGAGTGGGAGTACAGGGATAAGCAGGGGTACAGGGATAGAGCTGGGGTACAGGGATAGAGCAGAGGTACAGGGATAGAGTGGGGGTACAGGGATAGAGCTGGGGTACAGGGATAGAGCTGGGATACAGGGATAGAGCGGGGGTATAGGGATAGAGCGGGGATACAGAGATAGAGCTGGGGTACAGGGATAGATCTGGGGCACAGGGATAGAGTGGGGGAGTGGGACTGACTGGATTTCACTACAGAGAGTCGGCATGGACTCAATGGGCAGAACGGTCTCTTGTCGTGTAAATGACTCTATGAACTCGGAACAGGAGGAGGTCACGCAGCTCCTCAGATCAGTCCAGCCATTCAGTGAGGTCACAGCTGACCAGCGACCTAACTCTACAAACCCGTCCTTGCCCCATGTCGTTCAACAACAAAAATCTACAAATCTCCGATTTTAACTGACCCAGCATCAATTACTGTTTGTGACGAAACTTCTACCACCCTCTGTGCATAAGAAGTCTTTCCTATAGGGTGGAATTTGATGCCCTCTCCTTTGGTGAGTTTGGTGGTGGTGGGGGTATTTACTTACACAGGAGGGTGGTGGGCGGGGACCCCGATTAAGTCCCAGGAATGGCCTTACCCCCTCTGCCGCCAGTTGATCCCCACTTAAGGGGGAATCACCCCACTGTCGGTGGTATTAACCCAATGGCAGGCTGGGGGAATGACAAGGAAATCAGTGTGGGGTTGGTTACGGGCTCCTGGTGGGGCAGGGGAGGGTCGGGGGTGGGGGGTGTCCCTCATTCAAAGTCACGGTGACAGAGCGAGGAACCTTGCATCAGAAAGAGGAGAGCCCACTGGGAACCAGACCCCACCCCCCCCCCTTCCTCTTGCTGACCACCACCACATGTGACCACCGTACCCCCACCATCACTCACCGGTGCCTGGGATCCAGCTGGGCTCTTGAGTGGCCTCATACCCCCATCCCCACCCACCCCACCCCTCCCGACCTACAAACTCATAACAACAATTAAAAATCTTAAACATTAGAAACAGATAAAAAAAACTTTAAGAACTGTAAAGTATAACACTGCAAGCGAGGGGGGAGTTTCCTGAGCTGATGACAGCAGAAGGGGATATAGCATCACCGCTCCTGCTCCTCCTCCTCACCACTCCACGTGGATTCCTGCAACACTGCCTCGCTCCTCACTCTGGGACAGGAAATCCCGGCTGGAGGGACTGAAATGGTAAGGCTATACTTTTATACACAGAGATAAAAACAAAAAACTGCGGATGCTGGAAATTCAAAACAAAAACAGAATTACCTGGAAAAACTCAGCAGGTCTGGCAGCATCGGCGGAGAAGAAAAGAGTTGACGTTTCGAATCCTCATGACCCTTCGACAGAACTGTTCAGCAGAAGGGTCATGAGGACTCGAAACGTCAATTCTTTTCTTCTCCGCCGATGCTGCCAGACCTGCTGAGTTTTTCCAGGTAATTCTGTTTTTGTTTTTTATACTTTTATATAGTATAAGGCTATACTTTTATATAGTATAGTATAAGGCCATACTTTTATATAGTATAGTATAAGGCCATACTTTTATATAGTATAGTATAAGGTTATACTTTTATATAGGTCAACGGCAACCACTGTGGCATTGTCACTGACTGGAAGATGTGGGTCATTAGCGCACCAGTATCACTGCCATCAACACCTCTTCAGCCTTTTGTCCATGACATCTTTCGCAATTTCTCCTTTGCCTCCACCTATCACTGGCCCTATATCCAGCTTCACCTGTCCCACCCCCTTTAACAGTATATATTTCACCTCATTTCTACTTCTCTTTAATTCTGAAAAAGTCTTACGGACTCGAAACGTTAACTCTGTCTTTCTCTCCACAGATGCTGTCAGACCTGCTGAGTTTTTCCAGCAAATTTTTGTTTTTGTTTCAGATTTCCAGCATTCGCAGTATTTTGCTTTTTATCTTAGTGCACTTGTGGTTTTAGCTTCAACTTGCCAGTTATCAGCTTGCACCTTTTGTCTTTGTCCAGCAGGTGTCAGTATTGAACTGCCTTAAAATCTTGTTGCGATTGCCTATGGAGACCAGTAACTTTAAAAAGAAATTCAAGCTTCCATTTAATAGCTGAAAGGATGATACAAGGTTTCACGTTTTAAGATTTTTACCGTAAGAAGCCAACCAGGAACAATAATGACTAAACACTATTTGTTTAGGCAACCAAACAGAACTTGATCCTTTTAAATCCAACACAACCTAAAATCCTATTTCACAATTCTACTTTCCCTTAGGTAGACAAATGTTTCTTCCTGAGTCAGCCCAAAGTCATTATCTTCCGAAAGTTCACTTCTATCCTTTTCCTTTCCAATCCCGGTAACTTTTAACCCCTGAACTGTCTTTTATGGTGAGGGGTTCCGAGCTGTTTCTCCCTTTAGCTCAAGTTAGGCGAATCTTCCAGCCTCTTACGACCAGCCCCTGGGCAAGGTCCCCAAAACTTGTTAACTTCCCAAACGGGACCCCAGTTTTGTTATGCTCCCTGTCGAGGAGGAATGAGCTAGCTCCCCTTCTTTATCCAACACCCTCGATTGGTCGCGACAAGGTTAATTTAAAAGGGATCCCTTCCCTCCAACCCAACCCCCCGATACCTTTTCCCAGTCCAAATGTATTTTCTTTAGAAGGAGCCAATTTAACCAGGCTTTCTTGAGCCAGAGAATGAGTGAGTTTATCAGTTAATAAAAACCCAAGAAAAATAATAAAAATGCAACACACATACACACTCAGAAATGAGAAGCTAAGACTCCAAATTAAAATGTTAAGATGATATATGAACCAGTCTTTGGCTTGTCTTTGAGGCATTGATGGCGAAACGTTACGGTCATTAAGTTGGGTGATTCCAGTAGCGCTGACTTTGGGCAGTTTCGCAGTTGGTTTGGGGACACTTGGTTCTGCAGGTTAGCTGAAGAAGCTGCCCTATCTCCTTTTTGATTGTGGCTTCTGCTAAGCTTTACCTCCAGCAGAGAGGGAGAGAGAGAGAGAGAGAGAGGGAGAGAGACTTCACCTGCATCTGTAGGGGTGACTATTTAGCTGTCTTCTTGCTGTCACACACACAGCACACCAGTACACACTGCACTGCCCAGCAGCTGGCTTTTTAACCCATTTTTCCCTGTGTACTCCTGTGAGGGAAAAAGCATGTCATGTGCTCAGAGTCTGTTTTCTTTCATCTCTGACCATCTTACACATTTTGAGATACAAATCAACTGGAGATGGAGTTTAGATGACTGCTGAGGTGTGGTAATCAGTCTTTGTCTCTGCAACCATAGGAGATTAAAGTTCAGTCTTTTGCATCTTTCCTAACTTCCTTTCAAGTGTCACTGCTTGAAGAAGGCACTGACACCTTTTCAGGTATGACATCCCATGTTCTCTCAGGACAGTCTGTCCGTATAATCCACATAGAAATTTCCCAGAAAGTGGTCACTTTACAGTATCAGCCATCTTTTGCTCAGTGTCCTTGCTTGTATTTCTTTAAAAACACACACGTCTTCCTTAAAATGTTCGATGTGCCTGTAAGTGATTTGTGGCTGTAATCGGCTTTTTATGAGGGGCATCATTTCAAATCTTCGCAAATATGGTCTTTTCAATCCAAGCGTAAGCTCCCGCACACATTTTTGCTCTTTTTCTCCTGGACCCTGGGAGACTGCCCCAACCACAGATACCTTCCCTTTCAAAGCCCATCTCCATGACAACATGAATCACATGGGCCTTGTAACCAGGTAGAAAAACTGATTAGTTATCCTTGACTATTCCTGACCATCTTTTATCTTGGAAGTAAATGGACAGTTTAAAGCATAACTGTTTACTACCTGACCTTTTCAACTCTTTTCTGGGGCTTTGGAGACGCACAATCTATCCACTAGCCGCACACAGGCTGCTGCCAATGTCTCCAAGTGTAAACACCTTGCACCTTCTTCTCAATAAAACAATCTGAGACCCCTTTAAATGGACAGTTTAAAGCATAACTTCTCAATTCTCAGCACCTCCTGGGACTTTGGAGACTAGCAGCCTGATCACTGTAAACATAGATGCTTGAGCCATTGTCCTCAAGTGTGATCACTTCATACTTTCTTTCCAGCAAAATAACCTGAGCCTCCCTTTAATCCTTAACAGCTGTACTACCCAGGCCTGTTGTTAGGTAGATGTCAAAACAGGTCACATGACCCCCTTCATTTTACCCTCAATTAAAGTCAGATCATTGAACTTCATCCTTCATTGACCTGCAGTTGTAAGAATGAACAAAGTGGCACTGAACCACCTCCATTCACAGGGCATGGAAACCTATTTGGGTTTCCTTCTAGGAAGACCCGGTATAGCCTCTCCCTCTGTCACCTGCTGCCTGTCGTTTAGGCTGGTCTCACTGAAATTGTCTGGACCTGCTACCTTATTTCCACACCGTGCCCGGCTTCATAGTTAGGAGGGTTAGCAGTGATTTCCAAAATCTCTCCGGGGTTGAATTCCCGAAGCGACTCTCCCATGCCTGCGTTGGATGCTTTTGTGGAATCCTTGAAGGTGGATGATGTAGCACCTCCAAAACAGCTAAGCTGACTTCTGAAATACAAGCAGGAAATGCTGGAAATCTCTGGCAGGTCTGGCAGCATCACCGGAGAGGGAAACGGAGTTAACAGGCGGAATTTTCCAGGCTTTCCAATAGTGGGAAGCTTGGTGGGGGGTGGGGGGGGTGGGGGTGGGCAGTGGAACATAATTTGGCATGAGGCCAAAAGCTAGTTTCCCGACGTTGGGACAAACTTTCGGAATTCCGTTCTTGGCACTTTAAAGGAGGGTTAAAGGCAGGCCGAGCTTCCTGATGGATAATGTTGGAAAGCCCTTTGGCAGGCACTATGCATGTCAGGAACGCTCATTAAAAGGCCGCCTCTCCTGGATTAAGTTCCCCACCAAATTTTAAGTTCCCTGCCGTCCAAAGTTGGAACATTCAGTTTTACGACCGCACGTAAATGGCGTGTGCCTGGCGAGGTAGACTTCCCCCCCACCTTTAACAATGAGCTGCCGCTGCATTGTCCTCTTTGGGGAGTGTCTGTAAATACCAGCCCTTGCTCGAGATCGTGTGGTGACAGTGCAGGTTGTGGAGGATGACCAGGAAAGGGAGGAAGGGTCAATGGGAAAGGTTGGACCAGTGGCCCGGGCAAAGGTGGACAGGGACAGTGCAGGCTGTCTAGGTGTCCTTTAAATATGGCGCTCAGACCTTTGACCCCCATGGGGTAACAACGGGGTCTGTAACATCCTGCCTGCTCCCCCCCACCACTGACCACCCACGGGAATCGGGGAGGGGAAGGTGCAACATGAAAAGAGAAAATGCTGGAAAAGTAAGGAAGATTCTGGATCTCACAAGGATAAAAGTCAGAGGTAGTATTTATTTAATCCCACACGTGGTAGATTCTGCCATAAATATATTCCCTATGTTCATTTAACATTAGGTTTACTGAGTGAGAGCTCAAAATGGAGAAGACATAGAGAGAGAGAGAGAACAACAAACAGGGGACTGGAGAGAGAGAGAGAGAGTAACTCAAGCTGGGGAAGGGTGAGAGAGAGAGAGAGATAGTAACTCAAACTGGGGAAGGGTGAGAGAGAGAGAGAGATAGTAACTCAAACTGGGGAAGGGTGAGAGAGAGAAACACAAACTGGGTAAGGGAGAGAGAGAGAGAGGGAGCAACAAGCTGGGGAAGGAGAGAGAGAGAGAGAGAGAGGGAGCAACAAGCTGGGGAAGGAGAGAAAGAGAGAGAGAGAGGGAGCAACAAGCTGGGGAAGGAGAGAGAGAGAGAGAGAGAGAGAGAGGGAGCAACAAGCTGGGGAAGGGGAAAGAGAGAGAGGGAGCAACAAGCTGGGGAAGGAGAGAGATAGAGGGAGCAACAAGCTGGGGAAGGAGAGAGAGAGAGAGAGAGAGGGAGCAACAAGCTGGGGAAGGAGAGAGAGAGAGAGAGGGAGCAACAAGCTGGGGAAGGAGAGAGAGAGAGAGAGGGAGCAACAAGCTGGGGAAGGAGAGAGAGAGAGAGAGAGGGAGCAACAAGCTGGGGAAGGAGAGAGAGAGAGAGAGAGAGAGAGAGGGAGCAACAAGCTGGGGAAGGAGAGAGAGAGAGAGAGGGAGCAACAAGCTGGGGAAGGAAGAGAGAGAGAGAGAGCAACAAACTGAGTGTGAGTAAATGTATTCCTGGAGGTTTCATCACGTGACTTGCCCCCACGCTCCAGCCATTAGTCGGCCAACACATCCATCCTTGTGACGCACTGCCTTCCTACACCAACTGGAAAGCAAAAAGACTCATTTGTCAATTGGATGATGCTTGACAATCAGCCAGCCTTTTTCTCCCCTGTTTTTAATATTGTTGCCCAGTAAAGAGAAATGTTCAAAGAAAATTTTTTAAAAAAACAATCCTTTTTAACATCCCTATGATATTTCTCAGGGTGACACACAGCAGTGTCCTGGAGATTGATCTTCAAATTTCTGGAGACTCCAGGCCAATCCTGGAGGGGTTGGCAACCCGATTTAACATTGGGACGAACTTTCCTGTGTGCTATGCAACACAGGTAGCTTAATTACTAAAGCCTGCCGGTGACTGTGTGATATTATTGCCTCCTCAGTGCTATCCACTATTGGTTTTGCTGTCATTTTAACAGGCATCTTGGCGTGATCCGGCCTATGAATCAACCAGCAAGATTGAGCACTGGGTGTAGAAGTAGCTGAATTTAAATAAGCTGCAGTGGCAGGAAATTTGGTTCATAGAGACTAGTAGCTAGGAATCTGATGACATTCTGTTTTTTAGGTGTTAAACACAGCTAGGCTTCCAATATGGCAGCAGGGAACATGCATTCATTAGAAGCTAGACCATTATGGCCCATCGTGCTGGTATAAGAGAAAAAAGAAAGAGATTGTTTCCTTTGCCATGCTCACTCTAGCCCACTAGCTCAAACCCATTGTTACACATCCATCCGCATTTAACATTTTGTTATTTTAATTGGTTGACTTTCAGGTGAATGAAGCTACATCGGTTCAGAAACACTCTCCAGCTCATGGTATATTTTAATTTATTGGCGTTCTGCTGGGTGGAGTTAACAGTGGAAATGAGATGAACGCATTCGATTTGGCAGTGTTCGATAATAGATTGTTTTTCACCAGCTTTCAGGACCACTCAGCAGCTTGCTCAGCACTGTTCTGTTCCTTTTACTAACCTCACCTTCTGAAGTGGGAAAACCTGCCTGTCAGAGCAGTAATCAGGCAGAGTCTACATGGTTTTGTGAAAGGGAAATTATGTTTAGCCAATTTATTGGAGTTCTTTGAAGGAGTCACATGTGAGATGGATAAAGGGGAACTAGTGGATGTGCTGTACTTAGATTTTCAGAAGGCATTTGATAAGGTGTCACATAAAAGCTCAGGATGTGAGGGGTGTCATATTGGCTAAGGAATTCATATGAATCACTCTATACCCCCCTCCCCTCACACTCTCTCTCTCCTCACTCTTCTGTCCCCCACCCCCTCACACTCTCTCTCCTCACTCTTCTCTCCTCCACCACCTCACACTCTCTTTCGCTCCCCACCCCCTCACACTCTCTCTCTCCCCCATCCCCTCACACTCTCTTTCTCTTCCCCACCCCCTCACACTCTCTCTCTCCCCCATCCCCTCACACTCTCTTTCTCTACCCCCACCCCCTCACAATCTCTTTCTTGCCCCCACGCCCTCACAATCTCTCTCACCCCCACCCACTCACACTCTCACTCCCTCCCCCACCCCCTTGCACTCTCTCTCTCACCCCCACCCCCTCACACTCTCACACTCTCCCCCACCCCCTTGCACTCTCTAACTCACCCACACCCACTCACACTCTCGCTCTCTCCCCCAACCTATTGCACACTCTCTCTCTCCTACCCCATCACACTCACTCTCTCCCCCATCCCCTCACACTCTCTTTCTCTCCCCCACCCCCTCACACTCTCTCTCTCCCGCCATGCCCTTACAATCTCGTTCTCTCCCCCACTCCCTCACACTCTCTTTGACCCCACTCTCTCTATCTCACAGTCTCCAGTCGCTCACTTACTCAGACACCAGTGGGCTCCACTGTTCTGGCTGCCTCGCTGAGCTCTGAAACTTACCTCGATCAAGTATGTGTAAGGTGGTTACATACACCTGGATTGAGTATATGTAAGGTCGTTACATACACCTGGATTGAGTATGTGTAAGGTGGTTACATACACCTGGATCGAGTATGTGTAAGGTGGTTACATACACCTGGATCGAGTATGTGTAAGGTGGTTACATACACCTGGATCAAGTATGTGTAAGGTGGTTACATACACCTGGATCGAGTATGTGTAAGGTGGTTACATACACCTGGATTGAGTATGTGTAAGGTGGTTACATACACCTGGATTGAGTATGTGTAAGGTGGTTACATACACCTGGATCGAGTATGTGTAAGGTGGTTACATACACCTGGATCGAGTATGTGTAAGGTGGTTACATACACCTGGATCGAGTATATGTAAGGTGTTTACATACACCTGGATCGAGTATGTGTAAGGTGGTTACATACACCTGGATCGAGTATGTGTAAGGTGGTTACATACACCTGGATCGAGTATGTGTAAGGTGGTTACATACACCTGGATTGAGTATGTGTAAGGTGGTTACATACACCTGGATCGAGTATGTGTAAGGTGTTTACATACACCTGGATCGAGTATGTGTAAGGTGGTTACATACACCTGGATCGAGTATGTGTAAGGTGTTTACATACACCTGGATCGAGTATGTGTAAGGTGTTTACATACACCTGGATTGAGTATATGTAAGGTGTTTACATACACCTGGATCGAGTATGTGTAAGGTGTTTACAAACACCTGGATCGAGTATGTGTAAGGTGGTTACATACACCTGGATCGAGTATGTGTAAGGTGTTTACATACACCTGGATTGAGTATATGTAAGGTGTTTACATACACCTGGATTGAGTATATGTAAGGTGTTTACATACACCTGGATTGAGTATGTGTAAGGTGGTTACATACACCTGGATCGAGTATGTGTAAGGTGGTTACATACACCTGGATTGAGTATGTGTAAGGTGTTTACATACACCTGGATCGAGTATATGTAAGGTGTTTACATACACCTGGATTGAGTATATGTAAGGTGTTTACATACACCTGGATCGAGTATGTGTAAGGTGTTTACAAACACCTGGATCGAGTATGTGTAAGGTGGTTACATACACCTGGATCGAGTATGTGTAAGGTGTTTACATACACCTGGATTGAGTATATGTAAGGTGTTTACATACACCTGGATTGAGTATATGTAAGGTGTTTACATACACCTGGATTGAGTATGTGTAAGGTGGTTACATACACCTGGATCGAGTATGTGTAAGGTGTTTACATACACCTGGATTGAGTATATGTAAGGTGTTTACATACACCTGGATTGAGTATGTGTAAGGTGTTTACATACACCTGGATTGAGTATGTTAAAGGTGGTTACATACACCTGGATTGAGTATGTGTAAGGTGTTTACATACACCTGGATTGAGTATGTGTAAGGTGGTTACATACACCTGGATTGGGTATGTGTAAGGTGGTTACATACACCTGGATTGAGTATGTGTAAGGTGGTTACATACACCTGGATTGAGTATGTGTAAGGTGGTTACATACACCTGGATTGGGTATGTGTAAGGTGGTTACATACACCTGGATTGAGTATGTGTAAGGTGGTTACTACGACCTTTAGTGCATGTGGTTAAACCAGTATTGGCATAAACAAACCCGTGACTGGCCAGCAATCTCCAAAGGGTCAACACATACTTTGTGGGTTATTGATTCTAAACCAGGGTTTCATCTACAATTGGTAAATCAAACATTAATGATGAATGGTCTTATTTTAGAACAAACTGCTTTTAAGCAGGAATCAGCGGCCAAAAATCCCAATAATTTAGCCATTTTATTGTTTTGCTCTCGTCCCCTGGTCCAGCTCAGACATGTTGCTCTGTGTAGATAAGGGAAGGTGAAAAAAATTCTATGGCCTGAATTTTCCAGTTGGTGGGCGGGCTCGGCCGGAGGGGTCACGGAGCTGACCACTGCCCGCGATTGGCTCTGCGCCGCCATTTAAAGCGGGCAGGCCAATTAGGGCCCACCCAGCGTAAGATGCTAGTGACCGAGCGCTATCTGTGCAGGCGGTGGGGGTGGGGGGGAGGGGTGGAGGGAGAGTCGGGGCCAGTGCTTCTTCGCACAGGTGCGTGAAAAAGTGCCTCAAACTCCCTGAGGTACAGAGCTGCCTCACAGAGATTGAAGCGCTTTGGAACTAAATAAAGAAATGGGTTAAAAATGTAATTAAACACGTTCCCCTCGTGTGACTGTGTCAAACGAGATGGGGCATGTTTTTATATTTCAGAAAATTGAATTAATGGAAGCTTTAGGAAACCTCGCCCTGCTGGTGGAAGAGGTTTCCCAAAAATTGTAAAGGCCGCTTGGCCTTTTTGCCTGTCCGCCGACCGTTAGGCTGGACGGGCAGTGTAAAGTTGACCTTAATTACTTCCCTAATGGCCTTAATAGGCTGGTTTAATTATCGGCGGGCGCGTAGCCGACTCCAACACCCGTCCACCGAACGAAACATCGTGATGACATCAGGGCGCATGCCTGACATCATCGCGCGTCGTTTTATTCACCCGAGTGTCGGGCCAGCCCCCACACGCCCACTGCAAAATTCCGATCTGTGTTTCCTCTCTTTTCTTCACACTAAAAGCCTTTGGAAATGTTTCAACGAAAGTGGATAATCAAGAGCAAGGAGTGAACCGTTTAATCTTTGGAAGATTATTAGTCACGGAGCAGCCAACCTGTCAGGGGAGGTGGCGATGCATCTCCCCCAGCCTCCGGAAAGCTCCTTACGTCCAGAGTTTTGAAATCAGGCTAAGGAATGCACTGGTCGTGCTGCTACTCGGAGGAACGCAGTGGAACGCGGCAATACCCATCTGCAATCTCTTCCCCCCCACCCCCCCGCCGCCCGCCGCTGACCATCATGCTGCAGTCACTGGGGAAGGATTGCCCCCAGGAGCACCAAGTCAGGCCAAGGCTCTCGCAAGACAGACACTGAGGGATGAATTGTACAGGGGGAAGCTGCGGGTGGGAGAACAGACGGGTGGGGGTGGGGGGTGTGGTACTTTTAGGTGCCATGCCATCTGTGGTTGGTCCAACCTCCCTCCCTCTGGTGGGCCGCCCTCCCGTGTCTCAAGCGAGGCCCTTAAGTGGGCCATGAATGGCCACTTCAGGGCCTCTTCCCACCGCCGGTCTGATTTAACGGGCAGTGGGAGAGGCCTGTGCCCAGTGTATAGCCTGGCAGGTTTACCGCTGTGGGCTGCTGATCGGTGAAAGTGGGTGGTGGGGGGGGTTATGGGGGAAGCCTCCCTCCTGGGACCCCCCCTGTGTCAATCGAAGGCACTCTCCCACCCCTCCAGTTTTGCCTCCTATGTCCACCCTCCAACCCCACCCCCCCCCAATCCCACTCCACCCCCCACCCCCCACCCGCCACCTTGTCCAACATGCCGCCCACCCCCTCTCTCTGGGGCCTATCAGCAGCGAGATCTCGGACTCACCTGACTGAGAATTCCGTTCACAGAATGCTCTGGCAGCACATCGACATACACGCCTCTCGGAACAAACCCCTGATTTTAACCCAGCCCGCCCGGCAGGAACGGAATGACTGAACGGTTAAAATCCAGAAAACCAACTGGCTGCCATGTTCCAGCCAGAAGCTGGTTGGCTGCCATTTTGATGGGGCACTGACTGAAATCGGAAGGTGGCGGCTACCCCAGGATTACAATAGAATAGGGGCTTAATGTCTTACCAGCCCCAATGTGGCCTTATCTGGGTGAGACCTTCATGGGTTGGGCGCAGTCTATCAGCACGAACGGTGAAACTCCTTGACAGGCTTTCCTGATATCAGGGGGAGGAGGGTGGTGGTGTAGTGGCACCATCACTGGACTAGACGTTCTGGGGACACTGGGTTCAAATCCCACCATGGCAGCTGGTGGAGTTTAAATTCAGTGAATAAATCTGGAATTATAAAGCCAGTGATGGTGACCACGAAGTGATTGTTGTTTAAAAAACCCATCAGGGTCACTAATGTCCCTTTAGGGGAAGAAATCTGCCATCCTTACCTGGTCTGGCTCTACATGTGACTCCAGGCCCACAGCAATGTGGTTAACTCTTAACTGCCCCTCCGGAATGGCCCAGCGAGCCACTCAGTTTGAGGGCAATTAGGGATGGGCAACAAATGCCGGCCTTGCCATGAAAGAATGAAGGAAAACAAAATGTAACTGCTTTAACTCATTGCTAAGATCCAGATGTCCGCATGTTTGTGTTCCTCAGTAAAGCTGCCAAGATCCTCAACTTCAAGCGAGCTGTTTCCTCAACTGTGCCTTCTGCTGTTCACTCGTGTAAGGTGCAGGCCCCTCTAACTGATGCTCGAAACCAACCAGGTGTCTGATCCGATGGCGTGCTTGGCAGTCCCTCTACAGAAGGATTCTCCTCCTCTCAGATATCTACTTCAGAGCCTTGTGACGATCTAGAGGGCGGAGACGAGTGAGGATGATGGTGAGAGGCTGGGCATTAGCAGATGACAGGCACCTCAGCAAGGACCCGAGGCAGCAGCCGGGGGTGTGGGGGTCAAAGACAGGACCCTGGCTTCTCCTGAAGCCCCCCCTGAGGGTCCTGCACAAAGGGTCCAGGTGAGGAGAGATGTTCTCTACTCAGCCAATGCCAGGAATTACCCACAAAAATAATTTGTCACCACGGCCGAATACTCCATTCTCCGACATCATGACTCCTCTTCCCTTCCGTCCCCTCAACCCCAGGGGACATTTTTCTAAACTCCAATGAGTATAGTTCTGAGACACGTAGTAGGCTTCAGAACATAGGTATGGGTCCACAGTGGGCAAGACTTGACTTTATAAAAATCACCAACCTTCCAAACTGACCTATAGATCAGGAAAATGCTGCTGTCACCAGTTTATCATCTTACTCCCTCTAGGAAGTAGCTCATTCAATTGAAGCTCACACATTATTGTTTGGTTGGCTGAACACTTGAGGATAGAAAGTGCCAATTAGCACTGGGGTGTTCCTTGACATAGTGTGCTCAAATGGTTTATGAGCTGGTGCCAATAATGCCGTAAAGATTGATGGAATTGGCATATAGAACACGCAGTGTGACAGGTACAGGTACTTTGTGGAGCTGAGACAGCATCGATGTGACGTGCAAATTTTTACTGTCAGCCCACATCAGTCAGTAATGATGACAGGACCTTGCACAAGGGGGTTTAATGACATTTGGCATGGGTTGCGCAGAACTTTGTATAGGTTTCGGAGTGTGTTATATAACCACCCGCATCACCCTGAGTGAAAAAGCCTAGACTCGTTCATCCTCCTCCTTAATGGCTCTGATGTATTTACTGTGCTAGCTTCACGTCTCCTCCACCTGTCATAAGTTGTCAGTGCGTTTTGGAGAGAACAGATAGCAACTAGACACTGATGATTCACTGGGTAGAGGGCATGACTTCTCCCAGCTCCCAAGAAGTTTGTACTGCATTACAGAAAGAAATAGAACATATCCTCTTTTGGGGGGGGGTGGGGGTTAGGGGGGGGGTGGGGGTGGGGGGGGGCGGGGTGGTGGGGGGGTGGCGGTGTGGGGGTGCAGTGACGTAGCAGTATTGTCACTGGACTAGTGCTCCAGATACCCAGGATAATGCTCCGGTGTCTGCTGTTTGAATCCCACCATGGCAGATGGTGAAATTTGACTTCAACAAAAAAGTTGGAATTAAAAGTCCGTGACCATGAAACTATTGTCAATTGTTGTTAAACAAAAAAAAAAACCACCTGGTTCACTAATGTCCTTCAGGGAAGGAAATTTGCTGTCCTTACCTGGTCTGGCTTACACGTGACTCCAGCCATGTGGTTGACTCTTAACTGCCCTCTGAAATGGCCCTAGCGAGCCACTCGGTTCCCAAGGAGCTTAGGTTTGGGTAATAAATACTGGCCCAGCCAGCAATGTCCACACCCCATGGATGAATATCGAAGAAAATAGACGGATAGCACCTTTCATAACGTTTGACCTTGCTTTCCAAACAGTGGTCAGTCTGGTCGCTGCTGTAACACAGGACTCACAGCAGCCATTTTTCAGGCAGAAAGGCCCCGCCAATTAAACAAATAAATAAATAGATCTATTTTAGGTATTGATTGTAGGATAAATATTGGCCAGGACATCGGGTGGATTCCCACGCTCTTCATGGGCTGATGCCCACGGGATGATTAATGCCCACCTGAGAGGGCAGGTATAGGGCCTGGGTTTACCATCCCACCAAACACTGTGCAGCACTTCCTCGGTGCTACCCTATAGAGCCAGCGTAGGTTGTGTGCTGAAGTCTTTTGTTTAGGATCTGATCTCATCATTTTGGTTTAGTGGGTGAGATTGCTGTCATTGAGCCACAGCTTTAGGTTAAATGTTGGCTGGTCATGGCTTTACCTCTAGATTTAAAAAAATGCCCTGAGAAAGTGGGGGAGGCCAAAACTAGGTGGGGGGGTTTAAAAATAAGAGGTTTCCTTTTTAAGATTGAGATGAGGAGAAACTTCCTCTCTCAAAGAGTCGCTCGTGTGTGGAATTACTCATCCCCAGAAAGTAGTGGAGGCCGGGTCATTGAATTTATTCAAGGCTGAGTTAGACAGTTAAACAAAGGAATCAAGGGTTAGGGGGGCAGACAGCAGACAGGAAAGTGAAGCCTTCAGCCGTGATACTAATGAATGGTGGAGCAGTCTCGAAGGGCTGAATGGCCTACTCCTGCTCCTGTGTCCCTACAGAAGTGAGCAGCGAGACTTACCTAATCGTGAACACCAGGGCAGTTAAACAGGGGCAATCCTTTGATTTGCTGCACCGTTCCTCTCATCGAGCCAATGCCTAGTTTATGATTGGCAGTTCCCCATTTGTGCTGTGGCTCTGATAGGAAGTCGGGACAGTGGGCGACGAGTCCTGTATCATTTCTCCAAGGCAATGTACCATTACACTCCCAGTGCTTCCAGAGTGCTGTGATATGAATCGTTCCCCACTGGCTATACAAATACTGAATGCAAAGAGAATACTCAAGTCCATCTTTAGGTATTCTTTATGTAAGGCTGTGGTAAGAAGTGGAAACATTCATTTTTTAGGCAATGGATCACCATTCTGAGCCTATGCTTTCTAGGGGGTAATACTCTGCACTTTGTCCCATGCCTGTGTGAGGGACAAAGACCTCACACTCATAAATTTTTATAAAATATGCATAGATGTGCTCATCGCTATTTCTAAGATTTTAAAAACTGAACAAAGACCTTTAAAATGGCTGAAGCTGTGTCTGTCTGTGACCCCTGAACAAAAGAAGCCACTGACAGTTTTAGGAAAACTCAAACCTCATCATCTCTGAGGAGCGCCTAATGACCTCCTGTGGACTGTACAGCCTAACTTCAAAGAAAGCCAAACAAATGCCATCTGCATCTAATAACCCAGACTGGCCAGAATGAAATGGACCATCTGTTAAGACAAAGGCCCCGCAACCTTCCTTTCAATTCCTAACGGCTGAGGTATTTACCAGTCTTTGGAGTTCAGATGATGGGTACACATCCTTTGTCAAAGGTAGTGGAGAGATGGGAGTCATGTGACATGGGCCGCTGGCTTGTGGAACAAGTAATATTGCCTTGCTGAACAGCACAGCTCAGTTCGTTGTTCACTATCTGACTAGCGGCATCAGAGAAAAGGAGCTCTGCCTATGTTGAATACCTGGCCTCATTAACACTGCTTCGGGGAGTTCCGTGCCATCACCTACAAGCCTGATTCATCTCTGTGTGCCTATCGCAATACCACCTGAAATCTGAATTCTACAATAATGGTTTTAAACCTGCCAACCTCCGTGAAGGAATACCTCATTGGACTTAGATTCTGCAACTCCATGTGAAACAATATTTCTTTCCTCTATGGTCTCTGTACTGTAAATCTTTCTTTTCTCTATCCCTTGCTTTACTACTTGAGAGTGAAGATGATGTTGTGAACAATCTTTTCACATTTTGGGTGTGTGAAAATAAACTAACTCTTTGAGTTCATCCTATCTCAAGTTTGCTGTGGGGTTATTAAATATATCTTTTTTTAAAGTAAAAGATTGGCATCTGGTTTCCTACTTTGCTTTTGGGCTTTAAAGTTAATTAACACATTTTTATTTATTCATATTTGGGATGTGGGCATCACTGGCTGGTCCAGTGTGAATTACCCATCCCTAACTGCCCTTGTTCAAGGGGCATTTAAGAGTCAACCGCTGTGGTTCATGAGTCACATAGAGGCCAGACTGGATAAGGACATAAGATTTCCTTCCCTAAAGGACATTAGTGAACCAGATGGGTTTATTACAACAATTGGCAATGGTTTTATGGTCATCATCAGACTTCTAATCCCAGATTTTTATTCAATTCACCATTCGGTATGGTGGGATTTAAACCCAGGCATGACCCTGGGTCTCTGGAATGGCAGCCCAGTGACAATATCACTATGCTAACACCTCCCCCCCCACACTGTGAGGAACTATATGCTGAGGGACATAGTAAAGGTTGGGGCAGTTGGGTGGGGAAAACTCACTATCTCACGCCCTCCTGCCACTGCATACCGAAGGGTTAGAAATCATGTAAAATGCCTCGGGCTGTATAGTTGTCATGAAATGAAGGTTGCAAATAGAAGCTGCAGTTGTAACTGTGGTGAGGCATCTCAGGGTGCCACACACTGTATTGAAATAAATTGATCCCTTCTGCACTTTAAGTAAAGTCAGCTTTGAACTGTTATGTAATGTACTTGTATAAATTTTATGAGAAAAGTGTATTTTTGGGGGGAAAAGCGCACAGTCACAATGTCTTAATAAGAACCTATTGCTGATGCAGCTAGTCAGCTCCGAGACCAAGAAGCTGAAGAAATATCTTGAGTGTTGAAACACTTAAAAGAAAATAAAGTGATAAACCAGTATTCGAAAGCACTTTAAAAGATGTAGAATGGATTACGATCGATGAAATCTGATAGCTCTCTTCAGCTTTGTGTCTGTCCTGATAGCCGTCTGTCAGACTGGTCTGAAGGATGGAAAGCCTGGTGCTTTTCATAACTACATGAAGCCAAGCAAACCAGTTCTGTGTTAAGCCGCTCTGAAAATCCCAGCCATGTTGTAAAAGAAAACCTGGTGCATCGTAAGCTGCACCATGGGACAGGGCAATGGACACGGGCAAAGCAATGAATTAACCAGTGGGTAACATGTTACATGACTGTTAGGAACCCGGGAATTGGTGGCAGCAGAGAACACTCAGGAGAACAGCGGAAGTGCTTCAGGAATGTCCTCGAAGCATCCCTGAAGAGATCAGACATCCCCTCGACTCACGGGAGACCCTGGCTTGTGACTGGGCAAAATGGAGAAGGCTCATTCAGGAAGGCACCAGACACATTGAGACACCCTGTCGGCAACATGCAATGGGCAAAGTTGAGGCGTTGGAGGGAGCACACAAACCTCCAAACAAACCCTCTTCCCAAACCCTCATCCCACGCGTGGCAGAGTTTGTGGATCGTGCAGAACCCCACGGAACCAAAGTGGAAGCAAATCATTCTCGATCCCGAGGGACTACTGAAGAAGAGGACATGATGGTAGAATCTAAACATGTGATTTAAGCACACGGACTTCACAAAGGTTATAAAACAAGATTCATTTATTCCACTGGCATCAACGCTCAAGGGAAAGCGTAACCCCAAGAAACAAACTATTTACAGAGAACGTTCACTGCTGATGCTCCAGATCTCAGTCCTATTCAAGGTCTTCACTCCTCAACACAGTCACTCACCAGACTTGTTCTGCTGCCCAGCTCCTGACTGCAGTCCTGTTCTCTCATTCTCTCTCTCATGGGACTTCTCAGACTCAGAGGTGCTGCCAATCAGTTTTACTAGGTTTCCAATTCCCTTCCTGGCTCTTTCACCATCCTCAGGGGCTTCAAGCTGCCCTAGGCTCTTGCCACGCTGCCATTTACAAGCCCTGGATTAGTCCTTGCTGCTTTCTCCCTCACCTCATCACATCTGGCTTTGCCCCTCAGCTTGACAAAGACACTGCTCCCTGCAGCGAGGGGCCCACGGAGGTCGACCAGTTCCTCTGCTCGGTGGTCTTCCCCAACATCACCACCCGCTGTAGGAGGCCCTGTTACATGAGGTTAGCCAAAAGTAATATATTACTTTATAAACCAAATGAAGTAGTTTGTTTAACCTTTTTGAGGATTGAAGAAGTTTTGCATTTCCTGAGAGATAAATCTGCTACCCATCCCCTATTTGAGCATAATATTTTTTACAGCACAGAAACAGCCATTAGGTCCAAGAGACCACATCACCATTTACCCTCAACACCAGCAAATAGTTCTAATCACATTTACCTACCCTGGTCCCATATTCCTTAATCCCTTTTTTCTTCATTCAAATAACCAATGTAATTTTGAACGTTGACATAGATTGATATTCTCTGGTCCCACCCGATGTGGGAATTGATGTAGGTGGGGCAGGAAATTTGATGGACCAGCAAGATGTCCATTGACTTCAGGTGGGAATTTTTGGTCCTGTGGCAGGAGGGACCAGAAAATCCCTCCCATAGTTTCCGCTTCAGCCAATAACCTTGGAAGCGAATTCCACAAATTCTCAAATCTACAGGTAACTTTCACATCGTCATCCATTTTACAATATTGACCAGTGAATTGGCAGCTGAACAAGTTGCTTGGATTAATGTTGGTTGTCCCTTTAATAGCCAGCACCGTCCGTTTGACAGGCGGCCAATTCTGAGACCTGTAATATGAAAGGCAAAGCAAAGGGTTAAAGCATTTCAATGAATCCACTTCCAAAAATACTCAGCTCATTCCTTACCCCTCCCCCGTTAGTTCTCTGCTGCCTCCATGTTAGCTCAAAGCTGGTGACCAGTTCCAAAGCTTGAACTGGCTGCTGAGTCATTTTCAAGTGCTAAGGGTGGGAGCTACCCAAAATTTCCCTGTGGGTTCCGAGTGGTATTCGAGATTCATCTGGTTGACAAGGAACCTCACAAAAAAATGTTAAAACGTACTGGACAGGCTCCCTCTGGCCCTGGTGACTGCTCCCTGGCTGGGTTGGGAAATGACAGTGTTTTCCTGCTCAGGCCCCAGGTAAAAATAACAACATAGTAACATGCAAAGCAGGAGCAGGAGAAGGCCATTCAGCCCCTCGAGTCTGCTCCACCGCTCAATTACATCATTTGATCTGATTATGGCCTTCACTCTGCTTTCCTGCCTTTTCCTTCCTCTTCACTCCATTGTACATCAAAAAAACTGTTTAACTCAGCCTTGAACATACTGACTGACCCAGCCTCCACTGCTCTCCGGGGGGAGAGGATGGAATCACAGCCTAGTGATTTGCAGGCCTGTCTTGGAGTGGCAGTAAGAAAGTTAGTCTGATATGAAAGGCAGGACCCATTTGGCTCACTCAATACAGCCTCTGAGAGAAAAAAAAAATCCTCCTCATCTCCGTCTTAAAAGGAGAACCCTTATTTTGAGACTGTGTCCCCTAGATCTAGATTCCCCCACAAGGGGGTAAGTAACGGTCAAGCCCTGATGATGTCATCAGATGACCCAATTGTATGCACCATCAGGCCCTCTGTGCTCCTGCCTACTCCACTCCACAAGGCACCAACAAGCCCAGTCCTGGCAGCTGTCTGACTTTGAAAGTCCCCCTCCAGAGCCAGTTATTGCCTCCAGGCAGCGCCCGGTGTTGTATATTTAATATATCTCAGAGCAATGCAGTGATAAAACTATTCTAAGTGTGCAACAGATTTATTAACAAGAATTTAAAAATATCCCTGCAATCACACAATGTCTGCCCTCATGCTTAACGGTCCAGCCTCTAGTAGCTTCTGTGTCTGTTCACCTTGCTCTGAATCCACACCCAGGCTCAACCGATCGAGCACAGTGAGCATAGATCAGCTACCAGACTCACATAATCAAACACAGAATAGTTGATCACTATACCCGGTGCCGCTAATTCAACGCCGAATCGCCTCTGGCCCAATTTGGGGCTTCGCACGTTGGGGTCGGAAACGATTTGGGTGCCAGTTCCTGATCCCACATTAAAGAATCTAGCCCATTGTCTCAGACAGTTTGCAGCCTTCAGTGTCAATGCCTCCAACCCCACATCATTCCTATCTTGGAAACTGCGTAGACCCATCGCTGGCCTCCACCTCTATCTCAGCTCATCTGAAGAACCTTGAGACACTTCTCTAAGTTTAGGGACTGAAATAAATGCAAACATTTGATGATAACGATCGTACATCCTTCGACAATAAAAACTCACTTTGAATTTGATTGAAATTTGTTATTCAAAGGACTTGAAATATTTTTTTTTCTCGAGTTTACACTGCCAAGTTTTCTTTAGTCAGTAGAATCAGCAATCGCTGGTTGCAGGTTAATAAATATTTGATGAGCAACTGCTCAATAATACATTAGGAGTTGTGAGCAGCAATTCGGAGTACAACATGTTGCAGTTATCATCTCCTCAAACACTTCACTCATTAGCTGCACTCAACTTATTCATTTTACAGTCTGCAGTTCTCATTGACTTCTTCCTGTTTCACTGCGCAGCAATGAGAGATCAACACCAAGAAGCTATGCTCTAAAATGAATGCATCAAATCACACAGTGATAAGGTCATTTTGAAGTCAGCGTAATTAAATTATAGAGGCGCAAGTGTTTAATCCAACCCTGCTGCTTGTAAGGTAATGAACCCATGAACCGGAAAACCCAATCAAAGTGAAGTCTCATTGTTGCTGCCTTCAGGTTGACCATTGCCCAAATTATGGGGAATAATAAGATGCCAATCATAACCAAATATGGTGAAGGGTCATCCGGACTCGAAACGTCAACTGTATCCCTCTCCGCAGATGCTGTCAGACCTGCTGAGTTTTTCCAGGTATTTTTGTTTTTGTCTGGGTTACAGCCCAGTGACAGTACCACTATGACACAGTCTTCCCCAAGTCTGGGATGCACTGTCTAAAACGCCAGTAGGAGAGGATTCAGAAAATAATGTTTAAAGGGGAATTGAGTACCTACTTAAAGAGGGAAAGAATTGCAGGGCTACTAAGAAAGAGCAGGGGAATGGGACTAATTGGACAACTCATAGAACCAACACATGCACAATGGCCTCTTTTTATGCTGTATCCTTCTTTGACTCTTTTATAATCTGTGACACTATCAAGGAGTAAGCAGCTAGGTAACAAAGAGCATAAACCAAGCGGTAAATGCTTACTTACTTTCTCTGAGTAGAGGTTGCGCTTTCTCTGCAGCATTTTACAAAGTGGAGACAAGTGTAACATATTAATGAAGCCTGCACAGGCTAGAGGGGGGATGAGAGTTAAGCACTTTGCTGTTGAGTTTGATTTTGCTTCGTGATGAATTTAATGCAAAGCCCTTTGTTTAGAGCACTCTCAACAAGAAGTGAGCAATGGGTCATGACTAGATTGGATACTGTTCTAATGGCTAAGGATTAGTGGTAACAACGCCTGGGCATAGAAGAGCTCCCGAACTGATTGTGAGAACTGGAGAGGAAGCCAATTATTTTGTCAGCAACCGATAGCTGAAGAAAGATACCTGAGGCTTCTGTTGAGTATTATCGAGGAGGGAATGAGATATATTTAGCAGGTTTGGTTAGATATATAATGTAAAAAGGATGTTATGAGATAAAGAATCAAGAGGTGCTAATTTTTACTAACAGTAATCCATCTGTTGTATCTTGAAGTGGGGAAGGAAACAAATTCTCAACAGAGATGATAGTGGAACAGGGTACAAAGGGCATGGTGTAAATTTGATTGGATATTCCTCAGTAGACTGGACACACAGAGTGACTTACAATCTGAGATTCTGATAGCTCAGTGAAAGTCTAGATTAGTCGCACTCTAGGAACGTAGTGACAGCAGCCTCTCAGCTCCATGTACTCAGAGGATGTGGGCGGTGCAGGGGAGCCTATTTCAGAGAGCAGTTAAGAGCCAACCACATTGCAGTGGGTTTGGAGTCACGTATAGGCCAGTCTGGGTAAAAACAGTAGATTTCTGTCCCTGAAGGACCTTAGTGAACCAGATGACAATCCAGTAGTAACATGGTCACCTTGACCCATACTAGTTTTTTTAAATTCCAGCTTCATTTAATTAACTGAATTTAAAGTCCCCAGCTGCCTTAGTGGAACTTGGACCTGTTTCTCTGGGTTACTGGTTCAGTAACATGACCACCGGCACCTTAGACGAGTTTATAATCTGAGCGGTTTCCAGCTGAGGTTTTGTCAAACTAAAACTCCTGTAGATTTCAAGTGGTAAACGACAGGGTGAATCTCATCAGAGCTGCTCCTGCCATATTCCGACAACTCCAAATTGCTCGGCAGGGTGGTGAAAATCCCCGCGTGCGTGTGTAAACTGAATTTATGCCCAAATAACCCCAGAGGCCAGAGCAGCTCTAAGGAATTTCCTGAGCTTTATGCCCTTGGCTCCAGGTTGTGCAATTTCACCACCCTGGCTTCGCCCATTTAACATTAAAGAGCATCACTGGAGTCAGGAGTTGGTACTTACACATGGGCACAGGCTAGATGGACCACCTGTCTTGCCGGGCAGCGCCTTGTGTTTGTATGTTTATAAGGGCTTACACCAAAATTGCAACAACCTGGAGTCATGTAGGAATGATCATCCCGCTTGCAATATTCGATCACTTCCACCCACCACTTACCTCTAAACCCTTCATGGTTTCCCTGCTCAGTCACCATGACTTCCGTGGGAGAACCTTTACTGGCGTTTCTGAGGCTCATCCGCATGAAAGGTACAGCAATAACGGGTGGGGGGAATTTCACACTTCTCTGGCAGAGTTAAAGGTCCGCAAGCAAATCTGAGGTCTCCCCCTCTCTACGTAGTTTGTGGATCTTTTCGAGCAGCTCACTTGCCTAGCTTTGGCTGCCTTTGATATCCCTGCACCACTTGTGTAGAAATCTCTAACCTTGCTTGTGGCCTATTAACTTTGCCGGGGAAATAGGGTTTCAGCAATGACTTGGTGGGGGAGGCCCGAGGGGCTGAATGGCCTTCTCCTGTTCCTATGACTCCAGGAGTACTGTAGCACTGATGCGTGAAGCACTGCTCTTTACGCTGGTGGGCAATTCTCTTCCTGCTACAACTGTGTTCTTGAGCATAACTGGGGAAGTGGCAAGATGAAAATTTGAGGAAAAATAACTAGTCACTGCCTGAAAGTTCAGCAGATGCTATTTTGGACTGGGCTTCAGTTTAGATGCCAGCATTCTCACCCAACCCGGTCAGAAGCCTCATTAATACATTTAAATTGGCATCCTGAGAGGGTAGCCCATCATTCAATACAGCCCTTAAAGGGACTGCTCTGCAAGCAATATGGGTACACTTTTTTTAACTGATTTTTTTTGTGGTTTTGGTGCCTGAAAAATTGTCCCTCTTGCTGCTGGTCCTTCTCTCACCCCTGATCCCCTCCCCAGGATTTCCTGTTCCCTCCGTCTTGTATATTTTATATCTCAGGTCTATGCAGAGATGAAACTAGTTTCTATATTTATAATAGATTTTATTTACAGTGTTTTAAAATGTCTACTCCATGCTTCAGCACTGGCTTCCAGCTCTTTCTACAGTTATGTTTATTTTTCTCTGAGTCCACACCCAGGCTTAACTAATCAAGCACAGCGAGCGTCAATAGTAAACAGACTCACACAATCAATCACAGAACACTGCACTCCACCCCACCCAGTGAGATTTTACCCATTCGGTTTCGGGGTGGAGCTAACAGATTTTCTGCCCCTCGGTTGACGAGCTGTGGCTCGTTTTATTTGAATGACACCCGATCACTACAATTGATTAGAGCTTCCCAGCAGTGAGATTGGCTGGGCAGCGCCACCCCACCTGCCCATTGCTCACCCAAACTGAAACCACCCCCACTGTGTGCCCGCCATGCCCTCTGACCTTTGCTGACCTCGCTGCCTCTTAAAGGAGAAAATTCAATGATTCCTCATGTTTCACCAGCCTGACCTTCAAGTAAACCCGAGAAGCACCGATTTCCTTTTGAAATCTGAGGGAAGTGTTCAAAATGTTGCTCTGTTTCCCCGTGAAGTTAACATCTGTGTTGTAGACAGACAGAAGTTATTTTTTCCATATTCTTGTCCAGTTAACTGAATTAAAATTCTGCTTGTAATCTAATATAGATTAGATAAGACACCGGCAATCAGATCACAAGTCAGGCTCTTATCCAAGGGACAGGGGGCTTCGGGTAAACAGCATTGAGTGATTTATGGAGCTGACATGATTATATTCAACAGCAGTAACATACTGCCTGTGCTGCTGCAAGGCATATTTAATGGGAGTCTATATCTCACTCGCAAATCATAGTTAATCACCATTTGAAGAACGATGGGTGGCTTACCCTTGTCAAGTCAATCACATCATACATTCTAAAGGCTAACACAATGATAATTTGAGGGCAAGTCAGCGACTGCTGTGAAGCTCTGGGCTCCTGCACGGACATGTTTTTACGAGCAGTCCTTGTCTGCAAGTCTAGATTTCAGGGCGTAACTTGAGGGCTGATTTTGTGGATATTTCCCTGTGACAGGGACCTCCGCCTGTGAGGAAGACACATTTAGAAGTCAAGGACCTGAGGCCTATCAGAGTAGAGGTGAGAACATTGGAAGATAGAATCAGATTGCCCTTTTTTTAAACTGCTTTTGGAAATTGTGCCGATTCTTAGAATGATTACGGTGTAGATGGAGGCTATTGGGCCCATCATGTCTGTGCTGGCTCTCTGCCAGAGCTGTTAAACTTGTCACACTTCCCTGCCTTTCTCCATATTCCTGCAACTTCCTTTTCCTCTTTGGGTTTTTAACCAATTCCCTTTTGAAAGCCTCGATTGAATCTACCTCCACCGCCCTCTCCGGTAGTACATTCTCGATCCTAACCACTCGCTGTGTGAAAACAAAAATAGTTTTTCCTCATGTTGCCATTCACCCTGGTGTTCTCTGGTTCTCAAGCCTTCCACCAATGGGAACAATTTCTCTCTATTTACTCTATCCGGATCCCTCATGAATTTGAACACTTCTACCAAATCTCCTCTCAACCTTCTTCTCTCTAAGAAGATTTGACAATCTACCCACATAACTGAAGACCCTCATCCCTGGAACCATATTCTCGTAAATCTTTTCTGTACCCTCTCTAGGGCCTTCACATTCATCCTAAAGTGCAGTGTCCAGAATTAGGCACAATACCCCTATGGTTGCCAACCCTCCAGGATTGGCCTGGAGTCTCCAGGAATTGACGATCAATCTCCAGGACTCTGCTGTGTGCAAACCCTGGAGAAAAATCATCGGGATGTTAAAAAAGAGAGTTCAAAAAAAAAATTTCTTTGAACATTTTTCTTTACCAGACATAAAAATATTGAAAATTGGGGAGTGCGGGGTGGGTGGGGAGGGTTGTTTGGCCGACAGTTAACCATCATTCGATTGGGTAATGGGTCTTTTTGCTTTCCAATTGGTGTAGGAAGGCAGTGCGTCACAAGGGTGGATGTGTTGGCCGACTAATGGCTGGGATGTGGGGGTAAGTCTTGTGATGAAACCTCCAGGAATATACATAATCACAGTTGGCAACCTTAAATTCTCCATCTGTGAGTGAACGAGAGTTTTATAAAGCTGTCCAAAAACAAAAATCCCTGGAAAAACTCAGCAGGTCTGACAGCATCTGCGGAGAGGAACACAGTTAACGTTTTGAATCCGTATGACTCTTCATCAGAACTAAGGTAAAATAGAAAAGAGGTAAAATATAAGCTGGTTTAAGGTGGTGGGTGGGGGGGGGGGTGGGGGGGGAGGTGGGACAGGTAGAGCTGGATAGAGGGCCAGTGATAGGTGGAGATTGCCCAAAGATGTCATAGACAAAAGGACAAAGAGGTGTTGACGGTGGTGATATTAGCTAAGGAATGTGCTAATGGGGACATTAAGGGGGAAAGCAGGACGAGCAAGGTACAGATAGCTCTAGTGGGTATGGGGTGGGGGGGCATCAAAATAGGCTAAAAGGTAGAGATAAAACAATGGATGGAAATTCATTTAAAAATAATGGAAATAGGTGGGAAAAGAAAAATATATAAATATATATAAATGATAGGAAAAAGGGGGATCGGAAAGGGGGTGGGGAAGGAGGAGAGAGTTCATGATCTAAAGTTGTTGAACTCAATATTCAGTCCGGAAGATGAGGTGCTGTTCCTCTAGTTTGCGTTGAGCTTCACTGGAACATTGCAGCAGGCCAAGGACAGACATGTGGGCAAGAGAGCAGGGTGGTGTGTTGAAATGGCAAGCGACAGGGAGGTCTGGGTCATGCTTGTGGACAGACCGAAGGTGTTCTGCAAAGTGGTCACCCAGTCTGCGTTTGGTCTCTCCAAGTTAGAGGAAACCACATTGGGAGCCGCTGAAATCCATCATTGGTTTAATTTCCTGCATGCCAATTTGTTAATAACATGCAAAGGAACTTTGAGAGAATTCATTAAGCAAGGTGTGACCAAAGGAAATGAAACTAAACCCTTCAATCTTCTTCTTATTGATTTTCATGTTGTGTGACGTTTTGTGTTGTGTGAGCTTGGCTCCAGCAATGTAAAAGCTATGAATCTTTTTATCCATGTGATCTCCGAAATCCTTTTATATCATTCGCTCTAAACAACTCAACATTTGAAAATCAGCACTCGTGGAAATATGTCTATCTGAATCTCTGTCCCAGCAGTGAATCTTTACCAATGTGCTTACCAGTTTATCCACTCCGAGCGGAGACCCTGACATTCAAATACTGCTCAAACATGACTGTTCCACTGTTCTAATTATCCCTGATCCAGCAGGGATTTAAAATGACTGAACTTTGGATTGTGAAACCTATGGGGGAGGTGAAGAGATCGAGTCCAGTTTCTTTTCATAAGAAGCGACTTGTGCTGTTGCTGTTCTGTTTTGCCACAATGATGAAATATTGTTTTCCACCTTTGCACTATTATTCTGAGATTATGTATAGCTGTACACACACGCATGCACGCATGCACAGGCACACACTCATACGCACACACATGCACACAAACTCATACACACATGCACACATACTCATACTAATGCAGACATGCGCACACACACACACAAACACATGCAGACATGCTTACGCACACACACATTCAAACACACACAAACGCAAGCATGCACATGCACACACATACGCCAAAAAATGCACACACAAAAAGGCACACACGCACACACATATACAAGCACAAGCACACGAACACACACGCGCACACACTCATAACACACACACGTATACACCTGTACACAGGATACTGCCTAAACTAGGCACAATATGCAGTTTCCTCTTCATTGGAGAGACCAAACACCTTCGGTCTGTCTGCAAGCATCACCCAGACCTCCCTGTCGCTTGCCATTTCAACACTCCACCCTGCTCTCTTGCCCACATGTCTGTCCTTGGCCTGCTGCATTGTTCCAGTGAAGCTCAACGCAAACTGGAGGAGCAGCACCTTACCTTCCGACTAGGCACTTTACAGCCTTCCGGACTGAATATTGAGTTCAACAATTTTAGATCTTGAACTCCCTCCTCCATCCCCACCCCCTTTCTGTTTCTTCCCCCTCCTTTTTGTTTTTTCCAATAATTTATATAGATATTTTTTCCCACCTATTTCCATTATTTTTAAATGTATTTCCACCTATCGTTTATCTATACCTTTTATGCCCTTTTAGTCTTATTTCACCCCACCCCCACCAGAGCTACCTTGCTTTTCTTGCTCTCCACACTTAGTTAGCACATTCTTTTAGATAATATCACCACCTTCAACACCTCGTTGTTCTTTTGTCTGTGACATCTTTTGGTTATCTCCTCCTATCACTGCTTGCTTGTCGCAACAACCACCAACCCCCTGACTTCTCCCCGCCCCCCCACCCCAAAACCAGTTTATATTTCACCCCTCTCCTATTTTTACTTAGCTCTATTGAAGGGTCATGAGGACTCGAAACGTCAACTGTACTCTTCTCCGCTGATGCTGCCAGACCTGCTGAGTTTTTCCAGGTATTTCTGTTTCTGTTTTTGTGTTGGATTTCCAGCATCCGCCGTTTTTTGTTTTTGTTTTTGTTTTTATAACAATGCAATACATTACTGTCTCAACTCCTCTTACTGTGACAATAATCTCAATGGGATGTCAGGCCAAAAGAATTTGATTATGGCCTGGTGATTATTTAATCTCTGATTACCACTCTTGGAACAATACAAATCATTGTGGAATTAACTGAAGAAAATAAACACCCTGTGTTTATTCCTCTTTCCACTCTGAGAACAGTGGTAACCATTTTGATGTGACATCAATCTCTCGAGGCTGATGGGACAGAAAAATCAGGGAAATGCCCAGATTACATCCAGAGGATGGGCATTCCTGGTTGGAAAATTGATTCCAATGTTCACTGTCTTCTTGCTTGCTTTATCTCTCAACCTAAACAACAATTCCAGGTTTCGGTAGGGATCACCTTGCCTTTCGTTTAAACCACGACAGTTGTCCTTCTTAGATCCTTCTCATCCTGTGCTTTCCCTTAGCTTTGAGGATAGCAAAGTGACCTCCTTCTGAATCTTTAACAGGTCATAAGGTCATAAGGAACAGGAGTGGTAGTAGACCATTCGGCCAATCAAACTTGCTCTGCCATTCAATAAGATCATGGCTGATCTAATAACTCAATTTTCCTGTCTGTTCCCCATGCCCTTACTCCCTTGTAGATCAAAAATCCGTCCAACTCAGACTTGAATATATTCACTGACCCAGCCTTCACTGCTCTCTGGGAAAGAGAATTCCAAAGACCAACAACCCTCCAAGAGAAGAAATTCCTCCTCAGCTCCGTCTTAAATGGAAGATCCTTTATGTTGAAGTTGTGCCCCCAGTTCCTGATTCCCCCACGAGTGAGGGGAAATGCCCTCTCAGCATCCACCCTTTCAAGCCCCCTCAGGATCTTGCATGTTTCAATAAAATCGCCTCTCATTCTTCTAAACTCCATTGGGTACAGGTTCAACCTACTCGACCTTTCCATAGGAGCGGAAATTAGGCCATTCGGCCCATCGAGTCTGCTCTGCCATTCAATCATGGTTGATAAGTTTCTCAACCCCATTCTCCCGCCTTCTCCCCATAACCTTTGATCCCCTTACCAATCAAGAACCTATCTATCTTGGTCTTAAATACACTCAGTGACCTGACCTTCAGAGCCTTCTGTGGCAATGAATTCCATAGATTCACCACTCTCTGGCTAAAGAAGTTTCTCCTCATCTCTGTTCTAAAAAGTCTTCCCTTTACTCTGAGGCTGTGCCCTTGGGTCCTAGTCTCTCCTGCTAATGGAAACATCTTCCCCATGTCCACTCTATTCGGGCCTTTCAGTATTCTGTATGTTTCAATCAGATCCCCCTCATCCTTTTAAACTCCATCGAGTATAGACCCAGAGTCCTCAAACGTTCCTCATATGTTAAACCTTTCATTCCTGGGATCGCTCTCGTGAACCTCCTCTGGACCCGCTCCAGGGCCAGAACATCCTTCCTGAGATACGGGGCTCAAAATTGCTCACAATATTCTAAATGTGGTCTGACCAGAGCCTTATAAAGCCTTAGCAACACATCCCTGCTTTTATATTCTAGTCCTCTCAAAATAAATGCCAACATTGCATTTGCCTTCCTAACTACTGACTCAACCTGCAAGTTAACCTTAAGAGAATCCTGGACTAGGACTCCCAAGTTCCTTTGCACTCCAGATTTCTGAATTCTCTCCCCATTTAGAAAATAGTCTATGCCTCTATTCTTCCTACCAAAGTGCATGACCTCACACTTCCCCACGTTGTATTCCATCTGCTACTTCTTTGCCCACTCTCCAACCTGTCCAACTCCTTCTGCAGCCTCCCCGCCTCCTCAATACCACCTGCCCCTCCACCTATCTTTGTAACATCTGCAAACTTAGCCAGGATGCCCTCAGTTCCTTCATCTAGATCATTAATGTATAAAGTGAAAAGTTGTGGTCCCAACACTGACCCCCGCGGAACTCCACTAGTCACCGGCTGCCATCCTGAGAAGGACCCCCTTATCTCCACTTTCTGCCTCCTTGCCAGACAGCCAATCTTCTATCCATGCTAGTACCTTGTCTCTAACCCCATGGGCTCTTATCTTACTGAGCAGCCTCCTGTGCAGCACCTTGTCAAAGGTCTTCTGGAAGTCCAAGTAGATAACATCCATTGGCTCTCCTTTGTCTAACCTACTCGTTACTGCCTCAAAGAATTCTAACAGATTTGTCAGGCATGACCTCCCCTTGATGAAACCATGCTGACTTTGCCCTATTTTACCATGCACTTCCAAGTATTCTGAAATCTCATCCTTAATAATGGACTCTAAAATCTTACCAATGACCGAGGTCAGGCTAATCGGCCTGTAATTTCCCATCTTTTGCCTCACTCTCTTCTTAAACAGGGGGGTTACATTAGCGATTTTCCAGTCCTCTGGGACCCTCCTTGACTCCAGTGATTCCTGAAAGATCACCACTAACGCCTCCACTATCTCTTCAGCTATCTCCTTCATAACCCTGGGGTGTAATCCATCTGGTCCAAGTGATTTATCCACCTTCAGACCTTTCAGTTTTCCTAGCACCTTCTCCTTGGTAATGGCCACCATACTCACCTCTGCCCCCCGACTCTCTTGAACTTTGGGGATGTTACTCATGTCTTCCACCGTAAAGACTGATGCAAAGTACCTATTCAGTTCTTCCGCCATTTCTTTGTTCCCCACTACTACTTCTCCAGCGTCATTTTCCAGCAGCCCAATGTCCACTTTTGCCTCTCTCTTACCCTTTATATATCTAAAAAAACTCTTGCAATCTACTTTTATATTACTGACTAGTTTACCCTTATATTTAATCTTCTCCCTCCTTATTTCTTTTTTAGTTGTCCTCTGTTGGTCTTTGTAGGCTTCCCGATCCCCTGGTTCCCACTGCTCTTCGCCGCATTGTATGCTTTCTCTTTAGCTTTTATGCTGTCCCTGACTTCCCTTGTCAGCCATGGTTGCCTCGTCCTCCCTTTAATATGCTTCTTCTTCCTCGGGATGAATTTTTGCTGTGTCTCCCAAACTACTCCCAGAAACTCCTGCCACTGCTGTTCCACTGTCTTTCCTGCTAGGCTCATCTCCCAGTCAATTCTGGCCAGCTCCTCCCTCAAGCCTCTGTAGTTGCAGTTATTCAACTTTCCTCATAAGGCATCCCTTTCATCCCAGGAATAAAATGCTTCACAGGAATGTTACACAAACAACCTTTAACAACGAGCCACATAAGGGGGATAAACAAAAGCTTGGTCAAAGAGTTAGGATTTAAGGGGGATCTCGATGAACAGAGGCGAGGCGAAGAGATATGAGGAGGGAATTCCAGAGAATAGGGCCTTAGCCGCTGAAGGGATGGCTGTCAATGGTGAAGAGGTTAAAAATCAGGAACGCTCAAGGGGCCAGAAGTGGCTGAGCGCAGAGACCAGGGGCTTGTAGGGCAGTAGGAGTTTATGTTCAAGGTGGGAGGACTTGGAAAGATTTGAGAACAAGGATAAGAGTTCTAAAACCAACATGTTGCTTCACTAATATAAAACTAACAAGCCACACCATTTATCAAAACTGCTAACAAAAATTTAACATGGAAATATGGCCTATTTAATTCTCAGCAACCAAAGCATAATCGATCTTAACATCATCTTTCATACGACTGCAAAGTTCATATTGCTCATAATGTAATGTGCAGTTCTGAAAATGTTTCGAATCACTCAGTGAAGCCTGGTCACACATATAACCCTGCATCCTTTACTCTCTCAGTCTTGCAACCGCTGAATTCATTGGGAACACGGACGTTTGGGGTAATTTTAAACTCAAGTGGGGCAGAAATCCCACCGGTAACAGGTTAGTTAAACACCCTACTCAAATTTCTTTCTCTTTGAAGTCCGACATGATGTGTAACGGGCGGCCAATCCAATTCTGTGAAACTTGCTCCCATGTCCTGAGATGAAAATTCTCCCCATTTTTTCCTCAAGTTCAGGGTTATTTCTGATCTGTGGCGAGAGGCCTCTGATGACAAATGGATTCCAGTTGCACACAGAGAGCCATGGTGGTGGAGTTTAATGGGACTACCCGTAAAGAGTTGAAACAAAGTAAAGCTCCCACAGAAATGTGAAGGTCGCATTGATTAAAACCCTTTTCGTGGTGCACTATTGAACAGATCATGGTGGACTCCTTAGTCTAGGCTAGTGCAGTTGCTATAGTTACTGCCTAGAGTGCTCCAAGTTGTTATTGGAATTGCTTGCCTCTCCGCTCTCTCTGGGAGCTTGACAGCATCCTCTTTGTTGTATTCCAGTTTATAAATGTTTTGCTTTCATCATATAATAAGAATCCCAGTCCGTCCACTATAAAGATTAGGAGAGATGATGCAACATTGTGTTATCTTGATGCACAATGTGCTTTCTAAGCGATGTTGAATACACCCAAGGCTCTCATTAGTACTCTGGTTATAAGGCTCCATCACATTATCTCTCTGGGATGTAGTCATTTTACTATAATGGTGCTCTCACATCAAATATATCATTTAGCTTCAAAGCGGCAAATAACATCTTGGAAACAAAACAATATAAAATGCCACTTATAAATTTATAAGACATATTCTGAACATGAGAAATTTCTCTGGACACTTTTGTCACCTAATAGTCAGCCATACATACAAACATACACATTAGGAGCAGGAATAGGCCACTTGGCCCCTCGAGCCTGCTCCACAATTCAAAAAGATCATGGCTGATCTGATTGTAACCTCAACTCCATATTCCCACCTATCCCCGGTAACCTTTCAGCCCCTTGCTTATCAAGAATCTATCTAGCTTTGCCTTAAAAATATTCAACGGCTCTGCTTTCACTGCCTTTTGAGGAAGAGCGGTCCAAAGACTCTCAACCCTCGGAGAAAAAGTTTATCTTTTTTTTTAAAGTTCATTCATGGGATGTGGGCATTGTTGGATAGGCCAGCATTTATTGCCCATCCCTAATTGCCCTTGAGAAGGTGAACCCCAGCGGTCCATGTGGTGTAGGTATACCCACAATGCTGTTAGGGAGGGAGTTCCAGGATTTTGACCCAGTGACAGTGAAGGAACGGCCGATATATTTCCAAGTCAGATGAGTGGCTTGGAGGGGAGCTTCCAGGCGATGGTGTTCCCATTTATCTGCTGCCCTTGGTCCTTCTAGATGGTGGTGGTCGTGGGTTTGGAAGATGCTGTCTAAGGAGCCTTGGTGAATTCCTGCAGTGCATCTTGTAGATGGTACACACACTGCTGCTACTGTGCGTCGGTGGTGGAGGGAGTGAATGTTTGTGGATAGGGTGCTGATCAAGCGGGGCTGCTTTGTCCTGATTTTGTATTAAGAATAATAAGCAAGCATCGCTCAGCATACCTATGAAGTAAAACTTGAGGCAGCTAGGGTTCTGAGCTCATTCATCACTTCTGCTTTGATTTAGGAGATCAGTATTTCAAATTTTATGTTTTTACAAAAAGGAAGACAGGGAAATGATAGGTTGGGCTTTAATGACTCATCTAATCACCAAGGTTTTGGTGACTTAATACCTTATTAACTTAGGCGGGCCTGTATCAGGAGGCAGATCAGCCAAGCGGGTAGTCAACCCAACGTTGAAAAGCATTTCCACAACAACCACCTGAGGAGAGTTGGATTATTTACAATAAATATGACTGTGTATTATTATCTTCAGGTTACAGTAATCTGCCATCTCCCCATCCACAACAGAGACTATGACCTCTGAGCTCACTGTCAAGTCCTGAGATCCCTTGCCCTCTCCCAGCATTCCAATCTGTTCTCATGAACGGACTTAAAGTCCTACAGGTAGGAGTATACCCTCAAATCTGGCTAGCTGAAAGCCAGCGTGCGTGTAAACCAGGCATTTCAAATCTTCCATGCATCAATTTTAAGTGAGTAAAACTAAACATAAAGAATACTTACTTGGATAATTCGGCTGGGTGCTGCATTGGTGTGGTGCTGCTCCAGACTAGCCGCCAGCTTCCCCGCTTTGCACGCCATTCTATCCCGCGCTCCAAGCGACCCCTGACCCCATCCGACACGGACTGCTCACAGCTCAAACCGCCTGACCCGAAGCCCAGAAATATCTGAAACCTGGCAAGGCCTCAGCCCCGAGAGTGCCGGATTTGAAGTACTGTACCCATAATTATTTGTAAAGAGCGGGCGGTGCGCTTGCTTTAAGCTTAGTCCCTGGTAATGGCCAAGAACAAGATTTTTTGTTATGGTGGGTTGGGGACTCAAGATCCGGTTCAGAACTCGTGCTAGAGACACAAGTTGTTGCATTTGTTATTCTCTGGGCTCAGGGCTGGTAACAGTGGGGAAGGTCAGGAGTGTGTCACTTACAGGAAGTATACGAATGTGCGAATATTTAAGTATATTACCAGCAGGTCAGCCAATGGTGTTTCTTACGGTGAGCCGGAGGATGGGCTATTTATAAAAACAGGGGTGTTATCAACCGAGCGCAATGGGGAAAAAAATATTGCAGGAAGTAAGTGCGACCTTTACAGGAAATTGATAACATGACTTATGCCTGTCAATCACTCTGGCACTTAACACACAGAGGCCAGCCCAAGTGTCAACTTCATGTGACAGAATATTAGAGAGAGGGAGATAATTCTCCCAGAACATGGATTCCCTATCTCTTTCCGTTTTAATTTTTATTCCACGTTTCAATTTTATGTTGCTATTTATACTTAAATAATGAAACTTATGGCTCCTTGAATGCAGAGAAGAATTGACTGGAGCACAGTCATTTTTCTGCAATGCAGATGAGGAACTGAGTGAAGCAAACTGGGGTGAGACAGTGCCATCCCAGGCAGGAGGGTGTCATTACGGTGTGACAAGTTTACATACATTGTTACCTTTATAAATAGTGACACAGAAATTTATTACGAAATCATTTGAAACAAAAGCCTGATGAAAATATGAGTAGTTTACAGACAGGAATTGCACACAGATGTTTATTTTTAATGTATAGATCCTAGATAGATATACATATGGTGATGTCCCTTTGCTGTCGTTGACAAAACACCTTAAAAATAATTACCAGGATACCAAGAAGAGGAAGGTGCAATAATACTGTTAACACCAGTCACTATTCTTTTAAACATGTACCTAGGGTTTTAATTAGATGTTAGCTTAAAAGAGAATGTGAATGACTCCTCTTCCTCCCTTTTTCTCACTCTGTCTGTTTTCTTTCTCTCAGTTTAAATGTTGCTCTATTTGCTGTCTGAAAAAGCTTCTTGCTCCAGTTCCGACATTGAATAAGTTCCTGCTGTGTAATTCTCTTTTAAGCTAACATCTAATTAAAACCCTAGGTACATGTTTAAAAGAATAGTGACTGGTGTTACCAGTATTATGGCACCTTCCTCTCCTTAGTATCCTGGTAATTATTTTTAAGATGGCAATGCTCCAACACTGAACTGGAGAGCAGCCTTTTGCTCTCTTTGTAGCCTATTCCTCTGTCACATGTGCCATGAAATGGTAATTCAGCTGGACTACCGTGCTAGTTACGAAAAAGCAAAGCACACGAATATTTATTGCCATATTGGGTGTTCACCTTAAATGGGACGATTAATTAAGTGCCACGAATCAGAGTTTAGCACGGCAGATAGCCCTGAGGTTTGTACCAATACCATGACAAATTATTTTCTATATTGTCTTTAAGTTGATGAACAGTTTTCAAATGAATATATTCATCTCCTCTGACCAGATTTCATGCAGCCACAGTGATGTCCTCCTGAGGAAAGAACGTTAGATAAGAAATAGGAGCAGGAGTAGGTCACACAAACCCCTTGAGCCTGCACCATCATTCAATGTGGCTGACCTCCTACCTCAACCCCACTTTCCTGCCCATTTCCTCAGAGGCTGGGCCACCAAGGGAATCAATCAACCTCAGTATTGAATCTACTCAATGACTGAACATCTTCAGACCTCTGGGATGGAGAATTCCAAAGATCCACTGCCCTATGAGTGACAACATTTCTCTTCATCTCAGTCAATGAGCAGCGACCTAAAAGAAAGACTTAGCTAGCAGGTTGCTGATGTTTCACATGAATTTATTAATGAATTGAAATAAGTACCTCTTTGCTGTGGTGAATCTATAGTTATTTTAATATTTTTGTACAGTGGAATAAATCATGTAATCCTAAAATTCGTCAATACCCAATTAGCTGTTTTCATTTACCTGAAGGTGTTATTTGATTCCCTACATGCAACATCTTAAAAGTGGAGCTTAGAGTAAAATCTCTTTACACACGAGTGGTTGGAACGCACAGTTCACTGGCACAAATTATTGTTGAAATGGAGTTTGTAAGTTCTCCTCGAATGGAATTAAACCATTGCTTGAAAAAGAGGAATGTTAGAAGGGATGGGGAGCATGTGGGAGAGTAGAATTAAATCTGTCTGGCTCGTGGGACCCCAGAGATTTGATGTGTCAGGTGCTGGGTGCTGTACTATTTCATGAAGGTTGATGACCTTGATCAGATAGCTCATCAGGATGAATGCTGGATGAAGTGACAAAGATTGGCATTTGGTATAGTAGGAAGTACTGCAAGGAAATCGGGGCAGAGTAAAGGAACTGTCAACTGTTCACCTGGCTCCAGAGTGCTTAATACTGAAATAAAAGCATGGCAGGCAAAGAGAGAAAAAGTTAACAGAACATTCGCTCTGCTTCCCTCTCCACAGATGCTACCTGACTTGCTGAGTATTTCCAGCATTTTCTCTTTTTATTTCAGATTTCCCTGTATTTATCGTTTCGATCGGTGCTTCATATTTGATAACTGGTTGAAAAATTTGAGCAGGGCCCCCACTGTCCAATACTGACACTCTTCGTTTTCTTGAGCACAATAATGGCCCAGATCTTCCAGTCTTCGGATCGTTGGAGCCCATACGTACGACCCAAGATGCACGACGGGACCCAGCGGAATTCCCGACACACTAACACAGTAGGAATTGCCTGGGATGTTTGAACCTCCAATGGGCAATTGCCCTGCTCTTTAGGACCCTCCAAAAAAGACCTCAGACAGTTCCTATTTACTTATCTGAAGTTACCCAGCAAGTGTTAGAAAGAAAAATCCTAGCCTAGTTCTTGGGGAAACTACAATTCTGACCCCCAATCACGCACACAGAGGTCCCTGAGCCCCCCACCTTTGATCTCCCTGACTAGCCCCTCTGACCCCCAACTATTCCCCTGATCCGACCAGACGACCCATCTTGACCTGACCTGACTAACGCTCACCACTCAACCATCCCCTTGACCCATGCACCAACCCACTCACCCACCTGCCCACCACACTCACCTGCCGCTCTACCACCCAACCCACTTGGCACCTTACACACCTGCCACCCTACCACCCAACCCACTTGGCACCTTACACACCTGCCGCCCTACTACCCAACCCACCTGGCACCCTACACACCTGCCACCCTACCACCCAACCCACCTGGCACCCTACACACCTGCCACCCTACCACACAACCCACCTGGCACCCTACACACCTGCCACCCTACTACCCAACCCACCTGGCACCCTACACACCTGCCACCCCACTACCCAACCCACTTGGCACCCTACACACCTGCCACCCTACCACCCAACCCACCTACCACCCAACCCACTTGGCATCTTACACACCTGCCTCCTTACCACTCAACCCACTTGGCACCCTCCACACCTGCCACCCTACCACCCAACCCACTTGGCACCCTCCACACCTGCCACCCTACCACCTCACCCACCTACCACCCAACCCGCTTACCACCCTATCTACCTGCCACCCTACCACCTCATCCATCTGCCACCCTATCACCCTACCCACTAACCTCACCCACCCTACCCACTCACCCATTCACTCACCCATTAATTTACACATTCACTCACTAACACACCGAAAAGCTCTGGGACCTTTAAATACCTACCAGAATATGGCAGCCTGATCTCTTAAAAAGGCTTCTCTTCACTACTCTCTCCGAGGATTCCTGCGCTGAGGGAGTTTCTTCTGCATCGTGGATCAGAAGTTTGGCCGGAGAGAAAAATTGCATCCAGGGGGTAAGTGGGTAAACTTCCTGCCTGGTCAGCGTTCCGGACAATGCGATTGGAAGATTTGAGCCAATGACCCTTAAAGCTCTTTGTGCTTGACTTAACTCTCCTCCCAGCCCCCACCCCGGGTTCTGAATAATGGCTTTCCTAACATTTGTGAATGAAAGAATGATCTAGAATTTACAAGATGCCCAGTTACAGGACATCCTGAATTGCTACGTGACCAATGAGTTACTTTTTTTGAAGAGTAGGAAAAAACCTTACATGGAAGTAACCAGCCTTAAACTGGATAAGTTTAAATGCTTATATAATAAAATAAGGTTGGCAAACAGCATTGATTGATATTCTTTATAACAGAGTAAGCTGGAAGGTGTATTGACTGCCTATTATAGTGATAATAAGGTAGAACATTAGATAAGACGGCCCGGAGTGATAGACTCCTTATTTTTAGCCCAAGAGATAAGTATAAGGCTTTGTTCTGCATTGATTTGAATTTTGTTTAAAAGATAGGCTCAAGGCTTTACAATAGTTTCTTCAGAAGAAATGCAATTTACACTTATCTCATCAGAAGAGGATATAAAAAGTAACTTATTTAAGTTTCCGTTATTGTTTTGTCTCAGTTGCTTTATTTTGCCTTTCAGCCAAACGCATGCAGATAAATTATTTTTCCTTTTGCTGTTGTGTGGTTGGCTGAAAAAGCTGTCCTCTTTGTTGAAGATGGCCCTCGTCTTTTTCTTAAACTGTCCTTTTCCCTTGCTTTCAGACAGAATGCAGCAATACCTCAGAACACCACATCCAGTAATGCCACGAACACGTGTGCAATGCAGTAAAGGGAATCGGAAGGCGCATTGTGGAAAGTCTTCCTTACCAGGGACCCAGCTCTCTAATCCCAGAACTGCCAAGTTACACTGGAAAGGATACAGGCGGCAATGCTGGAGCCATTGTTAAACGTTCAGCGTTTGACCAAAACAGCAAGGCGTGAACAGACTGAAATGCAGATTTGGTTCATTTCTGAGACACTTTCCTTTGCTGTTGAGTGTTTGCACTTGCCGGGATTTTCTGGTCTCACTGTGGTGGAACCCACCACAGGGTATGCGGCAGACCAGCCAAAAGCCCATTGGCTTTAGGCGGGACCGGAAGATCTCAGCAGTGGGCGGGGGTAGGGGGGGAGGGGGGGCAGGAAAATCCCGGCCATGGTCAGGGTACAAAACAGAATTAATAGTGGACATATGAATCTGACTTACAAGGTCTTTGGTCTGCTGTACTCTGCTCCCAATGCGGTCCCCACTACATTAGGGGGACTAAATACAGACTGGGTGACCGCTTTGCAGAACACCTTCGGTCTGTCGGCAAGCATGACCCAGACCTCCCTGTCGCTTGCCATTTCAACACTCCACCCTGGTCTCATGCCCACATGTCCATCCTTGGCCTGCTGCAATGTTCCAGTGAAGCTCAACGCAAACTGGAGGAACAGCACCTCATCTTCCAACTAGGCACTTTACAGCCTTCCAGACTGAATATTGAGTTCAACAATTTCAGACCATGAACTCTCTCCCCTGTCTTTACTCCTTTGTTAATCCAATTCTTTTTGTTGTATTTTAATTTTTAAAAAATGTATTCATTTTTTAATCCTTTTTCCCCAAACCCCCACCCTCCTGCCCCCAGCTATATGTCACTTGTTTCTATGTTGTGCTTTCACACAACGCTGACCCTTGTTCTGCTATCAACACATTCTGCTCTTACCTTTATGCCACTATCAACACCTTCTTTAGTCTTTACCACTACTGTTCACACTCCCTTTGCCTTGTGTCCATGACATCTTTGTCAATCTCTCCTTGGCTCCCACCTATCCCTGACCTTCTGTCTTGCTCCACCTCCCCTTACACAGTATAAAGTCCATCACATTTCCACTTCTCAAGTCATATGGACTTGAAACGTTAACTCTGTTTCTCTCTCCACAGATACGGCCAAACCTGATGAGATTTTCCAGCATTTTTTATTTTTCTTTCAGATTGCCAGCCCATCATAGCAGTGTTTTGCTTTTATCATTATAAGACGTTCCTGACTGGTTGTCAAGATTTAATTGGTTGAGACACTTGACATCTCAAAGTGCCTTATAGCCAATGAAGCATTTTTAAAATGTAGTCATTTGTAGGAAACACAGGAAACAATTTGCAGACGTCTCACACAAACAGCAATGTGCTATTGATCAGATAATCTGTCTTTGTGATGTTGGTTGAGAGATACATAAATAAATATCCCACAGATAACTACCCAATTCTTAGAACCATAGAACATAGAACCATAGAACACTACAGCACAGAAAACAGGCCATTCAGCCCTTCTAGTCTGTGCCCTAATATTATTCCGCTAATCCCATTATCCTGCACCCAGTCCATAACCCTCCAGACCTCTCCCATCCATGTATCTATCCAATTTATTCTTAAAACTTAAGAGTGAGCCCGCATTTACCACATCAGATGGCAGCTCGTTCCACACTCTCACCACTCTCTGAGTGAAGAAGTTCCCCCTAATGTTCCCCCTAAACCTTTCCCCTTTCACCCTAAAGCCATGTCCTCTCGTGTTTATCTCTCCTAATCTAAGTGGAGAGAGCCTACTCGCATTTACTCTGTCTATACCCCTCATAATTTTGTAAACTTCTATCATATCTCCTCTCATTCTTCTACATACCAAGGAATAAAGTCCTAACCTGTTTAATCTTTCCCTGTAACTCAACTCCTTAAGACCCGGCAACATCCTAGTAAATCTCTGCACTCTCTCAATCTTCTTCAAAATATTGCTGTAGGATTTTTTACGTCCACCTGAGAGAGCAGACTGGACCTTAACATCTCATCTGAAAGACTGCACCTCTGGCAGTGCAGCACTCCCTCAGTACTGCATGGCTTGTCAGCCTAGATTTTTGTGCTCAAGCCCTGGGAGTGGGATAAGGACTAGGAACATTTCGACTTGGAAGGGAGTGTGTTACCAACTGAGCCACAGCTGGAACATGACCCACGTTCGATTGCTGTTTTATGCCAGATTGGCTGATCAATGCTAAGCTGGCAGTAGGGTTGGTGCAGCTGGGCTCAGGGACCATGACGAAGGAGAGGGAAAATAACCAAACACTCCTGATGGGCATCCCATGGCAGTTGAGTAAACTGTGCACAGTGTGATTCTCCTCTGCGTGACGCGTGTTCAGGTTGATTCTCTTCTGTGTGACGCGTGTTCAGGTTGATTCTTTTCTGCATGACACGTGTTCAGGGTGATCCACTTCTGCGTGACCCGTGTTCAGGGTGATTCTCTTCTGTGTGACGCGTGTTCAGTGTGATTCTCTTCTGTGTGACGCGTGTTCAGTGTGATTCTCTTCTGTGTGACCCATGTTCAGTGTGATTCTCTTCTGTTTGACACGTGTTCAGGGTGATTCTATTCTCTGTGACGCGTGTTCAGGGTGATTCTCTTCTGTATGACGCATGTTCTGGGTGATTCTTTTCTGTGTGACACATGTTCAGGGTGATTCACTTCTGCGTGACGCGTGGTCAGGGTGATTCTCTTCTGTGTGACACGTGTTTAGGCTGATTCTCTTCTGTGTGACGCGTTTTCAGGGTGATTCTCTTCTGTGTGACCCGTGTTCAGTGTGATTCTCTTCTGTGTGACACGTGTTCAGGGTGATTCTCTTCTGCGTTACACGTGTTCAGGGTGATTATCTTCCATGTGATGTGTGTTTATTGTGATTCTCTTCGATGTGACGCGTGTTCAGGGTGATTCTCTTCAGCGTGATGCGTGTTCACGGTGATTCTCTTCTGCGTGACGCATGTTCAGGTTGATTCTCTTCTGTGTGACGCGGGCGTAGGGTGATTCTCTTCTGTGTGACGAGTTTTCAGGGTGATTCTCTTCTGTGTGACCCGTGTTCAGGGTGATTCTCTTCTGTGTGACGCGTGTTCAGTGTGATTCTCTTCTGTGTGACGCGTGTTCAGTGTGATTCTCTTCTGTGTGACCCATGTTCAGTGTGATTCTCTTCTGTTTGACACGTGTTCAGGGTGATTCTATTCTCTGTGACGCATGTTCAGGGTGATTCTCTTCTGTGTGACGCCTATTCAGGGCGATTCTCTTCTGTGTGACGCGTGTTCAGGATGATTCTCTTCTGTGTGACGCGTGTTCAGGGCGATTATCTTCTGTGTGATGTGTGTTTAGGGTGATTCTCCTCTGTGTGACGTGTGTTCACCGTGATTCTCTTCTGTGTGACGCATGTTTAGGGTGAGTCTCTTCTGTGTGACACGTGTTCAGGGTGATTCTCTTCTGTGTGACGCGTGGTCAGGGTGATTCTCTTCTGTGTGACGTGTGTTTAGTGTGATTCTCTTCTGTGTGACCCGTGTTCAGGGTGATTCTCTTCTGCGTTACACGCGTTCAGGGTGATTATCTTCTGTGTGATGTGTGTTTATTGTGATTCTCTTCGATGTGACGCGTGTTCAGGGTGATTCTCTTCTGCGTGATGCATGTTCACAGTGATTCTCTTCTGCGTGACGCATGTTCAGGGTGATTCTCTTCTGTGTGACCCGTGTTCAGGGTGATACTCTTCTGTGTGACACGGGTTCAGGATGATTCTCTTCTGTGTGACACGTGTTCAGGGTAATTCTCTTCTGTGTGACGCGTGTTCTGGGTGATTCTCTTCTGTGTGACACATGTTCAGGGTGATTCACTTCTGTGTGACTCCTGTTCAGGGTGATTCTCTTCTGTGTGACACGTGTTCAGGATGATTCTCTTCTGTGTGACACGTGTTTAGTGTGATTTTCTTCTTTGTGACACGTGTTCAGGGTGATTCTCTTCTGTGTGACGCGTGTTCAGGGTGATTCTCTTCTGTGTGACGTGTCTTCTGGGTGATTCTTTTCTGTGTGACACGTGTTCAGGGTGATTCACTTCTGCGTGACGCATGTCCGGGTGATTCTCTTCTGTGTGACGCCTGTTCAAGGTGATTCTCTTGTGTGTGACACGTGTTCAGGTTCATTCTCTTCTGTATGAGACGTGTTTAGGGTGATTCTCAACTGTGTGACCCGTGTTCAGTGTGATTCTCTTCTGTGTGACGCGTGTTCAGGTTGTTTCTCTTCTATGTGACATGTTCAGGGTGATTCTCCTCTGTGTGACACATGTTCTGGGTGATTCCCTTCTGTATCATGTGTGTTCAGGTTGATTCTCTACTGTGTGACACATGTTCAGGGTGATTCTCTTCTGTGTGACTTGTGTTCAGTGTGATTCTCTTCTGTGTGACCTGTGTTTAGGGTGATTCTCTTCTGTGTGACGCATGTTCAGGGTGATTCTCTTCTGTGTGACGTGTGTTTAGTGTGATTCTCCTCTGCATGACCCATGTTCAGGGTGATTCTCTTCTGCTTGACCCATGTTCAGGGTGATTCTCTTCTGCATGACGCGTGTTCAGGGTGATTCTCTTTTGTGTGACACTTGTTCAGGTTGATTCTCTGCTGTGTGACGCATGTTCAGGGTGATTCTCTTCTGTGTGATATGTGTTTAGGGTGATTCTCTTCTTTGTGTCGCTTGTTCATGGTGATTCTCTTCTTTGTGACACGTGTTCTGGGTGATTCTCTTCTGTGTGACACGTGTTCAGGGTGATTCTCTTCTGTGTGACACGTGTTTAGGCTGAATCTCTTCTGCGTGTCACGTTTTCAGCGTGATTCTCTTCTGTGTGACGCGTGTTCAGTGTCATTCTCTTCTGTGTGACGCGTGTTCAGTGTGATTCTCTTCTGTGTGACGCGTGTTCAGGGTAATTCTCTTCTGTGTGACGCGTGTTCTGGGTGACTCTCTTCTGTGTGACACGTGTTCAGGGTGATTCACTTCTGTGTGACTCCTGTTCAGGGTGATTCTCTTCTGTGTGACACGTTTTTAGTGTGATTCTCTTCTGTGTGACACGTGTTCAGGGTGATTCTCTTCTGTGTGACGCGTGTTCAGTGTGATTCTCTTCTGTGTGACGCGTCTTCTGGGTGATTCTTTTCTGCGTGACCTGTGTTCAGGGTGATTCTCTTCTGTGTGACGCGTGTTCAGTGTGATTCTCTTCTGTGTGACCCATGTTCAGTGTGATTCTCTTCTGTGTGACACGTGTTCAGGGTGATTCTCTTCTGTGTGACGCGTGTTCAGGGTGATTCTCTTCTGTGTGACGTGTGTTCTGGGTGATTCGTTTCTGTGTGACACATGTTCAGGATGATTCACTTCTGCGTGACGCATGTTCAGGGTGATTCTCTTCTGTGTGACCTTTGTTCAGGGTGATTCTCTTCTGTGTGACGCGTGTTCAGGGTGATTCTCTTCTGTGTGACGCGTGTTCTGGGTGATTCTTTTCTGTGTGACCAGTGTTCAGGGTGATTCTCTTCTGCGTGACGCGTGTTCAGGGTGATTCTCTTCTGTGTGACCTTTGTTCAGGGTGATTCTCTTCTGTGTGACGTGTGTTCAGGGTGATTCTCTTCTGTGTCAGCTGTGTTTAGTGTTATTCTCTTCTGTGTGACGCGTGTTCAGGGTGATTCTCTTCTGCGTGACGAGTGATCATGGTGAGTCTCTTCTGTGTGACGCGTGTTTAGTGTGATTCTCTTCTGTGTGACCCGTGTTCAGGGTGATTCTCTTCTGTGTGACGCGTGTTCAAGTTAATTTTCTTCTGTGTGACGCGTGTTCAGGGTGATTCCCTTCTGTGTGACCCGTGTTCAGGGTGATTCTCTTCAGTGTGAAATATATTCAGGCTGATTCTCTTCTGTGTGACGCATGTTCAGGGTGATTCTCTTCTGTGTGATATGTGTTTAGGGTGATTCTCTTCTGTGTGACGCTTGTTCAGGGTGATTCTCTTCTGTGTGACCCGTGTTCAGGGTGATTCTCTTCTGTGTGAAGCGTGTTCAGGGTGATTTTCTTCTGTGTGACACGTGTTCAGGATGATTCTCTTCTGTGTGACACGTGTTTAGTGTGATTTTCTTCTGTGTGACACGTGTTCAGGGTGATTCTCTTCTGTGTGACGCGTGTTCAGCGTGATTCTCTTCTGTGTGACGCGTGTTTAGGCTGATTCTCTTCTTTGTGACGCGTTTTCAGGGTGATTCTCTTCTGTGTGATGCTTGTTCAGGGTAATTTTCTTCTGTGTGACACGTGTTCAGGATGATTCTCTTCTGTGTGACACGTGTTTAGTGTGATTTTCTTCTGTGTGACACGTGTTCAGGGTGATTCTCTTCTGTGTGACGCGTGTTCAGGGTGATTCTCTTCTGTGTGACGTGTCTTCTGGGTGATTCTTTTCTGTGTGACACGTGTTCAGGGTGATTCACTTCTGCGTGACGCATGTCCGGGTGATTCTCTTCTGTGTGACGCCTGTTCAAGGTGATTCTCTTGTGTGTGACACGTGTTCAGGTTCATTCTCTTCTGTATGAGACGTGTTTAGGGTGATTCTCAACTGTGTGACCCGTGTTCAGTGTGATTCTCTTCTGTGTGACGCGTGTTCAGGTTGTTTCTCTTCTATGTGACATGTTCAGGGTGATTCTCCTCTGTGTGACACATGTTCTGGGTGATTCCCTTCTGTATCATGTGTGTTCAGGTTGATTCTCTACTGTGTGACACATGTTCAGGGTGATTCTCTTCTGTGTGACTTGTGTTCAGTGTGATTCTCTTCTGTGTGACCTGTGTTTAGGGTGATTCTCTTCTGTGTGACGCATGTTCAGGGTGATTCTCTTCTGTGTGACGTGTGTTTAGTGTGATTCTCCTCTGCATGACCCATGTTCAGGGTGATTCTCTTCTGCTTGACCCATGTTCAGGGTGATTCTCTTCTGCATGACGCGTGTTCAGGGTGATTCTCTTTTGTGTGACACATGTTCAGGTTGATTCTCTGCTGTGTGACGCATGTTCAGGGTGATTCTCTTCTGTGTGATATGTGTTTAGGGTGATTCTCTTCTTTGTGTCGCTTGTTCATGGTGATTCTCTTCTTTGTGACACGTGTTCTGGGTGATTCTCTTCTGTGTGACACGTGTTCAGGGTGATTCTCTTCTGTGTGACACGTGTTTAGGCTGAATCTCTTCTGCGTGTCACGTTTTCAGCGTGATTCTCTTCTGTGTGACGCGTGTTCAGTGTCATTCTCTTCTGTGTGACGCGTGTTCAGTGTGATTCTCTTCTGTGTGACGCGTGTTCAGGGTAATTCTCTTCTGTGTGACGCGTGTTCTGGGTGACTCTCTTCTGTGTGACACGTGTTCAGGGTGATTCACTTCTGTGTGACTCCTGTTCAGGGTGATTCTCTTCTGCGTGACACGTGTTTAGTGTGATTCTCTTCTGTGTGACACGTGTTCAGGGTGATTCTCTTCTGTGTGACGCGTGTTTAGTGTGATTCTCTTCTGTGTGACGCGTCTTCTGGGTGATTCTTTTCTGCGTGACCTGTGTTCAGGGTGATTCTCTTCTGTGTGACGCGTGTTCAGTGTGATTCTCTTCTGTGTGACCCATGTTCAGTGTGATTCTCTTCTGTGTGACACGTGTTCAGGGTGATTCTCTTCTGTGTGACGCGTGTTCAGGGTGATTCTCTTCTGTGTGACGTGTGTTCTGGGTGATTCGTTTCTGTGTGACACATGTTCAGGATGATTCACTTCTGCGTGACGCATGTTCAGGGTGATTCTCTTCTGTGTGACCTTTGTTCAGGGTGATTCTCTTCTGTGTGACGCGTGTTCAGGGTGATTCTCTTCTGTGTGACGCGTGTTCTGGGTGATTCTTTTCTGTGTGACCAGTGTTCAGGGTGATTCTCTTCTGCGTGACGCGTGTTCAGGGTGATTCTCTTCTGTGTGACCTTTGTTCAGGGTGATTCTCTTCTGTGTGACGTGTGTTCAGGGTGATTCTCTTCTGTGTCAGCTGTGTTTAGTGTTATTCTCTTCTGTGTGACGCGTGTTCAGGGTGATTCTCTTCTGCGTGACGAGTGATCATGGTGAGTCTCTTCTGTGTGACGCGTGTTTAGTGTGATTCTCTTCTGTGTGACCCGTGTTCAGGGTGATTCTCTTCTGTGTGACGCGTGTTCAAGTTAATTTTCTTCTGTGTGACGCGTGTTCAGGGTGATTCCCTTCTGTGTGACCCGTGTTCAGGGTGATTCTCTTCAGTGTGAAATATATTCAGGCTGATTCTCTTCTGTGTGACGCATGTTCAGGGTGATTCTCTTCTGTGTGATATGTGTTTAGGGTGATTCTCTTCTGTGTGACGCTTGTTCAGGGTGATTCTCTTCTGTGTGACCCGTGTTCAGGGTGATTCTCTTCTGTGTGAAGCGTGTTCAGGGTGATTCTCTTCTTTGTCACACGTGTTCTGGGTGATTCTCTTCCGTGTGACTCGTGTTCAGCGTGATTCTCTTCTGTGTGACGCGTGTTTAGGCTGATTCTCTTCTTTGTGACGCGTTTTCAGGGTGATTCTCTTCTGTGTGATGCTTGTTCAGGGTAATTTTCTTCTGTGTGACGCGTGTTTAGGGTGATTCTCTTCTATGTGACGCGTGTTCAGGGTGAATTTCTTCTGTGTCACGCCTTTATTTTGTGATTCTCTTCTGTGTGAAGCGTGTTCAGGGTGATTCTCGTCTGTGTGATACGTGTTCAGGGTGATTCCCTTCTGTGTGACGCGTGTTCAGCGTGATTATATTCTGTGTGATATGCGTTTAGGGTGATTGCCTTCTGTGTGACGCGTGTTCAGGCTGATTCTCTTCTGTGTGACGCGTGTTAAGGCTGATTCTCTTCTGTGTGATGCGTTTCAGGGTGATTCTCTCCTTTATGACGTCTGTTTATGGTGATTCTCTTCTGTGTGATGCGTGGTTGTGGTGATTCTCCTCTGTATGACGCGTGTTCAGGGTGATTTTCTTCTGTGTGACCCGTGTTCAGGGCAATTCTCTTTTGTGTGACGCTTGTGTGATTCTCATTTGTGTGACACGTGTTTAGGGTGATGCTCTTCTGTTTGTCACGTGTTTAGGGTGATTCTCTTCTGTGTGACGCGTGTTCAGGGTGATTATCTTCTGTGTGACTCGTGTTCAGTCTGATTCTCTCCTGTGTGACGCGTGTTCATGGTGATTCTCTCCTGTGTGTCACGTTTTCAGGGTGATTCTCTTCTGTGTGACGCCTGTTCAGGGTGATTCTCTTCTGTGTCATGTGTGTTTAGTGTTATTCTCTTCTGTGTGACCTGTGTTCAGGGTGATTCTCTTCTGTGTGACCCGTGTTCAGGGTAATTTTCTTCTGTGTGACACGAGTTCAGGGTGATTCTCTTCTGCGTGACGTGTGTTCAGGGTGATTCTCTTCTGAGTGACGCATGTTCAGGGTGAATCTCTTCTGTGTGACACGTGTTTAGGGTGATTCTCATCTGTGTGACCCGTGTTCAGGCTGATTCTCTTCTGTGGGATGCGTGTTCAGGGTGATTCTCTTCTGTGTGACGCGTGTTCAGGGTGATTCCCCTCTGTATGATGCGTGTTCAGGGTGATTCTCTACTATGTGACACATGTTCGGGGTGATTCTCTTCTGTGTGACCCGTGTTCAGGGTGATTCTCTTTTGTGTGACGCGTGTTCAGGGTGATTCTCATCATGTGACACGTGTTAAGGGTGATGCTCTTCTGTGTGTCACGTGTTTAGGGTGATTCTCTTCTGTGTGACGCGTGTTCAGGGTGAGTATCTTCTGAGTGACCCGTGTTGAGTGTGATTCTCTTCTGTGTGACGCGTGTTCAGGTTGATTCTCTCCTGTTTGTCACGTGTTCAGGGTGATTCTCTTCTGTGTGACGCCTGTTCAGGGTGATTCTCTTCTGTGTCACGTGTGTTTAGTGTTATTCTCTTCTGTGTGACGCGTGTTCAGGGTGATTCTCTTCTGCGTGACGAGTGTTCAGGGTGATTCTCTTCTGTGTGACCCGTGTTCAGGGTGATTCTCTTCTGTGTGACGCGTGTTCAGGGTAATTTTCTTCTGTGTGACGTGTGTTCAGGGTGATTCTCTTCTGTATGACTTGTGTTCAGTGTGATTCTCTTCTGTGTGACGCGTGTTCAGGATGATTCTCTTCTGTGTGAAGCGTGTTCAGGGTGATTCTCTTCTGTGTGACCCGTGTTCAGGGTGATTCTCTTCTGTGTGACGTGTGTTCAGGGTGATTCTCTTCTGTATGACTTGTGTTCAGTGTGATTCTCTTCTGTGTGACGTGTGTTCAGGATGATTCTCTTCTGTGTGAAGCGTGTTCAGGGTGATTCTCTTCTGTGTGACCCGTGTTCAGGGTGATTCTCTTCTGTGTGACACATGTTCAGGGTTATTCCCTTCTGTATGGTGCGTGTTCAGGGTGATTCTCTACTATGTGACACATGTTCAGGGTGATTCTCTTCTCTGTGACCTGTGTTCAGGGTGATTCTCTTCTGTGTGACGTGTGTTCTGGGTAATTCTCTTCTCTGTGACGTGTGTTTAGTGTGATTCTCTTCTGCATGACCCGTGTTCAGGGTGATTCTCTTCTGCGTGACGCGTGTTCAGGGTGATTCTCTTCTGTGTGACACGTGTTCAGGGTGATTCTCTTCTGTGTGACGTGTTCAGGGTGATTCTATTCTGTGTGACGCGTGTTCAGGGTGATTCTCTTCAGTGTGAAACGTATTCAGGGTGATTCACTTCTGTATGACGCATGTTCAGGGTGATTCTCTTCTGTGTGATATGTGATTAGGGTGATCCTCTTCAGTGTGACGCTTGTTCAGGGTGATTCTCTTCTGTGTGACCCATGTTCAGAGTGATTCTCTTCTTTGTGAAGCGTGTTCAGGGTGATTCTCTTCTTTGTCACACGTGTTCAGCGTGATTCTCTTCTGTGTGACGCGTGTTTAGGCTGATTCTCTTCTTTGTGACGCGTTTTCAGGGTGAATCTCTTCTATGTGATGCTTGTTCAGGGTGATTCTCTTCTGTGTGACCCGTGTTCATTGTGATTCTCTTCTGTGTGACGCGTGTTCAGGGTAATTCTCTTCTGTGTGACGCGTCTTCAGGTTGATTCTCTTTAGTGTGACGCTTGTTCAGGGTGAATTTCTTCTGTGTCACGTCTTTATTTTGTGATTCTCTTCTGTGTGAAGCGTGTTCAGGGTGATTCTCTTCTGTGTGACACGTGTTCAGGGTGATTCCCTTATGTGTGACGCGTGTTCAGTGCGATTATATTCTGTGTGATATGCGTTTAGGGTGATTCCCTTCTGTGTGACACGTGTTCAGGGTGATTCTCTTCTGTGTGACGCGTGTTTAGGGTGAATCTCTTCTGTGTGATGCGTTTTCAGGGTGATTCTCTCCTGTATGACGTCTAATTATGGTGATTCTCTTCTGTGTGATGCGTGGTTGTGGTGATTCTCCTCTGTATGACGTGTGTTCAGGGTGATTCTTTTCTGTGTGACCCATGTTCAGGGCAATTCTCTTTTGTGTGACGCTTGTTCAGGGTGATTCTCATCTGTGTGACACGTGTTTAGGGTGATGCTCTTCTGTTTGTCACATGTTTAGGGTGATTCTCTTCTGTGTGACGCGTGTTCAGGGTGATTATCTTCTGTGTGACCCGTGTTCAGTGTGATTCTCTTCTGTGTGACGCGTGTTCAGGGTGATTCTCTCCTGTGTGTCACGTGTTCAGGGTGATTCTCTTCTGTGTGACGGCTGTTCAGGGTGATTCTCTTCTGTGTCATGTGTGTTTAGCGTTATTCTCTTCTATGTGACGCGTGTTCAGGGTGATTCTCTAGTGCGTGACGAGTGTTCAGGGTGATTCTCTTCTGTGTGACGCGTGTTCAGGGTGATTCTCTTCTGTGTGACCCGTGTTCAGGGTGATTCTCTTCTGTGTGACGCGTGTTCAGGGTAATTTTCTTCTGTGTGACGCGTGTTCAGGGTGATTCTATTCGGTGTGACCCATGTTCAGTGTGATTCTCTTCTTTGTGACACGTGTTCAGGGTGATTCTCTTCTGCGTGACGTGTGTTCAGGATGATTCTCTTTTGAGTGACGCATGTTCAGGGTGATTCTCTTCTGTGTGACACTTGTTTAGGGTGATTCTCTTCTGTGTGACGCGTGTTTAGGGTGATTCTCTTCTGTGTGACACCTGTTCAGTGTGATTCCCTTCAGTAGGATGCGTGTTCAGGGTGATTCTCTACTATGTGACACATGTTCAGTTTGATTCTCTTCTGTGTGACTTGTGGTCAGGGGGATTCTCTTCTGTGTGACGCATATTCATGGTGATTCTCTTCTGTGTGAGGCATGTTCAGGGTGATTCTCTTCTGTGTGACACATGTTCAGGGTGATTCCCTTCTGTATGATGCGTGTTCAGGGTGAATCTCTACTATGTGACACATGATCAGGGTGATTCTCTTCTGTGTGACCTGTGTTCAGGGTGATTCTCTTCTGTGTGACGCGTATTCAGGGTGATACTATTCTGTGTGACGCGTGTTCAGGGTGATTCTATTCTGTGTGACCCGTGTTCAGGGTGATTCTCTTCTGTGTGACACATGTTCAGGGTGATTCTCTTCTGTGTGACCCGTGTTCAGGCTGATTCTCTTCTGTGTGACACGTGTTCAGGGTGATTCTCTTCCATGTGCCCCGTGTTCAGGGTGATTGTCTTTTGTGTGACGCGTGTTCAGGGTGATTCTCATCATGTGACACGTGTTTAGGGTGATTCTCTTCTTTGTGACGCCTTTTCAGGGTGATTCTCTTCTGTGTCACGTGTGTTTAGTGTTATTCTCTTCTGTGTGACGCGTGTTCAGGGTGATTCTCTTCAGCGTGACGAGTGTTCAGGGTGATTCTCTTCTGTGTGACGCGTGTTCAGGGTGATTCTCTTCTTTGTGACCCGTGTTCAGGATGATTCTCTTCTGTGTGACGCGTGTTCAGGGTAATTTTCTTCTGTGTGATGCGTGTTCAGGGTGATTCTCTTCTGTGTGACGCGTGTTCAGGGTGATTCTCTTCTCTGTGATACATGTCCAGGGTGATTCTCTTTTGTGTGACTTGTGTTCAGGGTGATTCTCTTCTGTGTGACGCGTGTTCATGGTGATTCTCTTCTGTGTGACGCGTTTTCAGAGTGATTCTCATCTGTGTGACCCCTGTTCAGGGTGATTCTCTTCTGTGGGACACATGTTCAGGGTGATTCCCTTCTGTATGGTGCGTGTTCAGGGTGATTCTCTACTATGTGACACATGTTCAGGGTGATTCTCTTCTCTGTGACCTGTGTTCAGGGTGATTCTCTTCTGTGTGACGTGTGTTCAGGGTAATTCTCTTCTGTGTGACGTGTGTTTAGTGTGATTCTCTTCTGCGTGACCCGTGTTCAGGGTGATTCTCTTCTGCGTGACGCGTGTTCAGGGTGATTCTCTTCTGTGTGACACGTGTTCAGGGTAATTCCCTTCTGTGTGACGTGATCAGGGTGATTCTCTTCTGTGTGACCCGTGTTCAGGGTGATTCTCTTCTGTGTGAAACGTATTCAGGGTGATTCTCTTCTGTGTGACGCATGTTCAGGGTGATTCTCTTCTGTGTGATATGTGTTTAGGGTGATTCTCTTCTGTGTGACCCGTGTTCAGGGTGATTCTCTTCTGTGGGACACATGTTCAGGGTGATTCCCTTCTGTATGATGCGTGTTCAGGGTGATTCTCTACTATGTGACACATGTTCAGGGTGATTCTCTTCTCTGTGACCTGTGTTCAGGGTGATCCTCTTCTGTGTGACGTGTGTTCATGGTAATTCTCTTCTGTGTGACGTGTTTTTAGTGTGATTCTCTTCTGCGTGACCCATGTTCAGGGTGATTCTCTTCTGCGTGACGCGTGCTCAGGGTGATTCTCTTCTGTGTGACACGTGTTCAGGGTGATTCTCTTCTGTGTGACATGTTCAGGGTGATTCTCTTCTGTGTGACCTGTGTTCAGGCTGATTGTCTTCTGTGTGAAACGTATTCAGGGTGATTCTCTTCTGTGTGACGCATGTTCAGGGTGATTCTCGTCTGTGTGATATGTGTTTAGGGTGATTCTCTTCTATGTGACGCTTGTTCAGGGTGATTCTCTTCTGTGTGACCAGTGTTCAGGGTGTTTCTCTTCTGTGTGACGCGTTTTCAGGGTGATTCTCTTTTGTGTGATGCTTGTTCAGGGTGATTCTCTTCTGTGTGACCCGTGTTCAGTGTGATTTTCTTCTGTGTGACGCGTGTTCAGGGTAATTCTCTTCTGTGTGAAGCGTGTTCAGGGTGATTCTCTTCTGTGTGACGCGTGTTCAGGGTGATTTTCTTCTGTGTCACGCCTTTATTTTGTGATTGTCTTCTGTGTGAAGCATGTTCAGGGTGATTCTCTTCTGTGTGACACGTGTTCATGGTGATTCCCTTCTGTGTGACGCGTGTTCCAAGTGATTATCTTCTGTGTGATATGCGTTTAGGGTGATTCCCTTCTGTGTGACGCGTGTTCAGGGTGATTCTCTACTGTGTGACGCGTGTTCAGGCTGATTCTCTTCTGTGTGACGCGTTTTCAGGGTGATTCTCTCCTGTATGACGTCTGTTTATGGTGATTCTCTTCTGTGTGACGCGTGGTTGTGGTGATTATCCTCTGTATGACGCGTGTTCAGCGTGATTCACTTCTGTGTGACCCGTGTTCAGGGTGATTCTCTTTTGTGTGACGCGTGTTCAGGTTGATTCTCATCATGTGACACGTGTTTAGGGTAATGCTCTTCTGTGTGTCACGTGTTTAGGGTGATTCTCTTCTGTGTGACGCGTGATCAGGGTGATTATCTTCTGTGTGACCCGTGTTCAGTGTGATTCTCTTCTGTGTGACGCGTGTTCAGGTTGATTCTCTCCTTTTTGTCACGTGTTCACGGTAATTCTCTTCTGTGTGACGCCTGTTCAGGGTGATTCTCTTCTGTGTCACGTGTGTTTTGTGTTATTCTCTTCTGTGTGACGCGTGTTCAGGGTGATTCTCTTCTGCGTGACGAGTGTTCAGGGTGATTCTCTTCTGTGTGACGCGTGTTCAGTGTGATTCTCTTCTGTGTGACCCATGTTCCGGGTGATTCTCTTCTGTGTGACGCCTGTTCAGGGTAATTTTCTTCTGTGTGACGCGTGTTCAGGGTGATTATCTTCTGTGTGACTTGTGTTCAGTGTGATTCTCTTCTGTGTGACCTGTGCTCAGGGGGATTCTCTTCTGTATGATGCGTGTTCAGGGTGATTCTCTACTATGTGACACATGTTCAGGGTGATTCACTTCTGTGTGACCTGTGTTCAGGGTGATTCTCTTCTGTGTGACGGGTATTCAGGGTGATTCTCTTCTGTGTGACGCTTGTTCAGGGTGATTCTCTTCTGTGTGACCCGTGTTCATGGTGATTCTCTTCTGTGTGACACATGTTCAGGGTGATTCTCTTCTGTGTGACGCGTGTTCAGGGTGATTCTCTTCTGTGTGATGCGTGTTCAGGGTGATTCTCTTTTGTGTGATGTGTGTTCAGGGTGATTCTCATCATGTGACACGTGTTCAGGGTGATTCTCTTCTGTGTCACGTGTGTTTAGTGTTATTCTCTTCTGTGTGACGCGTGTTCAGGGTGATTCTCTTCTGCGTGACGAGTGTTCAGGGTGATTCTCTTCTGTGTGACGCGTGTTCAGGGTGATTCACTTCTGTGTGACCCGTGTTCAGGGTGATTCTCTTCTGTGTGACGCATGTTCAGGGTGATTCTCTTCTGTGTGATATGTGTTTAGGGTGATTCTCTTCTGTGTGATGCGTGTTCAGGGTGATTCTCATCTCTGTGACCCCTGTTCAGGGTGATTCTCTTCTGTGTGACACATGTTCATGGTGATTCCCTTCTGTATGGTGCGTGTTCAGGGTGATTCTCTACTATGTGACACATGTTCAGGGTGATTCTCTTCTCTGTGACCTGTGTTCAGGGTGATTCTCTTCTGTGTGACGTGTGTTCAGGGTAATTCTCTTCTCTGTGACGCGTGTTCAGGGTGATTCTCTTCTGTGTGACCCGTGTTCAGGTTGATTCTCTTCTGTGTGACGCGTGTTCAGGGTAATTTTCTTCTGTGTGACGCGTGTTCAGGGTTATTCTCTTCTGTGTGACCCATGTTCAGGGTGATTCTCTTCTGTGTGACACGTGTTCAGGGTCATTCTCTTCTGCTTGACGTTAGTTCAGGGTGATTCTCTTCTGAGTGACGCATGTTCAGGGTGATTCTCTTCTGTGTGACACGTGTTTAGGGTGATTCTCTTCTGTGTGACCCGTGTTCAGGCTGATTCACTTCTGTGTGACGCGTGTTCAGGGTGATTCTCTTGTGCGACGCGTGTTCAGGGTGATTCTCTACTATGTGACACATGTTCAGGGTGATTCTCTTCTGCGTGACGTGTGTTCAGGGTGATTCTTTCTGTGTGACGCGTGTTCAGGGTGATTCTCTTCTGTGTGACCCGTGTTCAGGTTGATTCTCTTCTGTGTGACGCGTGTTCAGGGTAATTTTCTTCTGTGTGACCTGTGTTCAGGGTGATTCTCTTCTGTGTGACGCGTATTCAGGGTGATTCTCTTCTGTGTGACGCTTGTTCAGGGTGATTCTCTTCTGTGTGACCCGTGTTCATGGTGATTCTCTTCTGTGTGACACATGTTCAGGGTGATTCTCTTCTGTGTGACCCATGTTCAGGCTGATTCTCTTCTGTGTGACGCGTGTTCAGGGTGATTCTCTTCTGTGTGATGCGTGTTCAGGGTGATTCTCTTTTGTGTGACGTGTGTTCAGGGTGATTCTCATCATGTGACACGTGTTCAGGGTGATTCTCTTCTGTGTCACGTGTGTTTAGTGTTATTCTCTTCTGTGTGACGCGTGTTCAGGGTGATTCTCTTCTGCGTGACGAGTGTTTAGGGTGATTCTCTTCTGTGTGACGCGTGTTCAGGGTGATTCACTTCTGTGTGACCCGTGTTCAGGGTGATTCTCTTCTGTGTGACGCGTGTTCAGCGTAATTTTCTTCTGTGTGACGCGTGTTCAGAGTGATTCTCTTCTGTGTGACGCGTGTTCAGGGTGATTCTCTTCTGTGTGACACATGTTCAGGGTGATTCTCTTCTGTGTGACTTGTGTTCAGTGTGATTCTCTTCTGTGTGACGCGTGTTCATGGTGATTCTGTTCTGTGTGACGCGTTTTCAGGGTGATTCTCATCTGTGTGACCCGTGTTCAGGGTGATTCTCTTCTGTGTGACACATGTTCAGGGTGATTCTCTTCTGTGTGATATGTGTTTAGGGTGATTCTCTTCTGTGTGACGCGTGTTCAGGGTGATTCTCAACTCTGTGACCCCTGTTCAGGGTGATTCTCTTCTGTGTGACACATATTCAGGGTGATTCCCTTCTGTATGGTGCGTGTTCAGGGTGATTCTCTACTATGTGACCCCTGTTCAGGGTGATTCTCTTCTGTGTGACACATATTCAGGGTGATTCCCTTCTGTATGGTGCGTGTTCAGGGTGATTCTCTACTATGTGACACATGTTCAGGGTGATTCTCTTCTCTGTGACCTGTGTTCAGGGTGATTCTCTTCTGTGTGACGTGTGTTCAGGGTAATTCTCTTCTCTGTGACGTGTGTTTAGTCTGATTCTCTTCTGCATGACCCGTGTTCAGGGTGATTCTCTTCTGCGTGACGTGTGTTCAGATTGATTCTCTTCTGTGTGACACGTGTTCGGGGTAATTCTCTTCTGTGTGACGTGTTCAGGTTGATTCTCTTCTGTGAGACACGTGTTCAGGGTGATTCTCTTCTGTGTGAAACGTATTCAGGGTGATTCTCTTCTGTGTGACGCGTGTTCAGGGTGATTCTCTTCTGTGTGATATGTGTTTAGGGTGATTCTCTTCTGTGTGACGCGTGTTCAGGGTGATTCTCTTCTGTGTGACCCATGTTCAGGGCGATTCTCTTTTGTGTGACGCTTGTTCAGGGTGTTTCTCATCTGTGTGACACGTGTTTAGGGTGATGCTCTTCTGTTTGTCACGTGTTTAGGATGATTCTCTTCTGTGTGACGCGTGTTCAGGGTGATTATCTTCTGTGTGACCCGTGTTCATTGTGATTCTCTTCTGTGTGACGCGTGTTTAGGGTGATTCTCTACTGTGTGACGCGTGTTCAAGGTGATTCTTTTCTGTGTGACACATGTTCAGGGTGATTCTCTTCTGTGTGCCCCGTGTTCAGGGTGATTCTCTTTTGTGTGATGCGTGTTCAGGGTGATTCCCATCATGTGACACGTGTTTCGGGTGATTCTCTTCTGTGTGACGCCTGTTCAGGGTGATTCTCTTCTGTGTCACGTCTGTTTAGTGTTATTCGCTTCTGTGTGATGCTTATTCAGGGTGATTCTCTTCTGCGTGACGAGTGTTCAGGGTGATTCTCTTCTGTGTGACGCGTGTTCAGGGTGATTCTCTTCTGTGTGACGCGTGTTCAGGGTGATTCTCTTCTGTGTGACGCGTGTTCAGGGTAATTTTCTTTTGTGAGACGCGTGTTCAGGGTGATTCTCTTCTGTGTGACGCGTGTTCAGGGTGATTCTCTTCTGTGTGACACGTGTTTAGGGTGATGCTCTTCTGTTTGTCACGTGTTTAGGATGATTCTCTTCTGTGTGACGCGTGTTCAGGGTGATTATCTTCTGTGTGACCCGTGTTCAGTGTGATTCTCTTCTGTGTGACGCATGTTTAGGGTGATTCTCTACTGTGTGACGCGTGTTCAAGGTGATTCTTTTCTGTGTGACACATGTTCAGGGTGATTCTCTTCTGTGTGCCCAGTGTTCAGGGTGATTCTCTTTTGTGTGATGCGTGTTCAGGGTGATTCTCATCATGTGACACGTGTTTAGGGTGATTCTCTTTTGTGTGACGCCTGTTCAGGGTGATTCTTTTCTGTGTCATGTCTGTTTAGTGTTATTCGCTTCTGTGTGACGCGTGTTCAGGGTGATTCTCTTCTGCGTGACGAGTGTTCAGGGTGATTCTCTTCTGTGTGACGCGTGTTCAGGGTGATTCTCTTCTGTGTTTCCCGTGTTCAGGGTGATTCTCTTCTGTGTGACGCGTGTTCAGGGTAATTTTCTTCTGTGAGACGCGTGTTCAGGGTGATTCTCTTCTGTGTGACGCGTGTTCAGGGTGATTCTCTTCTGTGTGACTTGTGTTCAGTGTGATCTCTTCTGTGTGATGCGTGTTCATGGTGATTCTCTTCTGTGTGACTCGTGTTCTGGGTGATTCTCTTCTTTGTGACATGTGTTCAGGGTGATTCTCTTCTGAGTGACGCTTGTTCAGTGTGATTCTCTTCTGTGTGACCCGTGGTCAGGGTGATTCTCTTCTGTGTGATGCTTGTTCAGGGTGTTTCTCATCATGTGACACGTGTTTAGGGAGATTCTCTTCTGTGTCACGTGTGTTTAGTGTTATTCTCTTCTGTGTGGCGAGTGTTCAGGGTGATTATCTTCCGCGTGACGAGTGTTCCGGGTGATTCTCTTCTGTGTGACGCGTGTTCAGGGGGATTCTCTTCTGTGTGACCCGTGTTCAGGGTGATTCTCCTATGTGTGACACGTGTTCAGGGTAATTTTCTTCTGTGAGATGCGTGTTCAGGGTGATTCTCTTCTGTGTGACGCGTGTTCAGGGTGATTCTCTTCTGTGTGACACATGTTCAGGGTAATTCTCTTCTGAGTGACTTGTGTTCAGTGTGATTCTCTTCTGTGCGATGCGTGTTCATGGTGATTCTCTTCTGTGTGACTCGTGTTCTGGGTGATTCTCTTCTTTGTGACATGTGTTCAGGGTGATTCTCTTCTGTGTGACGCTTGTTCAGGGTGATTCTCTTCTGTGTGAAACGTATTCAGGGTGATTCTCTTCTGTGCGATGCGTGTTCATGGTGATTCTCTTCTGTGTGACCCGTGTTCAGGGTGATTCTCTTCTGTGTGATGTGTGTTCAGGGTGATTCTCTTCTTTGTGACACGTGTTCTGGGAGATTCTCTTCTGTGTGACTCGTGTTCAGCGTGATTCTCTTCTGTGTGATGCGTTTTCAGGGTGATTCTCTTCTGTGTGATGCTTGATCAGGGTGATTCTCTTCTGTGTGACCCGTGTTCAGGGTGATTCTCTTCTGTGTGACGTGTTCAGGGTGATTCTCTTCTGTGTGACCCGTGTTCAGGGTGATTCTCTTCTGTGTGATGCGTGTTCAGGGTGATTTTCTTCTGTGTGACCCGTGTTCATTGTGATTCTCTTCTGTGTGACGCGTGTTTAGGGTGATTCTCTACTGTGTGACGCGTGTTCAAGGTGATTCATTTCTGTGTGACACATGTTCAGGGTGATTCTCTTCTGTGTGCCCCGTGTTCAGGGTGATTCTCTTTTGTGTGATGCGTGTTCAGGGTGATTCTCATCATGTGACACGTGTTTAGGGTGATTCTCTTCTGTGTGACGCCTGTTCAGGGTGATTCTCTTCTGTGTCACGTCTGTTTAGTGTTATTCGCTTCTGTGTGACGCTTGTTCAGGGTGATTCTCTTCTGCGTGACGAGTGTTCAGGGTGATTCTCTTCTGTGTGACGCGTGTTCAGGGTGATTCTCTTCTGTGTTTCCCATGTTCAGGGTGATTCTCTTCTGTGTGACGCGTGTTCAGGGTAATTTTCTTCTGTGAGACGCGTGTTCAGGGTGATTCTCTTCTGTGTTTCCCAGGTTCAGGGTGATTCTCTTCTGTGTGACGCGTGTTCAGGGTAATTTTCTTCTGTGAGACGCGTGTTCAGGGTGATTCTCTTCAGTGTGACACGTGTTTAGGGTGATGCTCTTCTGTTTGTCACGTGTTTAGGATGATTCTCTTCTGTGTGACGCGTGTTCAGGGTGATTATCTTCTGTGTGACCCGTGTTCAGTGTGATTCTCTTCTGTGTGACGCATGTTTAGGGTGATTCTCTACTGTGTGACGCGTGTTCAAGGTGATTCTTTTCTGTGTGACACATGTTCAGGGTGATTCTCTTCTGTGTGCCCCGTGTTCAGGGTGATTCTCTTTTGTGTGATGCGTGTTCAGGGTGATTCTCATCATGTGACACGTGTTTAGGGTGATTCTCTTCTGTGTGACGCCTGTTCAGGGTGATTCTTTTCTGTGTCATGTCTGTTTAGTGTTATTCGCTTCTGTGTGACGCGTGTTCATGGTGATTCTCTTCTGCGTGACGAGTGTTCAGGGTGATTCTCTTCTGTGTGACGCGTGTTCAGGGTGATTCTCTTCTGTGTTTCCCGTGTTCAGGTTGATTCTCTTCTGTGTGACGCGTGTTCAGGGTAATTTTCTTCTGTGAGACGCGTGTTCAGGGTGATTCTCTTCTGTGTGACGCGTGTTCAGGGTGATTCTCTTCTGTGTGACACATGTTCAGGGTAATTCACTTCTGTGTGACTTGTGTTCAGTGTGATCTCTTCTGTGTGACGCGTGTTCTGGGTGATTCTCTTCTTTGTGACATGTGTTCAGGGTGATTCTCTTCTGTGTGACGCTTGTTCAGGGTGATTCTCTTCTGTGTGACCCGTGTTCAGGGTGATTCTCTTCTGTGTGACTCGTGTTCTGGGTGATTCTCTTCTTTGTGACATGTGTTCAGGGTGATTCTCTTCTGTGTGACGCTTGTTCAGGGTGATTCTCTTCTGTGTGACCCGTGTTCAGGGTGATTCTCTTCTGTGTGATGCGTGTTCAGGGTGATTCTCTTCTTTGTGACACGTGTTCTGGGAGATTCTCTTCTGTGTCTCGTGTTCAGCGTGATTCTCTTCTGTGTGACGCGTGTTTAGGCTAATTCTCTTCTGTGTGATGCGTTTTCAGGGTGATTCTCTTCTGTGTGATGCTTGTTCAGGGTGATTCTCTTCTGTGTGACCCGTGTTCAGTATGATTCTTTTCTGTGTGACGCGTGTTCAGGGTAATTCTCTTCTGTGTGACGCGTGTTCAGGGTGATTCTCTTCTGTGTGATGCGTGTTCAGGGTGATTTTTTTCTGTGTCACGTCTTTATTTTGTGATTCTCTTCTGTGTGAAGCGTGTTCAGGCTGATTCTCTTCTGTGTGATATGTGTTTAGGGTGATTCTCTTCTGTGTGACGCGTGTTCAGGGTGATTCTCTTCTGTGTAACCCGTGTTCAGTGTGATTCTCTTCTGTGTGACACATGTTCAGGGTGATTCTCTTCTGTGTGCCCAGTGTTCAGGGTGATTCTCTTTTGTGTGACGCTTGTTCAGGGTGATTCTCATCATGTGACACGTGTTTAGGGTGATTCTCTTCTGTGTCACGTGTGTTTAGTGTTATTCTCTTCTGTGTGGCGCGTGTTCAGGGTGATTCTCTTCCGCGTGACGAGTGTTCCGGGTGATTCTCTTCTGTGTGACGCGTGTTCAGGGGGATTCTCTTCTGTGTGACCCGTGTTCAGGGTGATTCTCTTCTGTGTGAAGCGTGTTCAGGGTAATTTTCTTCTGTGAGATGCGTGTTCAGGGTGATTCTCTTCTGTGTGACGCGTGTTCAGGGTGATTCTCTTCTGTGTGACACATGTTCAGGGTAATTCTCTTCTGTGTGACTTGTGTTCAGTGTGATTCTCTTCTGTGTGACGCGTGTTCATGGTGATTCTCTTCTGTGTGACTCGTGTTCTGGGTGATTCTCTTCTTTGTGACATGTGTTCAGGGTGATTCTCTTCTGTGTGACACTTGTTCAGTGTGATTCTCTTCTGTGTGACCCGTGTTCAGGGTGATTCTCTTCTGTGTGATGTGTGTTCAGGGTGATTCTCTTCTTTGTGACACGTGTTCTGGGAGATTCTCTTCTGTGTGACTCGTGTTCAGCGTGATTCTCTTCTGTGTGACGCGTGTTTAGGCTGATTCTCTTCTGTGTGATGCGTTTTTAGGGTGATTCTCTTCTGTGTGATGCTTGATCAGGGTGATTCCCTTCTGTGTGACGTGTGTTCAGCATGATTATCTTCTGTGTGTTATGCGTTTAGGGTGATTCCCTTCTGTGTGACGCGTGTTCAGGGTGATTCTCTTCTGTGTGACGCGTGTTCAGGCTGATTCTCTTCTGTGTGCCGCGTTTTCAGGATGATTCTCTCCTGTATGATGTCTGTTTATGGTGATTCTCTTCTGTGTGACGCGTGGTTGTGGTGATTCTCCTAAGTATGACGCGTGTTCAGTGTGATTCTCTTCTGTGTAACCCGTGTTCAGTGTGATTGTCTTCTGTGTGACGCATGTTCAGGGTGATTCTCTTCTGTGTGACGCGTGTTCAGGGTGATTCTCTTCTGTGTGGCGCGTGTTCAGGGTGATTCTCTTCTGCGTGACGAGTGTTCAGGGTGATTCTCTTCTGTGTGAAGCGTGTTCAGGGTGATTCTCTTCTTTGTGACACGTGTTCTGGGTGATCTCTTCTGTGTGACTCGTGTTCAGCGTGATTCTCTTCTGTGTGACGCGTGTTTAGGCTGTTTCTCTTCTGTGTGACACGTGTTCAGGGTGATTCCCTTCTGTGTGACGCGTGTTCCAAGTGATTATCTTCTGTGTGATATGCATTTAGGGTGATTCCCTTCTGTGTGAAGCGTGTTCATGGTGATTCTCTTCTGTGTGACGCGTGTTTAGGCTGATTCTCTTCTGTGTGACGCGTTTTCAGGGTGATTCTCTCCTGTATGACGTCTGTTTATGGTGATTCTCTTCTGTGTGACGCACGGTTGTGGTGATTCTCCTCTGTTTGACACGTGTTCATGGTGATTCTCTCCTGTGTGACGCCTGTTCAGGGTGATTCTCTTCTGTGTCACGTGTGTTTAGTGTTATTCTCTTCTGTGTGACGCTTGTTCAGGGTGATTCTCTTCTGTGTGACCCGTGTTCAGGGTGATTCTCTTCTGTGTGAAGCGTGTTCAGGGTGATTCTCTTCTTTGTGACACGTGTTCTGGGTGATTCTCTTCTGTGTGACCCGTGTTCAGGGTGATTCTCTTCTGTGTGAAGCGTGTTCAGGGTGATTCTCTTCTTTGTGACACGTGTTCAGCGTGATTCTCTTCTGTTTGACGCGTGTTTAGGCTGATTCTCTTCTGTGTGAAGCGTTTTCAGGGTGATTCTCTTCTGTGTGACACGTGTTCAGGGTAATTCTCTTCTGTGTGACGCGTGTTCAGGGTGATTCTCTTCTGTGTGACGCGTGTTCAGGGTTATTTTCTTCTGTGTCACATCTTTATTTTGTGATTCTCTTCTGTGTGATGCGTGTTCAGGGTGATTCTCTTCTGTATGAAGCGTGTTCAGGGTGATTCTCTTCTTTGTGACACGTGTTTTGGGTGATTCTCTTCTGTGTGACTCGTGTGCAGGGTGATTCTCTTCTGTGTGAAGCGTGTTCAGGGTGATTCTCTTCTTTGTGACACGTGTTCTGGGTGATTCTCTTCTGTGTGACTCGTGTTCAGCGTGATTCTCTTCTGTTTGACGCGTGTTTAGGCTGATTCTCTTCTGTGTGAAGCGTTTTCAGGGTGATTCACTTCTGTGTGACCCGTGTTCAGTGTGATTCTCTTCTGTGCGACCTGTGTTTAGGCTGATTCTCTTCTGTGTGAAGCGTTTTCAGGGTGATTCACTTCTGTGTGACCCGTGTTCAGTGTGATTCTCTTCTGTGCGACCTGTGTTCAGGCTGATTCTCTTCTGTGTGAAACTTATTCAGGGTGATTCTCTTCTGTGTGACGCATGTTCAGGGTGATTCTCTTCTGTGTGATATGTGTTTAGGGTGATTCTCTTCTGTGTGACGCTTGTTCAGGGTGATTCTCTTCTGTGTGACCCGTGTTCAGGGTGATTCTCTTCTGTGTGAAGCATGTTCAGGGTGATTCTCTTCTTTGTCACACGTGTTCTGGGTGATTCTCTTCTGTGTGACTTGTGTTCAGCGTGATTCTCTTCTGTTTGACGCCTGTTTAGGAAGATTCTCTTCTGTGTGAAGCGTTTTCAGGGTGATTCTCTTCTGTGTGACCCGTGTTCAGTGTGATTCTCTTCTGTGTGACGCGTGTTCAGTGTGATTCTCTTCTGTGTGACTCGTGTTCTGGGTGATTCTCTTCTGTGTGACCAATGTTCAGGGTGATTCTCTTCTGTGTGACATGTGTTCAGAGTGATTCTCTTCTGTGTGACGCGTGTTCAGGGTGATTCTCTTCTGTGTGACGCTTGTTCAGAGTGATTCTCTTCTGTGTGACACGTGTTCAGGGTGATTCTTTTCTGTGTAACGCACGTTCAGGGTGATTCTCTTCTGTGTGACCCGTGTTCAGTGTGATTGTCTTCTGTGTGACGCATGTTTAGGGTGATTCTCCACTGTGTGACGCGTGTTCAAGGTGATTCGTTTCTGTGTGACCCTTGTTCAGGGTGATTCTCTTCTGTGTGCCCAGTGTTCAGGGTGATTCTCTTTTGTGTGACGCGTGTTCAGGGTGATTCTCATCATGTGACACATGTTTAGGGTGATTCTCTTCTGTGTGACGCCTGTTCAGGGTGATTCTCTTCTGTGTCACGTGTGTTTAGTGTTATTCTCTTCTGTGTGACGCGTGTTCAGGGTGATTCTCTTCTGCGTGACGAGTGTTCAGGGTGATTCTCTTCTGTGTGAAGCGTGTTCAGGGTGATTCTCTTCTTTGTGACACGTGTTCTGGGTGATCTCTTCTGTGTGACTCGTGTTCAGCGTGATTCTCTTCTGTGTGACGCGTGTTTAGGCTGTTTCTCTTCTGTGTGACACGTGTTCAGGGTGATTCTCTTCTGTGTGACCCGTGTTCAGGGTGATTCTCTTCTGTGTGACAAGTGTTCAGGGTAATTTTCTTCTGTGTGACGTGTTCAGGGTGATTCTCTTCTGTGCGACCTATGTTCAGGCTGATTCTCTTCTGTGTGAAACGTATTCAGGGTGATTCTCTTCTGTGTGACGCATGTTCAGGGTGATTCTCTTCTGTTTGATATGTGTTTAGGGTGATTCTCTTCTGTGTGACGCTTGTTCAGGGTGATTCTCTTCTGTGTGACCCGTGTTCAAGGTGATTCTCTCCTGTATGACGTCTGTTTATGGTGATTCTCTTCTGTGTGACACGTGGTTGTGGTGATTCCCCTCTGTATGACGTGTGTTCAGGGTGATTCTCTTCTGTGTGACCCATGTTCAGGATGATTCTCTTTTGTGTGACGCTTGTTCAGGGTGATTCTCATCTGTGTGACACGTGTTTAGGGTGATGCTCTTCTGTGTGACGCGTTTTCAGGGTGATTATCTTCTGTGTGAACCGTGTTCAGTGTGATTCTCTTCTGTGTGACGCGTGTTAAGGGTGATTCTCTCCTGTGTGTCACGTTTTCAGGGTGATTCTCTTCTGTGTGACGCCTGTTCAGGGTGATTCTCTTCTGTGTCACGTGTGTTTAGTGTTATTCTCTTCTGTGTGACGCGTGTTCAGGGTGATTCTCTTCTGCGTGACGAGTGTTCAGGGTGATTCTCTTCTGTGTGACGCGTGTTTCGGGTGATTCTCTTCTGTGTGACCCGTGTTTAGGGTGATTCTCTTCTGTGTGACACGTGTTCAGGGTAATTTTCTTCTGTGTGACGCGTGTTCAGGGTGATTCTCTTCTGTGTGACCCGTGTTCAGGGAGATTCTCTTCTGTGTGAAGCGTGTTCAGGGTGATTCTCTTCTTTGTGACACGTGTTCAGGGTGATTCTCTTCTGTGTGACGCGTGTTCAGCGTGATTATCTTCTGTGTGATATCTGTTTACGATGATGTCTTCTGTGTGATGCATGTTAAGTGTGATTCTCTTCTGTGTGACACGTGTTCAGGTTGATTCTCTTCTGTGTGACACGTGTTCAGGGTGATTCTCTTCTGTGTGAAACGTATTCAGGGTGATTCTCTTCTGTGTGACGCATGTTCAGGGTGATTCTCTTCTGTGTGATATGTGTTTAGGGTGATTCTCTTCTGTGTGACGCTTGTTCAGGGTGATTCTCTTCTGTGTGACCCGTGTTCAGGGTGATTCTCTTCTGTGTGAAGCGTGTTCAGGGTGATTCTCTTTGTTGTCACACGTGTTCCGGATGATTCTCTTCTGTGTGACTCGTGTTCAGCGTGATTCTCTTCTGTGTGACGCGTGTTTAGGCTGATTCTCTTCTGTGTGACGCATTTTCAGGGTGATTCTCTCCTGTATGACGTCTGTTTATGGTGATTCTCTTCTGTGTGACGCGTGGTTGTGGTGATTCTCCTCTGTATGACGTGTGTTCGGGGTGATTCTCTTCTGTGTGACCCATGTTCAGGATGATTCTCTTTAGTGTGATGCTTGTTCAGGGTGATTCTCATCTGTGTGACACGTGTTGAGGGTGATGCTCTTCTGTGTGTCACGTGTTTAGGGTGATTCTCTTCTGTGTGATGCGTTTTCAGGGTGATTATCTTCTGTGTGAACCGTGTTCAGTGTGATTCTCTTCTGTGTGAGGCGTGTTAAGGGTGATTCTCTCATGTGTGTCTCGTGTTCAGGGTGATTCTCTTCTGTGTGACGCCTGTTCAGGGTGATTCTCTTCTGTGTCACGTGTGTTTAGTGTCATTCTCTTCTGTGTGATGCGTGTTCAGGGTGATTCTCTTCTGCGTGACGAGTGTTCAGGGTGATTCTCTTCTGTGTGACGCGTGTTCAGGGTGATTCTCTGCTGTGTGACCCGTGTTCAGGGTGATTCTCTTCTGTGTGAAGCGTGTTCAGGGTGATTCTCTTCCTTGTCACACGTGTTCCGGATGATTCTCTTCTGTGTGACTCGTGTTCAGTGTGATTCTCTTCTGTGTGACGCGTGTTTAGGCTGATTCTCTTCTGTGTGACGCGTTTTCAGGGTGATTCTCTCCTGTGTGACCCGTGTTCAGTGTGAATCTCTTCTGTGTGACGCGTGGTTGTGGTGATTCTCCTCTGTATGACGTGTGTTCAGGGTGATTCTCTTCTGTGTGACCCATGTTCAGGATGATTCTCTTTTGTGTGACGCTTGTTCAGGGTGATTCTCATCTGTGTGACACGTGTTTAGGGTGATGCTCTTCTGTGTGACGCGTTTTCAGGGTGATTATCTTCTGTGTGAACCGTGTTCAGTGTGATTCTCTTCTGTGTGACGCGTGTTCAGGGTGATTATCTTCTGTGTGAACCGTGTTCGGTGTGATTCTCTTCTGTGTGACGCGTGTTAAGGGTGATTCTCTCCTGTGTGTCACGTTTTCAGGGTGATTCTCTTCTGTGTGACGCCTGTTCAGGGTGATTCTCTTCTGTGTCACGTGTGTTTAGTGTTATTCTCTTCTGTGTGACGCGTGTTCAGGGTGATTTTCTTCTGTGTCACATCTTTATTTTGTGATTCTCTTCTGTGTGATGCGTGTTCAGGGTGATTCTCTTCTGTGTGACACGTGGTCAGGGTGACTCCCTTCTGTGTGACGCGTGTTCAGCGTGATGATCTTCTGTGTGATATGCGTTTAGGGTGATTCCCTTCTGTGTGACGCGTGTTCAGGGTGATTCTCTTCTGTGTGACGCATGTTTAGGCTGATTCTCTTCTGTGTGACGCGTTTTCAGGGTGATTCTCTCCTGTATGACGTCTGTTTATGGTGATTCCCTTCTGTGTGACGTGTGGTTGTGGTGATTCTCCTCTGTATGACGTGTGTTCAGGGTGATTCTCTTCTGTGTGACCCATGTTCAGGATGATTCTCTTTTGTGTGACGCTTGTTCAGGGTGATTCTCATCTGTGTGACACGTGTTTAGGGTGATGCTCTTCTGTGTGTCACGTGTTTAGGGTGATTCTCTTCTGTGTGACGCGTGTTCAGGGTGATTATCTTCTGTGTGAACCGTGTTCAGTGTGATTCTCTTCTGTGTGACGCGTGTTAAGGGTGATTCTCTCCTGTGTGTCACGTGTTCAGGGTGATTCTCTTCTGTGTGACGCCTGTTCAGGGTGATTCTCTTCTGTGTCACGTGTGTTTAGTGTTATTCTCTTCTGTGTGACGCGTGTTCAGGGTGATTCTCTTCTGCGTGACGAATGTTCAGGGTGATTCTCTTCTGTGTGACGCGTGTTTCGGGTGATTCTCTTCTGTGTGACCCGTGTTTAGGGTGATTCTCTTCTGTGTGACACGTTTTCAGGGTAATTTTCTTCTGTGTGACGCGTGTTAAGGGTGATTCTCTTCTGTGTGACCCGTGTTCAGGGAGATTCTCTTCTGTGTGAAGCGTGTTCAGGGTGATTCTCTTCTTTGTGACACGTGTTCAGGGTGATTCTCTTCTGTGTGACACGAGTTCAGCGTGATTATCTTCTGTGTGATATCTGTTTACGATGATGTCTTCTGTGTGATGCATGTTAAGTGTGATTCTCTTCTGTGTGACACGTGTTCAGGGTGATTCTCTTCTGTGTGACGCATGTTCAGGGTGATTCACTTCTGTGTGACACGTGTTTAGGGTGATTCTCTTCTGTGTGACACGTGTTCAGGGTGATTCTCTTCTGTGTGACACGTGTTCAGGGTGATTCTCTTCTGTGTGACACGTGTTTAGGGTGATTCTCTTCTGTGTGACACGTGTTCAGGGTGATTCTCTTCTGTGTGACACGTGTTTAGAGTGATTCTCTTCTGTGTGACACGTGTTCAGCGTGATTCTCTTCTGTGTGACGTGTTCAGGGTGATTCTCTTCTGTGCGACCTATGTTCAGGCTGATTCTCTTCTGTGTGAAACGTATTCAGGGTGATTCTCTTCTGTGTGACGCATGTTCAGGGTGATTCTCTTCTTTGTGATATGTGTTTAGGGTGATTCTCTTCTGTGTGACGCTTGTTCAGGGTGATTCTCTTCTGTGTGACCCGTGTTCAGGGTGATTCTCTCCTGTATGACGTCTGTTTATGGTGATTCTCTTCTGTGTGACGCGTGGTTGTGGTGATTCTCCTCTGTATGACGTGTGTTCAGGGTGATTCTCTTCTGTGTGACCCATGTTCAGGATGATTCTCTTTTGTGTGACGCTTGTTCAGGGTGATTCTCATCTGTGTGACACGTGTTTAGGGTGATGCTCTTCTGTGTGACGCGTTTTCAGGGTGATTATCTTCTGTGTGAACCGTGTTCAGTGTGATTCTCTTCTGTGTGACGCGTGTTCAGGGTGATTATCTTCTGTGTGAACCGTGTTCGGTGTGATTCTCTTCTGTGTGACGCGTGTTAAGGGTGATTCTCTCCTGTGTGTCACGTTTTCAGGGTGATTCTCTTCTGTGTAACGCCTGTTCAGGGTGATTCTCTTCTGTGTCACGTGTGTTTAGTGTTATTCTCTTCTGCGTGACGAGTGTTCAGGGTGATTCTCTTCTGTGTGACGCGTGTTTCGGGTGATTCTCTTCTGTGTGACGCGTGTTAAGGGTGATTCTCTCCTGTGTGTCACTTGTTCAGGGTGATTCTCTTCTGTGTGATGCCTGTTCAGGGTGATTCTCTTCTGTGTCACGTGTGTTTAGTGTTATTCTCTTCTGTGTGACGCGTGTTCAGGGTGATTCTCTTCTGTGTGACGCGTGTTCAGGGTGATTCTCTTCTGTGTGACCCGTGTTAAGGGTGATTCTCTTCTGTGTGACAAGTGTTCAGGGTAATTTTCTTCTGTGTGACGCGTGTTCAGGGTGATTCTCTTTTGTGTGACCCGTGTTCAGGGAGATTCTCTTCTGTGTGAAGCGTGTTCAGGGTGATTCTCTTCTTTGTGACACGTGTTCAGGGTGATTCTCTTCTGTGTGACACGAGTTCAGCGTGATTATCTTCTGTGTGATATCTGTTTACGATGATGTCTTCTGTGTGATGCATGTTAAGTGTGATTCTCTTCTGTGTGACATGTGTTCAGGGTGATTCTCTTCTGTGTGATACGTGTTCAGGGTGATTCTCTTCTGTGTGACACGTGTTTAGGGTGATTCTCTTCTGTGTGACACGTGTTCAGGGTGATTCTCTTCTGTGTGACACGTGTTTAGGGTGATTCTCTTCTGTGTGACACGTGTTCAGGGTGATTCTCTTCTGTGTGACACGTGTTTAGAGTGATTCTCTTCTGTGTGACACCTGTTCAGGGTGATTCTCTTCTGTGTGACGTGTTCAGCGTGTATCTCTTCTGTGCGACCTATGTTCAGGGTGATTCTCTTCTGTGTGAAACGTATTCAGGGTGATTCTCTTCTGTGTGACGCATGTTCAGGGTGATTCTCTTCTGTGTGATATGTGTTTAGGGTGATTCTCTTCTGTGTGACGCTTGTTCAGGTTGATTCTCTTCTGTGTGACCCGTGTTCAGGGTGATTCTCTTCTGTGTGAAGCGTGTTCAGGGTGATTCTCTTCTGTGTGACGTGTTCAGCGTGATTCTCTTCTGTGTGACGCGTGTTTAGGCTGATTCTCTTCTGTGTGACGCGTTTTCAGGGTGATTATCTTCTGTGTGACCCGTTTTCTGGGTGATTCTCTTCTGTGTGACGCGTGTTAAGGGTGATTCTCTCCTGTGTGTCACTTGTTCAGGGTGATTCTCTTCTGTGTGACGCCTGTTCAGGGTGATTCTCTTCTGTGTCACGTGTGTTTAGTGTTATTCTCTTCTGTGTGACGCGTGTTCAGGGTGATTCTCTTCTGTGTGACGCGTGTTCAGGGTGATTCTCTTCTGTGACCCGTGTTCAGGGTGATTCTCTTCTCTGTGACAAGTGTTCAGGGTAATTTTCTTCTGTGTGACGCGTGTTCAGGGTGATTCTCTTCTGTGTGACCCGTGTCCAGGGAGATTCTCTTCTGTGTGAAGCGTGTTCAGGGTGATTCTCTTCTTTGTGACACGTGTTCAGGGTGATTCTCTTCTGTGTGACGCGTGTTCAGCGTGATTATCTTCTGTGTGATATCTGTTTACGATGATGTCTTCTGTGTGATGCATGTTAAGTGTGATTCTCTTCTGTGTGACACGTGTTCAGGGTGATTCTCTTCTGTGTGACACGTGTTCAGGGTGATTCTCTTCTGTGTGACACCTGTTTAGGGTGATTCTCTTCTGTGTGACACGTGTTCAGGGTGATTCTCTTCTGTGTGACACATGATTAGAGTGATTCTCTTCTGTGTGACACGTGTTCAGCGTGATTCTCTTCTGTGTGACGTGTTCAGGGTGATTCTCTTCTGTGCGACCTATGTTCAGGCTGATTCTCTTCTGTGTGAAACGTATTCAGGGTGATTCTCTTCTGTGTGACGCATGTTCAGGGTGATTCTCTTCTGTGTGATATGTGTTTAGGGTGATTCTCTTCTGTGTGACGCTTGTTCAGGGTGATTCTCTTCTGTGTGACCCGTGTTCAGGGTGATTCTCTCCTGTATGACGTCTGTTTATGGTGATTCTCTTCTGTGTGCCGCGTGGTTGTGGTGATTCTCCTCTGTATGACGTGTGTTCAGGGTGATTCTCTTCTGTGTGACCCATGTTCAGGATGATTCTCTTTTGTGTGACGCTTGTTCAGGGTGATTCTCATCTGTGTGACACGTGTTTAGGGTGATGCTCTTCTGTGTGACGCGTTTTCAGGGTGATTATCTTCTGTGTGAACCGTGTTCAGTGTGATTCTCTTCTGTGTGACGCGTGTTAAGGGTGATTCTCTCCTGTGTGTCACTTGTTCAGGGTGATTCTCTTCTGTGTGACGCCTGTTCAGGGTGATTCTCTTCTGTGTCACGTGTGTTTAGTGTTATTCTCTTCTGTGTGACGCGTGTTCAGGGTGATTCTCTTCTGTGTGACGCGTGTTCAGGGTGATTCTCTTCTGTGACCCGTGTTCAGGGTGATTCTCTTCTCTGTGACAAGTGTTCAGGGTAATTTTCTTCTGTGTGACGCGTGTTCAGGGTGATTCTCTTCTGTGTGACCCGTGTCCAGGGAGATTCTCTTCTGTGTGAAGCGTGTTCAGGGTGATTCTCTTCTTTGTGACACGTGTTCAGGGTGATTCTCTTCTGTGTGACGCGTGTTCAGCGTGATTATCTTCTGTGTGATATCTGTTTACGATGATGTCTTCTGTGTGATGCATGTTAAGTGTGATTCTCTTCTGTGTGACACGTGTTCAGGGTGATTCTCTTCTGTGTGACACGTGTTCAGGGTGATTCTCTTCTGTGTGACACCTGTTTAGGGTGATTCTCTTCTGTGTGACACGTGTTCAGGGTGATTCTCTTCTGTGTGACACATGATTAGAGTGATTCTCTTCTGTGTGACACGTGTTCAGCGTGATTCTCTTCTGTGTGACGTGTTCAGGGTGATTCTCTTCTGTGCGACCTATGTTCAGGCTGATTCTCTTCTGTGTGAAACGTATTCAGGGTGATTCTCTTCTGTGTGACGCATGTTCAGGGTGATTCTCTTCTGTGTGATATGTGTTTAGGGTGATTCTCTTCTGTGTGACGCTTGTTCAGGGTGATTCTCTTCTGTGTGACCCGTGTTCAGGGTGATTCTCTCCTGTATGACGTCTGTTTATGGTGATTCTCTTCTGTGTGCCGCGTGGTTGTGGTGATTCTCCTCTGTATGACGTGTGTTCAGGGTGATTCTCTTCTGTGTGACCCATGTTCAGGATGATTCTCTTTTGTGTGACGCTTGTTCAGGGTGATTCTCATCTGTGTGACACGTGTTTAGGGTGATGCTCTTCTGTGTGACGCGTTTTCAGGGTGATTATCTTCTGTGTGAACCGTGTTCAGTGTGATTCTCTTCTGTGTGACGCGTGTTCAGGGTGATTATCTTCTGTGTGAACCGTGTTCAGTGTGATTCTCTTCTGTGTGACGCGTGTTAAGGGTGATTCTCTCCTGTGTGTCACGTTTTCAGGGTGATTCTCTTCTGTGTGCCGCCTGTTCAGGGTGATTCTCTTCTGTGTCACGTGTGTTTAGTGTTATTCTCTTCTGTGTGACGCGTGTTCAGGGTGATTCTCTTCTGCGTGACGAGTGTTCAGGGTGATTCTCTTCTGTGTGACGTGTGTTTCGGGTGATTCTCTTCTGTGTGACCCGTGTTTAGGGTGATTCTCTTCTGTGTGACACGTGTTCAGGGTAATTTTCTTCTGTGTGACGCGTGTTCAGGGTGATTCTCTTCTGTGTGACCCGTGTTCAGGGAGATTCTCTTCTGTGTGAAGCGTGTTCAGGGTGATTCTCTTCTTTGTGACACGTGTTCAGTGTGATTATCTTCTGTGTGACGCGTGTTCAGCGTGATTATCTTCTGTGTGATATCTGTTTACGATGATGTCTTCTGTGTGATGCATGTTAAGTGTGATTCTCTTCTGTGTGACACGTGTTCAGGGTGATTCTCTTCTGTGTGACACGTGTTCAGGGTGATTCTCTTCTGTGTGAAACGTATTCAGGGTGATTCTCTTCTGTGTGACGCATGTTCAGGGTGATTCTCTTCTGTGTGATATGTGTTTAGGGTGATTCTCTTCTGTGTGACGCTTGTTCAGGGTGATTCTCTTCTGTGTGACCCGTGTTCACGGTGATTCTCTTCTGTGTGAAGCGTGTTCAGGGTGATTCTCTTTGTTGTCACACGTGTTCCGGATGATTCTCTTCTGTGTGACTCGTGTTCAGCGTGATTCTCTTCTGTGTGACGCGTGTTTAGGCTGATTCTCTTCTGTGTGAGGCGTTTTCAGGGTGATTCTCCTCTGTGTGACCCGTGTTCAGTGTGATTCTCTTCTGTGTGACGCGTGTTAAGGGTGATTCTCTCCTGTGTGTCACTTGTTCAGGGTGATTCTCTTCTGTGTGACGCCTGTTCAGGGTGATTCTCTTCTGTGTCACGTGTGTTTAGTGTTATTCTCTTCTGTGTGACGCGTGTTCAGGGTGATTCTCTTCTGCGTGACGAGTGTTCAGGGTGATTCTCTTCTGTGTGACGCGTGTTCAGGGTGATTCTCTTCTGTGTGACCCGTGTTCAGGGTGATTCTCTTCTGTGTGACAAGTGTTCAGGGTAATTTTCTTCTGTGTGACGCGTGTTCAGGGTGATTCTCTTCTGTGTGACCCGTGTTCAGGGAGATTCTCTTCTGTGTGAAGCGTGTTCAGGGTGATTCTCTTCTTTGTGACACGTGTTCAGGGTGATTCTCTTCTGTGTGACGCGTGTTCAGCGTGATTATCTTCTGTGTGATATCTGTTTACGATGATGTCTTCTGTGTGATGCATGTTAAGTGTGATTCTCTTCTGTGTGACACGTGTTCAGGGTGATTCTCTTCTGTGTGACACGTGTTCAGGGTGATTCTCTTCTGTGTGACACGTGTTTAGGGTGATTCTCTTCTGTGTGACACGTGTTTAGAGTGATTCTCTTCTGTGTGATGCGTGTTCAGGGTGATTCTCTTCTGTGTGACGCGTGTTCAGGGTGATTCTCTGCTGTGTGACCCGTGTTCAGGGTGATTCTCTTCTGTGTGAAGCGTGTTTAGGGTGATTCTCTTCTTTGTCACACGTGTTCCGGATGATTCTCTTCTGTGTGACTCGTGTTCAGTGTGATTCTCTTCTGTGTGACCCGTGTTCAGTGTGATTTTCTTCTGTGTGACGCGTGTTCAGGGTAATTCTCTTCTGTGTGACGCGTGTTCAGGGTGATTCTCTTCTGTTTGACGCGTGTTCAGGGTGATTTTCTTCTGTGTCACATCTTTATTTTGTGATTCTCTTCTGTGTGATGCGTGTTCAGGGTGATTCTCTTCTGTGTGACACGTGGTCAGGGTAACTCCCTTCTGTGTGACGCGTGTTCAGCGTGATGATCTTCTGTGTGATATGCGTTTAGGGTGATTCCCTTCTGTGTGACGCGTGTTCAGGGTGATTCTCTTCTGTGTGACGCATGTTTAGGCTGATTCTCTTCTGTGTGACGCGTTTTCAGGGTGATTCTCTCCTGTATGACGTCTGTTTATGGTGATTCTCTTCTGTGTGACGCGTGGTTGTGGTGATTCTCCTCTGTATGACGTGTGTTCAGGGTGATTCTCTTCTGTGTGACCCATGTTCAGGATGATTCTCTTTTGTGTGACGCTTGTTCAGGGTGATTCTCATCTGTGTGACACGTGTTTAGGGTGATGCTCTTCTGTGTGTCACGTGTTTAGGGTGATTCTCTTCTGTGTGACGCGTGTTCAGGGTGATTATCTTCTGTGTGAACCGTGTTCAGTGTGATTCTCTTCTGTGTGACGCGTGTTAAGGGTGATTCTCTCCTGTGTGTCACGTGTTCAGGGTGATTCTCTTCTGTGTGACGCCTGTTCAGGGTGATTCTCTTCTGTGTCACGTGTGTTTAGTGTTATTCTCTTCTGTGTGACGCGTGTTCAGGGTGATTCTCTTCTGCGTGACGAGTGTTCAGGGTGATTCTCTTCTGTGTGACGCGTGTTTCGGGTGATTCTCTTCTGTGTGACCCGTGTTTAGGGTGATTCTCTTCTGTGTGACACGTTTTCAGGGTAATTTTCTTCTGTGTGACGCGTGTTAAGGGTGATTCTCTTCTGTGTGACCCGTGTTCAGGGAGATTCTCTTCTGTGTGAAGCGTGTTCAGGGTGATTCTCTTCTTTGTGACACGTGTTCAGGGTGATTCTCTTCTGTGTGACACGAGTTCAGCGTGATTATCTTCTGTGTGATATCTGTTTACGATGATGCCTTCTGTGTGATGCATGTTAAGTGTGATTCTCTTCTGTGTGACACGTGTTCAGGGTGATTCTCTTCTGTGTGACGCATGTTCAGGGTGATTCTCTTCTGTGTGACACGTGTTTAGGGTGATTCTCTTCTGTGTGACACGTGTTTAGGGTGATTCTCTTCTGTGTGACACGTGTTCAGGGTGATTCTCTTCTGTGTGACACGTGTTCAGGGTGATTCTCTTCTGTGTGACACGTGTTTAGGGTGATTCTCTTCTGTGTGACCGTGTTCAGGGTGATTCTCTTCTGTGTGACACGTGTTTAGAGTGATTCTCTTCTGTGTGACACGTGTTCAGCGTGATTCTTTTCTGTGTGACGTGTTCAGGGTGATTCTCTTCTGTGCGACCTATGTTCAGGCTGATTCTCTTCTGTGTTAAACGTATTCAGGGTGATTCTCTTCTGTGTGACGCATGTTCAGGGTGATTCTCTTCTGTGTGATATGTGTTTAGGGTGATTCTCTTCTGTGTGACGCTTGTTCAGGGTGATTCTCTTCTGTGTGACCCGTGTTCAGGGTGATTCTCTCCTGTATGACGTCTGTTTATGGTGATTCTCTTCTGTGTGACGCGTGGTTGTGGTGATTCTCCTCTGTATGACGTGTGTTCAGGGTGATTCTCCTCTGTGTGACCCATGTTCAGGATGATTCTCTTTTGTGTGACGCTTGTTCAGGGTGATTCTCATCTGTGTGACACGTGTTTAGGGTGATGCTCTTCTGTGTGACGCGTTTTCAGGGTGATTATCTTCTGTGTGAACCGTGTTCAGTGTGATTCTCTTCTGTGTGACGCGTGTTCAGGGTGATTATCTTCTGTGTGAACCGTGTTCAGTGTGATTCTCCTCTGTATGACGTGTGTTCAGGGTGATTCTCTTCTGTGTGACCCATGTTCAGGATGATTCTCTTTTGTGTGACGCTTGTTCAGGGTGATTCTCATCTGTGTGACACGTGTTTAGGGTGATGCTCTTCTGTGTGTCACGTGTTTAGGGTGATTCTCTTCTGTGTGACGCGGTTTCAGGGTGATTATCTTCTGTGTGAACCGTGTTCAGTGTGATTCTCTTCTGTGTGACGCGTGTTCAGGGTGATTCTCTTCTGTGTCACGTGTGTTTAGTGTTATTCTCTTCTGTGTGACGCGTGTTCAGGGTGATTCTCTTCTGCGTGACGAGTGTTCAGGGTGATTCTCTTCTGTGTGACGCGTGTTTCGGGTGATTCTCTTCTGTGTGACGCGTGTTAAGGGTGATTCTCTCCTGTGTGTCACTTGTTCAGGGTGATTCTCTTCTGTGTGACGTCTGTTCAGGGTGATTCTCTTCTGTGTCACGTGTGTTTAGTGTTATTCTCTTCTGTGTGACGCGTGTTCAGGGTGATTCTCTTCTGTGTGACGCGTGTTCAGGGTGATTCTCTTCTGTGTGACCCGTGTTCAGGGTGATTCTCTTCTGTGTGACCCGTGTTCAGGGAGATTCTCTTCTGTGTGAAGCGTGTTCAGGGTGATTCTCTTCTTTGTGACACGTGTTCAGGGTGATTCTCTTCTGTGTGACACGAGTTCAGCGTGATTATCTTCTGTGTGATATCTGTTTACGATGATGTCTTCTGTGTGATGCATGTTAAGTGTGATTCTCTTCTGTGTGACACGTGTTCAGGGTGATTCTCTTCTGTGTGACACGTGTTCAGGGTGATTCTCTTCTGTGTGACACGTGTTTAGGGTGATTCTCTTCTGTGTGACACGTGTTCAGGGTGATTCTCTTCTGTGTGACACGTGTTTAGGGTGATTCTCTTCTGTGTGACACGTGTTCAGGGTGATTCTCTTCTGTGTGACACGTGTTTAGAGTGATTCTCTTCTGTGTGACACCTGTTCAGGGTGATTCTCTTCTGTGTGAAACGTATTCAGGGTGATTCTCTTCTGTGTGACGCATGTTCAGGGTGATTCTCTTCTGTGTGATATGTGTTCAGGGTGATTCTCTTCTGTGTGACGCATGTTCAGGGTGATTCTCTTCTGTGTGATATGTGTTTAGGGTGATTCTCTTCTGTGTGACGCTTGTTCAGGGTGATTCTCTTCTGTGTGACGCCTGTTCAGGGTGATTCTCTTCTGTGTCACGTGTGTTTAGTGTTATTCTCTTCTGTGTGACACGTGTTCAGGGTGATTCTCTTCTGTGTGACGCGTGTTCAGGGTGATTCTCTTCTGTGTGACCCGTGTTCAGGGTGATTCTCTTCTGTGTGACAAGTGTTCAGGGTAATTTTCTTCTGTGTGACGCGTGTTCAGGGTGATTCTCTTCTGTGTAACCCGTGTTCAGGGAGATTCTCTTCTGTGTGAAGCGTGTTCAGGGTGATTCTCTTCTTTGTGACACGTGTTCAGGGTGATTCTCTTCTGTGTGACGCGGGTTCAGCGTGATTATCTTCTGTGTGATATCTGTTTACGATGATGTCTTCTGTGTGATGCATGTTAAATGTGATTCTCTTCTGTGTGACACGTGTTTAGGGTGATTCTCTTCTGTGTGACACGTGTTCAGGGTGATTCTCTTCTGTGTGACACGTGTTTAGGGTGATTCTCTTCTGTGTGACACGTGTTCAGGGTGATCCTCTTCTGTGTGACACGTGTTTAGAGTGATTCTCTTCTGTGTGACACGTGTTCAGCGTGATTCTCTTCTGTGTGACGTGTTCAGGGTGATTCTCTTCTGTGTGACACGTGTTTAGAGTGATTCTCTTCTGTGTGACACGTGTTCAGCGTGATTCTCTTCTGTGTGACACGTGTTCAGGGTGATTCTCTCCTGTGTGTCACGTTTTCAGGGTGATTCTCTTCTGTGTGACGCCTGTTCAGGGTGATTCTCTTCTGTGTGACCCGTGTTCAGGGTGATTCTCTTCTGTGTGACACGTGTTCAGCGTGATTCTTTTCTGTGTGACGTGTTCAGGGTGATTCTCTTCTGTGCGACCTATGTTCAGGCTGATTCTCTTCTGTGTGAAACGTATTCAGGGTGATTCTCTTCTGTGTGACGCATGTTCAGGGTGATTCTCTTCTGTGTGATATGTGTTTAGGGTGATTCTCTTCTGTGTGACGCTTGTTCAGGGTGATTCTCTTCTGTGTGACCCGTGTTCAGGGTGATTCTCTCCTGTATGACGTCTGTTTATGGTGATTCTCTTCTGTGTGACGCGTGGTTGTGGTGATTCTCCTCTGTATGACGTGTGTTCAGGGTGATTCTCCTCTGTGTGACCCATGTTCAGGATGATTCTCTTTTGTGTGACGCTTGTTCAGGGTGATTCTCATCTGTGTGACACGTGTTTAGGGTGATGCTCTTCTGTGTGACGCGTTTTCAGGGTGATTATCTTCTGTGTGAACCGTGTTCAGTGTGATTCTCTTCTGGGTGACGCGTGTTCAGGGTGATTATCTTCTGTGTGAACCGTGTTCAGTGTGATTCTCTTCTGTGTGACGCGTGTTAAGGGTGATTCTCTCCTGTGTGTCACGTTTTCAGGGTGATTCTCTTCTGTGTGACGCCTGTTCAGGGTGATTCTCTTCTGTGTCACGTGTGTTTAGTGTTATTCTCTTCTGTGTGACGCGTGTTCAGGGTGATTCTCTTCTGCGTGACGAGTGTTCAGGGTGATTCTCTTCTGTGTGACGCGTGTTTCGGGTGATTCTCTTCTGTGTGACCCGTGTTTAGGGTGATTCTCTTCTGTGTGACACGTGTTCAGGGTAATTTTCTTCTGTGTGACGCGTGTTAAGGGTGATTCTCTTCTGTGTGACCCGTGTTCAGGGAGATTCTCTTCTGTGTGAAGCGTGTTCAGGGTGATTCCCTTCTTTGTGACACGTGTTCAGGGTGATTCTCTTCTGTGTGACGCGTGTTCAGCGTGATTATCTTCTGTGTGATATCTGTTTACGATGATGTCTTCTGTGTGATGCATGTTAAGTGTGATTCTCTTCTGTGTGACACGTGTTCAGGGTGATTCTCTTCTGTGTGACACGTGATCAGGGTGATTCTCTTCTGTGTGAAACGTATTCAGGGTGATTCTCTTCTGTGTGACGCATGTTCAGGGTGATTCTCTTCTGTGTGATATGTGTTTAGGGTGATTCTCTTCTGTGTGACGCTTGTTCAGGGTGATTCTCTTCTGTGTGACCCGTGTTCAGGGTGATTCTCTTCTGTGTGATATGTGTTTAGGGTGATTCTCTTCTGTGTGACGCTTGTTCAGGGTGATTCTCTTCTGTGTGACCCGTGTTCACGGTGATTCTCTTCTGTGTGAAGCGTGTTCAGGGTGATTCTCTTTGTTGTCACACGTGTTCCGGATGATTCTCTTCTGTGTGACTCGTGTTCAGCGTGATTCTCTTCTGTGTGACGCGTGTTTAGGCTGATTCTCTTCTGTGTGAGGCGTTTTCAGGGTGATTCTCTTCTGTGTGACCCGTGTTCAGTGTGATTCTCTTCTGTGTGACGCGTGTTAAGGGTGATTCTCTCCTGTGTGTCACTTGTTCAGAGTGATTCTCTTCTGTGTGACGCCTGTTCAGGGTGATTCTCTTCTGTGTCACGTGTGTTTAGTGTTATTCTCTTCTGTGTGACGCGTGTTCAGGGTGATTCTCTTCTGCGTGACGAGTGTTCAGGGTGATTCTCTTCTGTGTGACGCGTGTTCAGGGTGATTCTCTTCTGTGTGACCCGTGTTCAGGGTGATTCTCTTCTGTGTGAAGCGTGTTCAGCGTGATTATCTTCTGTGTGACCCGTGTTCAGGGTGATTCTCTTCTGTGTGACAAGTGTTCAGGGTAATTTTCTTCTGTGTGACGCGTGTTCAGGGTGATTCTCTTCTGTGTGACCCATGTTCAGGGAGATTCTCTTCTGTGTGAAGCGTGTTCAGGGTGATTCTCTTCTTTGTGACACGTGGTCAGGGTGATTCTCTTCTGTGTGACGCGTGTTCAGCGTGATTATCTTCTGTGTGATATCTGTTTACGATGATGTCTTCTGTGTGATGCATGTTAAGTGTGATTCTCTTCTGTGTGACACGTGTTTAGGGTGATTCTCTTCTGTGTGACACGTGTTCAGGGTGATTCTCTTCTGTGTGACACGTGTTTAGGGTGATTCTCTTCTGTGTGACACGTGTTCAGGGTGATTCTCTTCTGTGTGACACGTGTTTAGAGTGATTCTCTTCTGTGTGACACGTGTTCAGGGTGATTTTCTTCTGTGTGACGTGTTCAGGGTGATTCTCTTCTGTGCCACCTATGTTCAGGCTGATTCTCTTCTGTGTGAAACGTATTCAGGGTGATTCTCTTCTGTGTGACGCATGTTCAGGGTGATTCTCTTCTGTGTGATATGTGTTTAGGGTGATTCTCTTCTGTGTGACGCTTGTTCAGGGTGATCCTCTTCTGTGTGACCCGTGTTCAGGGTGATTCTCTTCTGTGTGAAGCGTGTTCAGGGTGATTCTCTTCTTTGTCACACGTGTTCCGGATGATTCTCTTCTGTGTGACTCGTGTTCAGCGTGATTCTCTTCTGTGTGACGCGTGTTTAGGCTGATTCTCTTCTGTGTGACCCGTGTTCAGGGTGATTCTCTTCTGTGTGACACGTGTTCAGGGTGATTCCCTTCTGTGTGACGCGTGTGCAGTCTGATTCTCTTCTGTGTGACGCGTGTTTAGGCTGATTCTCTTCTGTGTGACGCGTTTTCAGGGTGATTCTCTCCTGTATGACGTCTGTTTATGGTGATTCTCTTCTGTGTGACGCGTGGTTGTGGTGATTCTCCTCTGTATGACGTGTGTTCGGGGTGATTCTCTTCTGTGTGACCCATGTTCAGGATGATTCTCTTTAGTGTGATGCTTGTTCAGGGTGATTCTCATCTGTGTGACACGTGTTTAGGGTGATGCTCTTCTGTGTGTCACGTGTTTAGGGTGATTCTCTTCTGTGTGACGCGTTTTCAGGGTGATTATCTTCTGTGTGAACCGTGTTCAGTGTGATTCTCGTCTGTGTGAGGCGTGTTAAGGGTGATTCTCTCATGTGTGTCACGTGTTCAGGGTGATTCTCTTCTGTGTGACGCCTGTTCAGGGTGATTCTCTTCTGTGTCACGTGTGTTTAGTGTCATTCTCTTCTGTGTGATGCGTGTTCAGGGTGATTCTCTTCTGCGTGACGAGTGTTCAGGGTGATTCTCTTCTGTGTGACGCGTGTTCAGGGTGATTCTCTGCTGTGTGACCCGTGTTCAGGGTGATTCTCTTCTGTGTGAAGCGTGTTCAGGGTGATTCTCTTCTTTGTCACACGTGTTCCGGATGATTCTCTTCTGTGTGACTCGTGTTCAGTGTGATTCACTTCTGTGTGACGCGTGTTTAGGCTGATTCTCTTCTGTGTGACGCGTTTTCAGGGTGATTCTCTTCTGTGTGACCCGTGTTCGGTGTGATTCTCTTCTGTGTGACACGTGTTCAGGGTAATTCTCTTCTGTTTGACGCGTGTTCAGGGTGATTTTCTTCTGTGTCACATCTTTATTTTATGATTCTCTTCTGTGTGATGCGTGTTCAGGGTGATTCTCTTCTGTGTGACACGCGGTCAGGGTGACTCCCTTCTGTGTGACGCGTGTTCAGCGTGATGATCTTCTGTGTGATATGCGTTTAGGGTGATTCCCTTCTGTGTGACGCGTGTTCAGGGTGATTCTCTTCTGTGTGACGCATGTTTAGGCTGATTCTCTTCTGTGTGACGCGTTTTCAGGGTGATTCTCTCCTGTATGACGTCTGTTTATGGTGATTCTCTTCTCTGTGACGCGTGGTTGTGGTGATTCTCCTCTGTATGACGTGTGTTCAGGGTGATTCTCTTCTGTGTGACCCATGTTCAGGATGATTCTCTTTTGTGTGACGCTTGTTCAGGGTGATTCTCATCTGTGTGACACGTGTTTAGGGTGATGCTCTTCTGTGTGTCACGTGTTTAGGGTGATTCTCTTCTGTGTGACGCGTTTTCAGGGTGATTATCTTCTGTGTGAACCGTGTTCAGTGTGATTCTCTTCTGTGTGACGCGTGTTAAGGGTGATTCTCTCCTGTGTGTCACGTGTTCAGGGTGATTCTCTTCTGTGTGACGCCTGTTCAGGGTGATTCTCTTCTGTGTCACGTGTGTTTAGTGTTATTCTCTTCTGTGTGACGCGTGTTCAGGGTGATTCTCTTCTGCGTGACGAGTGTTCAGGGTGATTCTCTTCTGTGTGACGCGTGTTTCGGGTGATTCTCTTCTGTGTGACCCGTGTTTAGGGTGATTCTCTTCTGTGTGACACGTGTTCAGGGTAATTTTCTTCTGTGTGACGCGTGTTCAGGGTGATTCTCTTCTGTGTGACCCGTGTTCAGGGAGATTCTCTTCTGTGTGAAGCGTGTTCAGGGTGATTCTCTTCTTTGTGACACGTGTTCAGGGTGATTCTCTTCTGTGTGACGCGTGTTCAGCGTGATTATCTTCTGTGTGATATCTGTTTACGATGATGTCTTCTGTGTGATGCATGTTAAGTGTGATTCTCTTCTGTGTGACACGTGTTCAGGGTGATTCTCTTCTGTGTGACACGTGATCAGGGTGATTCTCTTCTGTGTGAAACGTATTCAGGGTGATTCTCTTCTGTGTGACGCATGTTCAGGGTGATTCTCTTCTGTGTGATATGTGTTTAGGGTGATTCTCTTCTGTGTGACGCTTGTTCAGGGTGATTCTCTTCTGTGTGACCCGTGTTCACGGTGATTCTCTTCTGTGTGAAGCGTGTTCAGGGTGATTCTCTTTGTTGTCACACGTGTTCCGGATGATTCTCTTCTGTGTGACTCGTGTTCAGCGTGATTCTCTTCTGTGTGACGCGTGTTTAGGCTGATTCTCTTCTGTGTGAGGCGTTTTCAGGGTGATTCTCTTCTGTGTGACCCGTGTTCAGTGTGATTCTCTTCTGTGTGACGCGTGTTAAGGGTGATTCTCTCCTGTGTGTCACTTGTTCAGAGTGATTCTCTTCTGTGTGACGCCTGTTCAGGGTGATTCTCTTCTGTGTCACGTGTGTTTAGTGTTATTCTCTTCTGTGTGACGCGTGTTCAGGGTGATTCTCTTCTGCGTGACGAGTGTTCAGGGTGATTCTCTTCTGTGTGACGCGTGTTCAGGGTGATTCTCTTCTGTGTGACCCGTGTTCAGGGTGATTCTCTTCTGTGTGACAAGTGTTCAGGGTAATTTTCTTCTGTGTGACGCGTGTTCAGGGTGATTCTCTTCTGTGTGACCCATGTTCAGGGAGATTCTCTTCTGTGTGAAGCGTGTTCAGGGTGATTCTCTTCTTTGTGACACGTGTTCAGGGTGATTCTCTTCTGTGTGACGCGTGTTCAGCGTGATTATCTTCTGTGTGATATCTGTTTACGATGATGTCTTCTGTGTGATGCATGTTAAGTGTGATTCTCTTCTGTGTGACACGTGTTTAGGGTGATTCTCTTCTGTGTGACACGTGTTCAGGGTGATTCTCTTCTGTGTGACACGTGTTTAGGGTGATTCGCTTCTGTGTGACACGTGTTCAGGGTGATTCTCTTCTGTGTGACACGTGTTTAGAGTGATTCTCTTCTGTGTGACACGTGTTCAGGGTGATTTTCTTCTGTGTGACGTGTTCAGGGTGATTCTCTTCTGTGCCACCTATGTTCAGGCTGATTCTCTTCTGTGTGAAACGTATTCAGGGTGATTCTCTTCTGTGTGACGCATGTTCAGGGTGATTCTCTTCTGTGTGATATGTGTTTAGGGTGATTCTCTTCTGTGTGACGCTTGTTCAGGGTGATCCTCTTCTGTGTGACCCGTGTTCAGGGTGATTCTCTTCTGTGTGAAGCGTGTTCAGGGTGATTCTCTTCTTTGTCACACGTGTTCCGGATGATTCTCTTCTGTGTGACTCGTGTTCAGGGTGATTCTCTTCTGTGTGACGCGTGTTTAGGCTGATTCTCTTCTGTGTGACCCGTGTTCAGGGTGATTCTCTTCTGTGTGACACGTGTTCAGGGTGACTCCCTTCTGTGTGACGCGTGTTCAGCGTGATGATCTTCTGTGTGATATGCGTTTAGGGTGATTCCCTTCTGTGTGACGCGTGTGCAGTCTGATTCTCTTCTGTGTGACGCGTGTTTAGGCTGATTCTCTTCTGTGTGACGCGTTTTCAGGGTGATTCTCTCCTGTATGACGTCTGTTTATGGTGATTCTCTTCTGTGTGACGCGTGGTTGTGGTGATTCTCCTCTGTATGACGTGTGTTCGGGGTGATTCTCTTCTGTGTGACCCATGTTCAGGATGATTCTCTTTAGTGTGATGCTTGTTCAGGGTGATTCTCTTCTGTGTGACACGTGTTTAGGGTGATGCTCTTCTGTGTGTCACGTGTTTAGGGTGATTCTCTTCTGTGTGACGCGTTTTCAGGGTGATTATCTTCTGTGTGAACCGTGTTCAGTGTGATTCTCGTCTGTGTGAGGCGTGTTAAGGGTGATTCTCTCATGTGTGTCACGTGTTCAGGGTGATTCTCTTCTGTGTGACGCCTGTTCAGGGTGATTCTCTTCTGTGTCACGTGTGTTTAGTGTCATTCTCTTCTGTGTGATGCATGTTCAGGGTGATTCTCTTCTGCGTGACGAGTGTTCAGGGTGATTCTCTTCTGTGTGACGCGTGTTCAGGGTGATTCTCTGCTGTGTGACCCGTGTTCAGGGTGATTCTCTTCTGTGTGAAGCGTGTTCAGGGTGATTCTCTTCTTTGTCACACGTGTTCCGGATGATTCTCTTCTGTGTGACTCGTGTTCAGTGTGATTCACTTCTGTGTGACGCGTGTTTAGGCTGATTCTCTTCTGTGTGACGCGTTTTCAGGGTGATTCTCTTCTGTGTGACCCGTGTTCGGTGTGATTCTCTTCTGTGTGACACGTGTTCAGGGTAATTCTCTTCTGTTTGACGCGTGTTCAGGGTGATTTTCTTCTGTGTCACATCTTTATTTTATGATTCTCTTCTGTGTGATGCGTGTTCAGGGTGATTCTCTTCTGTGTGACACGCGGTCAGGGTGACTCCCTTCTGTGTGACGCGTGTTCAGCGTGATGATCTTCTGTGTGATATGCGTTTAGGGTGATTCCCTTCTGTGTGACGCGTGTTCAGGGTGATTCTCTTCTGTGTGACGCATGTTTAGGCTGATTCTCTTCTGTGTGACGCGTTTTCAGGGTGATTCTCTCCTGTATGACGTCTGTTTATGGTGATTCTCTTCTGTGTGACGCGTGGTTGTGGTGATTCTCCTCTGTATGACGTGTGTTCAGGGTGATTCTCTTCTGTGTGACCCATGTTCAGGATGATTCTCTTTTGTGTGACGCTTGTTCAGGGTGATTCTCATCTGTGTGACACGTGTTTAGGGTGATGCTCTTCTGTGTGTCACGTGTTTAGGGTGATTCTCTTCTGTGTGACGCGTTTTCAGGGTGATTATCTTCTGTGTGAACCGTGTTCAGTGTGATTCTCTTCTGTGTGACGCGTGTTAAGGGTGATTCTCTCCTGTGTGTCACGTGTTCAGGGTGATTCTCTTCTGTGTGACGCCTGTTCAGGGTGATTCTCTTCTGTGTCACGTGTGTTTAGTGTTATTCTCTTCTGTGTGACGCATGTTCAGGGTGATTCTCTTCTGCGTGACGAGTGTTCAGGGTGATTCTCTTCTGTGTGACGCGTGTTTCGGGTGATTCTCTTCTGTGTGACCCGTGTTTAGGGTGATTCTCTTCTGTGTGACACGTTTTCAGGGTAATTTTCTTCTGTGTGACGCGTGTTAAGGGTGATTCTCTTCTGTGTGACCCGTGTTCAGGGAGATTCTCTTCTGTGTGAAGCGTGTTCAGGGTGATTCTCTTCTTTGTGACACGTGTTCAGGGTGATTCTCTTCTGTGTAACACGAGTTCAGCGTGATTATCGTCTGTGTGATATCTGTTTACGATGATGTCTTCTGTGTGATGCATGTTAAGTGTGATTCTCTTCTGTGTGACACGTGTTCAGGGTGATTCTCTTCTGTGTGACACGTGTTTAGGGTGATTCTCTTCTGTGTGACACGTGTTTAGGGTGATTCTCTTCTGTGTGACACGTGTTTAGGGTGATTCTCTTCTGTGTGATGCATGTTAAGTGTGATTCTCTTCTGTGTGACGCATGTTCAGGGTGATTCTCTTCTGTGTGACACGTGTTTAGGGTGATTCTCTTCTGTGTGACACGTGTTTAGGGTGATTCTCTTCTGTGTGACACGTGTTCAGGGTGATTATCTGCTGTGTGAACCGTGTTCAGTGTGATTCTCTTCTGTGTGACGCGTGTTAAGGGTGATTCTCTCCTGTGTGTCACGTTTTTAGGGTGATTCTCTTCTGTGTGACGCCTGTTCAGGGTGATTCTCTTCTGTGTGACCCGTGTTCAGGGTGATTCTCTTCTGTGTGACACGTGTTCAGCGTGATTCTTTTCTGTGTGACGTGTTCAGGGTGATTCTCTTCTGTGCGACCTATGTTCAGGCTGATTCTCTTCTGTGTGAAACGTATTCAGGGTGATTCTCTTCTGTGTGACGCATGTTCAGGGTGATTCTCTTATGTGTGATATGTGTTTAGGGTGATTCTCTTCTGTGTGACGCTTGTTCAGGGTGATTCTCTTCTGTGTGACCCGTGTTCAGGGTGATTCTCTCCTGTATGACGTCTGTTTATGGTGATTCTCTTCTGTGTGACGCGTGGTTGTGGTGATTCTCCTCTGTATGACGTGTGTTCAGGGTGATTCTCCTCTGTGTGACCCATGTTCAGGATGATTCTCTTTTGTGTGACGCTTGTTCAGGGTGATTCTCATCTGTGTGACACGTGTTTAGGGTGATGCTCTTCTGTGTGACGCGTTTTCAGGGTGATTATCTTCTGTGTGAACCGTGTTCAGTGTGATTCTCTTCTGTGTGACGCGTGTTCAGGGTGATTATCTTCTGTGTGAACCGTGTTCAGTGTGATTCTCTTCTGTGTGACGCGTGTTAAGGGTGATTCTCTCCTGTGTGTCACGTTTTCAGGGTGATTCTCTTCTGTGTGACGCCTGTTCAGGGTGATTCTCTTCTGTGTCACGTGTGTTTAGTGTTATTCTCTTCTGTGTGACGCGTGTTCAGGGTGATTCTCTTCTGCGTGACGAGTGTTCAGGGTGATTCTCTTCTGTGTGACGCGTGTTTCGGGTGATTCTCTTCTGTGTGACCCGTGTTTAGGGTGATTCTCTTCTGTGTGACACGTGTTCAGGGTAATTTTCTTCTGTGTGACGCGTGTTAAGGGTGATTCTCTTCTGTGTGACCCGTGTTCAGGGAGATTCTCTTCTGTGTGAAGCGTGTTCAGGGTGATTCTCTTCTTTGTGACACGTGTTCAGGGTGATTCTCTTCTGTGTGACGCGTGTTCAGCGTGATTATCTTCTGTGTGATATCTGTTTACGATGATGTCTTCTGTGTGATGCATGTTAAGTGTGATTCTCTTCTGTGTGACACGTGTTCAGGGTGATTCTCTTCTGTGTGACACGTGATCAGGGTGATTCTCTTCTGTGTGAAACGTATTCAGGGTGATTCTCTTCTGTGTGACGCATGTTCAGGGTGATTCTCTTCTGTGTGATATGTGTTTAAGGTGATTCTCTTCTGTGTGACGCTTGTTCAGGGTGATTCTCTTCTGTGTGACCCGTGTTCACGGTGATTCTCTTCTGTGTGAAGCGTGTTCAGGGTGATTCTCTTTGTTGTCACACGTGTTCCGGATGATTCTCTTCTGTGTGACTCGTGTTCAGCGTGATTCTCTTCTGTGTGACGCGTGTTTAGGCTGATTCTCTTCTGTGTGAGGCATTTTCAGGGTGATTCTCTTCTGTGTGACCCGTGTTCAGTGTGATTCTCTTCTGTGTGACGCGTGTTAAGGGTGATTCTCTCCTGTGTGTCACTTGTTCAGGGTGATTCTCTTCTGTGTGACGCCTGTTCAGGGTGATTCTCTTCTGTGTCACGTGTGTTTAGTGTTATTCTCTTCTGTGTGACGCGTGTTCAGGGTGATTCTCTTCTGCGTGACGAGTGTTCAGGGTGATTCTCTTCTGTGTGACGCGTGTTCAGGGTGATTCTCTTCTGTGTGACCCGTGTTCAGGGTGATTCTCTTCTGTGTGACAAGTGTTCAGGGTAATTTTCTTCTGTGTGACGCGTGTTCAGGGTGATTCTCTTCTGTGTGACCCGTGTTCAGGGAGATTCTCTTCTGTGTGAAGCGTGTTCAGGGTGATTCTCTTCTTTGTGACACGTGTTCAGGGTGATTCTCTTCTGTGTGACGCGTGTTCAGCGTGATTATCTTCTGTGTGATATCTGTTTACGATGATGTCTTCTGTGTGATGCATGTTAAGTGTGATTCTCTTCTGTGTGACACGTGTTCAGGGTGATTCTCTTCTGTGTGACACGTGTTTAGGGTGATTCTCTTCTGTGTGACACGTGTTCAGGGTGATTCTCTTCTGTGTGACACGTGTTTAGGGTGATTCTCTTCTGTGTGACACGTGTTCAGGGTGATTCTCTTCTGTGTGACACGTGTTTAGAGTGATTCTCTTCTGTGTGACACGTGTTCAGGGTGATTTTCTTCTGTGTGACGTGTTCAGGGTGATTCTCTTCTGTGCCACCTATGTTCAGGCTGATTCTCTTCTGTGTGAAACGTATTCAGGGTGATTCTCTTCTGTGTGACGCATGTTCAGGGTGATTCTCTTCTGTGTGATATGTGTTTAGGGTGATTCTCTTCTGTGTGACGCTTGTTCAGGGTGATCCTCTTCTGTGTGACCCGTGTTCAGGGTGATTCTCTTCTGTGTGAAGCGTGTTCAGGGTGATTCTCTTCTTTGTCACACGTGTTCCGGATGATTCTCTTCTCTGTGACTCGTGTTCAGCGTGATTCTCTCCTGTATGACGTCTGTTTAGGCTGATTCTCTTCTGTGTGACCCGTGTTCAGGGTGATTCTCTTCTGTGTGACACGTGTTCAGGGTGACTCCCTTCTGTGTGACGCGTGTTCAGCGTGATGATCTTCTGTGTGATATGCGTTTAGGGTGATTCCCTTCTGTGTGACGCGTGTGCAGTCTGATTCTCTTCTGTGTGACGCGTGTTTAGGCTGATTCTCTTCTGTGTGTTACGCGTTTTCAGGGTGATTCTCTCCTGTATGACGTCTGTTTATGGTGATTCTCTTCTGTGTGACGCGTGGTTGTGGTGATTCTCCTCTGTATGACGTGTGTTCGGGGTGATTCTCTTCTGTGTGACCCATGTTCAGGATGATTCTCTTTAGTGTGATGCTTGTTCAGGGTGATTCTCATCTGTGTGACACGTGTTTAGGGTGATGCTCTTCTGTGTGTCACGTGTTTAGGGTGATTCTCTTCTGTGTGACGCGTTTTCAGTGTGATTATCTTCTGTGTGAACCGTGTTCAGTGTGATTCTCGTCTGTGTGAGGCGTGTTAAGGGTGATTCTCTCATGTGTGTCACGTGTTCAGGGTGATTCTCTTCTGTGTGACGCCTGTTCAGGGTGATTCTCTTCTGTGTCACGTGTGTTTAGTGTCATTCTCTTCTGTGTGATGCGTGTTCAGGGTGATTCTCTTCTGCGTGACGAGTGTTCAGGGTGATTCTCTTCTGTGTGACGCGTGTTCAGGGTGATTCTCTGCTGTGTGACCCGTGTTCAGGGTGATTCTCTTCTGTGTGAAGCGTGTTCAGGGTGATTCTCTTCTTTGTCACACGTGTTCCGGATGATTCTCTTCTGTGTGACTCGTGTTCAGTGTGATTCACTTCTGTGTGACGCGTGTTTAGGCTGATTCTCTTCTGTGTGACGCGTTTTCAGGGTGATTCTCTTCTGTGTGACCCGTGTTCGGTGTGATTCTCTTCTGTGTGACACGTGTTCAGGGTAATTCTCTTCTGTTTGACGCGTGTTCAGGGTGATTTTCTTCTGTGTCACATCTTTATTTTATGATTCTCTTCTGTGTGATGCGTGTTCAGGGTGATTCTCTTCTGTGTGACACGCGGTCAGGGTGACTCCCTTCTGTGTGACGCGTGTTCAGCGTGATGATCTTCTGTGTGATATGCGTTTAGGGTGATTCCCTTCTGTGTGACGCGTGTTCAGGGTGATTCTCTTCTGTGTGACGCATGTTTAGGCTGATTCTCTTCTGTGTGACGCGTTTTCAGGGTGATTCTCTCCTGTATGACGTCTGTTTATGGTGATTCTCTTCTGTGTGACGCGTGGTTGTGGTGATTCTCCTCTGTATGACGTGTGTTCAGGGTGATTCTCTTCTGTGTGACCCATGTTCAGGATGATTCTCTTTTGTGTGACGCTTGTTCAGGGTGATTCTCATCTGTGTGACACGTGTTTAGGGTGATGCTCTTCTGTGTGTCACGTGTTTAGGGTGATTCTCTTCTGTGTGACGCGTTTTCAGGGTGATTATCTTCTGTGTGAACCGTGTTCAGTGTGATTCTCTTCTGTGTGACGCGTGTTAAGGGTGATTCTCTCCTGTGTGTCACGTGTTCAGGGTGATTCTCTTCTGTGTGACGCCTGTTCAGGGTGATTCTCTTCTGTGTCACGTGTGTTTAGTGTTATTCTCTTCTGTGTGACGCATGTTCAGGGTGATTCTCTTCTGCGTGACGAGTGTTCAGGGTGATTCTCTTCTGTGTGAAGCGTGTTTCGGGTGATTCTCTTCTGTGTGACCCGTGTTTAGGGTGATTCTCTTCTGTGTGACACGTTTTCAGGGTAATTTTCTTCTGTGTGACGCGTGTTAAGGGTGATTCTCTTCTGTGTGACCCGTGTTCAGGGAGATTCTCTTCTGTGTGAAGCGTGTTCAGGGTGATTCTCTTCTTTGTGACACGTGTTCAGGGTGATTCTCTTCTGTGTGACACGAGTTCAGCGTGATTATCGTCTGTGTGATATCTGTTTACGATGATGTCTTCTGTGTGATGCATGTTAAGTGTGATTCTCTTCTGTGTGACACGTGTTCAGGGTGATTCTCTTCTGTGTGACGCATGTTCAGGGTGATTCTCTTCTGTGTGACACGTGTTTAGGGTGATTCTCTTCTGTGTGACACGTGTTTAGGGTGATTCTCTTCTGTGTGACACGTGCTCAGGGTGATTATCTTCTGTGTGAACCGTGTTCAGTGTGATTCTCTTCTGTGTGACGCGTGTTAAGGGTGATTCTCTCCTGTGTGTCACGTGTTCAGGGTGATTCTCTTCTGTGTGACGCCTGTTCAGGGTGATTCTCTTCTGTGTCACGTGTGTTTAGTGTTATTCTCTTCTGTGTGACGCATGTTCAGGGTGATTCTCTTCTGCGTGACGAGTGTTCAGGGTGATTCTCTTCTGTGTGAAGCGTGTTTCGGGTGATTCTCTTCTGTGTGACCCGTGTTTAGGGTGATTCTCTTCTGTGTGACACGTTTTCAGGGTAATTTTCTTCTGTGTGACGCGTGTTAAGGGTGATTCTCTTCTGTGTGACCCGTGTTCAGGGAGATTCTCTTCTGTGTGAAGCGTGTTCAGGGTGATTCTCTTCTTTGTGACACGTGTTCAGGGTGATTCTCTTCTGTGTGACACGAGTTCAGCGTGATTATCGTCTGTGTGATATCTGTTTACGATGATGTCTTCTGTGTGATGCATGTTAAGTGTGATTCTCTTCTGTGTGACACGTGTTCAGGGTGATTCTCTTCTGTGTGACGCATGTTCAGGGTGATTCTCTTCTGTGTGACACGTGTTTAGGGTGATTCTCTTCTGTGTGACACGTGTTTAGGGTGATTCTCTTCTGTGTGACACGTGCTCAGGGTGATTATCTTCTGTGTGAACCGTGTTCAGTGTGATTCTCTTCTGTGTGACGCCTGTTCAGGGTGATTCTCTTCTGTGTCACGTGTGTTTAGTGTTATTCTCTTCTGTGTGACGCATGTTCAGGGTGATTCTCTTCTGCGTGACGAGTGTTCAGGGTGATTCTCTTCTGTGTGACGCGTGTTTCGGGTGATTCTCTTCTGTGTGACCCGTGTTTAGGGTGATTCTCTTCTGTGTGACACGTGTTCAGGGTAATTTTCTTCTGTGTGACACGTGTTCAGGGTGATTCTCTTCTGTGTGACCCGTGTTCAGGGTGATTCTCTTCTTTGTGACACGTGTTCAGGGTGATTCTCTTCTGTGTGACGCGTGTTCAGCGTGATTATCTTCTGTGTGATATCTGTTTACGATGATGTCTTCTGTGTGATGCATGTTAAGTGTGATTCTCTTCTGTGTGACACGTGTTCAGGGTGATTCTCTTCTGTGTGACACGTGTTCAGGGTGATTCTCTTCTGTGTGAAACGTATTCAGGGTGATTCTCTTCTGTGTGACGCATGTTCAGGGTGATTCTCTTCTGTGTGATATGTGTTTAGGGTGATTCTCTTCTGTGTGACGCTTGTTCAGGGTGATTCTCTTCTGTGTGACCCGTGTTCAGGGTGATTCTCTTCTGTGTGAAGCGTGTTCAGGGTGATTCTCTTCTTTGTCACACGTGTTCCGGATGATTCTCTTCTGTGTGAAACGTATTCAGGGTGATTCTCTTCTGTGTGACGCATGTTCAGGGTGATTCTCTTCTGTGTGATATGTGTTCAGCGTGATTCTCTTCTGTGTGACGCGTGTTTAGGCTGATTCTCTTCTGTGTGACCCGTGTTCAGGGTGATTCTCTTCTGTGTGACACGTGTTCAGGGTGACTCCCTTCTGTGTGACGCGTGTTCAGCGTGATGATCTTCTGTGTGATATGCGTTTAGGGTGATTCCCTTCTGTGTGAGGCGTGTGCAGTCTGATTCTCTTCTGTGTGACGCGTGTTTAGGCTGATTCTCTTCTGTGTGACGCGTTTTCAGGGTGATTCTCTCCTGTATGACGTCTGTTTATGGTGATTCTCTTCTGTGTGACGCGTGGTTGTGGTGATTCTCCTCTGTATGACGTGTGTTCAGGGTGATTCTCTTCTGTGTGACCCATGTTCAGGATGATTCTCTTTAGTGTGATGCTTGTTCAGGTTGATTCTCATCTGTGTGACATGTGTTTAGGGTGATGCTCTTCTGTGTGTCACGTGTTTAGGGTGATTCTCTTCTGTGTGACGCATTTTCAGGGTGATTATCTTCTGTGTGAACCGTGTTCAGTGTGATTCTCGTCTGTGTGAGGCCTGTTAAGGGTGATTCTCTCATGTGTGTCACGTGTTCAGGGTGATTCTCTTCTGTGTGACGCCTGTTCAGGGTGATTCTCTTCTGTGTCACGTGTGTTTAGTGTCATTCTCTTCTGTGTGATGCGTGTTCAGGGTGATTCTCTTCTGCGTGACGAGTGTTCAGGGTGATTCTCTTCTGTGTGACGCGTGTTCAGGGTGATTCTCTGCTGTGTGACCCGTGTTCAGGGTGATTCTCTTCTGTGTGAAGCGTGTTCAGGGTGATTCTCTTCTTTGTCACACGTGTTCCGGATGATTCTCTTCTGTGTGACTCGTGTTCAGTGTGATTCACTTCTGTGTGACGCGTGTTTAGGCTGATTCTCTTCTGTGTGACGCGTTTTCAGGGTGATTCTCTTCTGTGTGACCCGTGTTCGGTGTGATTCTCTTCTGTGTGACACGTGTTCAGGGTAATTCTCTTCTGTGTGACGCGTGTTCAGGGTGATTCTCTTCTGTTTGACGCGTGTTCAGGGTGATTTTCTTCTGTGTCACATCTTTATTTTATGATTCTCTTCTGTGTGATGCGTGTTCAGGGTGATTCTCTTCTGTGTGACGCATGTTTAGGCTGATTCTCTTCTGTGTGACGCGTTTTCAGGGTGATTCTCTCCTTTATGTCGTGTGTTTATGGTGATTCTCTTCTGTGTGACGCGTGGTTGTGGTGATTCTCCTCTGTATGACGTGTGTTCAGGGTGATTCTCTTCTGTGTGACCCATGTTCAGGATGATTCTCTTTTGTGTGACGCTTGTTCAGGGTGATTCTCATCTGTGTGACACGTGTTTAGGGTGATGCTCTTCTGTGTGTCACGTGTTTAGGGTGATTCTCTTCTGTGTGACGCGTTTTCAGGGTGATTATCTTCTGTGTGAACCGTGTTCAGTGTGATTCTCTTCTGTGTGACGCGTGTTAAGGGTGATTCTCTCCTGTGTGTCACGTGTTCAGGGTGATTCTCTTCTGTGTGACGCCTGTTCAGGGTGATTCTCTTCTGTGTCACGTGTGTTTAGTGTTATTCTCTTCTGTGTGACGCGTGTTCAGGGTGATTCTCTTCTGCGTGACGAGTGTTCAGGGTGATTCTCTTCTGTGTGACGCGTGTTTCGGGTGATTCTCTTCTGTGTGACCCGTGTTTAGGGTGATTCTCTTCTGTGTGACACGTGTTCAGGGTAATTTTCTTCTGTGTGACGCGTGTTCAGGGTGATTCTCTTCTGTGTGACCCGTGTTCAGGGAGATTCTCTTCTGTGTGAAGCGTGTTCAGGGTGATTCTCTTCTTTGTGACACGTGTTCAGGGTGATTCTCTTCTGTGTGACGCGTGTTCAGCGTGATTATCTTCTGTGTGATATCTGTTTACGATGATGTCTTCTGTGTGATGCATGTTAAGTGTGATTCTCTTCTGTGTGACACGTGTTCAGGGTGATTCTCTTCTGTGTGACACGTGTTTAGGGTGATTCTCTTCTGTGTGACACGTGTTCAGGGTGATTCTCTTCTGTGTGACACGTGTTTAGGGTGATTCTCTCCTGTGTGTCACTTGTTCAGGGTGATTCTCTTCTGTGTGACGCCTGTTCAGGGTGATTCTCTTCTGTGTCACGTGTGTTTAGTGTTATTCTCTTCTGTGTGACGCGTGTTCAGGGTGATTCTCTTCTGCGTGACGAGTGTTCAGGGTGATTCTCTTCTGTGTGACGCCTGTTCAGGGTGATTCTCTTCTGTGTGACCCGTGTTCAGGGTGATTCTCTTCTGTGTGACAAGTGTTCAGGGTAATTTTCTTCTGTGTGACGCGTGTTCAGGGTGATTCTCTTCTGTGTGACCCGTGTTCAGGGAGATTCTCTTCTGTGTGAAGCGTGTTCAGGGTGATTCTCTTCTTTGTGACACGTGTTCAGGGTGATTCTCTTCTGTGTGACGCGTGTTCAGCGTGATTATCTTCTGTGTGATATCTGTTTACGATGATGTCTTCTGTGTGATGCATGTTAAGTGTGATTCTCTTCTGTGTGACACGTGTTCAGGGTGATTCTCTTCTGTGTGACACGTGTTTAGGGTGATTCTCTTCTGTGTGACACGTGTTCAGGGTGATTCTCTTCTGTGTGACACGTGTTTAGGGTGATTCTCTTCTGTGTGACACGTGTTCAGGGTGATTCTCTTCTGTGTGACACGTGTTTAGAGTGATTCTCTTCTGTGTGACACGTGTTCAGGGTGATTTTCTTCTGTGTGACGTGTTCAGGGTGATTCTCTTCTGTGCCACCTATGTTCAGGCTGATTCTCTTCTGTGTGAAACGTATTCAGGGTGATTCTCTTCTGTGTGACGCATGTTCAGGGTGATTCTCTTCTGTGTGATATGTGTTTAGGGTGATTCTCTTCTGTGTGACGCTTGTTCAGGGTGATCCTCTTCTGTGTGACCCGTGTTCAGGGTGATTCTCTTCTGTGTGAAGCGTGTTCAGGGTGATTCTCTTCTTTGTCACACGTGTTCCGGATGATTCTCTTCTCTGTGACTCGTGTTCAGCGTGATTCTCTCCTGTATGACGTCTGTTTAGGCTGATTCTCTTCTGTGTGACCCGTGTTCAGGGTGATTCTCTTCTGTGTGACACGTGTTCAGGGTGACTCCCTTCTGTGTGACGCGTGTTCAGCGTGATGATCTTCTGTGTGATATGCGTTTAGGGTGATTCCCTTCTGTGTGACGCGTGTGCAGTCTGATTCTCTTCTGTGTGACGCGTGTTTAGGCTGATTCTCTTCTGTGTGTTACGCGTTTTCAGGGTGATTCTCTCCTGTATGACGTCTGTTTATGGTGATTCTCTTCTGTGTGACGCGTGGTTGTGGTGATTCTCCTCTGTATGACGTGTGTTCGGGGTGATTCTCTTCTGTGTGACCCATGTTCAGGATGATTCTCTTTAGTGTGATGCTTGTTCAGGGTGATTCTCATCTGTGTGACACGTGTTTAGGGTGATGCTCTTCTGTGTGTCACGTGTTTAGGGTGATTCTCTTCTGTGTGACGCGTTTTCAGTGTGATTATCTTCTGTGTGAACCGTGTTCAGTGTGATTCTCGTCTGTGTGAGGCGTGTTAAGGGTGATTCTCTCATGTGTGTCACGTGTTCAGGGTGATTCTCTTCTGTGTGACGCCTGTTCAGGGTGATTCTCTTCTGTGTCACGTGTGTTTAGTGTCATTCTCTTCTGTGTGATGCGTGTTCAGGGTGATTCTCTTCTGCGTGACGAGTGTTCAGGGTGATTCTCTTCTGTGTGACGCGTGTTCAGGGTGATTCTCTGCTGTGTGACCCGTGTTCAGGGTGATTCTCTTCTGTGTGAAGCGTGTTCAGGGTGATTCTCTTCTTTGTCACACGTGTTCCGGATGATTCTCTTCTGTGTGACTCGTGTTCAGTGTGATTCACTTCTGTGTGACGCGTGTTTAGGCTGATTCTCTTCTGTGTGACGCGTTTTCAGGGTGATTCTCTTCTGTGTGACCCGTGTTCGGTGTGATTCTCTTCTGTGTGACACGTGTTCAGGGTAATTCTCTTCTGTTTGACGCGTGTTCAGGGTGATTTTCTTCTGTGTCACATCTTTATTTTATGATTCTCTTCTGTGTGATGCGTGTTCAGGGTGATTCTCTTCTGTGTGACACGCGGTCAGGGTGACTCCCTTCTGTGTGACGCGTGTTCAGCGTGATGATCTTCTGTGTGATATGCGTTTAGGGTGATTCCCTTCTGTGTGACGCGTGTTCAGGGTGATTCTCTTCTGTGTGACGCATGTTTAGGCTGATTCTCTTCTGTGTGACGCGTTTTCAGGGTGATTCTCTCCTGTATGACGTCTGTTTATGGTGATTCTCTTCTGTGTGACGCGTGGTTGTGGTGATTCTCCTCTGTATGACGTGTGTTCAGGGTGATTCTCTTCTGTGTGACCCATGTTCAGGATGATTCTCTTTTGTGTGACGCTTGTTCAGGGTGATTCTCATCTGTGTGACACGTGTTTAGGGTGATGCTCTTCTGTGTGTCACGTGTTTAGGGTGATTCTCTTCTGTGTGACGCGTTTTCAGGGTGATTATCTTCTGTGTGAACCGTGTTCAGTGTGATTCTCTTCTGTGTGACGCGTGTTAAGGGTGATTCTCTCCTGTGTGTCACGTGTTCAGGGTGATTCTCTTCTGTGTGACGCCTGTTCAGGGTGATTCTCTTCTGTGTCACGTGTGTTTAGTGTTATTCTCTTCTGTGTGACGCATGTTCAGGGTGATTCTCTTCTGCGTGACGAGTGTTCAGGGTGATTCTCTTCTGTGTGAAGCGTGTTTCGGGTGATTCTCTTCTGTGTGACCCGTGTTTAGGGTGATTCTCTTCTGTGTGACACGTTTTCAGGGTAATTTTCTTCTGTGTGACGCGTGTTAAGGGTGATTCTCTTCTGTGTGACCCGTGTTCAGGGAGATTCTCTTCTGTGTGAAGCGTGTTCAGGGTGATTCTCTTCTTTGTGACACGTGTTCAGGGTGATTCTCTTCTGTGTGACACGAGTTCAGCGTGATTATCGTCTGTGTGATATCTGTTTACGATGATGTCTTCTGTGTGATGCATGTTAAGTGTGATTCTCTTCTGTGTGACACGTGTTCAGGGTGATTCTCTTCTGTGTGACGCATGTTCAGGGTGATTCTCTTCTGTGTGACACGTGTTTAGGGTGATTCTCTTCTGTGTGACACGTGTTTAGGGTGATTCTCTTCTGTGTGACACGTGCTCAGGGTGATTATCTTCTGTGTGAACCGTGTTCAGTGTGATTCTCTTCTGTGTGACGCGTGTTAAGGGTGATTCTCTCCTGTGTGTCACGTGTTCAGGGTGATTCTCTTCTGTGTGACGCCTGTTCAGGGTGATTCTCTTCTGTGTCACGTGTGTTTAGTGTTATTCTCTTCTGTGTGACGCATGTTCAGGGTGATTCTCTTCTGCGTGACGAGTGTTCAGGGTGATTCTCTTCTGTGTGAAGCGTGTTTCGGGTGATTCTCTTCTGTGTGACCCGTGTTTAGGGTGATTCTCTTCTGTGTGACACGTTTTCAGGGTAATTTTCTTCTGTGTGACGCGTGTTAAGGGTGATTCTCTTCTGTGTGACCCGTGTTCAGGGAGATTCTCTTCTGTGTGAAGCGTGTTCAGGGTGATTCTCTTCTTTGTGACACGTGTTCAGGGTGATTCTCTTCTGTGTGACACGAGTTCAGCGTGATTATCGTCTGTGTGATATCTGTTTACGATGATGTCTTCTGTGTGATGCATGTTAAGTGTGATTCTCTTCTGTGTGACACGTGTTCAGGGTGATTCTCTTCTGTGTGACGCATGTTCAGGGTGATTCTCTTCTGTGTGACACGTGTTTAGGGTGATTCTCTTCTGTGTGACACGTGTTTAGGGTGATTCTCTTCTGTGTGACACGTGCTCAGGGTGATTATCTTCTGTGTGAACCGTGTTCAGTGTGATTCTCTTCTGTGTGACGCCTGTTCAGGGTGATTCTCTTCTGTGTCACGTGTGTTTAGTGTTATTCTCTTCTGTGTGACGCATGTTCAGGGTGATTCTCTTCTGCGTGACGAGTGTTCAGGGTGATTCTCTTCTGTGTGACGCGTGTTTCGGGTGATTCTCTTCTGTGTGACCCGTGTTTAGGGTGATTCTCTTCTGTGTGACACGTGTTCAGGGTAATTTTCTTCTGTGTGACACGTGTTCAGGGTGATTCTCTTCTGTGTGACCCGTGTTCAGGGTGATTCTCTTCTTTGTGACACGTGTTCAGGGTGATTCTCTTCTGTGTGACGCGTGTTCAGCGTGATTATCTTCTGTGTGATATCTGTTTACGATGATGTCTTCTGTGTGATGCATGTTAAGTGTGATTCTCTTCTGTGTGACACGTGTTCAGGGTGATTCTCTTCTGTGTGACACGTGTTCAGGGTGATTCTCTTCTGTGTGAAACGTATTCAGGGTGATTCTCTTCTGTGTGACGCATGTTCAGGGTGATTCTCTTCTGTGTGATATGTGTTTAGGGTGATTCTCTTCTGTGTGACGCTTGTTCAGGGTGATTCTCTTCTGTGTGACCCGTGTTCAGGGTGATTCTCTTCTGTGTGAAGCGTGTTCAGGGTGATTCTCTTCTTTGTCACACGTGTTCCGGATGATTCTCTTCTGTGTGAAACGTATTCAGGGTGATTCTCTTCTGTGTGACGCATGTTCAGGGTGATTCTCTTCTGTGTGATATGTGTTCAGCGTGATTCTCTTCTGTGTGACGCGTGTTTAGGCTGATTCTCTTCTGTGTGACCCGTGTTCAGGGTGATTCTCTTCTGTGTGACACGTGTTCAGGGTGACTCCCTTCTGTGTGACGCGTGTTCAGCGTGATGATCTTCTGTGTGATATGCGTTTAGGGTGATTCCCTTCTGTGTGAGGCGTGTGCAGTCTGATTCTCTTCTGTGTGACGCGTGTTTAGGCTGATTCTCTTCTGTGTGACGCGTTTTCAGGGTGATTCTCTCCTGTATGACGTCTGTTTATGGTGATTCTCTTCTGTGTGACGCGTGGTTGTGGTGATTCTCCTCTGTATGACGTGTGTTCAGGGTGATTCTCTTCTGTGTGACCCATGTTCAGGATGATTCTCTTTAGTGTGATGCTTGTTCAGGTTGATTCTCATCTGTGTGACATGTGTTTAGGGTGATGCTCTTCTGTGTGTCACGTGTTTAGGGTGATTCTCTTCTGTGTGACGCATTTTCAGGGTGATTATCTTCTGTGTGAACCGTGTTCAGTGTGATTCTCGTCTGTGTGAGGCGTGTTAAGGGTGATTCTCTCATGTGTGTCACGTGTTCAGGGTGATTCTCTTCTGTGTGACGCCTGTTCAGGGTGATTCTCTTCTGTGTCACGTGTGTTTAGTGTCATTCTCTTCTGTGTGACGCATGTTCAGGGTGATTCTCTTCTGCGTGACGAGTGTTCAGGGTGATTCTCTTCTGTGTGACGCGTGTTTCGGGTGATTCTCTTCTGTGTGACCCGTGTTTAGGGTGATTCTCTTCTGTGTGACACGTTTTCAGGGTAATTTTCTTCTGTGTGACGCGTGTTAAGGGTGATTCTCTTCTGTGTGACCCGTGTTCAGGGAGATTCTCTTCTGTGTGAAGCGTGTTCAGGGTGATTCTCTTCTTTGTGACACGTGTTCAGGGTGATTCTCTTCTGTGTGACACGAGTTCAGCGTGATTATCGTCTGTGTGATATCTGTTTACGATGATGTCTTCTGTGTGATGCATGTTAAGTGTGATTCTCTTCTGTGTGACACGTGTTCAGGGTGATTCTCTTCTGTGTGACACGTGTTTAGGGTGATTCTCTTCTGTGTGACACGTGTTTAGGGTGATTCTCTTCTGTGTGACACGTGTTTAGGGTGATTCTCTTCTGTGTGATGCATGTTAAGTGTGATTCTCTTCTGTGTGACGCATGTTCAGGGTGATTCTCTTCTGTGTCACGTGTGTTTAGGGTGATTCTCTTCTGTGTGACACGTGTTTAGGGTGATTCTCTTCTGTGTGACACGTGTTCAGGGTGATTATCTGCTGTGTGAACCGTGTTCAGTGTGATTCTCTTCTGTGTGACGCGTGTTAAGGGTGATTCTCTCCTGTGTGTCACGTTTTCAGGGTGATTCTCTTCTGTGTGACGCCTGTTCAGGGTGATTCTCTTCTGTGTGACCCGTGTTCAGGGTGATTCTCTTCTGTGTGACACGTGTTCAGCGTGATTCTTTTCTGTGTGACGTGTTCAGGGTGATTCTCTTCTGTGCGACCTATGTTCAGGCTGATTCTCTTCTGTGTGAAACGTATTCAGGGTGATTCTCTTCTGTGTGACGCATGTTCAGGGTGATTCTCTTCTGTGTGATATGTGTTTAGGGTGATTCTCTTCTGTGTGACGCTTGTTCAGGGTGATTCTCTTCTGTGTGACCCCTGTTCAGGGTGATTCTCTCCTGTATGACGTCTGTTTATGGTGATTCTCTTCTGTGTGACGCGTGGTTGTGGTGATTCTCCTCTGTATGACGTGTGTTCAGGGTGATTCTCCTCTGTGTGACCCATGTTCAGGATGATTCTCTTTTGTGTGACGCTTGTTCAGGGTGATTCTCATCTGTGTGACACGTGTTTAGGGTGATGGTCTTCTGTGTGACGCGTTTTCAGGGTGATTATCTTCTGTGTGAACCGTGTTCAGTGTGATTCTCTTCTGTGTGACGCGTGTTCAGGGTGATTATCTTCTGTGTGAACCGTGTTCAGTGTGATTCTCTTCTGTGTGACGCGTGTTAAGGGTGATTCTCTCCTGTGTGTCACGTTTTCAGGGTGATTCTCTTCTGTGTGACGCCTGTTCAGGGTGATTCTCTTCTGTGTCACGTGTGTTTAGTGTTATTCTCTTCTGTGTGACGCGTGTTCAGGGTGATTCTCTTCTGCGTGACGAGTGTTCAGGGTGATTCTCTTCTGTGTGACGCGTGTTTCGGGTGATTCTCTTCTGTGTGACCCGTGTTCAGGGTGATTCTCTTCTGTGTGACACGTGTTCAGGGTAATTTTCTTCTGTGTGACGCGTGTTCAGGGTGATTCTCTTCTGTGTGACCCGTGTTCAGGGAGATTCTCTTCTGTGTGAAGCGTGTTCAGGGTGATTCTCTTCTTTGTGACACGTGTTCAGGGTGATTCTCTTCTGTGTGACGCGTGTTCAGCGTGATTATCTTCTGTGTGATATCTGTTTACGATGATGTCTTCTGTGTGATGCATGTTAAGTGTGATTCTCTTCTGTGTGACACGTGTTCAGGGTGATTCTCTTCTGTGTGACACGTGATCAGGGTGATTCTCTTCTGTGTGAAACGTATTCAGGGTGATTCTCTTCTGTGTGACGCATGTTCAGGGTGATTCTCTTCTGTGTGATATGTGTTTAGGGTGATTCTCTTCTGTGTGACGCTTGTTCAGGGTGATTCTCTTCTGTGTGACCCGTGTTCACGGTGATTCTCTTCTGTGTGAAGCGTGTTCAGGGTGATTCTCTTTGTTGTCACACGTGTTCCGGATGATTCTCTTCTGTGTGACTCGTGTTCAGCGTGATTCTCTTCTGTGTGACGCGTGTTTAGGCTGATTCTCTTCTGTGTGAGGCGTTTTCAGGGTGATTCTCTTCTGTGTGACCCGTGTTCAGTGTGATTCTCTTCTGTGTGACGCGTGTTAAGGGTGATTCTCTCCTGTGTGTCACTTGTTCAGGGTGATTCTCTTCTGTGTGACGCCTGTTCAGGGTGATTCTCTTCTGTGTCACGTGTGTTTAGTGTTATTCTCTTCTGTGTGACGCGTGTTCAGGGTGATTCTCTTCTGCGTGACGAGTGTTCAGGGTGATTCTCTTCTGTGTGACGCGTGTTCAGGGTGATTCTCTTCTGTGTGACCCGTGTTCAGGGTGATTCTCTTCTGTGTGACAAGTGTTCAGGGTAATTTTCTTCTGTGTGACGCGTGTTCAGGGTGATTCTCTTCTGTGTGACCCGTGTTCAGGGAGATTCTCTTCTGTGTGAAGCGTGTTCAGGGTGATTCTCTTCTTTGTGACACGTGTTCAGGGTGATTCTCTTCTGTGTGACGCGTGTTCAGCGTGATTATCTTCTGTGTGATATCTGTTTACGATGATGTCTTCTGTGTGATGCATGTTAAGTGTGATTCTCTTCTGTGTGACACGTGTTCAGGGTGATTCTCTTCTGTGTGACACGTGTTTAGGGTGATTCTCTTCTGTGTGACACGTGTTCAGGGTGATTCTCTTCTGTGTGACACGTGTTTAGGGTGATTCTCTTCTGTGTGACACGTGTTCAGGGTGATTCTCTTCTGTGTGACACGTGTTTAGAGTGATTCTCTTCTGTGTGACACGTGTTCAGGGTGATTTTCTTCTGTGTGACGTGTTCAGGGTGATTCTCTTCTGTGCCACCTATGTTCAGGCTGATTCTCTTCTGTGTGAAACGTATTCAGGGTGATTCTCTTCTGTGTGACGCATGTTCAGGGTGATTCTCTTCTGTGTGATATGTGTTTAGGGTGATTCTCTTCTGTGTGACGCTTGTTCAGGGTGATCCTCTTCTGTGTGACCCGTGTTCAGGGTGATTCTCTTCTGTGTGAAGCGTGTTCAGGGTGATTCTCTTCTTTGTCACACGTGTTCCGGATGATTCTCTTCTGTGTGACTCGTGTTCAGCGTGATTCTCTCCTGTATGACGTCTGTTTAGGCTGATTCTCTTCTGTGTGACACGTGTTCAGGGTGACTCCCTTCTGTGTGACGCGTGTTCAGCGTGATGATCTTCTGTGTGATATGCGTTTAGGGTGATTCCCTTCTGTGTGACGCGTGTGCAGTCTGATTCTCTTCTGTGTGACGCGTGTTTAGGCTGATTCTCTTCTGTGTGACGCGTTTTCAGGGTGATTCTCTCCTGTATGACGTCTGTTTATGGTGATTCTCTTCTGTGTGACGCGTGGTTGTGGTGATTCTCCTCTGTATGACGTGTGTTCGGGGTGATTCTCTTCTGTGTGACCCATGTTCAGGATGATTCTCTTTAGTGTGATGCTTGTTCAGGGTGATTCTCATCTGTGTGACACGTGTTTAGGGTGATGCTCTTCTGTGTGTCACGTGTTTAGGGTGATTCTCTTCTGTGTGACGCGTTTTCAGGGTGATTATCTTCTGTGTGAACCGTGTTCAGTGTGATTCTCGTCTGTGTGAGGCGTGTTAAGGGTGATTCTCTCATGTGTGTCACGTGTTCAGGGTGATTCTCTTCTGTGTGACGCCTGTTCAGGGTGATTCTCTTCTGTGTCACGTGTGTTTAGTGTCATTCTCTTCTGTGTGATGCATGTTCAGGGTGATTCTCTTCTGCGTGACGAGTGTTCAGGGTGATTCTCTTCTGTGTGACGCGTGTTCAGGGTGATTCTCTGCTGTGTGACCCGTGTTCAGGGTGATTCTCTTCTGTGTGAAGCGTGTTCAGGGTGATTCTCTTCTTTGTCACACGTGTTCCGGATGATTCTCTTCTGTGTGACTCGTGTTCAGTGTGATTCACTTCTGTGTGACGCGTGTTTAGGCTGATTCTCTTCTGTGTGACGCGTTTTCAGGGTGATTCTCTTCTGTGTGACCCGTGTTCGGTGTGATTCTCTTCTGTGTGACACGTGTTCAGGGTAATTCTCTTCTGTTTGACGCGTGTTCAGGGTGATTTTCTTCTGTGTCACATCTTTATTTTATGATTCTCTTCTGTGTGATGCGTGTTCAGGGTGATTCTCTTCTGTGTGACACGCGGTCAGGGTGACTCCCTTCTGTGTGACGCGTGTTCAGCGTGATGATCTTCTGTGTGATATGCGTTTAGGGTGATTCCCTTCTGTGTGACGCGTGTTCAGGGTGATTCTCTTCTGCGTGACGAGTGTTCAGGGTGATTCTCTTCTGTGTGACGCGTGTTCAGGGTGATTCTCTTCTGTGTGACCCGTGTTCAGGGTGATTCTCTTCTGTGTGACAAGTGTTCAGGGTAATTTTCTTCTGTGTGACGCGTGTTCAGGGTGATTCTCTTCTGTGTGACCCATGTTCAGGGAGATTCTCTTCTGTGTGAAGCGTGTTCAGGGTGATTCTCTTCTTTGTGACACGTGTTCAGGGTGATTCTCTTCTGTGTGACGCGTGTTCAGCGTGATTATCTTCTGTGTGATATCTGTTTACGATGATGTCTTCTGTGTGATGCATGTTAAGTGTGATTCTCTTCTGTGTGACACGTGTTTAGGGTGATTCTCTTCTGTGTGACACGTGTTCAGGGTGATTCTCTTCTGTGTGACACGTGTTTAGGGTGATTCTCTTCTGTGTGACACGTGTTCAGGGTGATTCTCTTCTGTGTGACACGTGTTTAGAGTGATTCTCTTCTGTGTGACACGTGTTCAGGGTGATTTTCTTCTGTGTGACGTGTTCAGGGTGATTCTCTTCTGTGCCACCTATGTTCAGGCTGATTCTCTTCTGTGTGAAACGTATTCAGGGTGATTCTCTTCTGTGTGACGCATGTTCAGGGTGATTCTCTTCTGTGTGATATGTGTTTAGGGTGATTCTCTTCTGTGTGACGCTTGTTCAGGGTGATCCTCTTCTGTGTGACCCGTGTTCAGGGTGATTCTCTTCTGTGTGAAGCGTGTTCAGGGTGATTCTCTTCTTTGTCACACGTGTTCCGGATGATTCTCTTCTGTGTGACTCGTGTTCAGCGTGATTCTCTTCTGTGTGACGCGTGTTTAGGCTGATTCTCTTCTGTGTGACCCGTGTTCAGGGTGATTCTCTTCTGTGTGACACGTGTTCAGGGTGACTCCCTTCTGTGTGACGCGTGTTCAGCGTGATGATCTTCTGTGTGATATGCGTTTAGGGTGATTCCCTTCTGTGTGACGCGTGTGCAGTCTGATTCTCTTCTGTGTGACGCGTGTTTAGGCTGATTCTCTTCTGTGTGACGCGTTTTCAGGGTGATTCTCTCCTGTATGACGTCTGTTTATGGTGATTCTCTTCTGTGTGACGCGTGGTTGTGGTGATTCTCCTCTGTATGACGTGTGTTCGGGGTGATTCTCTTCTGTGTGACCCATGTTCAGGATGATTCTCTTTAGTGTGATGCTTGTTCAGGGTGATTCTCATCTGTGTGACACGTGTTTAGGGTGATGCTCTTCTGTGTGTCACGTGTTTAGGGTGATTCTCTTCTGTGTGACGCGTTTTCAGGGTGATTATCTTCTGTGTGAACCGTGTTCAGTGTGATTCTCGTCTGTGTGAGGCGTGTTAAGGGTGATTCTCTCATGTGTGTCACGTGTTCAGGGTGATTCTCTTCTGTGTGACGCCTGTTCAGGGTGATTCTCTTCTGTGTCACGTGTGTTTAGTGTCATTCTCTTCTGTGTGATGCATGTTCAGGGTGATTCTCTTCTGCGTGACGAGTGTTCAGGGTGATTCTCTTCTGTGTGACGCGTGTTCAGGGTGATTCTCTGCTGTGTGACCCGTGTTCAGGGTGATTCTCTTCTGTGTGAAGCGTGTTCAGGGTGATTCTCTTCTTTGTCACACGTGTTCCGGATGATTCTCTTCTGTGTGACTCGTGTTCAGTGTGATTCACTTCTGTGTGACGCGTGTTTAGGCTGATTCTCTTCTGTGTGACGCGTTTTCAGGGTGATTCTCTTCTGTGTGACCCGTGTTCGGTGTGATTCTCTTCTGTGTGACACGTGTTCAGGGTAATTCTCTTCTGTTTGACGCGTGTTCAGGGTGATTTTCTTCTGTGTCACATCTTTATTTTATGATTCTCTTCTGTGTGATGCGTGTTCAGGGTGATTCTCTTCTGTGTGACACGCGGTCAGGGTGACTCCCTTCTGTGTGACGCGTGTTCAGCGTGATGATCTTCTGTGTGATATGCGTTTAGGGTGATTCCCTTCTGTGTGACGCGTGTTCAGGGTGATTCTCTTCTGTGTGACGCATGTTTAGGCTGATTCTCTTCTGTGTGACGCCTTTTCAGGGTGATTCTCTCCTGTATGACGTCTGTTTATGGTGATTCTCTTCTGTGTGACGCGTGGTTGTGGTGATTCTCCTCTGTATGACGTGTGTTCAGGGTGATTCTCTTCTGTGTGACCCATGTTCAGGATGATTCTCTTTTGTGTGACGCTTGTTCAGGGTGATTCTCATCTGTGTGACACGTGTTTAGGGTGATGCTCTTCTGTGTGTCACGTGTTTAGGGTGATTCTCTTCTGTGTGACGCGTTTTCAGGGTGATTATCTTCTGTGTGAACCGTGTTCAGTGTGATTCTCTTCTGTGTGACGCGTGTTAAGGGTGATTCTCTCCTGTGTGTCACGTGTTCAGGGTGATTCTCTTCTGTGTGACGCGTGTTTAGGCTGATTCTCTTCTGTGTGAGGCGTTTTCAGGGTGATTCTCTTCTGTGTGACCCGTGTTCAGTGTGATTCTCTTCTGTGTGACGCGTGTTAAGGGTGATTCTCTCCTGTGTGTCACTTGTTCAGGGTGATTCTCTTCTGTGTGACGCCTGTTCAGGGTGATTCTCTTCTGTGTCACGTGTGTTTAGTGTTATTCTCTTCTGTGTGACGCGTGTTCAGGGTGATTCTCTTCTGCGTGACGAGTGTTCAGGGTGATTCTCTTCTGTGTGACGCGTGTTCAGGGTGATTCTCTTCTGTGTGACCCGTGTTCAGGGTGATTCTCTTCTGTGTGACAAGTGTTCAGGGTAATTTTCTTCTGTGTGACGCGTGTTCAGGGTGATTCTCTTCTGTGTGACCCGTGTTCAGGGAGATTCTCTTCTGTGTGAAGCGTGTTCAGGGTGATTCTCTTCTTTGTGACACGTGTTCAGGGTGATTCTCTTCTGTGTGACGCGTGTTCAGCGTGATTATCTTCTGTGTGATATCTGTTTACGATGATGTCTTCTGTGTGATGCATGTTAAGTGTGATTCTCTTCTGTGTGACACGTGTTCAGGGTGATTCTCTTCTGTGTGACACGTGTTTAGGGTGATTCTCTTCTGTGTGACACGTGTTCAGGGTGATTCTCTTCTGTGTGACACGTGTTTAGGGTGATTCTCTTCTGTGTGACACGTGTTCAGGGTGATTCTCTTCTGTGTGACACGTGTTTAGAGTGATTCTCTTCTGTGTGACACGTGTTCAGGGTGATTTTCTTCTGTGTGACGTGTTCAGGGTGATTCTCTTCTGTGCCACCTATGTTCAGGCTGATTCTCTTCTGTGTGAAACGTATTCAGGGTGATTCTCTTCTGTGTGACGCATGTTCAGGGTGATTCTCTTCTGTGTGATATGTGTTTAGGGTGATTCTCTTCTGTGTGACGCTTGTTCAGGGTGATCCTCTTCTGTGTGACCCGTGTTCAGGGTGATTCTCTTCTGTGTGAAGCGTGTTCAGGGTGATTCTCTTCTTTGTCACACGTGTTCCGGATGATTCTCTTCTGTGTGACTCGTGTTCAGCGTGATTCTCTCCTGTATGACGTCTGTTTAGGCTGATTCTCTTCTGTGTGACACGTGTTCAGGGTGACTCCCTTCTGTGTGACGCGTGTTCAGCGTGATGATCTTCTGTGTGATATGCGTTTAGGGTGATTCCCTTCTGTGTGACGCGTGTGCAGTCTGATTCTCTTCTGTGTGACGCGTGTTTAGGCTGATTCTCTTCTGTGTGACGCGTTTTCAGGGTGATTCTCTCCTGTATGACGTCTGTTTATGGTGATTCTCTTCTGTGTGACGCGTGGTTGTGGTGATTCTCCTCTGTATGACGTGTGTTCGGGGTGATTCTCTTCTGTGTGACCCATGTTCAGGATGATTCTCTTTAGTGTGATGCTTGTTCAGGGTGATTCTCATCTGTGTGACACGTGTTTAGGGTGATGCTCTTCTGTGTGTCACGTGTTTAGGGTGATTCTCTTCTGTGTGACGCGTTTTCAGGGTGATTATCTTCTGTGTGAACCGTGTTCAGTGTGATTCTCGTCTGTGTGAGGCGTGTTAAGGGTGATTCTCTCATGTGTGTCACGTGTTCAGGGTGATTCTCTTCTGTGTGACGCCTGTTCAGGGTGATTCTCTTCTGTGTCACGTGTGTTTAGTGTCATTCTCTTCTGTGTGATGCATGTTCAGGGTGATTCTCTTCTGCGTGACGAGTGTTCAGGGTGATTCTCTTCTGTGTGACGCGTGTTCAGGGTGATTCTCTGCTGTGTGACCCGTGTTCAGGGTGATTCTCTTCTGTGTGAAGCGTGTTCAGGGTGATTCTCTTCTTTGTCACACGTGTTCCGGATGATTCTCTTCTGTGTGACTCGTGTTCAGTGTGATTCACTTCTGTGTGACGCGTGTTTAGGCTGATTCTCTTCTGTGTGACGCGTTTTCAGGGTGATTCTCTTCTGTGTGACCCGTGTTCGGTGTGATTCTCTTCTGTGTGACACGTGTTCAGGGTAATTCTCTTCTGTTTGACGCGTGTTCAGGGTGATTTTCTTCTGTGTCACATCTTTATTTTATGATTCTCTTCTGTGTGATGCGTGTTCAGGGTGATTCTCTTCTGTGTGACACGCGGTCAGGGTGACTCCCTTCTGTGTGACGCGTGTTCAGCGTGATGATCTTCTGTGTGATATGCGTTTAGGGTGATTCCCTTCTGTGTGACGCGTGTTCAGGGTGATTCTCTTCTGCGTGACGAGTGTTCAGGGTGATTCTCTTCTGTGTGACGCGTGTTCAGGGTGATTCTCTTCTGTGTGACCCGTGTTCAGGGTGATTCTCTTCTGTGTGACAAGTGTTCAGGGTAATTTTCTTCTGTGTGACGCGTGTTCAGGGTGATTCTCTTCTGTGTGACCCATGTTCAGGGAGATTCTCTTCTGTGTGAAGCGTGTTCAGGGTGATTCTCTTCTTTGTGACACGTGTTCAGGGTGATTCTCTTCTGTGTGACGCGTGTTCAGCGTGATTATCTTCTGTGTGATATCTGTTTACGATGATGTCTTCTGTGTGATGCATGTTAAGTGTGATTCTCTTCTGTGTGACACGTGTTTAGGGTGATTCTCTTCTGTGTGACACGTGTTCAGGGTGATTCTCTTCTGTGTGACACGTGTTTAGGGTGATTCTCTTCTGTGTGACACGTGTTCAGGGTGATTCTCTTCTGTGTGACACGTGTTTAGAGTGATTCTCTTCTGTGTGACACGTGTTCAGGGTGATTTTCTTCTGTGTGACGTGTTCAGGGTGATTCTCTTCTGTGCCACCTATGTTCAGGCTGATTCTCTTCTGTGTGAAACGTATTCAGGGTGATTCTCTTCTGTGTGACGCATGTTCAGGGTGATTCTCTTCTGTGTGATATGTGTTTAGGGTGATTCTCTTCTGTGTGACGCTTGTTCAGGGTGATCCTCTTCTGTGTGACCCGTGTTCAGGGTGATTCTCTTCTGTGTGAAGCGTGTTCAGGGTGATTCTCTTCTTTGTCACACGTGTTCCGGATGATTCTCTTCTGTGTGACTCGTGTTCAGCGTGATTCTCTTCTGTGTGACGCGTGTTTAGGCTGATTCTCTTCTGTGTGACCCGTGTTCAGGGTGATTCTCTTCTGTGTGACACGTGTTCAGGGTGACTCCCTTCTGTGTGACGCGTGTTCAGCGTGATGATCTTCTGTGTGATATGCGTTTAGGGTGATTCCCTTCTGTGTGACGCGTGTGCAGTCTGATTCTCTTCTGTGTGACGCGTGTTTAGGCTGATTCTCTTCTGTGTGACGCGTTTTCAGGGTGATTCTCTCCTGTATGACGTCTGTTTATGGTGATTCTCTTCTGTGTGACGCGTGGTTGTGGTGATTCTCCTCTGTATGACGTGTGTTCGGGGTGATTCTCTTCTGTGTGACCCATGTTCAGGATGATTCTCTTTAGTGTGATGCTTGTTCAGGGTGATTCTCATCTGTGTGACACGTGTTTAGGGTGATGCTCTTCTGTGTGTCACGTGTTTAGGGTGATTCTCTTCTGTGTGACGCGTTTTCAGGGTGATTATCTTCTGTGTGAACCGTGTTCAGTGTGATTCTCGTCTGTGTGAGGCGTGTTAAGGGTGATTCTCTCATGTGTGTCACGTGTTCAGGGTGATTCTCTTCTGTGTGACGCCTGTTCAGGGTGATTCTCTTCTGTGTCACGTGTGTTTAGTGTCATTCTCTTCTGTGTGATGCATGTTCAGGGTGATTCTCTTCTGCGTGACGAGTGTTCAGGGTGATTCTCTTCTGTGTGACGCGTGTTCAGGGTGATTCTCTGCTGTGTGACCCGTGTTCAGGGTGATTCTCTTCTGTGTGAAGCGTGTTCAGGGTGATTCTCTTCTTTGTCACACGTGTTCCGGATGATTCTCTTCTGTGTGACTCGTGTTCAGTGTGATTCACTTCTGTGTGACGCGTGTTTAGGCTGATTCTCTTCTGTGTGACGCGTTTTCAGGGTGATTCTCTTCTGTGTGACCCGTGTTCGGTGTGATTCTCTTCTGTGTGACACGTGTTCAGGGTAATTCTCTTCTGTTTGACGCGTGTTCAGGGTGATTTTCTTCTGTGTCACATCTTTATTTTATGATTCTCTTCTGTGTGATGCGTGTTCAGGGTGATTCTCTTCTGTGTGACACGCGGTCAGGGTGACTCCCTTCTGTGTGACGCGTGTTCAGCGTGATGATCTTCTGTGTGATATGCGTTTAGGGTGATTCCCTTCTGTGTGACGCGTGTTCAGGGTGATTCTCTTCTGTGTGACGCATGTTTAGGCTGATTCTCTTCTGTGTGACGCCTTTTCAGGGTGATTCTCTCCTGTATGACGTCTGTTTATGGTGATTCTCTTCTGTGTGACGCGTGGTTGTGGTGATTCTCCTCTGTATGACGTGTGTTCAGGGTGATTCTCTTCTGTGTGACCCATGTTCAGGATGATTCTCTTTTGTGTGACGCTTGTTCAGGGTGATTCTCATCTGTGTGACACGTGTTTAGGGTGATGCTCTTCTGTGTGTCACGTGTTTAGGGTGATTCTCTTCTGTGTGACGCGTTTTCAGGGTGATTATCTTCTGTGTGAACCGTGTTCAGTGTGATTCTCTTCTGTGTGACGCGTGTTAAGGGTGATTCTCTCCTGTGTGTCACGTGTTCAGGGTGATTCTCTTCTGTGTGACGCCTGTTCAGGGTGATTCTCTTCTGTGTCACGTGTGTTTAGTGTTATTCTCTTCTGTGTGACGCATGTTCAGGGTGATTCTCTTCTGCGTGACGAGTGTTCAGGGTGATTCTCTTCTGTGTGACGCGTGTTTCGGGTGATTCTCTTCTGTGTGACCCGTGTTTAGGGTGATTCTCTTCTGTGTGACACGTTTTCAGGGTAATTTTCTTCTGTGTGACGCGTGTTAAGGGTGATTCTCTTCTGTGTGACCCGTGTTCAGGGAGATTCTCTTCTGTGTGAAGCGTGTTCAGGGTGATTCTCTTCTTTGTGACACGTGTTCAGGGTGATTCTCTTCTGTGTGACACGAGTTCAGCGTGATTATCGTCTGTGTGATATCTGTTTACGATGATGTCTTCTGTGTGATGCATGTTAAGTGTGATTCTCTTCTGTGTGACACGTGTTCAGGGTGATTCTCTTCTGTGTGACACGTGTTTAGGGTGATTCTCTTCTGTGTGACACGTGTTTAGGGTGATTCTCTTCTGTGTGACACGTGTTTAGGGTGATTCTCTTCTGTGTGATGCATGTTAAGTGTGATTCTCTTCTGTGTGACGCATGTTCAGGGTGATTCTCTTCTGTGTCACGTGTGTTTAGGGTGATTCTCTTCTGTGTGACACGTGTTTAGGGTGATTCTCTTCTGTGTGACACGTGTTCAGGGTGATTATCTGCTGTGTGAACCGTGTTCAGTGTGATTCTCTTCTGTGTGACGCGTGTTAAGGGTGATTCTCTCCTGTGTGTCACGTTTTCAGGGTGATTCTCTTCTGTGTGACGCCTGTTCAGGGTGATTCTCTTCTGTGTGACCCGTGTTCAGGGTGATTCTCTTCTGTGTGACACGTGTTCAGCGTGATTCTTTTCTGTGTGACGTGTTCAGGGTGATTCTCTTCTGTGCGACCTATGTTCAGGCTGATTCTCTTCTGTGTGAAACGTATTCAGGGTGATTCTCTTCTGTGTGACGCATGTTCAGGGTGATTCTCTTCTGTGTGATATGTGTTTAGGGTGATTCTCTTCTGTGTGACGCTTGTTCAGGGTGATTCTCTTCTGTGTGACGCGTTTTCAGGGTGATTCTCTCCTGTATGACGTCTGTTTATGGTGATTCTCTTCTGTGTGACGCGTGGTTGTGGTGATTCTCCTCTGTATGACGTGTGTTCAGGGTGATTCTCCTCTGTGTGACCCATGTTCAGGATGATTCTCTTTTGTGTGACGCTTGTTCAGGGTGATTCTCATCTGTGTGACACGTGTTTAGGGTGATGGTCTTCTGTGTGACGCGTTTTCAGGGTGATTATCTTCTGTGTGAACCGTGTTCAGTGTGATTCTCTTCTGTGTGACGCGTGTTCAGGGTGATTATCTTCTGTGTGAACCGTGTTCAGTGTGATTCTCTTCTGTGTGACGCGTGTTAAGGGTGATTCTCTCCTGTGTGTCACGTTTTCAGGGTGATTCTCTTCTGTGTGACGCCTGTTCAGGGTGATTCTCTTCTGTGTCACGTGTGTTTAGTGTTATTCTCTTCTGTGTGACGCGTGTTCAGGGTGATTCTCTTCTGCGTGACGAGTGTTCAGGGTGATTCTCTTCTGTGTGACGCGTGTTTCGGGTGATTCTCTTCTGTGTGACCCGTGTTTAGGGTGATTCTCTTCTGTGTGACACGTGTTCAGGGTAATTTTCTTCTGTGTGACGCGTGTTAAGGGTGATTCTCTTCTGTGTGACCCGTGTTCAGGGAGATTCTCTTCTGTGTGAAGCGTGTTCAGGGTGATTCTCTTCTTTGTGACACGTGTTCAGGGTGATTCTCTTCTGTGTGACGCGTGTTCAGCGTGATTATCTTCTGTGTGATATCTGTTTACGATGATGTCTTCTGTGTGATGCATGTTAAGTGTGATTCTCTTCTGTGTGACACGTGTTCAGGGTGATTCTCTTCTGTGTGACACGTGATCAGGGTGATTCTCTTCTGTGTGAAACGTATTCAGGGTGATTCTCTTCTGTGTGACGCATGTTCAGGGTGATTCTCTTCTGTGTGATATGTGTTTAGGGTGATTCTCTTCTGTGTGACGCTTGTTCAGGGTGATTCTCTTCTGTGTGACCCGTGTTCACGGTGATTCTCTTCTGTGTGAAGCGTGTTCAGGGTGATTCTCTTTGTTGTCACACGTGTTCCGGATGATTCTCTTCTGTGTGACTCGTGTTCAGCGTGATTCTCTTCTGTGTGACGCGTGTTTAGGCTGATTCTCTTCTGTGTGAGGCGTTTTCAGGGTGATTCTCTTCTGTGTGACCCGTGTTCAGTGTGATTCTCTTCTGTGTGACGCGTGTTAAGGGTGATTCTCTCCTGTGTGTCACTTGTTCAGGGTGATTCTCTTCTGTGTGACGCCTGTTCAGGGTGATTCTCTTCTGTGTCACGTGTGTTTAGTGTTATTCTCTTCTGTGTGACGCGTGTTCAGGGTGATTCTCTTCTGCGTGACGAGTGTTCAGGGTGATTCTCTTCTGTGTGACGCGTGTTCAGGGTGATTCTCTTCTGTGTGACCCGTGTTCAGGGTGATTCTCTTCTGTGTGACAAGTGTTCAGGGTAATTTTCTTCTGTGTGACGCGTGTTCAGGGTGATTCTCTTCTGTGTGACCCGTGTTCAGGGAGATTCTCTTCTGTGTGAAGCGTGTTCAGGGTGATTCTCTTCTTTGTGACACGTGTTCAGGGTGATTCTCTTCTGTGTGACGCGTGTTCAGCGTGATTATCTTCTGTGTGATATCTGTTTACGATGATGTCTTCTGTGTGATGCATGTTAAGTGTGATTCTCTTCTGTGTGACACGTGTTCAGGGTGATTCTCTTCTGTGTGACACGTGTTTAGGGTGATTCTCTTCTGTGTGACACGTGTTCAGGGTGATTCTCTTCTGTGTGACACGTGTTTAGGGTGATTCTCTTCTGTGTGACACGTGTTCAGGGTGATTCTCTTCTGTGTGACACGTGTTTAGAGTGATTCTCTTCTGTGTGACACGTGTTCAGGGTGATTTTCTTCTGTGTGACGTGTTCAGGGTGATTCTCTTCTGTGCCACCTATGTTCAGGCTGATTCTCTTCTGTGTGAAACGTATTCAGGGTGATTCTCTTCTGTGTGACGCATGTTCAGGGTGATTCTCTTCTGTGTGATATGTGTTTAGGGTGATTCTCTTCTGTGTGACGCTTGTTCAGGGTGATCCTCTTCTGTGTGACCCGTGTTCAGGGTGATTCTCTTCTGTGTGAAGCGTGTTCAGGGTGATTCTCTTCTTTGTCACACGTGTTCCGGATGATTCTCTTCTGTGTGACTCGTGTTCAGCGTGATTCTCTCCTGTATGACGTCTGTTTAGGCTGATTCTCTTCTGTGTGACACGTGTTCAGGGTGACTCCCTTCTGTGTGACGCGTGTTCAGCGTGATGATCTTCTGTGTGATATGCGTTTAGGGTGATTCCCTTCTGTGTGACGCGTGTGCAGTCTGATTCTCTTCTGTGTGACGCGTGTTTAGGCTGATTCTCTTCTGTGTGACGCGTTTTCAGGGTGATTCTCTCCTGTATGACGTCTGTTTATGGTGATTCTCTTCTGTGTGACGCGTGGTTGTGGTGATTCTCCTCTGTATGACGTGTGTCCGGGGTGATTCTCTTCTGTGTGACCCATGTTCAGGATGATTCTCTTTAGTGTGATGCTTGTTCAGGGTGATTCTCATCTGTGTGACACGTGTTTAGGGTGATGCTCTTCTGTGTGTCACGTGTTTAGGGTGATTCTCTTCTGTGTGACGCGTTTTCAGTGTGATTATCTTCTGTGTGAACCGTGTTCAGTGTGATTCTCGTCTGTGTGAGGCGTGTTAAGGGTGATTCTCTCATGTGTGTCACGTGTTCAGGGTGATTCTCTTCTGTGTGACGCCTGTTCAGGGTGATTCTCTTCTGTGTCACGTGTGTTTAGTGTCATTCTCTTCTGTGTGATGCGTGTTCAGGGTGATTCTCTTCTGCGTGACGAGTGTTCAGGGTGATTCTCTTCTGTGTGACGCGTGTTCAGGGTGATTCTCTGCTGTGTGACCCGTGTTCAGGGTGATTCTCTTCTGTGTGAAGCGTGTTCAGGGTGATTCTCTTCTTTGTCACACGTGTTCCGGATGATTCTCTTCTGTGTGACTCGTGTTCAGTGTGATTCACTTCTGTGTGACGCGTGTTTAGGCTGATTCTCTTCTGTGTGACGCGTTTTCAGGGTGATTCTCTTCTGTGTGACCCGTGTTCGGTGTGATTCTCTTCTGTGTGACACGTGTTCAGGGTAATTCTCTTCTGTTTGACGCGTGTTCAGGGTGATTTTCTTCTGTGTCACATCTTTATTTTATGATTCTCTTCTGTGTGATGCGTGTTCAGGGTGATTCTCTTCTGTGTGACACGCGGTCAGGGTGACTCCCTTCTGTGTGACGCGTGTTCAGCGTGATGATCTTCTGTGTGATATGCGTTTAGGGTGATTCCCTTCTGTGTGACGCGTGTTCAGGGTGATTCTCTTCTGTGTGACGCATGTTTAGGCTGATTCTCTTCTGTGTGACGCGTTTTCAGGGTGATTCTCTCCTGTATGACGTCTGTTTATGGTGATTCTCTTCTGTGTGACGCGTGGTTGTGGTGATTCTCCTCTGTATGACGTGTGTTCAGGGTGATTCTCTTCTGTGTGACCCATGTTCAGGATGATTCTCTTTTGTGTGACGCTTGTTCAGGGTGATTCTCATCTGTGTGACACGTGTTTAGGGTGATGCTCTTCTGTGTGTCACGTGTTTAGGGTGATTCTCTTCTGTGTGACGCGTTTTCAGGGTGATTATCTTCTGTGTGAACCGTGTTCAGTGTGATTCTCTTCTGTGTGACGCGTGTTAAGGGTGATTCTCTCCTGTGTGTCACGTGTTCAGGGTGATTCTCTTCTGTGTGACGCCTGTTCAGGGTGATTCTCTTCTGTGTCACGTGTGTTTAGTGTTATTCTCTTCTGTGTGACGCATGTTCAGGGTGATTCTCTTCTGCGTGACGAGTGTTCAGGGTGATTCTCTTCTGTGTGACGCGTGTTTCGGGTGATTCTCTTCTGTGTGACCCGTGTTTAGGGTGATTCTCTTCTGTGTGACACGTTTTCAGGGTAATTTTCTTCTGTGTGACGCGTGTTAAGGGTGATTCTCTTCTGTGTGACCCGTGTTCAGGGAGATTCTCTTCTGTGTGAAGCGTGTTCAGGGTGATTCTCTTCTTTGTGACACGTGTTCAGGGTGATTCTCTTCTGTGTGACACGAGTTCAGCGTGATTATCGTCTGTGTGATATCTGTTTACGATGATGTCTTCTGTGTGATGCATGTTAAGTGTGATTCTCTTCTGTGTGACACGTGTTCAGGGTGATTCTCTTCTGTGTGACGCATGTTCAGGGTGATTCTCTTCTGTGTGACACGTGTTTAGGGTGATTCTCTTCTGTGTGACACGTGTTTAGGGTGATTCTCTTCTGTGTGACACGTGCTCAGGGTGATTATCTTCTGTGTGAACCGTGTTCAGTGTGATTCTCTTCTGTGTGACGCGTGTTAAGGGTGATTCTCTCCTGTGTGTCACGTGTTCAGGGTGATTCTCTTCTGTGTGACGCCTGTTCAGGGTGATTCTCTTCTGTGTCACGTGTGTTTAGTGTTATTCTCTTCTGTGTGACGCATGTTCAGGGTGATTCTCTTCTGCGTGACGAGTGTTCAGGGTGATTCTCTTCTGTGTGAAGCGTGTTTCGGGTGATTCTCTTCTGTGTGACCCGTGTTTAGGGTGATTCTCTTCTGTGTGACACGTTTTCAGGGTAATTTTCTTCTGTGTGACGCGTGTTAAGGGTGATTCTCTTCTGTGTGACCCGTGTTCAGGGAGATTCTCTTCTGTGTGAAGCGTGTTCAGGGTGATTCTCTTCTTTGTGACACGTGTTCAGGGTGATTCTCTTCTGTGTGACACGAGTTCAGCGTGATTATCGTCTGTGTGATATCTGTTTACGATGATGTCTTCTGTGTGATGCATGTTAAGTGTGATTCTCTTCTGTGTGACACGTGTTCAGGGTGATTCTCTTCTGTGTGACGCATGTTCAGGGTGATTCTCTTCTGTGTGACACGTGTTTAGGGTGATTCTCTTCTGTGTGACACGTGTTTAGGGTGATTCTCTTCTGTGTGACACGTGCTCAGGGTGATTATCTTCTGTGTGAACCGTGTTCAGTGTGATTCTCTTCTGTGTGACGCCTGTTCAGGGTGATTCTCTTCTGTGTCACGTGTGTTTAGTGTTATTCTCTTCTGTGTGACGCATGTTCAGGGTGATTCTCTTCTGCGTGACGAGTGTTCAGGGTGATTCTCTTCTGTGTGACGCGTGTTTCGGGTGATTCTCTTCTGTGTGACCCGTGTTTAGGGTGATTCTCTTCTGTGTGACACGTGTTCAGGGTAATTTTCTTCTGTGTGACCCGTGTTCAGGGTGATTCTCTTCTGTGTGACCCGTGTTCAGGGTGATTCTCTTCTTTGTGACACGTGTTCAGGGTGATTCTCTTCTGTGTGACGCGTGTTCAGCGTGATTATCTTCTGTGTGATATCTGTTTACGATGATGTCTTCTGTGTGATGCATGTTAAGTGTGATTCTCTTCTGTGTGACACGTGTTCAGGGTGATTCTCTTCTGTGTGACACGTGTTCAGGGTGATTCTCTTCTGTGTGAAACGTATTCAGGGTGATTCTCTTCTGTGTGACGCATGTTCAGGGTGATTCTCTTCTGTGTGATATGTGTTTAGGGTGATTCTCTTCTGTGTGACGCTTGTTCAGGGTGATTCTCTTCTGTGTGACCCGTGTTCAGGGTGATTCTCTTCTGTGTGAAGCGTGTTCAGGGTGATTCTCTTCTTTGTCACACGTGTTCCGGATGATTCTCTTCTGTGTGAAACGTATTCAGGGTGATTCTCTTCTGTGTGACGCATGTTCAGGGTGATTCTCTTCTGTGTGATATGTGTTCAGCGTGATTCTCTTCTGTGTGACGCGTGTTTAGGCTGATTCTCTTCTGTGTGACCCGTGTTCAGGGTGATTCTCTTCTGTGTGACACGTGTTCAGGGTGACTCCCTTCTGTGTGACGCGTGTTCAGCGTGATGATCTTCTGTGTGATATGCGTTTAGGGTGATTCCCTTCTGTGTGAGGCGTGTGCAGTCTGATTCTCTTCTGTGTGACGCGTGTTTAGGCTGATTCTCTTCTGTGTGACGCGTTTTCAGGGTGATTCTCTCCTGTATGACGTCTGTTTATGGTGATTCTCTTCTGTGTGACGCGTGGTTGTGGTGATTCTCCTCTGTATGACGTGTGTTCAGGGTGATTCTCTTCTGTGTGACCCATGTTCAGGATGATTCTCTTTAGTGTGATGCTTGTTCAGGTTGATTCTCATCTGTGTGACATGTGTTTAGGGTGATGCTCTTCTGTGTGTCACGTGTTTAGGGTGATTCTCTTCTGTGTGACGCATTTTCAGGGTGATTATCTTCTGTGTGAACCGTGTTCAGTGTGATTCTCGTCTGTGTGAGGCCTGTTAAGGGTGATTCTCTCATGTGTGTCACGTGTTCAGGGTGATTCTCTTCTGTGTGACGCCTGTTCAGGGTGATTCTCTTCTGTGTCACGTGTGTTTAGTGTCAGTCTCTTCTGTGTGATGCGTGTTCAGGGTGATTCTCTTCTGCGTGACGAGTGTTCAGGGTGATTCTCTTCTGTGTGACGCGTGTTCAGGGTGATTCTCTGCTGTGTGACCCGTGTTCAGGGTGATTCTCTTCTGTGTGAAGCGTGTTCAGGGTGATTCTCTTCTTTGTCACACGTGTTCCGGATGATTCTCTTCTGTGTGACTCGTGTTCAGTGTGATTCACTTCTGTGTGACGCGTGTTTAGGCTGATTCTCTTCTGTGTGACGCGTTTTCAGGGTGATTCTCTTCTGTGTGACCCGTGTTCGGTGTGATTCTCTTCTGTGTGACACGTGTTCAGGGTAATTCTCTTCTGTGTGACGCGTGTTCAGGGTGATTCTCTTCTGTTTGACGCGTGTTCAGGGAGATTTTCTTCTGTGTCACATCTTTATTTTATGATTCTCTTCTGTGTGATGCGTGTTCAGGGTGATTCTCTTCTGTGTGACACGTGGTCAGGGTGACTCCCTTCTGTGTGACGCGTGTTCAGCGTGATGATCTTCTGTGTGATATGCGTTTAGGGTGATTCCCTTCTGTGTGACGCGTGTTCAGGGTGATTCTCTTCTGTGTGACGCATGTTTAGGCTGATTCTCTTCTGTGTGACGCGTTTTCAGGGTGATTCTCTCCTGTATGATGTCTGTTTATGGTGATTCTCTTCTGTGTGACGCGTGGTTGTGGTGATTCTCCTCTGTATGACGTGTGTTCAGGGTGATTCTCTTCTGTGTGACCCATGTTCAGGATGATTCTCTTTTGTGTGACGCTTGTTCAGGGTGATTCTCATCTGTGTGACACGAGTTCAGCGTGATTATCTTCTGTGTGATATCTGTTTACGATGATGTCTTCTGTGTGATGCATGTTAAGTGTGATTCTCTTCTGTGTGACACGTGTTCAGGGTCATTCTCTTCTGTGTGACGCATGTTCAGGGTGATTCTCTTCTGTGTGACACGTGTTTAGGGTGATTCTCTTCTGTGTGACACGTGTTCAGGGTGATTATCTTCTGTGTGAACCGTGTTCAGTGTCATTCTCTTCTGTGTGACGCGTGTTAAGGGTGATTCTCTCCTGTGTGTCACGTTTTCAGGGTGATTCTCTTCTGTGTGACGCCTGTTCAGGGTGATTCTCTTCTGTGTCACGTGTGTTTAGTGTTATTCTCTTCTGTGTGACGCATGTTCAGGGTGATTCTCTTCTGCGTGACGAGTGTTCAGGGTGATTCTCTTCTGTGTGACGCGTGTTTCGTGTGATTCTCTTCTGTGTGACCCGTGCTTAGGGTGATTCTCTTCTGTGTGAAGCGTGTTCAGGGTGATTCTCTTCTTTGTCACACGTGTTCCGGATGATTCTCTTCTGTGTGACTCGTGTTCAGTGTGATTCTCTTCTGTGTGACGCGTGTTTAGGCTGATTCTCTTCTGTGTGACGCGTTTTCAGGGTGATTCTCTTCTGTGTGACCCGTGTTCAGTGTGATTCTCTTCTGTGTGACACGTGTTCAGGGTAATTCTCTTCTGTGTGACGCGTGTTCAGGGTGATTCTCTTCTGTTTGATGCGTGTTCAGGGTGATTTTCTTCTGTGTCACATCTTTATTTTGTGATTCTCTTCTGTGTGATGCGTGTTCAGGGTGATTCTCTTCTGTGTGACACGTGGTCAGGGTGACTCCCTTCTGTGTGACGCGTGTTCAGCGTGATGATCTTCTGTGTGATATGCGTTTAGGGTGATTCCCTTCTGTGTGACGCGTGTTCAGGGTGATTCTCTTCTGTGTGACGCATGTTTAGGCTGATTCTCTTCTGTGTGACGCGTTTTCAGGGTGATTCTCTCCTGTATGACGTCTGTTTATGGTGATTCTCTTCTGTGTGACGCGTGGTTGTGGTGATTCTCCTCTGTATGACGTGTGTTCAGGGTGATTCTCTTCTGTGTGACCCATGTTCAGGATGATTCTCTTTTGTGTGACGCTTGTTCAGGGTGATTCTCATCTGTGTGACACGTGTTTAGGGTGATGCTCTTCTGTGTGTCACGTGTTTAGGGTGATTCTCTTCTGTGTGACGCGTGTTCAGGGTGATTCTCTCCTGTGTGTCACGTGTTCAGGGTGATTCTCTTCTGTGTGACGCCTGTTCAGGGTGATTCTCTTCTGTGTCACGTGTGTTTAGTGTCATTCTCTTCTGTGTGACGCGTGTTCAGGGTGATTCTCTTCTGTGTGACGCGTGTTTCGGGTGATTCTCTTCTGTGTGACCCGTGTTTAGGGTGATTCTCTTCTGTGTGCCACGTTTTCAGGGTAATTTTCTTCTGTGTGACGCGTGTTAAGGGTGATTCTCTTCTGTGTGACCCGTGTTCAGGGAGATTCTCTTCTGTGTGAAGCGTGTTCAGGGTGATTCTCTTCTTTGTGACACGTGTTCAGGGTGATTCTCTTCTGTGTGACACGAGTTCAGCGTGATTATCTTCTGTGTGATATCTGTTTACGATGATGTCTTCTGTGTGATGCATGTTAAGTGTGATTCTCTTCTGTGTGACACGTGTTCAGGGTGATTCTCTTCTGTGTGACGCATGTTCAGGGTGATTCTCTTCTGTGTGACACGTGTTTAGGGTGATTCTCTTCTGTGTGACACGTGTTTAGGGTGATTCTCTTCTGTGTGACACGTGTTCAGGGTGATTCTCTTCTGTGTGACACGTGTTCAGGGTGATTCTCTTCTGTGTGACGTGTTCAGCGTGATTCTCCTCTGTGTGACGCGTGTTTAGGCTGATTCTCTTCTGTGTGACGCGTTTTCAGGGTGATTCTCTTCTGTGTGACCCGTGTTCTGGGTGATTCTCTTCTGTGTGACGCGTGTTAAGGGTGATTCTCTCCTGTGTGTCACTTGTTCAGGGTGATTCTCTTCTGTGTGACGCCTGTTCAGGGTGATTCTCTTCTGTGTCACGTGTGTTTAGTGTTATTCTCTTCTGTGTGACGCGTGTTCAGGGTGATTCTCTTCTGTGTGACGCGTGTTCAGGGTGATTCTCTTCTGTGTGACCCGTGTTCAGGGTGATTCTCTTCTGTGTGACAAGTGTTCAGGGTAATTTTCTTCTGTGTGACGCGTGTTCAGGGTGATTCTCTTCTGTGTGACCCGTGTTCAGGGAGATTCTCTTCTGTGTGAAGCGTGTTCAGGGTGATTCTCTTCTTTGTGACACGTGTTCAGGGTGATTCTCTTCTGTGTGACGCGTGTTCAGCGTGATTATCTTCTGTGTGATATCTGTTTACGATGATGTCTTCTGTGTGATGCATGTTAAGTGTGATTCTCTTCTGTGTGACACGTGTTCAGGGTGATTCTCTTCTGTGTGACACGTGTTCAGGCTGATTCTCTTCTGTGTGAAACGTATTCAGGGTGATTCTCTTCTGTGTGACGCATGTTCAGCGTGATTCTCTTCTGTGTGATATGTGTTTAGGGTGATTCTCTTCTGTGTGACGCATGTTCAGGGTGATTCTCTTCTGTGTGACCCGTGTTCAGGGTGATTCTCTTCTGTGTGAAGCGTGTTCAGGGTGATTCTCTTTGTTGTCACACGTGTTCCGGATGATTCTCTTCTGTGTGACTCGTGTTCAGCGTGATTCTCTTCTGTGTGACGCGTGTTTAGGCTGATTCTCTTCTGTGTGAGGCGTTTTCAGGATGATTCTCTTCTGTGTGACCCATGTTCAGTGTGATTCTCTTCTGTGTGACGCGTGTTAAGGGTGATTCTCTCCTGTGTGTCACTTGTTCAGGGTGATTCTCTTCTGTGTGACGCCTGTTCAGGGTGATTCTCTTCTGTGTCACGTGTGTTTAGTGTTATTCTCTTCTGTGTGACGCGTGTTCAGGGTGATTCTCTTCTGCGTGACGAGTGTTCAGGGTGATTCTCTTCTGTGTGATGCGTGTTCAGGGTGATTCTCTTCTGTGTGACCCGTGTTCAGGGTGATTCTCTTCTGTGTGACAAGTGTTCAGGGTAATTCTCTTCTGTGTGAAGCGTGTTCAGGGTGATTCTCTTCTGTGTGACCCGTGTTCAGGGAGATTCTCTTCTGTGTGAAGCGTGTTCAGGGTGATTCTCTTCTTTGTGACACGTGTTCAGGGTGATTCTCTTCTGTGTGACGCGTGTTCAGCGTGATTATCTTCTGTGTGATATCTGTTTACGATGATGTCTTCTGTGTGATGCATGTTAAGTGTGATTCTCCTCTGTGTGACACGTGTTTAGGGTGATTCTCTTCTGTGTGACATGTGTTCAGGGTGATTCTCTTCTGTGTGACACGTGTTTAGGGTGATTCTCTTCTGTGTGACACGTGTTCAGGGTGATTCTCTTCTGTGTGACACGTGTTTAGAGTGATTCTCTTCTGTGTGACACGTGTTCAGGGTGATTTTCTTCTGTGTGACGTGTTCAGGGTGATTCTCTTCTGTGCCACCTATGTTCAGGCTGATTCTCTTCTGTGTGAAACGTATTCAGGGTGATTCTCTTCTGTGTGACGCATGTTCAGGGTGATTCTCTTCTGTGTGATATGTGTTTAGGGTGATTCTCTTCTGTGTGACGCTTGTTCAGGGTGATCCTCTTCTGTGTGACCCGTGTTCAGGGTGATTCTCTTCTGTGTGAAGCGTGTTCAGGGTGATTCTCTTCTTTGTCACACGTGTTCCGGATGATTCTCTTCTGTGTGACTCGTGTTCAGCGTGATTCTCTTCTGTGTGACGCGTGTTTAGGCTGATTCTCTTCTGTGTGACCCGTGTTCAGGGTGATTCTCTTCTGTGTGACACGTGTTCAGGGTGACTCCCTTCTGTGTGACGCGTGTTCAGCGTGATGATCTTCTGTGTGATATGCGTTTAGGGTGATTCCCTTCTGTGTGACGCGTGTGCAGTCTGATTCTCTTCTGTGTGACGCGTGTTTAGGCTGATTCTCTTCTGTGTGACGCGTTTTCAGGGTGATTCTCTCCTGTATGACGTCTGTTTATGGTGATTCTCTTCTGTGTGACGCGTGGTTGTGGTGATTCTCCTCTGTATGACGTGTGTTCAGGGTGATTCTCTTCTGTGTGACCCATGTTCAGGATGATTCTCTTTTGTGTGACGCTTGTTCAGGGTGATTCTCATCTGTGTGACACGTGTTTAGGGTGATGCTCTTCTGTGTGTCACGTGTTTAGGGTGATTCTCTTCTGTGTGACGCGTTTTCAGGGTGATTATCTTCTGTGTGAACCGTGTTCAGTGTGATTCTCTTCTGTGTGACGCGTGTTAAGGGTGATTCTCTCCTGTGTGTCACGTGTTCAGGGTGATTCTCTTCTGTGTGACGCCTGTTCAGGGTGATTCTCTTCTGTGTCACGTGTGTTTAGTGTTATTCTCTTCTGTGTGACGCGTGTTCAGGGTGATTCTCTTCTGCGTGACGAGTGTTCAGGGTGATTCTCTTCTGTGTGACGTGTGTTTCGGGTGATTCTCTTCTGTGTGACCCGTGTTTAGGGTGATTCTCTTCTGTGTGACACGTTTTCAGGGTAATTTTCTTCTGTGTGACGCGTGTTAAGGGTGATTCTCTTCTGTGTGACCCGTGTTCAGGGAGATTCTCTTCTGTGTGAAGCGTGTTCAGGGTGATTCTCTTCTTTGTGACACGTGTTCAGGGTGATTCTCTTCTGTGTGACACGAGTTCAGCGTGATTATCTTCTGTGTGATATCTGTTTACGATGATGTCTTCTGTGTGATGCATGTTAAGTGTGATTCTCTTCTGTGTGACACGTGTTCAGGGTGATTCTCTTCTGTGTGACGCATGTTCAGGGTGATTCTCTTCTGTGTGACACGTGTTTAGGGTGATTCTCTTCTGTGTGACACGTGTTCAGGGTGATTATCTTCTGTGTGAACCGTGTTCAGTGTCATTCTCTTCTGTGTGACGCGTGTTAAGGGTGATTCTCTCCTGTGTGTCACGTTTTCAGGGTGATTCTCTTCTGTGTGACGCCTGTTCAGGGTGATTCTCTTCTGTGTCACGTGTGTTTAGTGTTATTCTCTTCTGTGTGACGCATGTTCAGGGTGATTCTCTTCTGCGTGACGAGTGTTCAGGGTGATTCTCTTCTGTGTGACGCGTGTTTCGTGTGATTCTCTTCTGTGTGACCCGTGCTTAGGGTGATTCTCTTCTGTGTGAAGCGTGTTCAGGGTGATTCTCTTCTTTGTCACACGTGTTCCGGATGATTCTCTTCTGTGTGACTCGTGTTCAGTGTGATTCTCTTCTGTGTGACGCGTGTTTAGGCTGATTCTCTTCTGTGTGACGCGTTTTCAGGGTGATTCTCTTCTGTGTGACCCGTGTTCAGTGTGATTCTCTTCTGTGTGACACGTGTTCAGGGTAATTCTCTTCTGTGTGACGCGTGTTCAGGGTGATTCTCTTCTGTTTGATGCGTGTTCAGGGTGATTTTCTTCTGTGTCACATCTTTATTTTGTGATTCTCTTCTGTGTGATGCGTGTTCAGGGTGATTCTCTTCTGTGTGACACGTGGTCAGGGTGACTCCCTTCTGTGTGACGCGTGTTCAGCGTGATGATCTTCTGTGTGATATGCGTTTAGGGTGATTCCCTTCTGTGTGACGCGTGTTCAGGGTGATTCTCTTCTGTGTGACGCATGTTTAGGCTGATTCTCTTCTGTGTGACGCGTTTTCAGGGTGATTCTCTCCTGTATGACGTCTGTTTATGGTGATTCTCTTCTGTGTGACGCGTGGTTGTGGTGATTCTCCTCTGTATGACGTGTGTTCAGGGTGATTCTCTTCTGTGTGACCCATGTTCAGGATGATTCTCTTTTGTGTGACGCTTGTTCAGGGTGATTCTCATCTGTGTGACACGTGTTTAGGGTGATGCTCTTCTGTGTGTCACGTGTTTAGGGTGATTCTCTTCTGTGTGACGCGTGTTCAGGGTGATTCTCTCCTGTGTGTCACGTGTTCAGGGTGATTCTCTTCTGTGTGACGCCTGTTCAGGGTGATTCTCTTCTGTGTCACGTGTGTTTAGTGTCATTCTCTTCTGTGTGACGCGTGTTCAGGGTGATTCTCTTCTGTGTGACGCGTGTTTCGGGTGATTCTCTTCTGTGTGACCCGTGTTTAGGGTGATTCTCTTCTGTGTGCCACGTTTTCAGGGTAATTTTCTTCTGTGTGACGCGTGTTAAGGGTGATTCTCTTCTGTGTGACCCGTGTTCAGGGAGATTCTCTTCTGTGTGAAGCGTGTTCAGGGTGATTCTCTTCTTTGTGACACGTGTTCAGGGTGATTCTCTTCTGTGTGACACGAGTTCAGCGTGATTATCTTCTGTGTGATATCTGTTTACGATGATGTCTTCTGTGTGATGCATGTTAAGTGTGATTCTCTTCTGTGTGACACGTGTTCAGGGTGATTCTCTTCTGTGTGACGCATGTTCAGGGTGATTCTCTTCTGTGTGACACGTGTTTAGGGTGATTCTCTTCTGTGTGACACGTGTTTAGGGTGATTCTCTTCTGTGTGACACGTGTTCAGGGTGATTCTCTTCTGTGTGACACGTGTTCAGGGTGATTCTCTTCTGTGTGACGTGTTCAGCGTGATTCTCCTCTGTGTGACGCGTGTTTAGGCTGATTCTCTTCTGTGTGACGCGTTTTCAGGGTGATTCTCTTCTGTGTGACCCGTGTTCTGGGTGATTCTCTTCTGTGTGACGCGTGTTAAGGGTGATTCTCTCCTGTGTGTCACTTGTTCAGGGTGATTCTCTTCTGTGTGACGCCTGTTCAGGGTGATTCTCTTCTGTGTCACGTGTGTTTAGTGTTATTCTCTTCTGTGTGACGCGTGTTCAGGGTGATTCTCTTCTGTGTGACGCGTGTTCAGGGTGATTCTCTTCTGTGTGACCCGTGTTCAGGGTGATTCTCTTCTGTGTGACAAGTGTTCAGGGTAATTTTCTTCTGTGTGACGCGTGTTCAGGGTGATTCTCTTCTGTGTGACCCGTGTTCAGGGAGATTCTCTTCTGTGTGAAGCGTGTTCAGGGTGATTCTCTTCTTTGTGACACGTGTTCAGGGTGATTCTCTTCTGTGTGACGCGTGTTCAGCGTGATTATCTTCTGTGTGATATCTGTTTACGATGATGTCTTCTGTGTGATGCATGTTAAGTGTGATTCTCTTCTGTGTGACACGTGTTCAGGGTGATTCTCTTCTGTGTGACACGTGTTCAGGCTGATTCTCTTCTGTGTGAAACGTATTCAGGGTGATTCTCTTCTGTGTGACGCATGTTCAGCGTGATTCTCTTCTGTGTGATATGTGTTTAGGGTGATTCTCTTCTGTGTGACGCGTGTTCAGGGTGATTCTCTTCTGTGTGACCCGTGTTCAGGGTGATTCTCTTCTGTGTGAAGCGTGTTCAGGGTGATTCTCTTTGTTGTCACACGTGTTCCGGATGATTCTCTTCTGTGTGACTCGTGTTCAGCGTGATTCTCTTCTGTGTGACGCGTGTTTAGGCTGATTCTCTTCTGTGTGAGGCGTTTTCAGGATGATTCTCTTCTGTGTGACCCATGTTCAGTGTGATTCTCTTCTGTGTGACGCGTGTTAAGGGTGATTCTCTCCTGTGTGTCACTTGTTCAGGGTGATTCTCTTCTGTGTGACGCCTGTTCAGGGTGATTCTCTTCTGTGTCACGTGTGTTTAGTGTTATTCTCTTCTGTGTGACGCGTGTTCAGGGTGATTCTCTTCTGCGTGACGAGTGTTCAGGGTGATTCTCTTCTGTGTGATGCGTGTTCAGGGTGATTCTCTTCTGTGTGACCCGTGTTCAGGGTGATTCTCTTCTGTGTGACAAGTGTTCAGGGTAATTCTCTTCTGTGTGAAGCGTGTTCAGGGTGATTCTCTTCTTTGTGACACGTGTTCAGGGTGATTCTCTTCTGTGTGACGCGTGTTCAGCGTGATTATCTTCTGTGTGATATCTGTTTACGATGATGTCTTCTGTGTGATGCATGTTAAGTGTGATTCTCCTCTGTGTGACACGTGTTTAGGGTGATTCTCTTCTGTGTGACACGTGTTCAGGGTGATTCTCTTCTGTGTGACACGTGTTTAGGGTGATTCTCTTCTGTGTGACACGTGTTCAGGGTGATTCTCTTCTGTGTGACACGTGTTTAGAGTGATTCTCTTCTGTGTGACACGTGTTCAGGGTGATTTTCTTCTGTGTGACGTGTTCAGGGTGATTCTCTTCTGTGCCACCTATGTTCAGGCTGATTCTCTTCTGTGTGAAACGTATTCAGGGTGATTCTCTTCTGTGTGACGCATGTTCAGGGTGATTCTCTTCTGTGTGATATGTGTTTAGGGTGATTCTCTTCTGTGTGACGCTTGTTCAGGGTGATTCTCTTCTGTGTGAAGCGTGTTCAGGGTGATTCTCTTCTGTGTGACGCGTGTTCAGCGTGATTATCTTCTGTGTGACGCGTGTTCAGGGTGATTCTCTTCTGTGTGAAGCGTGTTCAGGGTGATTCTCTTCTTTGTGACACGTGTTCAGGGTGATTCTCTTCTGTGTGACGCGTGTTCAGCGTGATTATCTTCTGTGTGACGCGTGTTTAGGCTGATTCTCTTCTGTGTGACCTGTGTTCAGGGTGATTCTCTTCTGTGTGACACGTGTTCAGGGTGACTCCCTTCTGTGTGACGCGTGTTCAGTGTGATGATCTTCTGTGTGATATGCGTTTAGGGTGATTCCCTTCTGTGTGACGCGTGTGCAGTCTGATTCTCTTCTGTGTGACGCATGTTTAGGCTGATTCTCTTCTGTGTGACGCGTTTTCAGGGTGATTCTCTCCTGTATGACGTCTGTTTATGGTGATTCTCTTCTGTGTGACGCGTGGTTGTGGTGATTCTCCTCTGTATGACGTGTGTTCAGGGTGATTCTCTTCTGTGTGACCCATGTTCAGGATGATTCTCTTTTGTGTGACGCTTGTTCAGGGTGATTCTCATCTGTGTGACACGTGTTTAGGGTGATGCTCTTCTGTGTGTCACGTGTTTAGGGTGATTCTCTTCTGTGTGACGCGTTTTCAGGGTGATTATCTTCTGTGTGAACCGTGTTCAGTGTGATTCTCTTCTGTGTGACGCGTGTTAAGGGTGATTCTCTCCTGTGTGTCACGTGTTCAGGGTGATTCTCTTCTGTGTGACGCCTGTTCAGGGTGATTCTCTTCTGTGTCACGTGTGTTTAGTGTTATTCTCTTCTGTGTGACGCGTGTTCAGGGTGATACTCTTCTGCGTGACGAGTGTTCAGGGTGATTCTCTTCTGTGTGACGCGTGTTTCGGGTGATTCTCTTCTGTGTGACCCGTGTTTAGGGTGATTCTCTTCTGTGTGACACGTTTTCAGGGTAATTTTCTTCTGTGTGACGCGTGTTAAGGGTGATTCTCTTCTGTGTGACCCGTGTTCAGGGAGATTCTCTTCTGTGTGAAGCGTGTTCAGGGTGATTCTCTTCTTTGTGACACGTGTTCAGGGTGATTCTCTTCTGTGTGACACGAGTTCAGCGTGATTATCTTCTGTGTGATATCTGTTTACGATGATGTCTTCTGTGTGATGCATGTTAAGTGTGATTCTCTTCTGTGTGACACGTGTTCAGGGTGATTCTCTTCTGTGTGACGCATGTTCAGGGTGATTCTCTTCTGTGTGACACGTGTTTAGGGTGATTCTCTTCTGTGTGACACGTGTTCAGGGTGATTATCTTCTGTGTGAACCGTGTTCAGTGTGATTCTCTTCTGTGTGACGCGTGTTAAGGGTGATTCTCTCCTGTGTGTCACGTTTTCAGGGTGATTCTCTTCTGTGTGACGCCTGTTCAGGGTGATTCTCTTCTGTGTCACGTGTGTTTAGTGTTATTCTCTTCTGTGTGACGCATGTTCAGGGTGATTCTCTTCTGCGTGACGAGTGTTCAGGGTGATTCTCTTCTGTGTGACGCGTGTTTCGGGTGATTCTCTTCTGTGTGACCCGTGCTTAGGGTGATTCTCTTCTGTGTGAAGCGTGTTCAGGGTGATTCTCTTCTTTGTCACACGTGTTCCGTATGATTCTCTTCTGTGTGACTCGTGTTCAGTGTGATTCTCTTCTGTGTGACGCGTGTTTAGGCTGATTCTCTTCTGTGTGACGCGTTTTCAGGGTGATTCTCTTCTGTGTGACCCGTGTTCAGTGTGATTCTCTTCTGTGTGACACGTGTTCAGGGTAATTCTCTTCTGTGTGACGCGTGTTCAGGGTGATTCTCTTCTGTTTGATGCGTGTTCAGGGTGATTTTCTTCTGTGTCACATCTTTATTTTGTGATTCTCTTCTGTGTGATGCGTGTTCAGGGTGATTCTCTTCTGTGTGGCACGTGGTCAGGGTGACTCCCTTCTGTGTGACGCGTGTTCAGCGTGATGATCTTCTGTGTGATATGCGTTTAGGGTGATTCCCTTCTGTGTGACGCGTGTTCAGGGTGATTCTCTTCTGTGTGACGCATGTTTAGGCTGATTCTCTTCTGTGTGACGCGTTTTCAGGGTGATTCTCTCCTGTATGACGTCTGTTTATGGTGATTCTCTTCTGTGTGACGCGTGGTTGTGGTGATTCTCCTCTGTATGACGTGTGTTCAGGGTGATTCTCTTCTGTGTGACCCATGTTCAGGATGATTCTCTTTTGTGTGACGCTTGTTCAGGGTGATTCTCATCTGTGTGACACGTGTTTAGGGTGATGCTCTTCTGTGTGTCACGTGTTTAGGGTGATTCTCTTCTGTGTGACGCGTGTTCAGGGTGATTCTCTCCTGTGTGTCACGTGTTCAGGGTGATTCTCTTCTGTGTGACGCCTGTTCAGGGTGATTCTCTTCTGTGTCACGTGTGTTTAGTGTCATTCTCTTCTGTGTGACGCGTGTTCAGGGTGATTCTCTTCTGTGTGACGCGTGTTTCGGGTGATTCTCTTCTGTGTGACCCGTGTTTAGGGTGATTCTCTTCTGTGTGCCACGTTTTCAGGGTAATTTTCTTCTGTGTGACGCGTGTTCAGGGTGATTCTCTTCTGTGTGACCCGTGTTCAGGGAGATTCTCTTCTGTGTGAAGCGTGTTCAGGGTGATTCTCTTCTTTGTGACACGTGTTCAGGGTGATTCTCTTCTGTGTGACACGAGTTCAGCGTGATTATCTTCTGTGTGATATCTGTTTACGATGATGTCTTCTGTGTGATGCATGTTAAGTGTGATTCTCTTCTGTGTGACACGTGTTCAGGGTGATTCTCTTCTGTGTGACGCATGTTCAGGGTGATTCTCTTCTGTGTGACACGTGTTTAGGGTGATTCTCTTCTGTGTGACACGTGTTCAGGGTGATTCTCTTCTGTGTGACACGTGTTCAGGGTGATTCTCTTCTGTGTGACGTGTTCAGCGTGATTCTCCTCTGTGTGACGCGTGTTTAGGCTGATTCTCTTCTGTGTGACGCGTTTTCAGGGTGATTCTCTTCTGTGTGACCCGTGTTCTGGGTGATTCTCTTCTGTGTGACGCGTGTTAAGGGTGATTCTCTCCTGTGTGTCACTTGTTCAGGGTGATTCTCTTCTGTGTGACGCCTGTTCAGGGTGATTCTCTTCTGTGTCACGTGTGTTTAATGTTATTCTCTTCTGTGTGACGCGTGTTCAGGGTGATTCTCTTCTGTGTGACCCGTGTTCAGGGTGATTCTCTTCTGTGTGACAAGTGTTCAGGGTAATTTTCTTCTGTGTGACGCGTGTTAAGGGTGATTCTCTTCTGTGTGACCCGTGTTCAGGGAGATTCTCTTCTGTGTGAAGCGTGTTCAGGGTGATTCTCTTCTTTGTGACACGTGTTCAGGGTGATTCTCTTCTGTGTGACGCGTGTTCAGCGTGATTATCTTCTGTGTGATATCTGTTTACGATGATGTCTTCTGTGTGATGCATGTTAAGTGTGATTCTCTTCTGTGTGACACGTGTTCAGGGTGATTCTCTTCTGTGTGACACGTGTTCAGGGTGATTCTCTTCTGTGTGAAACGTATTCAGGGTGATTCTCTTCTGTGTGACGCATGTTCAGCGTGATTCTCTTCTGTGTGATATGTGTTTAGGGTGATTCTCTTCTGTGTGACGCTTGTTCAGGGTGATTCTCTTCTGTGTGACCCGTGTTCAGGGTGATTCTCTTCTGTGTGAAGCGTGTTCAGGGTGATTCTCTTTGTTGTCACACGTGTTCCGGATGATTCTCTTCTGTGTGACTCGTGTTCAGCGTGATTCTCTTCTGTGTGACGCGTGTTTAGGCTGATTCTCTTCTGTGTGAGGCGTTTTCAGGATGATTCTCTTCTGTGTGACCCGTGTTCAGTGTGATTCTCTTCTGTGTGACGCGTGTTAAGGGTGATTCTCTCCTGTGTGTCACTTGTTCAGGGTGATTCTCTTCTGTGTGACGCCTGTTCAGGGTGATTCTCTTCTGTGTCACGTGTGTTTAGTGTTATTCTCTTCTGTGTGACGCGTGTTCAGGGTGATTCTCTTCTGCGTGACGAGTGTTCAGGGTGATTCTCTTCTGTGTGACGCGTGTTCAGGGTGATTCTCTTCTGTGTGACCCGTGTTCAGGGTGATTCTCTTCTGTGTGACAAGTGTTCAGGGTAATTCTCTTCTGTGTGAAGCGTGTTCAGGGTGATTCTCTTCTGTGTGACCCGTGTTCAGGGAGATTCTCTTCTGTGTGAAGCGTGTTCAGGGTGATTCTCTTCTTTGTGACACGTGTTCAGGGTGATTCTCTTCTGTGTGACGCGTGTTCAGCGTGATTATCTTCTGTGTGATATCTGTTTACGATGATGTCTTCTGTGTGATGCATGTTAAGTGTGATTCTCCTCTGTGTGACACGTGTTTAGGGTGATTCTCTTCTGTGTGACACGTGTTCAGGGTGATCCTCTTCTGTGTGACCCGTGTTCAGGGTGATTCTCTTCTGTGTGAAGCGTGTTCAGGGTGATTCTCTTCTTTGTCACACGTGTTCCGGATGATTCTCTTCTGTGTGACTCGTGTTCAGCGTGATTCTCTTCTGTGTGACGCGTGTTTAGGCTGATTCTCTTCTGTGTGACCCGTGTTCAGGGTGATTCTCTTCTGTGTGACACGTGTTCAGGGTGACTCCCTTCTGTGTGACGCGTGTTCAGCGTGATGATCTTCTGTGTGATATGCGTTTAGGGTGATTCCCTTCTGTGTGACGCGTGTGCAGTCTGATTCTCTTCTGTGTGACGCGTGTTTAGGCTGATTCTCTTCTGTGTGACGCGTTTTCAGGGTGATTCTCTCCTGTATGACGTCTGTTTATGGTGATTCTCTTCTGTGTGACGCGTGGTTGTGGTGATTCTCCTCTGTATGACGTGTGTTCAGGGTGATTCTCTTCTGTGTGACCCATGTTCAGGATGATTCTCTTTAGTGTGATGCTTGTTCAGGGTGATTCTCATCTGTGTGACACGTGTTTAGGGTGATGCTCTTCTGTGTGTCACGTGTTTAGGGTGATTCTCTTCTGTGTGACGCGTTTTCAGGGTGATTATCTTCTGTGTGAACCGTGTTCAGTGTGATTCTCTTCTGTGTGAGGCGTGTTAAGGGTGATTCTCTCATGTGTGTCACGTGTTCAGGGTGATTCTCTTCTGTGTGACGCCTGTTCAGGGTGATTCTCTTCTGTGTCACGTGTGTTTAGTGTCATTCTCTTCTGTGTGATGCGTGTTCAGGGTGATTCTCTTCTACGTGACGAGTGTTCAGGGTGATTCTCTTCTGTGTGACGCGTGTTCAGGGTGATTCTCTGCTGTGTGACCCGTGTTCAGGGTGATTCTCTTCTGTGTGAAGCGTGTTCAGGGTGATTCTCTTCTTTGTCACACGTGTTCCGGATGATTCTCTTCTGTGTGACTCGTGTTCAGTGTGATTCTCTTCTGTGTGACGCGTGTTTAGGCTGATTCTCTTCTGTGTGACGCGTTTTCGGGGTGATTCTCTTCTGTGTGACCCGTGTTCAGTGTGATTCTCTTCTGTGTGACACGTGTTCAGGGTAATTCTCTTCTGTGTGACACGTGTTCAGGGTGATTCTCTTCTGTTTGACGCGTGTTCAGGGTGATTTTCTTCTGTGTCACATCTTTATTTTGTGATTCTCTTCTGTGTGATGCGTGTTCAGGGTGATTCTCTTCTGTGTGACACGTGGTCAGGGTGACTCCCTTCTGTGTGACGCGTGTTCAGCGTGATGATCTTCTGTGTGATATGCGTTTAGGGTGATTCCCTTCTGTGTGACGCGTGTTCAGGGTGATTCTCTTCTGTGTGACACATGTTTAGGCTGATTCTCTTCTGTGTGACGCGTTTTCAGGGTGATTCTCTCCTGTATGACGTCTGTTTATGGTGATTCTCTTCTGTGTGACGCGTGGTTGTGGTGATTCTCCTCTGTATGACGTGTGTTCAGGGTGATTCTCTTCTGTGTGACCCATGTTCAGGATGATTCTCTTTTGTGTGACGCTTGTTCAGGGTGATTCTCATCTGTGTGACACGTGTTTAGGGTGATGCTCTTCTGTGTGTCACGTGTTTAGGGTGATTCTCTTCTGTGTGACGCGTGTTCAGGGTGATTATCTTCTGTGTGAACCGTGTTCAGTGTGATTCTCTTCTGTGTGACGCGTGTTAAGGGTGATTCTCTCCTGTGTGTCACATGTTCAGGGTGATTCTCTTCTGTGTGACGCCTGTTCAGGGTGATTCTCTTCTGTGTCACGTGTGTTTAGTGTTATTCTCTTCTGTGTGACGCGTGTTCAGGGTCATTCTGTTCTGCGTGACGAGTGTTCAGGGTGATTCTCTTCTGTGTGACGCATGTTTTGGGTGATTCTCTTCTGTGTGACCCGTGTTTAGGGTGATTCTCTTCTGTGTGACACGTTTTCAGGGTAATTTTCTTCTGTGTGACGCGTGTTAAGGGTGATTCTCTTCTGTGTGACCCGTGTTCAGGGAGATTCTCTTCTGTGTGAAGCGTGTTCAGGGTGATTCTCTTCTTTGTGACACGTGTTCAGGGTGATTCTCTTCTGTGTGACACGAGTTCAGCGTGATTATCTTCTGTGTGATATCTGTTTACGATGATGTCTTCTGTGTGATGCATGTTAAGTGTGATTCTCTTCTGTGTGACACGTGTTCAGGGTGATTCTCTTCTGTGTGACGCATGTTCAGGGTGATTCTCTTCTGTGTGACACGTGTTTAGGGTGATTCTCTTCTGTGTGACACGTGTTCAGGGTGATTCTCTTCTGTGTGACACGTGTTCAGGGTGATTCCCTTCTGTGTGACACGTGTTCAGGGTGATTCTCTTCTGTGTGACGTGTTCAGTGTGATTCTCTTCTGTGTGACGCGTGTTTAGGCTGATTCTCTTCTGTGTGACGCGTTTTCAGGGTGATTCTCTTCTGTGTGACCCGTGTTCTGGGTGATTCTCTTCTGTGTGACGCGTGTTAAGGGTGATTCTCTCCTGTGTGTCACATGTTCAGGGTGATTCTCTTCTGTGTGACGCCTGTTCAGGGTGATTCTCTTCTGTGTTACGTGTGTTTAGTGTTATTCTCTTCTGTGTGACGCGTGTTCAGGCTGATTCTCTTCTGTGTGACCCGTGTTCAGGGTGATTCTCTTCTGTGTGACCCGTTTTCAGGGTGATTCTCTTCTGTGTGACACGTGTTCAGGGTAATTTTCTTCTGTGTGACGCGTGTTCAGGGTGATTCTCTTCTGTGTGACCCGTGTTCAGGGAGATTCTCTTCTGTGTGAAGCGTGTTCAGGGTGATTCTCTTCTTTGTGACACGTGTTCAGGGTGATTCTCTTCTGTGTGAAGCGTGTTCAGGGTGATTCTCTTCTTTGTGACATGTGTTCAGGGTGATTCTCTTCTGTGTGACGCGTGTTCAGCGTGATTATCTTCTGTGTGATATCTGTTTACGATGATGTCTTCTGTGTGATGCATGTTAAGTGTGATTCTCTTCTGTGTGACACGTGTTCAGGGTGATTCTCTTCTGTGTGACACGTGTTTAGGGTGATTCTCTTCTGTGTGACACGTTTTCAGGGTGATTCTCTTCTGTGTGACACGTGTTTAGAGTGATTCTCTTCTGTGTGACACGTGTTCAGCCTGATTCTCTTCTGTGTGACGTGTTCAGGGTGATTCTCTTCTGTGCGACCTATGTTCAGGCTGATTCTCTTCTGTGTGAAACGTATTCAGGGTGATTCTCTTCTGTGTGATGCATGTTAAGTGTGATTCTCTTCTGTGTGACACGTGTTCAGGGTGATTCTCTTCTGTGTGACACGTGTTTAGGGTGATTCTCTTCTGTGTGACACGTTTTCAGGGTGATTCTCTTCTGTGTGACACGTGTTTAGAGTGATTCTCTTCTGTGTGACACGTGTTCAGCCTGATTCTCTTCTGTGTGACGTGTTCAGGGTGATTCTCTTCTGTGCGACCTATGTTCAGGCTGATTCTCTTCTGTGTGAAACATATTCAGGGTGATTCTCTTCTGTGTGACGCATGTTCAGGGTGATTCTCTTCTGTGTGATATGTGTTTAGGGTGATTCTCTTCTGTGTGACGCTTGTTCAGGGTGATTCTCTTCTGTGTGACCCGTGTTCAGGGTGATTCTCTTCTGTGTGAAGCGTGTTCAGGGTGATTCTCTTCTTTGTCACACGTGTTCCGGATGATTCTCTTCTGTGTGACTCGTGTTCAGCGTGATTCTCTTCTGTGTGACGCGTGTTCAGGGTGATTCTCTTCTGTGTGACACGTGTTCAGGGTGACTCCCTTCTGTGTGACGCGTGTTCAGCGTGATGATCTTCTGTGTGATATGCGTTTAGGGTGATTCCCTTCTGTGTGACGCGTGTGCAGTCTGATTCTCTTCTGTGTGACCCGTGTTTAGGCTGATTCTCTTCTGTGTGACGCGTTTTCAGGGTGATTCTCTCCTGCATGACGTCTGTTTATGGTGATTCTCTTCTGTGTGACGCGTGGTTGTGGTGATTCTCCTCTGTATGACGTGTGTTCAGGGTGATTCTCTTCTGTGTGACCCATGTTCAGGATGATTCTCTTTTGTGTGACGCTTGTTCAGGGTGATTCTCATCTGTGTGACACGTGTTTAGGGTGATGCTCTTCTGTGTGTCACGTGTTTAGGTTGAGTCGCTTCTGTGTGACGTGTTTTCAGGGTGATTATCTTCTGTGTGAACCGTGTTCAGTGTGATTCTCTTCTGTGTGACGCGTGTTAAGGGTGATTCTCTCATATGTGTCACGTGTTCAGGGTGATTCTCTTCTGTGTGACGCCTGTTCAGGGTGATTCTCTTCTGTGTCACGTGTGTTTAGTGTTATTCTCTTCTGTGTGACGCGTGTTCAGGGTGATTCTCTTCTGTGTGACGCGTGTTCAGGGTGATTCTCTTCTGTGTGACCCGTGTTCAGGGTGATTCTCTTCTGTGTGAAACGTGTTCAGGGTGATTCTCTTCTGTGTGACACGTGTTCATGGTGATTCTCTTCTGTGTGACGTGTTCAGGGTGATTCTCTTCTGTGTGACCCGTGTTCAGGGTGATTCTCTTCTGTGTGAAACGTGTTCAGTGTGATTCTCTTCTGTGTGACTCGTTTTCTGGGTGATTCTCTTCTGTGTGACGCGTGTTCAGGGTGATTCTCTTCTGCGTTACGTGTGTTCAGGGTCATTCTCTTCTGAGTGACGCATTTTAAGCGTGATTCTCTTCTGTGTGACACGTGTTTAGGGTGATTCTCTTCTGTGTGACGTGTTCAGGGTGATTCTCTTCTGTGTGACCCGTGTTCAGGGTGATTCTCTTCTGTGCGAAACGTGTTCAGGGTGATTCTCTTCTGTGTGACACGTGTTCATGGTGATTCTCTTCTGTGTGACGTGTTCAGGGTGATTCTCTTCTGTGTGACGCGTGTTCAGGGTGATTATCTTCTGTGTGAAACGTGTTCAGGGTGATTCTCTTCTGTGTGACACGTGTTCAGGGTAATTCTCTTCTGTGTGACGCGTGTTCAGGGTGATTCTCTTCTGTGTGATGCGTGTTCAGTTTTATTCTCTTCTGTGTGATCCGTGTTCAGGGTGATGCTCTTCTTTGTGACGCGTGTTCAGGGTGATTCTCTTCTGTGTGACGCGTGTTCAGGGTGATTCTCTTCTGTGTGACGCTTGTTGAGAGTGATTCTCTTCTGTGTGACCCGTGTTCAGGGTGATTCCTTTCTGTGTGACACATGTTCTGGGCGATTCCCTTATGTATGATGCGTGTTCAGGGTGATTCTCTACTGTTTGACACATTTTCAGGGTGATTCTCTTCTGTGTGATGCGTGTTCAGTGTGATTCTCTTCTGTGTGACCCGTGTTCAGGGTGATTCTCTTATTTGTGACGCGTGTTCAGAGTGATTCTCTTCTGCGTGACCCGTGTTCAGGGTGAGTCTCTTCTTTGTGACACGTGTTCAGTGTGATTCTCTTCTGTGTGACGCGTGTTCAGCGTGATTATCTTCTGTGTGATATGTGTTTACGATGATTCTCTTCTGTGTGACGTGTGTTTAGTGTGATTCTCTTCTGTGTGACGTGTGTTTAGTGTGATTCTCTTCTGTGTGACGCATATTTAGGCTGATTCTCTTCTGTGTGACGCATGTTTATGGTGATTCTCCTCTGTATGACACGTGTTCAGGGTGATTCTCTTCTGTGTGACCCATGTTCAGGGTGATTCTCTTCTGTGTGAAGTGTCTTTAGTGTGATTCTCTTTTGTGTGACACGTGTTCAGGGTGATTCTATTCTGTGTGACGCGTGTTCAGGGTGATTCTCTTCTGTGTGGGACGTGTTTAGGGTGATTCTCTTCTGTGTGACACGTGTTCAGGGTGATTCTCTTTTGTGTGACACGTGTTCAGGGTGATTCTCTTTTGTGTGACGCGTGTTCAGGCTGATTCGCTTCTGTGTGAATTTTGTTCAGGGTGATTCTCTTCTGTGTGAATCTTGTTCAGGGTGATTCTTTTCTCTGTGACACATGTTCAGGGTGATTCCCTTATGTATGACGCATGTTCAGGGTGATTCACTACTGTGTGACACATTTTCAGGGTGATTCACTTCTGTGTGACTTGTGTTCAGTTAGATTCTCTTCTGTGTCACGTGTGTTCAGGGAGATTCTCTTCTGTGTGACGTGTGTTTAGTGTGATTCTCTTCTGTGTGACGTGTGTTCAGGGAGATTCTCTTCTGTGTGACGTGTGTTTAGTCTGATTCTCTTCTGTGTGACGTGTGTTTAGTGTGATTCTCTTCTGTGTGACGCATGTTTAGGCTGATTCTCTTCTGTGTGACGCATTTTCCAGGGTGATTCTCTCCTTTATGTCGTGTGTTTTGTGTGATTCTCTTCTGTGTGACGCATGTTTATGGTGATTCTCCTCTGAATGATGCGTGTTCAGGGTGATTCTCTTCTGTGTGACCCATGTTCAGGGTGATTCTCTTCTGTGTGAAGTGTCTTTAGTGTGATTCTCTTTTCTGTGACACGTGTTCAGGATGATTCTCTTCTGTGTGACGCGTGTTCAGGGTGATTCGCTTCTGTGTGAATCTTGTTCAGGGTGATTCTCTTCTGTGTGACCTGTGTTCAGGGTGATTCTTTTCTGTGTGACACATGTTCAGGGTGATTCCCTTATGTATGACGCGTGTTCAGGGTGATTCACTACTGTGTGACACATTTTCAGGGTGATTCTCTTCTGTGTGACTTGTGTTCAGTGTGATTCTCTTCTGTGTGACGTGCGTTCAGGGAGATTCTCTTCTGTGTGACGTGTCTTTAGTGTGATTCTCTTCTGTGTGACGTGTGTTCAGGGAGATTCTCTTCTGTGTGACATGTGTTTAGTGTGATTCTCTTCTGTGTGACGTGTGTTTAGTGTGATTCTCTTCTTTGTGACGTGTGTTTAGTGTGATTCTCTTCTGTGTGACGCATGTTTAGGCTGATTCTCTTCTGTGTGACGCATTTTCCAGGGTGATTCTCTCCTTTATGTCGTATGTTTTGGGTGATTCTCTTCTGTGTGACGCATGTTTATGGTGATTCTCCTCTGTATGACGCGTGTTCAGGGTGATTCTCTTCTGTGTGACCCATGTTCAGGGTGATTCTCTTCTGTGTGAAGTGTCTTTAGTGTGATTCTCTTCTGTGTGACGCGTGTTCAGGGTGATTCTCTCCTGCGTGACGCGTGTTCAGGGTGATTCTCTTCTGTATGATCCGTGTTCTGGGTGAATCTCTTCTGTGTGACGCATGTTTAAGGCGATTCTCTTCTGTGTGACACGTGTTTGTGGTGATTCTCTTCTGTGTGACGCGTGTTCATGGTGATTCTCTTCTGTATGACGTGTGTTCAGTGTGATTCTCTTCTGTGTGATGCATGTTCAGGGTGATTCTCTTCTGCGTGTCGCATGTTTAGTGTGATTCTCTTCTGTGTGATGCATGTTCAGGGTGATTCTCTTCTGTGTGACGCGTGTTCAGGGTGATTCTCTTCTGTGTGACGCGTGTTCAGGGTGATTCTCTTCTGTGTGACCCGTGTTCAGGGTGATTCTCTTCTGTGTGAAGCGTGTTCAGGGTGATTCTCTTCTGCGTTACGTGTGTTCAGGGTCATTCTCTTCTGAGTGACGCATTTTAAGCGTGATTCTCTTCTGTGTGACACGTGTTTAGGGTGATTCTCTTCTGTGTGACGTGTTCAGGGTGATTCTCTTCTGTGTGACCCGTGTTCAGGGTGATTCTCTTCTGTGTGACACGTGTTCAGGGTAATTCTCTTCTGTGTGACGCGTGTTCAGGGTGATTCTCTTCTGTGTGATGCGTGTTCAGTTTTATTCTCTTCTGTGTGATCCGTGTTCAGGGTGATGCTCTTCTTTGTGACGCGTGTTCAGGGTGATTCTCTTCTGTGTGACGTGTGTTCAGGGTGATTCTCTTCTGTGTGATGCGTGTTCAGTTTTATTCTCTTCTGTGTGATCCGTGTTCAGGGTGATGCTCTTCTTTGTGACACGTGTTTAGGGTGATTCTCTTCTGTGTGACGCTTGTTGAGAGTGATTCTCTTCTGTGTGACCCGTGTTCAGGGTGATTCCTTTCTGTGTGACACATGTTCTGGGCGATTCCCTTATGTATGATGCGTGTTCAGGGTGATTCTCTACTGTTTGACACATTTTCAGGGTGATTCTCTTCTGTGTGATGCGTGTTCAGTGTGATTCTCTTCTGTGTGACCCGTGTTCAGGGTGATTCTCTTATTTGTGACGCGTGTTCAGAGTGATTCTCTTCTGCGTGACCCGTGTTCAGGGTGAGTCTCTTCTTTGTGACACGTGTTCAGTGTGATTCTCTTCTGTGTGACGCGTGTTCAGCGTGATTATCTTCTGTGTGATATGTGTTTACGATGATTCTCTTCTGTGTGATGCTTTTTAAGTGTGATTCTCTTCTGTCTGACACGTGTTCAGGGTGATTCTATTCTGTGTGACGCGTGTTCAGGGTGATTCTCTTCTGTGTGACGCTTGTTGAGAGTGATTCTCTTCTGTGTGACCCGTGTTCAGGGTGATTCCTTTCTGTGTGACACATGTTCTGGGCGATTCCCTTATGTATGATGCGTGTTCAGGGTGATTCTCTACTGTTTGACACATTTTCAGGGTGATTCTCTTCTGTGTGATGCGTGTTCAGTGTGATTCTCTTCTGTGTGACCCGTGTTCAGGGTGATTCTCTTATTTGTGACGCGTGTTCAGAGTGATTCTCTTCTGCGTGACCCGTGTTCAGGGTGAGTCTCTTCTTTGTGACACGTGTTCAGTGTGATTCTCTTCTGTGTGACGCGTGTTCAGCGTGATTATCTTCTGTGTGATATGTGTTTACGATGATACTCTTCTGTGTGACGTGTGTTTAGTGTGATTCTCTTCTGTGTGACGTGTGTTTAGTGTGATTCTCTTCTGTGTGACGCATGTTTAGGCTGATTCTCTTCTGTGTGACGCATGTTTATGGTGATTCTCCTCTGTATGACACGTGTTCAGGGTGATTCTCTTCTGTGTGACCCATGTTCAGGGTGATTCTCTTCTGTGTGAAGTGTCTTTAGTGTGATTCTCTTTTGTGTGACACGTGTTCAGGATGATTCTCTTCTGTGTGATGCGTGTTCAGGGTGATTCGCTTCTGTGTGAATCTTGTTCAGGGTGATTCTCTTCTGTGTGACCCGTGTTCAGGGTGATTCTTTTCTGTGTGACACATGTTCAGGGTGATTCCCTTATGTATGACGCGTGTTCAGGGTGATTCACTACTGTGTGACACATTTTCAGGGTGATTCTCTTCTGTGTGACTTGTGTTCAGTGTGATTCTCTTCTGTGTGACGTGCGTTCAGGGAGATTCTCTTCTGTGTGACGTGTCTTTAGTGTGATTCTCTTCTGTGTGACGTGTGTTCAGGGAGATTCTCTTCTGTGTGACATGTGTTTAGTGTGATTCTCTTCTGTGTGACGTGTGTTTAGTGTGATTCTCTTCTTTGTGACGTGTGTTTAGTGTGATTCTCTTCTGTGTGACGCATGTTTAGGCTGATTCTCTTCTGTGTGACGCATTTTCCAGGGTGATTCTCTCCTTTATGTCGTATGTTTTGGGTGATTCTCTTCTGTGTGACGCATGTTTATGGTGATTCTCCTCTGTATGACGCGTGTTCAGGGTGATTCTCTTCTGTGTGACCCATGTTCAGGGTGATTCTCTTCTGTGTGAAGTGTCTTTAGTGTGATTCTCTTCTGTGTGACGCGTGTTCAGGGTGATTCTCTCCTGCGTGACGCGTGTTCAGGGTGATTCTCTTCTGTATGATCCGTGTTCTGGGTGAATCTCTTCTGTGTGACGCATGTTTAAGGCGATTCTCTTCTGTGTGACACGTGTTTGTGGTGATTCTCTTCTGTGTGACGCGTGTTCATGGTGATTCTCTTCTGTATGACGTGTGTTCAGTGTGATTCTCTTCTGTGTGATGCATGTTCAGGGTGATTCTCTTCTGCGTGTCGCATGTTTAGTGTGATTCTCTTCTGTGTGATGCATGTTCAGGGTGATTCTCTTCTGTGTGACGCGTGTTCAGGGTGATTCTCTTCTGTGTGACGCGTGTTCAGGGTGATTCTCTTCTGTGTGACCCGTGTTCAGGGTGATTCTCTTCTGTGTGAAGCGTGTTCAGGGTGATTCTCTTCTGCGTTACGTGTGTTCAGGGTCATTCTCTTCTGAGTGACGCATTTTAAGCGTGATTCTCTTCTGTGTGACACGTGTTTAGGGTGATTCTCTTCTGTGTGACGTGTTCAGGGTGATTCTCTTCTGTGTGACCCGTGTTCAGGGTGATTCTCTTCTGTGCGAAACGTGTTCAGGGTGATTCTCTTCTGTGTGACACGTGTTCATGGTGATTCTCTTCTGTGTGACGTGTTCAGGGTGATTCTCTTCTGTGTGACGCGTGTTCAGGGTGATTATCTTCTGTGTGAAACGTGTTCAGGGTGATTCTCTTCTGTGTGACACGTGTTCAGGGTAATTCTCTTCTGTGTGACGTGTGTTCAGGGTGATTCTCTTCTGTGTGATGCGTGTTCAGTTTTATTCTCTTCTGTGTGATCCGTGTTCAGGGTGATGCTCTTCTTTGTGACGCGTGTTCAGGGTGATTCTCTTCTGTGTGACGTGTGTTCAGGGTGATTCTCTTCTGTGCGATGCGTGTTCAGTTTTATTCTCTTCTGTGTGATCCGTGTTCAGGGTGATGCTCTTCTTTGTGACACGTGTTTAGGGTGATTCTCTTCTGTGTGACGCTTGTTGAGAGTGATTCTCTTCTGTGTGACCCGTGTTCAGGGTGATTCCTTTCTGTGTGACACATGATCTGGGCGATTCCCTTATGTATGATGCGTGTTCAGGGTGATTCTCTACTGTTTGACACATTTTCAGGGTGATTCTCTTCTGTGTGACGTGTGTTTAGTGTGATTCTCTTCTGTGTGACACGTGTTCAGGGTGATTCTCTTCTGTGTGACGCATGTTCAGGGTGATTCTCTTCTGTGTGACACGTGTTTAGGGTGATTCTCTTCTGTGTGACACGTGTTCAGGGTGATTCTCTTCTGTGTGACACGTGTTCAGGGTGATTCTCTTCTGTGTGACACGTGTTCAGGGTGATTCTCTTCTGTGTGACGTGTTCAGTGTGATTCTCTTCTGTGTGACGCGTGTTTAGGCTGATTCTCTTCTGTGTGACGCGTTTTCAGGGTGATTCTCTTCTGTGTGACCCGTGTTCTGGGTGATTCTCTTCTGTGTGACGCGTGTTAAGGGTGATTCTCTCCTGTGTGTCACATGTTCAGAGTGATTCTCTTCTGTGTGACGCCTGTTCAGGGTGATTCTCTTCTGTGTTACGTGTGTTTAGTGTTATTCTCTTCTGTGTGACGCGTGTTCAGGCTGATTCTCTTCTGTGTGACCCGTGTTCAGGGTGATTCTCTTCTGTGTGACCCGTTTTCAGGGTGATTCTCTTCTGTGTGACACGTGTTCAGGGTAATTTTCTTCTGTGTGACGCGTGTTCAGGGTGATTCTCTTCTGTGTGACCCGTGTTCAGGGAGATTCTCTTCTGTGTGAAGCGTGTTCAGGGTGATTCTCTTCTTTGTGACACGTGTTCAGGGTGATTCTCTTCTGTGTGACGCGTGTTCAGCGTGATTATCTTCTGTGTGATATCTGTTTACTATGATGTCTTCTGTGTGATGCATGTTAAGTGTGATTCTCTTCTGTGTGACACGTGTTCAGGGTGATTCTCTTCTGTGTGACACGTGTTCAGGGTGATTCTCTTCTGTGTGACACGTGTTTAGGGTGATTCTCTTCTGTGTGACACGTGTTCAGCGTGATTCTCTTCTGTGTGACGTGTTCAGGGTGATTCTCTTCTGTGCGACCTATGTTCAGGCTGATTCTCTTCTGTGTGAAACGTATTCAGGGTGATTCTCTTCTGTGTGACGCATGTTCAGGGTGATTCTCTTCTGTGTGATATGTGTTTAGGGTGATTCTCTTCTGTGTGACGCTTGTTCAGGGTGATTCTCTTCTGTGTGACCCGTGTTCAGGGTGATTCTCTTCTGTGTGAAGCGTGTTCAGGGTGATTCTCTTCTTTGTCACACGTGTTCCGGATGATTCTCTTCTGTGTGACTCGTGTTCAGCGTGATTCTCTTCTGTGTGACGCGTGTTCAGGGTGATTCTCTTCTGTGTGACCCGTGTTCAGGGTGATTCTCTTCTGTGTGAAGCGTGTTCAGGGTGATTCTCTTCTTTGTCACACGTGTTCCGGATGATTCTCTTCTGTGTGACTCGTGTTCAGCGTGATTCTCTTCTGTGTGACGCGTGTTCAGGGTGATTCTCTTCTGTGTGACACGTGTTCAGGGTGACTCCCTTCTGTGTGACGCGTGTTCAGCGTGATGATCTTCTGTGTGATATGCGTTTAGGGTGATTCTCTTCTGTGTGACGCGTGTTTAGGCTGATTCTCTTCTGTGTGACGCGTTTTCAGGGTGATTCTCTCCTGCATGACGTCTGTTTATGGTGATTCTCTTCTGTGTGACGCGTGGTTGTGGTGATTCTCCTCTGTATGACGTGTGTTCAGGGTGATTCTCTTCTGTGTGACCCATGTTCAGGATGATTCTCTTTTGTGTGACGCTTGTTCAGGGTGATTCTCATCTGTGTGACACGTGTTTAGGGTGATGCTCTTCTGTGTGTCACGTGTTTAGGGTGAGTCGCTTCTGTGTGACGCGTTTTCAGGGTGATTATCTTCTGTGTGAACCGTGTTCAGTGTGATTCTCTTCTGTGTGACGCGTGTTAAGGGTGATTCTCTCATGTGTGTCACGTGTTCAGGGTGATTCTCTTCTGTGTGACGCCTGTTCAGGGTGATTCTCTTCTGTGTCACGTGTGTTTAGTGTTATTCTCTTCTGTGTGACGCGTGTTCAGGGTGATACTCTTCTGTGTGACGCGTGTTCAGGGTGATTCTCTTCTGTGTGACCCGTGTTCAGGGTGATTCTCTTCTGTGTGACACATGTTCAGGGTAATTTTCTTCTGTGTGACGCGTGTTCAGGGTGATTCTCTTCTGTGTGACCCGTATTCAGGGTGATTCTCTTCTGTGTGACACATGTTCAGAGTGATTCTCTTCTGTGTGACTTGTGTTCAGCGTGATTCTCTTCTGTGTGACGCGTGTTCAGGGTTATTCTCTTCTGTGTGGTGTGTGTTCAGTGTGATTCTCTTCTGTGTGACTCGTTTTCTGGGTGATTCTCTTCTGTGTGAAACGTGTTCAGGGTGATTCTCTTCTGCGTTACGTGTGTTCAGGGTCATTCTCTTCTGAGTGACGCATTTTAAGCGTGATTCTCTTCTGTGTGACACGTGTTCAGGGTGATTCTCTTCTGTGTGACCCGTGTTCAGGGTGATTCTCTTCTGTGTGAAACGTGTTCAGGGTGATTCTCTTCTGTGTGACACGTGTTCATGGTGATTCTCTTCTGTGTGACGTGTTCAGGGTGATTCTCTTCTGTGTGACCCGTGTTCAGGGTGATTCTCTTCTGTGTGAAACGTGTTCAGTGTGATTCTCTTCTGTGTGACTCGTTTTCTGGGTGATTCTCTTCTGTGTGACGCGTGTTCAGGGTGATTCTCTTCTGCGTTACGTGTGTTCAGGGTCATTCTCTTCTGAGTGACGCATTTTAAGCGTGATTCTCTTCTGTGTGACACGTGTTTAGGGTGATTCTCTTCTGTGTGACGTGTTCAGGGTGATTCTCTTCTGTGTGACCCGTGTTCAGGGTGATTCTCTTCTGTGCGAAACGTGTTCAGGGTGATTCCTTTCTGTGTGACACATGTTCTGGGCGATTCCCTTATGTATGATGCGTGTTCAGGGTGATTCTCTACTGTTTGACACATTTTCAGGGTGATTCTCTTCTGTGTGATGCGTGTTCAGTGTGATTCTCTTCTGTGTGACCCGTGTTCAGGGTGATTCTCTTATTTGTGACGCGTGTTCAGAGTGATTCTCTTCTGCGTGACCCGTGTTCAGGGTGAGTCTCTTCTTTGTGACACGTGTTCAGTGTGATTCTCTTCTGTGTGACGCGTGTTCAGCGTGATTATCTTCTGTGTGATATGTGTTTACGATGATTCTCTTCTGTGTGATGCATTTTAAGTGTGATTCTCTTCTGTCTGACACGTGTTCAGGGTGATTCTATTCTGTGTGACGCGTGTTCAGGGTGATTCTCTTCTGTGTGGGACGTGTTTAGGGTGATTCTCTTCTGTGTGACACGTGTTCAGGGTGATTCTCTTTTGTGTGACACGTGTTCAGGGTGATTCTCTTTTGTGTGACGCGTGTTCAGGCTGATTCGCTTCTGTGTGAATTTTGTTCAGGGTGATTCTCTTCTGTGTGAATCTTGTTCAGGGTGATTCTTTTCTCTGTGACACATGTTCAGGGTGATTCCCTTATGTATGACGCATGTTCAGGGTGATTCACTACTGTGTGACACATTTTCAGGGTGAGTCTCTTCTTTGTGACACGTGTTCAGTGTGATTCTCTTCTGTGTGACGCGTGTTCAGCGTGATTATCTTCTGTGTGATATGTGTTTACGATGATTCTCTTCTGTGTGACGTGTGTTTAGTGTGATTCTCTTCTGTGTGACGTGTGTTTAGTGTGATTCTCTTCTGTGTGACGCATATTTAGGCTGATTCTCTTCTGTGTGACGCATGTTTATGGTGATTCTCCTCTGTATGACACGTGTTCAGGGTGATTCTCTTCTGTGTGACCCATGTTCAGGGTGATTCTCTTCTGTGTGAAGTGTCTTTAGTGTGATTCTCTTTTGTGTGACACGTGTTCAGGATGATTCTCTTCTGTGTGACGCGTGTTCAGGGTGATTCGCTTCTGTGTGAATCTTGTTCAGGGTGATTCTCTTCTGTGTGACCCGTGTTCAGGGTGATTCTTTTCTGTGTGACACATGTTCAGGGTGATTCCCTTATGTATGACGCGTGTTCAGGGTGATTCACTACTGTGTGACACATTTTCAGGGTGATTCTCTTCTGTGTGACTTGTGTTCAGTGTGATTCTCTTCTGTGTGACGTGCGTTCAGGGAGATTCTCTTCTGTGTGACGTGTCTTTAGTGTGATTCTCTTCTGTGTGACGTGTGTTCAGGGAGATTCTCTTCTGTGTGACATGTGTTTAGTGTGATTCTCTTCTGTGTGACGTGTGTTTAGTGTGATTCTCTTCTTTGTGACGTGTGTTTAGTGTGATTCTCTTCTGTGTGACGCATGTTTAGGCTGATTCTCTTCTGTGTGACGCATTTTCCAGGGTGATTCTCTCCTTTATGTCGTATGTTTTGGGTGATTCTCTTCTGTGTGACGCATGTTTATGGTGATTCTCCTCTGTATGACGCGTGTTCAGGGTGATTCTCTTCTGTGTGACCCATGTTCAGGGTGATTCTCTTCTGTGTGAAGTGTCTTTAGTGTGATTCTCTTCTGTGTGACGCGTGTTCAGGGTGATTCTCTCCTGCGTGACGCGTGTTCAGGGTGATTCTCTTCTGTATGATCCGTGTTCTGGGTGAATCTCTTCTGTGTGACGCATGTTTAAGGCGATTCTCTTCTGTGTGACACGTGTTTGTGGTGATTCTCTTCTGTGTGACGCGTGTTCATGGTGATTCTCTTCTGTATGACGTGTGTTCAGTGTGATTCTCTTCTGTGTGATGCATGTTCAGGGTGATTCTCTTCTGCGTGTCGCATGTTTAGTGTGATTCTCTTCTGTGTGATGCATGTTCAGGGTGATTCTCTTCTGCGTGTCGCATGTTTAGTGTGATTCTCTTCTGTGTGATGCATGTTCAGGGTGATTCTCTTCTGTGTGACGCGTGTTCAGGGTGATTCTCTTCTGTGTGACGCGTGTTCAGGGTGATTCTCTTCTGTGTGACCCGTGTTCAGGGTGATTCTCTTCTGTGTGACGCGTGTTCAGGGTGATTCTCTTCTGTGTGACGCGTGTTCAGGGTGATTCTCTTCTGTGTGACGCGTGTTCAGGGTGATTCTCTTCTGTGTGACGCGTGTTCAGGGTGATTCTCTTCTGTGTGACGCGTGTTCAGGGTGATTCTCTTCTGTGTGACGCGTGTTCAGGGTGATTCTCTTCTGTGTGACCCGTGTTCAGGGTGATTCTCTTCTGTGTGAAGCGTGTTCAGGGTGATTCTCTTCTGCGTTACGTGTGTTCAGGGTCATTCTCTTCTGAGTGACGCATTTTAAGCGTGATTCTCTTCTGTGTGACACGTGTTTAGGGTGATTCTCTTCTGTGTGACGTGTTCAGGGTGATTCTCTTCTGTGTGACCCGTGTTCAGGGTGATTCTCTTCTGTGCGAAACGTGTTCAGGGTGATTCTCTTCTGTGTGACACGTGTTCATGGTGATTCTCTTCTGTGTGACGTGTTCAGGGTGATTCTCTTCTGTGTGACGCGTGTTCAGGGTGATTATCTTCTGTGTGAAACGTGTTCAGGGTGATTCTCTTCTGTGTGACACGTGTTCAGGGTAATTCTCTTCTGTGTGACACGTGTTCAGGGTAATTCTCTTCTGTGTGACGCGTGTTCAGGGTGATTCTCTTCTGTGTGATGCGTGTTCAGTTTTATTCTCTTCTGTGTGATCCGTGTTCAGGGTGATTCTCTTCTTTGTGACGCGTGTTCAGGGTGATTCTCTTCTGTGTGACGCGTGTTCAGGGTGATTCTCTTCTGTGTGACGCTTGTTGAGAGTGATTCTCTTCTGTGTGACCCGTGTTCAGGGTGATTCCTTTCTGTGTGACACATGTTCTGGGCGATTCCCTTATGTATGATGCCTGTTCAGGGTGATTCTCTACTGTTTGACACATTTTCAGGGTGATTCTCTTCTGTGTGATGCGTGTTCAGTGTGATTCTCTTCTGTGTGACCCGTGTTCAGGGTGATTCTCTTATTTGTGACGCGTGTTCAGAGTGATTCTCTTCTGCGTGACCCATGTTCAGGGTGAGTCTCTTCTTTGTGACACGTGTTCAGTGTGATTCTCTTCTGTGTGACGCGTGTTCAGCGTGATTATCTTCTGTGTGATATGTGTTTACGATGATTCTCTTCTGTGTGATGCATTTTAAGTGTGATTCTCTTCTGTCTGACACTTGTTCAGGGTGATTCTATTCTGTGTGACGCGTGTTCAGGGTGATTCTCTTCTGTGTGGGACGTGTTTAGGGTGATTCTCTTCTGTGTGACACGTGTTCAGGGTGATTCTCTTTTGTGTGACACGTGTTCAGGGTGATTCTCTTTTGTGTGACGCGTGTTCAGGCTGATTCGCTTCTGTGTGAATTTTGTTCAGGGTGATTCTCTTCTGTGTGAATCTTGTTCAGGGTGATTCTTTTCTCTGTGACACATGTTCAGGGTGATTCCCTTATGTATGACGCATGTTCAGGGTGATTCACTACTGTGTGACACATTTTCAGGGTGATTCTCTTCTGTGTGACTTGTGTTCAGTATGATTCTCTTCTGTGTCACGTGTGTTCAGGGAGATTCTCTTCTGTGTGACGTGTGTTTAGTGTGATTCTCTTCTGTGTGACGTGTGTTCAGGGAGATTCTCTTCTGTGTGACGTGTGTTTAGTGTGATTCTCTTCTGTGTGACGTGTGTTTAGTGTGATTCTCTTCTGTGTGACGCATGTTTAGGCTGATTCTCTTCTGTGTGACGCATTTTCCAGGGTGATTCTCTCCTTTATGTCGTGTGTTTTGTGTGATTCTCTTCTGTGTGACGCATGTTTATGGTGATTCTCCTCTGAATGACGCGTGTTCAGGGTGATTCTCTTCTGTGTGACCCATGTTCAGGGTGATTCTCTTCTGTGTGAAGTGTCTTTAGTGTGATTCTCTTTTGTGTGACACGTGTTCAGGATGATTCTCTTCTGTGTGACGCGTGTTCAGGGTGATTCGCTTCTGTGTGAATCTTGTTCAGGGTGATTCTCTTCTGTGTGACCCGTGTTCAGGGTGATTCTTTTCTGTGTGACACATGTTCAGGGTGATTCCCTTATGTATGACGCGTGTTCAGGGTGATTCACTACTGTGTGACACATTTTCAGGGTGATTCTCTTCTGTGTGACGTGTGTTTAGTGTGATTCTCTTCTGTGTGACGTGCGTTCAGGGAGATTCTCTTCTGTGTGACGTGTCTTTAGTGTGATTCTCTTCTGTGTGACGTGTGTTCAGGGAGATTCTCTTCTGTGTGACATGTGTTTAGTGTGATTCTCTTCTGTGTGACGTGTGTTTAGTGTGATTCTCTTCTTTGTGACGTGTGTTTAGTGTGATTCTCTTCTGTGTGACGCATGTTTAGGCTGATTCTCTTCTGTGTGACGCATTTTCCAGGGTGATTCTCTCCTTTATGTCGTATGTTTTGGGTGATTCTCTTCTGTGTGACGCATGTTTATGGTGATTCTCCTCTGTATGACGCGTGTTCAGGGTGATTCTCTTCTGTGTGACCCATGTTCAGGGTGATTCTCTTCTGTGTGAAGTGTCTTTAGTGTGATTCTCTTCTGTGTGACGCGTGTTCAGGGTGATTCTCTCCTGCGTGACGCGTGTTCAGGGTGATTCTCTTCTGTATGATCCGTGTTCTGGGTGAATCTCTTCTGTGTGACGCATGTTTAAGGCGATTCTCTTCTGTGTGACACGTGTTTGTGGTGATTCTCTTCTGTGTGACGCGTGTTCATGGTGATTCTCTTCTGTATGACGTGTGTTCAGTGTGATTCTCTTCTGTGTGATGCATGTTCAGGGTGATTCTCTTCTGCGTGTCGCATGTTTAGTGTGATTCTCTTCTGTGTGATGCATGTTCAGGGTGATTCTCTTCTGCGTGTCGCATGTTTAGTGTGATTCTCTTCTGTGTGATGCATGTTCAGGGTGATTCTCTTCTGTGTGACGCGTGTTCAGGGTGATTCTCTTCTGTGTGACGCGTGTTCAGGGTGATTCTCTTCTGTGTGACCCGTGTTCAGGGTGATTCTCTTCTGTGTGACGCGTGTTCAGGGTGATTCTCTTCTGTGTGACACGTGTTCAGGGTGATTCTCTTCTGTGTGACGCGTGTTCAGGGTGATTCTCTTCTGTGTGACGCGTGTTCAGGGTGATTCTCTTCTGTGTGACGCGTGTTCAGGGTGATTCTCTTCTGTGTGACGCGTGTTCAGTGTGATTCTCTTCTGTGTGACACGTGTTCATGGTGATTCTCTTCTGTGTGACGTGTTCAGGGTGATTCTCTTCTGTGTGACGCGTGTTCAGGGTGATTATCTTCTGTGTGAAACGTGTTCAGGGTGATTCTCTTCTGTGTGACACGTGTTCAGGGTAATTCTCTTCTGTGTGACGCGTGTTCAGGGTGATTCTCTTCTGTGTGATGCGTGTTCAGTTTTATTCTCTTCTGTGTGATCCGTGTTCAGGGTGATTCTCTTCTTTGTGACGCGTGTTCAGGGTGATTCTCTTCTGTGTGACGCGTGTTCAGGGTGATTCTCTTCTGTGTGACGCTTGTTGAGAGTGATTCTCTTCTGTGTGACCCATGTTCAGGGTGATTCCTTTCTGTGTGACACATGTTCTGGGCGATTCCCTTATGTATGATGCCTGTTCAGGGTGATTCTCTACTGTTTGACACATTTTCAGGGTGATTCTCTTCTATGTGATGCGTGTTCAGTGTGATTCTCTTCTGTGTGACCCGTGTTCAGGGTGATTCTCTTATTTGTGACGCGTGTTCAGAGTGATTCTCTTCTGCGTGATCCGTGTTCAGGGTGAGTCTCTTCTTTGTGACACGTGTTCAGTGTGATTCTCTTCTGTGTGACACGTGTTAAGCGTGATTATCTTCTGTGTGATATGTGTTTACGATGATTCTCTTCTGTGTGATGCATTTTAAGTGTGATTCTCTTCTGTCTGACACGTGTTCAGGGTGATTCTATTCTGTGTGACGCTTGTTCAGGGTGATTCTCTTCTGTGTGGGACGTGTTTAGGGTGATTCTCTTCTGTGTGACCCATGTTCAGGGTGATTCTCTTCTGTGTGAAGTGTCTTTAGTGTGATTCTCTTCTGTGTGACGCGTGTTCAGGGTGATTCTCTCCTGCGTGACGCGTGTTCAGGGTGATTCTCTTCTGTATGATCCGTGTTCTGGGTGAATCTCTTCTGTGTGACGCATGTTTAAGGCGATTCTCTTCTGTGTGACACGTGTTTGTGGTGATTCTCTTCTGTGTGACGCGTGTTCATGGTGATTCTCTTCTGTATGACGTGTGTTCAGTGTGATTCTCTTCTGTGTGATGCATGTTCAGGGTGATTCTCTTCTGCGTGTCGCATGTTTAGTGTGATTCTCTTCTGTGTGATGCATGTTCAGGGTGATTCTCTTCTGCGTGTCGCATGTTTAGTGTGATTCTCTTCTGTGTGACGCGTGTTCAGGGTGATTCTCTTCTGTGTGACCCGTGTTCAGGGTGATTCTCTTCTGTGTGACGCGTGTTCAGGGTGATTCTCTTCTGTGTGACGCGTGTTCAGGGTGATTCTCTTCTGTGTGACGCGTGTTCAGGGTGATTCTCTTCTGTGTGACGCGTGTTCAGGGTGATTCTCTTCTGTGTGACGCGTGTTCAGGGTGATTCTCTTCTGTGTGACGCGTGTTCAGGGTGATTCTCTTCTGTGTGACGCGTGTTCAGGGTGATTCTCTTCTGTGTGACGCGTGTTCAGGGTGATTCTCTTCTGTGTGACCGTGTTCAGGGTGATTCTCTTCTGAGTGAAGCGTGTTCAGGGTGATTCTCTTCTGCGTTACGTGTGTTCAGGGTCATTCTCTTCTGAGTGACGCATTTTAAGCGTGATTCTCTTCTGTGTGACACGTGTTTAGGGTGATTCTCTTCTGTGTGACGTGTTCAGGGTGATTCTCTTCTGTGTGACCCGTGTTCAGGGTGATTCTCTTCTGTGCGAAACGTGTTCAGGGTGATTCTCTTCTGTGTGACACGTGTTCATGGTGATTCTCTTCTGTGTGACGTGTTCAGGGTGATTCTCTTCTGTGTGACGCGTGTTCAGGGTGATTATCTTCTGTGTGAAACGTGTTCAGGGTGATTCTCTTCTGTGTGACACGTGTTCAGGGTAATTCTCTTCTGTGTGACGCGTGTTCAGGGTGATTCTCTTCTGTGTGATGCGTGTTCAGTTTTATTCTCTTCTGTGTGATCCGTGTTCAGGGTGATTCTCTTCTTTGTGACGCGTGTTCAGGGTGATTCTCTTCTGTGTGACGCGTGTTCAGGGTGATTCTCTTCTGTGTGACGCTTGTTGAGAGTGATTCTCTTCTGTGTGACCCGTGTTCAGGGTGATTCCTTTCTGTGTGACACATGTTCTGGGCGATTCCCTTATGTATGATGCCTGTTCAGGGTGATTCTCTACTGTTTGACACATTTTCAGGGTGATTCTCTTCTATGTGATGCGTGTTCAGTGTGATTCTCTTCTGTGTGACCCGTGTTCAGGGTGATTCTCTTATTTGTGACGCGTGTTCAGAGTGATTCTCTTCTGCGTGATCCGTGTTCAGGGTGAGTCTCTTCTTTGTGACACGTGTTCAGTGTGATTCTCTTCTGTGTGACACGTGTTCAGCGTGATTATCTTCTGTGTGATATGTGTTTACGATGATTCTCTTCTGTGTGATGCATTTTAAGTGTGATTCTCTTCTGTCTGACACTTGTTCAGGGTGATTCTATTCTGTGTGACGCTTGTTCAGGGTGATTCTCTTCTGTGTGGGACGTGTTTAGGGTGATTCTCTTCTGTGTGACACGTGTTCAGGGTGATTCTCTTTTGTGTGACACGTGTTCAGGGTGATTCTCTTTTGTGTGACGCGTGTTCAGGCTGATTCGCTTCTGTGTGAATTTTGTTCAGGGTGATTCTCTTCTGTGTGAATCTTGTTCAGGGTGATTCTTTTCTCTGTGACACATGTTCAGGGTGATTCCCTTATGTATGACGCATGTTCAGGGTGATTCACTACTGTGTGACACATTTTCAGGGTGATTCTCTTCTGTGTGACTTGTGTTCAGTATGATTCTCTTCTGTGTCACGTGTGTTCAGGGAGATTCTCTTCTGTGTGACGTGTGTTTAGTGTGATTCTCTTCTGTGTGACGTGTGTTCAGGGAGATTCTCTTCTGTGTGACGTGTGTTTAGTGTGATTCTCTTCTGTGTGACGTGTGTTTAGTGTGATTCTCTTCTGTGTGACGCATGTTTAGGCTGATTCTCTTCTGTGTGACGCATTTTCCAGGGTGATTCTCTCCTTTATGTCGTGTGTTTTGTGTGATTCTCTTCTGTGTGACGCATGTTTATGGTGATTCTCCTCTGTATGACGCGTGTTCAGGGTGATTCTCTTCTGTGTGACCCATGTTCAGGGTGATTCTCTTCTGTGTGAAGTGTCTTTAGTGTGATTCTCTTTTGTGTGACACGTGTTCAGGATGATTCTCTTCTGTGTGACGCGTGTTCAGGGTGATTCGCTTCTGTGTGAATCTTGTTCAGGGTGATTCTCTTCTGTGTGACCCGTGTTCAGGGTGATTCTTTTCTGTGTGACACATGTTCAGGGTGATTCCCTTATGTATGACGCGTGTTCAGGGTGATTCACTACTGTGTGACACATTTTCAGGGTGATTCTCTTCTGTGTGACTTGTGTTCAGTGTGATTCTCTTCTGTGTGACGTGCGTTCAGGGAGATTCTCTTCTGTGTGACGTGTCTTTAGTGTGATTCTCTTCTGTGTGACGTGTGTTCAGGGAAATTCTCTTCTGTGTGACATGTGTTTAGTGTGATTCTCTTCTGTGTGACGTGTGTTTAGTGTGATTCTCTTCTTTGTGACGTGTGTTTAGTGTGATTCTCTTCTGTGTGACGCATGTTTAGGCTGATTCTCTTCTGTGTGACGCATTTTCCAGGGTGATTCTCTCCTTTATGTCGTATGTTTTGGGTGATTCTCTTCTGTGTGATGCATGTTTATGGTGATTCTCCTCTGTATGACGCGTGTTCAGGGTGATTCTCTTCTGTGTGACCCATGTTCAGGGTGATTCTCTTCTGCGTGAAGTGTCTTTAGTGTGATTCTCTTCTGTGTGACGCGTGTTCAGGGTGATTCTCTCCTGCGTGACGCGTGTTCAGGGTGATTCTCTTCTGTATGATCCGTGTTCTGGGTGAATCTCTTCTGTGTGACGCATGTTTAAGGCGATTCTCTTCTGTGTGACACGTGTTTGTGGTGATTCTCTTCTGTGTGACGCGTGTTCATGGTGATTCTCTTCTGTATGACGTGTGTTCAGTGTGATTCTCTTCTGTGTGATGCATGTTCAGGGTGATTCTCTTCTGCGTGTCGCATGTTTAGTGTGATTCTCTTCTGTGTGATGCATGTTCAGGGTGATTCTCTTCTGTGTGACGCGTGTTCAGGGTGATTCTCTTCTGTGTGACGCGTGTTCAGGGTGATTCTCTTCTGTGTGACCCGTGTTCAGGGTGATTCTCTTCTGTGTGAAGCGTGTTCAGGGTGATTCTCTTCTTTGTCACACGTGTTCCGGATGATTCTCTTCTGTGTGACTCGTGTTCAGTGTGATTCTCTTCTGTGTGACGCGTGTTTAGGCTGATTCTCTTCTGTGTGACGCGTTTTCAGGGTGATTCTCTTCTGTGTGACCCGTGTTCAGTGTGATTCTCTTCTGTGTGACACATGTTCAGGGTAATTCTCTTCTGTGTGACGCGTGTTCAGGGTGATTCTCTTCTGTGTGACGCGTGTTCAGGGTGATTTTCTTCTGTGTCACATCTTTATTTTGTGATTCTCTTCTGTGTGATGCGTGTTCAGGGTGATTCTCTTCTGTGTGACACGTGGTCAGGGTGACTCCCTTCTGTGTGACGCGTGTTCAGCGTGATGATCTTCTGTGTGATATGCGTTTAGGGTGATTCCCTTCTGTGTGACGCGTGTTCAGGGTGATTCTCTTCTGTGTGACGCATGTTTAGGCTGATTCTCTTCTGTGTGACGCGTTTTCAGGGTGATTCTCTCCTGTATGACGTCTGTTTATGGTGATTCTCTTCTGTGTGACGCGTGGTTGTGGTGATTCTCCTCTGTATGACGTGTGTTCAGGGTGATTCTCTTCTGTGTGACCCATGTTCAGGATGATTCTCTTTTGTGTGACGCTTGTTCAGGGTGATTCTCATCTGTGTGACACGTGTTTAGGGTGATGCTCTTCTGTGTGTCACGTGTTTAGGGTGATTCTCTTCTGTGTGACGCGTGTTCAGGGTGATTATCTTCTGTGTGAACCGTGTTCAGTGTGATTCTCTTCTGTGTGACGCGTGTTAAGGGTGATTCTCTCCTGTGTGTCACGTGTTCAGGGTGATTCTCTTCTGTGTGACGCCTGTTCAGGGTGATTCTCTTCTGTGTCACGTGTGTTTAGTGTTATTCTCTTCTGTGTGACGCGTGTTCAGGGTGATTCTCTTCTGCGTGACGAGTGTTCAGGGTGATTCTCTTCTGTGTGACGCGTGTTTCGGGTGATTCTCTTCTGTGTGACCCGTGTTTAGGGTGATTCTCTTCTGTGTGACACGTTTTCAGGGTAATTTTCTTCTGTGTGACGCGTGTTCAGGGTGATTCTCTTCTGTGTGACCCGTGTTCAGGGAGATTCTCTTCTGTGTGAAGCGTGTTCAGGGTGATTCTCTTCTTTGTGACACGTGTTCAGGGTGATTCTCTTCTGTGTGACGCGAGTTCAGCGTGATTATCTTCTGTGTGATATCTGTTCACGATGATGTCTTCTGTGTGATGCATGTTAAGTGTGATTCTCTTCTGTGTGACACGTGTTTAGGGTGATTCTCTTCTGTGTGACACGTGTTCAGGGTGATTCTCTTCTGTGTGACGCATGTTCAGGGTGATTCTCTTCTGTGTGATATGTGTTTAGGGTGATTCTCTTCTGTGTGACGCTTGTTCAGGGTGATTCTCTTCTGTGTGACCCGTGTTCAGGGTGATTCTCTTCTGTGTGAAGCGTGTTCAGGGTGATTCTCTTCTGTGTGACGTGTTCAGCGTGATTCTCTTCTGTGTGACGCGTGTTTAGGCTGATTCTCTTCTGTGTGACGCGTTTTCAGGGTGATTCTCTTCTGTGTGACCCGTGTTCAGTGTGATTCTCTTCTGTGTGACGCGTGTTAAGGGTGATTCTCTCCTGTGTGTCACTTGTTCAGGGTGATTCTCTTTTGTGTGACGCCTGTTCAGGGTGATTCTCTTCTGTGTCACGTGTGTTTAGTGTTATTCTCTTCTGTGTGACGCGTGTTCAGGGTGATTCCCTTCTGTGTGACGCGTGTTCAGGGTGATTCTCTTCTGTGTGACCCGTGTTCAGGGTGATTCTCTTCTGTGTGACAAGTGTTCAGGGTAATTTTCTTCTGTGTGACGCGTGTTCAGGGTGATTCTCTTCTGTGTGACCCGTGTTCAGGGTGATTCTCTTCTGTGTGACAAGTGTTCAGGGTAATTTTCTTCTGTGTGACGCGTGTTCAGGGTGATTCTCTTCTGTGTGACCCGTGTTCAGGGAGATTCTCTTCTGTGTGAAGCGTGTTCAGGGTGATTCTCTTCTTTGTGACACGTGTTCAGGGTGATTCTCTTCTGTGTGACGCGTGTTCAGCGTGATTATCTTCTGTGTGATATCTGTTTACGATGATGTCTTCTGTGTGATGCATGTTAAGTGTGATTCTCTTCTGTGTGACACGTGTTTAGGGTGATTCTCTTCTGTGTGACACGTGTTCAGGGTGATTCTCTTCTGTGTGACACGTGTTTAGGGTGATTCTCTTCTGTGTGACACGTGTTCAGGGTGATTCTCTTCTGTGTGACACGTGTTTAGAGTGATTCTCTTCTGTGTGACACGTGTTCATGGTGATTCTCTTCTGTATGACGTGTGTTCAGTGTGATTCTCTTCTGTGTGATGCATGTTCAGGGTGATTCTCTTCTGCGTGTCGCATGTTTAGTGTGATTCTCTTCTGTGTGATGCATGTTCAGGGTGATTCTCTTCTGTGTGACGCGTGTTCAGGGTGATTCTCTTCTGTGTGACGCGTGTTCAGGGTGATTCTCTTCTGTGTGACCCGTGTTCAGGGTGATTCTCTTCTGTGTGAAGCGTGTTCAGGGTGATTCTCTTCTTTGTCACACGTGTTCCGGATGATTCTCTTCTGTGTGACTCGTGTTCAGTGTGATTCTCTTCTGTGTGACGCGTGTTTAGGCTGATTCTCTTCTGTGTGACGCGTTTTCAGGGTGATTCTCTCCTGTGTGATCCGTGTTCAGTGTGATTCTCTTCTGTGTGACACATGTTCAGGGTAATTCTCTTCTGTGTGACGCGTGTTCAGGGTGATTCTCTTCTGTGTGACGCGTGTTCAGGGTGATTTTCTTCTGTGTCACATCTTTATTTTGTGATTCTCTTCTGTGTGATGCGTGTTCAGGGTGATTCTCTTCTGTGTGACACGTGGTCAGGGTGACTCCCTTCTGTGTGACGCGTGTTCAGCGTGATGATCTTCTGTGTGATATGCATTTAGGGTGATTCCCTTCTGTGTGACGCGTGTTCAGGGTGATTCTCTTCTGTGTGACGCATGTTTAGGCTGATTCTCTTCTGTGTGACGCGTTTTCAGGGTGATTCTCTCCTGTATGACGTCTGTTTATGGTGATTCTCTTCTGTGTGACGCGTGGTTGTGGTGATTCTCCTCTGTATGACGTGTGTTCAGGGTGATTCTCTTCTGTGTGACCCATGTTCAGGATGATTCTCTTTTGTGTGACGCTTGTTCAGGGTGATTCTCTTCTGCGTTACGTGTGTTCAGGGTCATTCTCTTCTGAGTGACGCGTTTTAAGCGTGATTCTCTTCTGTGTGACACGTGTTTAGGGTGATTCTCTTCTGTGTGACGTGTTCAGGGTGATTCTCTTCTGTGTGACCCGTGTTCAGGGTGATTCTCTTCTGTGCGAAACGTGTTCAGGGTGATTCTCTTCTGTGTGACACGTGTTCATGGTGATTCTCTTCTGTGTGACGTGTTCAGGGTGATTCTCTTCTGTGTGACGCGTGTTCAGTGTGATTATCTTCTGTGTGAAACGTGTTCAGGGTGATTCTCTTCTGTGTGACACGTGTTCAGGGTAATTCTCTTCTGTGTGACGCGTGTTCAGGGTGATACTCTTCTGTGTGATGCGTGTTCAGTTTTATTCTCTTCTGTGTGATCCGTGTTCAGGGTGATTCTCTTCTTTGTGACGCGTGTTCAGGGTGATTCTCTTCTGTGTGACGCGTGTTCAGGGTGATTCTCTTCTGTGTGACGCTTGTTGAGAGTGATTCTCTTCTGTGTGACCCGTGTTCAGGGTGATTCCTTTCTGTGTGACACATGTTCTGGGCGATTCCCTTATGTATGATGCGTCTTCAGGGTGATTCTCTACTGTTTGACACATTTTCAGGGTGATTCTCTTCTATGTGATGCGTGTTCAGTGTGATTCTCTTCTGTGTGACCCGTGTTCAGGGTGATTCTCTTATTTGTGACGCGTGTTCAGAGTGATTCTCTTCTGCGTGATCCGTGTTCAGGGTGAGTCTCTTCTTTGTGACACGTGTTCAGTGTGATTCTCTTCTGTGTGACGCGTGTTCAGCGTGATTATCTTCTGTGTGATATGTGTTTACGATGATTCTCTTCTGTGTGATGCATTTTAAGTGTGATTCTCTTCTGTCTGACACGTGTTCAGGGTGATTCTATTCTGTGTGACGCTTGTTCAGGGTGATTCTCTTCTGTGTGGGACGTGTTTAGGGTGATTCTCTTCTGTGTGACACGTGTTCAGGGTGATTCTCTTTTGTGTGACACGTGTTCAGGGTGATTCTCTTTTGTGTGACGCGTGTTCAGGCTGATTCGCTTCTGTGTGAATTTTGTTCAGGGTGATTCTCTTCTGTGTGAATCTTGTTCAGGGTGATTCTTTTCTCTGTGACACATGTTCAGGGTGATTCCCTTATGTATGACGCATGTTCAGGGTGATTCACTACTGTGTGACACATTTTCAGGGTGATTCTCTTCTGTGTGACTTGTGTTCAGTATGATTCTCTTCTGTGTCACGTGTGTTCAGGGAGATTCTCTTCTGTGTGACGTGTGTTTAGTGTGATTCTCTTCTGTGTGACGTGTGTTCAGGGAGATTCTCTTCTGTGTGACGTGTGTTTAGTGTGATTCTCTTCTGTGTGACGTGTGTTTAGTGTGATTCTCTTCTGTGTGACGCATGTTTAGGCTGATTCTCTTCTGTGTGACGTATTTTCCAGGGTGATTCTCTCCTTTATGTCGTGTGTTTTGTGTGATTCTCTTCTGTGTGACGCATGTTTATGGTGATTCTCCTCTGAATGATGCGTGTTCAGGGTGATTCTCTTCTGTGTGACCCATGTTCAGGGTGATTCTCTTCTGTGTGAAGTGTCTTTAGTGTGATTCTCTTTTGTGTGACACGTGTTCAGGATGATTCTCTTCTGTGTGACGCGTGTTCAGGGTGATTCGCTTCTGTGTGAATCTTGTTCAGGGTGATTCTCTTCTGTGTGACCCGTGTTCAGGGTGATTCTTTTCTGTGTGACACATGTTCAGGGTGATTCCCTTCTGTCTGACGCGTGTTCAGGGTGATTCACTACTGTGTGACACATTTTCAGGGTGATTCTCTTCTGTGTGACTTGTGTTCAGTGTGATTCTCTTCTGTGTGACGTGCGTTCAGGGAGATTCTCTTCTGTGTGACGTGTCTTTAGTGTGATTCTCTTCTGTGTGACGTGTGTTCAGGGAGATTCTCTTCTGTGTGACATGTGTTTAGTGTGATTCTCTTCTGTGTGACGTGTGTTTAGTGTGATTCTCTTCTTTGTGACGTGTGTTTAGTGTGATTCTCTTCTGTGTGACGCATGTTTAGGCTGATTCTCTTCTGTGTGACGCATTTTCCAGGGTGATTCTCTCCTTTATGTCGTATGTTTTGGGTGATTCTCTTCTGTGTGACGCATGTTTATGGTGATTCTCCTCTGTATGACGCGTGTTCAGGGTGATTCTCTTCTGTGTGACCCATGTTCAGGGTGATTCTCTTCTGCGTGAAGTGTCTTTAGTGTGATTCTCTTCTGTGTGACGCGTGTTCAGGGTGATTCTCTCCTGCGTGACGCGTGTTCAGGGTGATTCTCTTCTGTATGATCCGTGTTCTGGGTGAATCTCTTCTGTGTGACGCATGTTTAAGGCGATTCTCTTCTGTGTGACACGTGTTTGTGGTGATTCTCTTCTGTGTGACACGTGTTCATGGTGATTCTCTTCTGTATGACGTGTGTTCAGTGTGATTCTCTTCTGTGTGATGCATGTTCAGGGTGATTCTCTTCTGCGTGTCGCATGTTTAGTGTGATTCTCTTCTGTGTGATGCATGTTCAGGGTGATTCTCTTCTGTGTGACGCGTGTTCAGGGTGATTCTCTTCTGTGTGACGCGTGTTCAGGGTGATTCTCTTCTGTGTGACCCGTGTTCAGGGTGATTCTCTTCTGTGTGAAGCGTGTTCAGGGTGATTCTCTTCTTTGTCACACGTGTTCCGGATGATTCTCTTCTGTGTGACTCGTGTTCAGTGTGATTCTCTTCTGTGTGACGCGTGTTTAGGCTGATTCTCTTCTGTGTGACACGTTTTCAGGGTGATTCTCTTCTGTGTGACCCGTGTTCAGTGTGATTCTCTTCTGTGTGACACATGTTCAGGGTAATTCTCTTCTGTGTGACGCGTGTTCAGGGTGATTCTCTTCTGTGTGACGCGTGTTCAGGGTGATTTTCTTCTGTGTCACATCTTTATTTTGTGATTCTCTTCTGTGTGATGCGTGTTCAGGGTGATTCTCTTCTGTGTGACACGTGGTCAGGGTGACTCCCTTCTGTGTGACGCGTGTTCAGCGTGATGATCTTCTGTGTGATATGCGTTTAGGGTGATTCCCTTCTGTGTGACGCGTGTTCAGGGTGATTCTCTTCTGTGTGACGCATGTTTAGGCTGATTCTCTTCTGTGTGACGCGTTTTCAGGGTGATTCTCTCCTGTATGACGTCTGTTTATGGTGATTCTCTTCTGTGTGACGCGTGGTTGTGGTGATTCTCCTCTGTATGACGTGTGTTCAGGGTGATTCTCTTCTGTGTGACCCATGTTCAGGATGATTCTCTTTTGTGTGACGCTTGTTCAGGGTGATTCTCATCTGTGTGACACGTGTTTAGGGTGATGCTCTTCTGTGTGTCACGTGTTTAGGGTGATTCTCTTCTGTGTGACGCGTGTTCAGGGTGATTATCTTCTGTGTGAACCGTGTTCAGTGTGATTCTCTTCTGTGTGACGCGTGTTAAGGGTGATTCTCTCCTGTGTGTCACGTGTTCAGGGTGATTCTCTTCTGTGTGACGCCTGTTCAGGGTGATTCTCTTCTGTGTCACGTGTGTTTAGTGTTATTCTCTTCTGTGTGACGCGTGTTCAGGGTGATTCTCTTCTGCGTGACGAGTGTTCAGGGTGATTCTCTTCTGTGTGACGCGTGTTTCGGGTGATTCTCTTCTGTGTGACCCGTGTTTAGGGTGATTCTCTTCTGTGTGACACGTTTTCAGGGTAATTTTCTTCTGTGTGACGCGTGTTCAGGGTGATTCTCTTCTGTGTGACCCGTGTTCAGGGAGATTCTCTTCTGTGTGAAGCGTGTTCAGGGTGATTCTCTTCTTTGTGACACGTGTTCAGGGTGATTCTCTTCTGTGTGACGCGAGTTCAGCGTGATTATCTTCTGTGTGATATCTGTTCACGATGATGTCTTCTGTGTGATGCATGTTAAGTGTGATTCTCTTCTGTGTGACACGTGTTTAGGGTGATTCTCTTCTGTGTGACACGTGTTCAGGGTGATTCTCTTCTGTGTGACGCATGTTCAGGGTGATTCTCTTCTGTGTGAAGTGTCTTTAGTGTGATTCTCTTTTGTGTGACACGTGTTCAGGATGATTCTCTTCTGTGTGACGCGTGTTCAGGGTGATTCGCTTCTGTGTGAATCTTGTTCAGGGTGATTCTCTTCTGTGTGACCCGTGTTCAGGGTGATTCTTTTCTGTGTGACACATGTTCAGGGTGATTCCCTTATGTATGACGCGTGTTCAGGGTGATTCACTACTGTGTGACACATTTTCAGGGTGATTCTCTTCTGTGTGACTTGTGTTCAGTGTTATTCTCTTCTGTGTGACGTGCGTTCAGGGAGATTCTCTTCTGTGTGACGTGTCTTTAGTATGATTCTCTTCTGTGTGACGTGTGTTCAGGGAGATTCTCTTCTGTGTGACATGTGTTTAGTGTGATTCTCTTCTGTGTGACGTGTGTTTAGTGTGATTCTCTTCTTTGTGACGTGTGTTTAGTGTGATTCTCTTCTGTGTGACGCATGTTTAGGCTGATTCTCTTCTGTGTGACGCATTTTCCAGGGTGATTCTCTCCTTTATGTCGTATGTTTTGGGTGATTCTCTTCTGTGTGACGCATGTTTATGGTGATTCTCCTCTGTATGACGCGTGTTCAGGGTGATTCTCTTCTGTGTGACCCATGTTCAGGGTGATTCTCTTCTGCGTGAAGTGTCTTTAGTGTGATTCTCTTCTGTGTGACGCGTGTTCAGGGTGATTCTCTCCTGCGTGACGCGTGTTCAGGGTGATTCTCTTCTGTATGATCCGTGTTCTGGGTGAATCTCTTCTGTGTGACGCATGTTTAAGGCGATTCTCTTCTGTGTGACACGTGTTTGTGGTGATTCTCTTCTGTGTGACACGTGTTCATGGTGATTCTCTTCTGTATGACGTGTGTTCAGTGTGATTCTCTTCTGTGTGATGCATGTTCAGGGTGATTCTCTTCTGCGTGTCGCATGTTTAGTGTGATTCTCTTCTGTGTGATGCATGTTCAGGGTGATTCTCTTCTGTGTGACGCGTGTTCAGGGTGATTCTCTTCTGTGTGACGCGTGTTCAGGGTGATTCTCTTCTGTGTGACCCGTGTTCAGGGTGATTCTCTTCTGTGTGAAGCGTGTTCAGGGTGATTCTCTTCTTTGTCACACGTGTTCCGGATGATTCTCTTCTGTGTGACTCGTGTTCAGTGTGATTCTCTTCTGTGTGACGCGTGTTTAGGCTGATTCTCTTCTGTGTGACACGTTTTCAGGGTGATTCTCTTCTGTGTGACCCGTGTTCAGTGTGATTCTCTTCTGTGTGACACATGTTCAGGGTAATTCTCTTCTGTGTGACGCGTGTTCAGGGTGATTCTCTTCTGTGTGACGCGTGTTCAGGGTGATTTTCTTCTGTGTCACATCTTTATTTTGTGATTCTCTTCTGTGTGATGCGTGTTCAGGGTGATTCTCTTCTGTGTGACACGTGGTCAGGGTGACTCCCTTCTGTGTGACGCGTGTTCAGCGTGATGATCTTCTGTGTGATATGCGTTTAGGGTGATTCCCTTCTGTGTGACGCGTGTTCAGGGTGATTCTCTTCTGTGTGACGCATGTTTAGGCTGATTCTCTTCTGTGTGACGCGTTTTCAGGGTGATTCTCTCCTGTATGACGTCTGTTTATGGTGATTCTCTTCTGTGTGACGCGTGGTTGTGGTGATTCTCCTCTGTATGACGTGTGTTCAGGGTGATTCTCTTCTGTGTGACCCATGTTCAGGATGATTCTCTTTTGTGTGACGCTTGTTCAGGGTGATTCTCATCTGTGTGACACGTGTTTAGGGTGATGCTCTTCTGTGTGTCACGTGTTTAGGGTGATTCTCTTCTGTGTGACGCGTGTTCAGGGTGATTATCTTCTGTGTGAACCGTGTTCAGTGTGATTCTCTTCTGTGTGACGCGTGTTAAGGGTGATTCTCTCCTGTGTGTCACGTGTTCAGGGTGATTCTCTTCTGTGTGACGCCTGTTCAGGGTGATTCTCTTCTGTGTCACGTGTGTTTAGTGTTATTCTCTTCTGTGTGACGCGTGTTCAGGGTGATTCTCTTCTGCGTGACGAGTGTTCAGGGTGATTCTCTTCTGTGTGACGCGTGTTTCGGGTGATTCTCTTCTGTGTGACCCGTGTTTAGGGTGATTCTCTTCTGTGTGACACGTTTTCAGGGTAATTTTCTTCTGTGTGACGCGTGTTCAGGGTGATTCTCTTCTGTGTGACCCGTGTTCAGGGAGATTCTCTTCTGTGTGAAGCGTGTTCAGGGTGATTCTCTTCTTTGTGACACGTGTTCAGGGTGATTCTCTTCTGTGTGACGCGAGTTCAGCGTGATTATCTTCTGTGTGATATCTGTTCACGATGATGTCTTCTGTGTGATGCATGTTAAGTGTGATTCTCTTCTGTGTGACACGTGTTTAGGGTGATTCTCTTCTGTGTGACACGTGTTCAGGGTGATTCTCTTCTGTGTGACGCATGTTCAGGGTGATTCTCTTCTGTGTGATATGTGTTTAGGGTGATTCTCTTCTGTGTGACGCTTGTTCAGGGTGATTCTCTTCTGTGTGACCCGTGTTCAGGGTGATTCTCTTCTGTGTGAAGCGTGTTCAGGGTGATTCTCTTCTGTGTGACGTGTTCAGCGTGATTCTCTTCTGTGTGACGCGTGTTTAGGCTGATTCTCTTCTGTGTGACGCGTTTTCAGGGTGATTCTCTTCTGTGTGACCCGTGTTCAGTGTGATTCTCTTCTGTGTGACGCGTGTTAAGGGTGATTCTCTCCTGTGTGTCACTTGTTCAGGGTGATTCTCTTTTGTGTGACGTCTGTTCAGGGTGATTCTCTTCTGTGTCACGTGTGTTTAGTGTTATTCTCTTCTGTGTGACGCGTGTTCAGGGTGATTCCCTTCTGTGTGACGCGTGTTCAGGGTGATTCTCTTCTGTGTGACCCGTGTTCAGGGTGATTCTCTTCTGTGTGACAAGTGTTCAGGGTAATTTTCTTCTGTGTGACGCGTGTTCAGGGTGATTCTCTTCTGTGTGACCCGTGTTCAGGGAGATTCTCTTCTGTGTGAAGCGTGTTCAGGGTGATTCTCTTCTTTGTGACACGTGTTCAGGGTGATTCTCTTCTGTGTGACGCGTGTTCAGCGTGATTATCTTCTGTGTGATATCTGTTTCCGATGATGTCTTCTGTGTGATGCATGTTAAGTGTGATTCTCTTCTGTGTGACACGTGTTCATGGTGATTCTCTTCTGTATGACGTGTGTTCAGTGTGATTCTCTTCTGTGTGATGCATGTTCAGGGTGATTCTCTTCTGCGTGTCGCATGTTTAGTGTGATTCTCTTCTGTGTGATGCATGTTCAGGGTGATTCTCTTCTGTGTGACGCGTGTTCAGGGTGATTCTCTTCTGTGTGACGCGTGTTCAGGGTGATTCTCTTCTGTGTGACCCGTGTTCAGGGTGATTCTCTTCTGTGTGAAGCGTGTTCAGGGTGATTCTCTTCTTTGTCACACGTGTTCCGGATGATTCTCTTCTGTGTGACTCGTGTTCGGTGTGATTCTCTTCTGTGTGACGCGTGTTTAGGCTGATTCTCTTCTGTGTGACGCGTTTTCAGGGTGATTCTCTCCTGTGTGACCCGTGTTCAGTGTGATTTTCTTCTGTGTGACACATGTTCAGGGTAATTCTCTTCTGTGTGACGCGTGTTCAGGGTGATTCTCTTCTGTGTGACGCGTGTTCAGGTTGATTTTCTTCTGTGTCACATCTTTATTTTGTGATTCTCTTCTGTGTGATGCGTGTTCAGGGTGATTCTCTTCTGTGTGACACGTGGTCAGGGTGACTCCCTTCTGTGTGACGCGTGTTCAGCGTGATGATCTTCTGTGTGATATGCGTTTAGGGTGATTCCCTTCTGTGTGACGCATGTTTAGGCTGATTCTCTTCTGTGTGACGCGTTTTCAGGGTGATTCTCTCCTGTATGACGTCTGTTTATGGTGATTCTCTTCTGTGTGACGCGTGGTTGTGGTGATTCTCCTCTGTATGACGTGTGTTCAGGGTGATTCTCTTCTGTGTGACCCATGTTCAGGATGATTCTCTTTTGTGTGACGCTTGTTCAGGGTGATTCTCATCTGTGTGACACGTGTTTAGGGTGATGCTCTTCTGTGTGTCACGTGTTTAGGGTGATTCTCTTCTGTGTGACGCGTGTTCAGGGTGATTATCTTCTGTGTGAACCGTGTTCAGTGTGATTCTCTTCTGTGTGACGCGTGTTAAGGGTGATTCTCTCCTGTGTGTCACGTGTTCAGGGTGATTCTCTTCTGTGTGACACCTGTTCAGGGTGATTCTCTTCTGTGTCACGTGTGTTTAGTGTTATTCTCTTCTGTGTGACGCGTGTTCAGGGTGATTCTCTTCTGCGTGACGAGTGTTCAGGGTGATTCTCTTCTGTGTGACGCGTGTTTCGGGTGATTCTCTTCTGTGTGACCCGTGTTTAGGGTGATTCTCTTCTGTGTGACACGTTTTCAGGGTAATTTTCTTCTGTGTGACGCGTGTTCAGGGTGATTCTCTTCTGTGTGACCCGTGTTCAGGGAGATTCTCTTCTGTGTGAAGCGTGTTCAGGGTGATTCTCTTCTTTGTGACACTGTGTTCAGGGTGATTCTCTTCTGTGTGACGCGAGTTCAGCGTGATTATCTTCTGTGTGATATCTGTTCACGATGATGTCTTCTGTGTGATGCATGTTAAGTGTGATTCTCTTCTGTGTGACACGTGTTTAGGGTGATTCTCTTCTGTGTGACACGTGTTCAGGGTGATTCTCTTCTGTGTGACGCATGTTCAGGGTGATTCTCTTCTGTGTGATATGTGTTTAGGGTGATTCTCTTCTGTGTGACGCTTGTTCAGGGTGATTCTCTTCTGTGTGACCCGTGTTCAGGGTGATTCTCTTCTGTGTGAAGCGTGTTCAGGGTGATTCTCTTCTGTGTGACGTGTTCAGCGTGATTCTCTTCTGTGTGACGCGTGTTTAGGCTGATTCTCTTCTGTGTGACGCGTTTTCAGGGTGATTCTCTTCTGTGTGACCCGTGTTCAGTGTGATTCTCTTCTGTGTGACGCGTGTTAAGGGTGATTCTCTCCTGTGTGTCACTTGTTCAGGGTGATTCTCTTTTGTGTGACGCCTGTTCAGGGTGATTCTCTTCTGTGTCACGTGTGTTTAGTGTTATTCTCTTCTGTGTGACGCGTGTTCAGGGTGATTCCCTTCTGTGTGACGCGTGTTCAGGGTGATTCTCTTCTGTGTGACCCGTGTTCAGGGTGATTCTCTTCTGTGTGACAAGTGTTCAGGGTAATTTTCTTCTGTGTGACGCGTGTTCAGGGTGATTCTCTTCTGTGTGACGCGTGTTCAGGGTGATTCTCTTCTGTGTGACCCGTGTTCAGGGAGATTCTCTTCTGTGTGAAGCGTGTTCAGGGTGATTCTCTTCTTTGTGACACGTGTTCAGGGTGATTCTCTTCTGTGTGACGCGAGTTCAGCGTGATTATCTTCTGTGTGATATCTGTTCACGATGATGTCTTCTGTGTGATGCATGTTAAGTGTGATTCTCTTCTGTGTGACACGTGTTTAGGGTGATTCTCTTCTGTGTGACACGTGTTCAGGGTGATTCTCTTCTGTGTGACGCATGTTCAGGGTGATTCTCTTCTGTGTGATATGTGTTTAGGGTGATTCTCTTCTGTGTGACGCTTGTTCAGGGTGATTCTCTTCTGTGTGACCCGTGTTCAGGGTGATTCTCTTCTGTGTGAAGCGTGTTCAGGGTGATTCTCTTCTGTGTGACGTGTTCAGCGTGATTCTCTTCTGTGTGACGCGTGTTTAGGCTGATTCTCTTCTGTGTGACGCGTTTTCAGGGTGATTCTCTTCTGTGTGACCCGTGTTCAGTGTGATTCTCTTCTGTGTGACGCGTGTTAAGGGTGATTCTCTCCTGTGTGTCACTTGTTCAGGGTGATTCTCTTTTGTGTGACGCCTGTTCAGGGTGATTCTCTTCTGTGTCACGGGTGTTTAGTGTTATTCTCTTCTGTGTGACGCGTGTTCAGGGTGATTCCCTTCTGTGTGACGCGTGTTCAGGGTGATTCTCTTCTGTGTGACCCGTGTTCAGGGTGATTCTCTTCTGTGTGACAAGTGTTCAGGGTAATTTTCTTCTGTGTGACGCGTGTTCAGGGTGATTCTCTTCTGTGTGACCCGTGTTCAGGGAGATTCTCTTCTGTGTGAAGCGTGTTCAGGGTGATTCTCTTCTTTGTGACACGTGTTCAGGGTGATTCTCTTCTGTGTGACGCGTGTTCAGCGTGATTATCTTCTGTGTGATATCTGTTTACGATGATGTCTTCTGTGTGATGCATGTTAAGTGTGATTCTCTTCTGTGTGACACGTGTTCATGGTGATTCTCTTCTGTATGACGTGTGTTCAGTGTGATTCTCTTCTGTGTGATGCATGTTCAGGGTGATTCTCTTCTGCGTGTCGCATGTTTAGTGTGATTCTCTTCTGTGTGATGCATGTTCAGGGTGATTCTCTTCTGTGTGACGCGTGTTCAGGGTGATTCTCTTCTGTGTGACGCGTGTTCAGGGTGATTCTCTTCTGTGTGACCCGTGTTCAGGGTGATTCTCTTCTGTGTGAAGCGTGTTCAGGGTGATTCTCTTCTTTGTCACACGTGTTCCGGATGATTCTCTTCTGTGTGACTCGTGTTCAGTGTGATTCTCTTCTGTGTGACGCGTGTTTAGGCTGATTCTCTTCTGTGTGACGCGTTTTCAGGGTGATTCTCTCCTGTGTGACCCGTGTTCAGTGTGATTTTCTTCTGTGTGACACATGTTCAGGGTAATTCTCTTCTGTGTGACGCGTGTTCAGGGTGATTCTCTTCTGTGTGACGCGTGTTCAGGGTGATTTTCTTCTGTGTCACATCTTTATTTTGTGATTCTCTTCTGTGTGATGCGTGTTCAGGGTGATTCTCTTCTGTGTGACACGTGGTCAGGGTGACTCCCTTCTGTGTGACGCGTGTTCAGCGTGATGATCTTCTGTGTGATATGCGTTTAGGGTGATTCCCTTCTGTGTGACGCGTGTTCAGGGTGATTCTCTTCTGTGTGACGCATGTTTAGGCTGATTCTCTTCTGTGTGACGCGTTTTCAGGGTGATTCTCTCCTGTATGACATCTGTTTATGGTGATTCTCTTCTGTGTGACGCGTGGTTGTGGTGATTCTCCTCTGTATGACGTGTGTTCAGGGTGATTCTCTTCTGTGTGACCCATGTTCAGGATGATTCTCTTTTGTGTGACGCTTGTTCAGGGTGATTCTCATCTGTGTGACACGTGCTTAGGGTGATGCTCTTCTGTGTGTCACGTGTTTAGGGTGATTCTCTTCTGTGTGACGCGTGTTCAGGGTGATTATCTTCTGTGTGAACTGTGTTCAGTGTGATTCTCTTCTGTGTGACGCGTGTTAAGGGTGATTCTCTCCTGTGTGTCACGTGTTCAGGGTGATTCTCTTCTGTGTGACACCTGTTCAGGGTGATTCTCTTCTGTGTCACGTGTGTTTAGTGTTATTCTCTTCTGTGTGACGCGTGTTCAGGGTGATTCTCTTCTGCGTGACGAGTGTTCAGGGTGATTCTCTTCTGTGTGACGCGTGTTTCGGGTGATTCTCTTCTGTGTGACCCGTGTTTAGGGTGATTCTCTTCTGTGTGACACGTTTTCAGGGTAATTTTCTTCTGTGTGACGCGTGTTCAGGGTGATTCTCTTCTGTGTGACCCGTGTTCAGGGAGATTCTCTTCTGTGTGAAGCGTGTTCAGGGTGATTCTCTTCTTTGTGACACGTGTTCAGGGTGATTCTCTTCTGTGTGACGCGAGTTCAGCGTGATTATCTTCTGTGTGATATCTGTTCACGATGATGTCTTCTGTGTGATGCATGTTAAGTGTGATTCTCTTCTGTGTGACACGTGTTTAGGGTGATTCTCTTCTGTGTGACACGTGTTCAGGGTGATTCTCTTCTGTGTGACGCATGTTCAGGGTGATTCTCTTCTGTGTGATATGTGTTTAGGGTGATTCTCTTCTGTGTGACGCTTGTTCAGGGTGATTCTCTTCTGTGTGACCCGTGTTCAGGGTGATTCTCTTCTGTGTGAAGCGTGTTCAGGGTGATTCTCTTCTGTGTGACGTGTTCAGCGTGATTCTCTTCTGTGTGACGCGTGTTTAGGCTGATTCTCTTCTGTGTGACGCGTTTTCAGGGTGATTCTCTTCTGTGTGACCCGTGTTCAGTGTGATTCTCTTCTGTGTGACGCGTGTTAAGGGTGATTCTCTCCTGTGTGTCACTTGTTCAGGGTGATTCTCTTTTGTGTGACGCCTGTTCAGGGTGATTCTCTTCTGTGTCACGTGTGTTTAGTGTTATTCTCTTCTGTGTGACGCGTGTTCAGGGTGATTCCCTTCTGTGTGACGTCAGGTTCTCTCTGTTGACCCGTTCAGGGTGATTCTCTTCTGTGTGACAAGTGTTCAGGGTAATTTTCTTCTGTGTGACGCGTGTTCAGGGTGATTCTCTTCTGTGTGACCCGTGTTCAGGGAGATTCTCTTCTGTGTGAAGCGTGTTCAGGGTGATTCTCTTCTTTGTGACACGTGTTCAGGGTGATTCTCTTCTGTGTGACGCGTGTTCAGCGTGATTATCTTCTGTGTGATATCTGTTTACGATGATGTCTTCTGTGTGATGCATGTTAAGTGTGATTCTCTTCTGTGTGACACGTGTTCAGGGTGATTCTCTTCTGTGTGACACGTGTTCAGGGTGATTCTCTTCTGTGTGACACGTGTTTAGGGTGATTCTCTTCTGTGTGACACGTGTTCAGGGTGATTCTCTTCTGTGTGACACGTGTTTAGAGTGATTCTCTTCTGTGTGACACGTGTTCAGGGTGATTCTCTTCTGTGCGACCTGTGTTCAGGCTGATTCTCTTCTGTGTGAAACGTATTCAGGGTGATTCTCTTCTGTGTGACGCATGTTCAGGGTGATTCTCTTCTGTGTGATATGTGTTTGGGGTGATTCTCTTCTGTGTGACGCTTGTTCAGGGTGATTCTCTTCTGTGTGACCCGTGTTCAGGGTGATTCTCTTCTGTGTGCAGCGTGTTCAGGGTGATTCTCTTCTTTGTCACACGTGTTCCGGATGATTCTCTTCTGTGTGACTCGTGTTCAGCGTGATTCTCTTCTGTGTGACGCGTGTTCAGGGTGATTCTCTTCCGTGTGACACGTGTTCAGGGTGACTCCCTTCTGTGTGACGCGTGTTCAGCGTGATGATCTTCTGTGTGATATGCGGTTAGGGTGATTCCCTTCTGTGTGACGCGTGTGCAGTCTGATTCTCTTCTGTGTGACGCGTGTTTAGGTTGATTCTCTTCTGTGTGACGCGTTTTCAGGGTGATTCTCTCCTGTATGACGTCTGTTTATGGTGATTCTCTTCTGTGTGACGCATGGTTGTGGTGATTCTCCTCTGTATGACGTGTGTTCAGGGTGATTCTCTTCTGTGTGACCCATGTTCAGGATGATTCTCTTTTGTGTGACGCTTGTTCAGGGTGATTCTCATCTGTGTGACACGTGTTTAGGGTGATTCTCTTCTGTGTGTCACGTGTTTAGGGTGATTCGCTTCTGTGTGACGCGTTTTCAGGGTGATTATCTTCTGTGTGAACCGTGTTCAGTGTGATTCTCTTCTGTGTGACGCCTGTTCAGGGTGATTCTCTCATGTGTGTCACGTGTTCAGGGTGATTCTCTTCTGTGTGACGCCTGTTCAGGGTGATTCTCTTCTGTGTCACGTGTGTTTAGTGTTATTCTCTTCTGTGTGATGCGTGTTCAGGGTGATTCTCTTCTGCGTGACGAGTGTTCAGAGTGATTCTCTTCTGTGTGACCCGTGTTCAGGGTGATTCTTTTCTGTGTGACACATGTTCTGGGCGATTCCCTTTATATGACACGTGTTCAGGTTGATTCTCTACTGTGTGACACATTTTCAGGGTGATTCTCTTCTGTGTGATGCGTGTTCAGTTTTATTCTCTTCTGTGTGACGCGTGTTCAGGGTGATTCTCTTCTGCGTGACGAGTGTTCAGGCTGATTCTCTTCTGTGTGACGCGTGTTCAGGGTCATTCTCTTCTGTGTGACCCGTGTTCAGGGTGATTCTCTTCTGTGTGACACGTGTTCAGGGTAATTTTCTTCTGTGTGACGCGTGTTCAGGGTGATTCTCTTCTGTGTGACCCGTGTTCAGGGTGATTCTCTTCTGTGTGACACATGTTCAGAGTGATTCTCTTCTGTGTGACTTGTGTTCAGCGTGATTCTCTTCTGTGTGACGCGTGTTCAGGGTGATTCTCTTCTGTGTGGTGTGTGTTCAGTGTGATTCACTTCTGTGTGACTCGTTTTCTGGGTGATTCTCCTCTGTGTGACGCGTATTCAGGGTGATTCTCTTCTGCGTTACGTGTGTTCAGGGTCATTCTCTTCTGAGTGACGCATTTTAAGCGTGATTCTCTTCTGTGTGACACGTGTTTAGGCTGATTCTCTTCTGTGTGACGTGTTCAGGGTGATTCTCTTCTGTGTGACCCGTGTTCAGGGTGATTCTCTTCTGTGTGAAACGTGTTCAGGGTGATTCTCTTCTGTGTGACACTTGTTCATGGTGATTCTCTTCTGTGTGACGTGTTCAGGGTGATTCTCTTCTGTGTGACCCGTGTTCAGGGTGATTCTCTTCTGTGTGACGCGTGTTCAGGGTGATTCTCTTCTGTGTGAACCGTGTTCAGGGTGATTCTCTTCTGTGTGACACGTGTTTAGGGTGATTCTCTTCTGTGTGACACGTGTTCATGGTGATTCTCTTCTGTTTGACATGTGTTCAGGGTGATTCTCTTCTGTGTGACGCGTGTTCAGCGTTATTCTCTTCTGTGTGACGCTTGTTCAGAGTGATTCTCTTCTGTGTGGTGTGTGTTCAGTGTGATTCACTTCTGTGTGACTCGTTTTCTGGGTGATTCTCTTCTGTGTGACGCGTATTCAGGGTGATTCTCTTCTGCGTTACGTGTGTTCAGGGTCATTCTCTTCTGAGTGACGCATTTTAAGCGTGATTCTCTTCTGTGTGACACGTGTTTAGGGTGATTCTCTTCTGTGTGACGTGTTCAGGGTGATTCTCTTCTGTGTGACCCGTGTTCAGAGTGATTCTCTTCTGTGTGAAACGTGTTCAGGGTGATTCTCTTCTGTGTGACACTTGTTCATGGTGATTCTCTTCTGTGTGACGTGTTCAGGGTGATTCTCTTCTGTGTGACCCGTGTTCAGGGTGATTCTCTTCTGTGTGACGCGTGTTCAGGGTGATTCTCTTCTATGTGACGCGTGTTCAGGGTGATTCTCTTCTGTGTGACACGTGTTTAGGGTGATTCTCTTCTGTGTGACACGTGTTCAGGGTGATTCTCTTCTGTTTGACATGTGTTCAGGGTGATTCTCTTCTGTGTGACGCGTGTTCAGCGTTATTCTCTTCTGTGTGACGCTTGTTCAGAGTGATTCTCTTCTGTGTGACCCGTGTTCAGGGTGATTCTTTTCTGTGTGACACATGTTCTGGGCGATTCCCTTATGTATGACACGTGTTCAGGTTGATTCTCTACTGTGTGACACATTTTCAGGGTGATTCTCTTCTGTGTGATGCGTGTTCAGTTTTATTCTCTTCTGTGTGACGCGTGTTCAGGGTGATTCTCTTCTGCGTGACGAGTGTTCAGGCTGATTCTCTTCTGTGTGACGCGTGTTCAGGCTGATTCTCTTCTGCGTGACGAGTGTTCAGGCTGATTCTCTTCTGTGTGACCCGTGTTCAGGGTGATTCTCTTCTGTGTGACACGTGTTCAGGGTAATTTTCTTCTGTGTGACGCGTGTTCAGGGTGATTCTCTTCTGTGTGACCCGTGTTCAGGGTGATTCTCTTCTGTGTGACACATGTTCAGAGTGATTCTCTTCTGTGTGACTTGTGTTCAGCGTGATTCTCTTCTGTGTGACGCGTGTTCAGGGTGATTCTCTTCTGTGTGACTCGTTTTCTGGGTGATTCTCTTCTGAGTGACGCGTGTTCAGGGTGATTCTCTTCTGCGTTACGTGTGTTCAGGGTCATTCTCTTCTGAGTGACGCATTTTAAGCGTGATTCTCTTCTGTGTGACACGTGTTTAGGGTGATTCTCTTCTGTGTGACGTGTTCAGGGTGATTCTCTTCTGTGTGAAACGTGTTCAGGGTGATTCTCTTCTGTGTGACACGTGTTCATGGTGATTCTCTTCTGTGTGACGTGTTCAGGGTGATTCTCTTCTGTGTGACGCGTGTTCAGGGTGATTCTCTTCTGTGTCACGTGTGTTTAGTGTTATTCTCTTCTGTGTGACGCGTGTTCAGGGTGATTCTCTTCTGCGTGACGAGTGTTCAGGGTGATTCTCTTCTGTGTGACGCGTGTTTCGGGTGATTCTCTTCTGTGTGACCCGTGTTTAGGGTGATTCTCTTCTGTGTGACACGTTTTCAGGGTAATTTTCTTCTGTGTGACGCGTGTTCAGGGTGATTCTCTTCTGTGTGACCCGTGTTCAGGGAGATTCTCTTCTGTGTGAAGCGTGTTCAGGGTGATTCTCTTCTTTGTGACACGTGTTCAGGGTGATTCTCTTCTGTGTGACGCGAGTTCAGCGTGATTATCTTCTGTGTGATATCTGTTCACGATGATGTCTTCTGTGTGATGCATGTTAAGTGTGATTCTCTTCTGTGTGACACGTGTTTAGGGTGATTCTCTTCTGTGTGACACGTGTTCAGGGTGATTCTCTTCTGTGTGACGCATGTTCAGGGTGATTCTCTTCTGTGTGATATGTGTTTAGGGTGATTCTCTTCTGTGTGACGCTTGTTCAGGGTGATTCTCTTCTGTGTGACCCGTGTTCAGGGTGATTCTCTTCTGTGTGAAGCGTGTTCAGGGTGATTCTCTTCTGTGTGACGTGTTCAGCGTGATTCTCTTCTGTGTGACGCGTGTTTAGGCTGATTCTCTTCTGTGTGACGCGTTTTCAGGGTGATTCTCTTCTGTGTGACCCGTGTTCAGTGTGATTCTCTTCTGTGTGACGCGTGTTAAGGGTGATTCTCTCCTGTGTGTCACTTGTTCAGGGTGATTCTCTTTTGTGTGATGCCTGTTCAGGGTGATTCTCTTCTGTGTCACGTGTGTTTAGTGTTATTCTCTTCTGTGTGACGTGTGTTCAGGGTGATTCCCTTCTGTGTGACGCGTGTTCAGGGTGATTCTCTTCTGTGTGACCCGTGTTCAGGGTGATTCTCTTCTGTGTGACAAGTGTTCAGGGTAATTTTCTTCTGTGTGACGCGTGTTCAGGGTGATTCTCTTCTGTGTGACCCGTGTTCAGGGAGATTCTCTTCTGTGTGAAGCGTGTTCAGGGTGATTCTCTTCTTTGTGACACGTGTTCAGGGTGATTCTCTTCTGTGTGACGCGTGTTCAGCGTGATTATCTTCTGTGTGATATCTGTTTACGATGATGTCTTCTGTGTGATGCATGTTAAGTGTGATTCTCTTCTGTGTGACACGTGTTCAGGGTGATTCTCTTCTGTGTGACACGTGTTCAGGGTGATTCTCTTCTGTGTGACACGTGTTTAGGGTGATTCTCTTCTGTGTGACACGTGTTCAGGGTGATTCTCTTCTGTGTGACACGTGTTTAGAGTGATTCTCTTCTGTGTGACACGTGTTCAGGGTGATTCTCTTCTGTGTGACGTGTTCAGGGTGATTCTCTTCTGTGCGACCTATGTTCAGGCTGATTCTCTTCTGTGTGAAACGTATTCAGGGTGATTCTCTTCTGTGTGACGCATGTTCAGGGTGATTCTCTTCTGTGTGATATGTGTTTGGGGTGATTCTCTTCTGTGTGACGCTTGTTCAGGGTGATTCTCTTCTGTGTGACCCGTGTTCAGGGTGATTCTCTTCTGTGTGCAGCGTGTTCAGGGTGATTCTCTTCTTTGTCACACGTGTTCCGGATGATTCTCTTCTGTGTGACTCGTGTTCAGCGTGATTCTCTTCTGTGTGACGCGTGTTCAGGGTGATTCTCTTCCGTGTGACACGTGTTCAGGGTGACTCCCTTCTGTGTGACGCGTGTTCAGCGTGATGATCTTCTGTGTGATATGCGGTTAGGGTGATTCCCTTCTGTGTGACGCGTGTGCAGTCTGATTCTCTTCTGTGTGACGCGTGTTTAGGCTGATTCTCTTCTGTGTGACGCGTTTTCAGGGTGATTCTCTCCTGTATGACGTCTGTTTATGGTGATTCTCTTCTGTGTGACGCATGGTTGTGGTGATTCTCCTCTGTATGACGTGTGTTCAGGGTGATTCTCTTCTGTGTGAGCCATGTTCAGGATGATTCTCTTTTGTGTGACGCTTGTTCAGGGTGATTCTCATCTGTGTGACACGTGTTTAGGGTGATTCTCTTCTGTGTGTCACGTGTTTAGGGTGATTCGCTTCTGTGTGACGCGTTTTCAGGGTGATTATCTTCTGTGTGAACCGTGTTCAGTGTGATTCTCTTCTGTGTGACGCCTGTTCAGGGTGATTCTCTCATGTGTGTCACGTGTTCAGGGTGATTCTCTTCTGTGTGACGCCTGTTCAGGGTGATTCTCTTCTGTGTCACGTGTGTTTAGTGTTATTCTCTTCTGTGTGATGCGTGTTCAGGGTGATTCTCTTCTGCGTGACGAGTGTTCAGAGTGATTCTCTTCTGTGTGACCCGTGTTCAGGGTGATTCTTTTCTGTGTGACACATGTTCTGGGCGATTCCCTTATGTATGACACGTGTTCAGGTTGATTCTCTACTGTGTGACACATTTTCAGGGTGATTCTCTTCTGTGTGATGCGTGTTCAGTTTTATTCTCTTCTGTGTGACGCGTGTTCAGGGTGATTCTCTTCTGCGTGACGAGTGTTCAGGCTGATTCTCTTCTGTGTGACGCGTGTTCAGGGTCATTCTCTTCTGTGTGACCCGTGTTCAGGGTGATTCTCTTCTGTGTGACACGTGTTCAGGGTAATTTTCTTCTGTGTGACGCGTGTTCAGGGTGATTCTCTTCTGTGTGACCCGTGTTCAGGGTGATTCTCTTCTGTGTGACACATGTTCAGAGTGATTCTCTTCTGTGTGACTTGTGTTCAGCGTGATTCTCTTCTGTGTGACGCGTGTTCAGGGTGATTCTCTTCTGTGTGGTGTGTGTTCAGTGTGATTCACTTCTGTGTGACTCGTTTTCTGGGTGATTCTCTTCAGTGTGACGCGTATTCAGGGTGATTCTCTTCTGCGTTACGTGTGTTCAGGGTCATTCTCTTCTGAGTGACGCATTTTAAGCGTGATTCTCTTCTGTGTGACACGTGTTCAGGGTGATTCTCTTCTGTGTGGTGTGTGTTCAGTGTGATTCACTTCTGTGTGACTCGTTTTCTGGGTGATTCTCTTCTGTGTGACGCGTATTCAGGGTGATTCTCTTCTGCGTTACGTGTGTTCAGGGTCATTCTCTTCTGAGTGACGCATTTTAAGCGTGATTCTCTTCTGTGTGACACGTGTTTAGGCTGATTCTCTTCTGTGTGACGTGTTCAGGGTGATTCTCTTCTGTGTGACCCGTGTTCAGGGTGATTCTCTTCTGTGTGAAACGTGTTCAGGGTGATTCTCTTCTGTGTGACACTTGTTCATGGTGATTCTCTTCTGTGTGACGTGTTCAGGGTGATTCTCTTCTGTGTGACCCGTGTTCAGGGTGATTCTCTTCTGTGTGACGCGTGTTCAGGGTGATTCTCTTCTGTGTGAACCGTGTTCAGGGTGATTCTCTTCTGTGTGACACGTGTTTAGGGTGATTCTCTTCTGTGTGACACGTGTTCAGGGTGATTCTCTTCTGTTTGACATGTGTTCAGGGTGATTCTCTTCTGTGTGACGCGTGTTCAGCGTTATTCTCTTCTGTGTGACGCTTGTTCAGAGTGATTCTCTTCTGTGTGGTGTGTGTTCAGTGTGATTCACTTCTGTGTGACTCGTTTTCTGGGTGATTCTCTTCTGTGTGACGCGTATTCAGGGTGATTCTCTTCTGCGTTACGTGTGTTCAGGGTCATTCTCTTCTGAGTGACGCATTTTAAGCGTGATTCTCTTCTGTGTGACACGTGTTTAGGGTGATTCTCTTCTGTGTGACGTGTTCAGGGTGATTCTCTTCTGTGTGACCCGTGTTCAGAGTGATTCTCTTCTGTGTGAAACGTGTTCAGGGTGATTCTCTTCTGTGTGACACTTGTTCATGGTGATTCTCTTCTGTGTGACGTGTTCAGGGTGATTCTCTTCTGTGTGACCCGTGTTCAGGGTGATTCTCTTCTGTGTGACGCGTGTTCAGGGTGATTCTCTTCTATGTGACGCGTGTTCAGGGTGATTCTCTTCTGTGTGACACGTGTTAAGGGTGATTCTCTTCTGTGTGACACGTGTTCAGGGTGATTCTCTTCTGTTTGACATGTGTTCAGGGTGATTCTCTTCTGTGTGACGCGTGTTCAGCGTTATTCTCTTCTGTGTGACGCTTGTTCAGAGTGATTCTCTTCTGTGTGACCCGTGTTCAGGGTGATTCTTTTCTGTGTGACACATGTTCTGGGCGATTCCCTTATGTATGACACGTGTTCAGGTTGATTCTCTACTGTGTGACACATTTTCAGGGTGATTCTCTTCTGTGTGATGCGTGTTCAGTTTTATTCTCTTCTGTGTGACGCGTGTTCAGGGTGATTCTCTTCTGCGTGACGAGTGTTCAGGCTGATTCTCTTCTGTGTGACGCGTGTTCAGGGTGATTCTCTTCTGCGTGACGAGTGTTCAGGCTGATTCTCTTCTGTGTGACCCGTGTTCAGGGTGATTCTCTTCTGTGTGACACGTGTTCAGGGTAATTTTCTTCTGTGTGACGCGTGTTCAGGGTGATTCTCTTCTGTGTGACCCGTGTTCAGGGTGATTCTCTTCTGTGTGACACATGTTCAGAGTGATTCTCTTCTGTGTGACTTGTGTTCAGCGTGATTCTCTTCTGTGTGACGCGTGTTCAGGGTGATTCTCTTCTGTGTGACTCGTTTTCTGGGTGATTCTCTTCTGTGTGACGCGTGTTCAGGGTGATTCTCTTCTGCGTTACGTGTGTTCAGGGTCATTCTCTTCTGAGTGACGCATTTTAAGCGTGATTCTCTTCTGTGTGACACGTGTTTAGGGTGATTCTCTTCTGTGTGACGTGTTCAGGGTGATTCTCTTCTGTGTGAAACGTGTTCAGGGTGATTCTCTTCTGTGTGACACATGTTCATGGTGATTCTCTTCTGTGTGACGTGTTCAGGGTGATTCTCTTCTGTGTGACGCGTGTTCAGGGTGATTCACTTCTGTGTGAAACGTGTTCAGGGTGATTCTCTTCTGTGTGACACGTGTTCAGGGTAATTCTCTTCTGTGTGACGCGTTTTCAGGGTAATTCTCTTCTGTGTGACGCGTGTTCAGTGTGATTCTCTTCTGTGTGACACGTGTTTAGGGTGATTCTCTTCCGTGTGACACGTGTTCAGGGTGATTCTCTTCTGTGTGACATGTGTTCAGGGTGATTCTCTTCTGTGTGACACGTGTTCATGGTGATTCTCTTCTGTGTGACGTGTTCAGGGTGATTCTCTTCTGTGTGACGCGTGTTCAGGGTGATTCACTTCTGTGTGAAACGTGTTCAGGGTGATTCTCTTCTGTGTGACACGTGTTCAGGGTAATTCTCTTCTGTGTGACGCGTTTTCAGGGTAATTCTCTTCTGTGTGACGCGTGTTCAGGGTGATTCTCTTCTGTGTGACAAGTGTTTAGGGTGATTCTCTTCCGTGTGACACGTGTTCAGGGTGATTCTCTTCTGTGTGACATGTGTTCAGGGTGATTCTCTTCTGTGTGACGCGTGTTCAGCGTTATTCTCTTCTGTGTGACGCTTGTTCAGAGTGATTCTCTTCTGTGTGACCCGTGTTCAGGGTGATTCTTTTCTGTGTGACACATGTTCTGGGCGATTCCCTTATGTATGACACGTGTTCAGGGTGATTCTCTACTGTGTGACACATTTTCAGGGTGATTCTCTTCTGTGTGATGCGTGTTCAGTTTTATTCTCTTCTGTGTGATCCGTGTTCAGGGTGATTCTCTTCTTTGTGACGCGTGTTCAGGGTGATTCTCTTCTGTGTGACGCGTGTTCAGGGTGATTCTCTTCTGTGTGACGCTTGTTGAGAGTGATTCTCTTCTGTGTGACCCGTGTTCAGGGTGATTCCTTTCTGTGTGACACATGTTCTGGGCGATTCCCTTATGTATGATGCGTGTTCAGGGTGATTCTCTACTGTTTGACACATTTTCAGGGTGATTCTCTTCTGTGTGATGCGTGTTCAGTGTGATTCTCTTCTGTGTGACCCGTGTTCAGGGTGATTCTCTTATTTGTGACGCGTGTTCAGAGTGATTCTCTTCTGCGTGACCCGTGTTCAGGGTGAGTCTCTTCTTTGTGACACGTGTTCAGTGTGATTCTCTTCTGTGTGACGCGTGTTCAGCGTGATTATCTTCTGTGTGATATGTGTTTACGATGATTCTCTTCTGTGTGACGTGTGTTTAGTGTGATTCTCTTCTGTGTGACGTGTGTTTAGTGTGATTCTCTTCTGTGTGACGCATGTTTAGGCTGATTCTCTTCTGTGTGACGCATGTTTATGGTGATTCTCCTCTGTATGACACGTGTTCAGGGTGATTCTCTTCTGTGTGAAGTGTCTTTAGTGTGATTCTCTTTTGTGTGACACGTGTTCAGGGTGATTCTCTTCTGTGTGAAGTGTCTTTAGTGTGATTCTCTTTTGTGTGACACGTGTTCAGGGTGATTCTCTTCTGTGTGAAGTGTCTTTAGTGTGATTCTCTTCTGTGTGACCCATGTTCAGGGTGATTCTCTTCTGTGTGAAGTGTCTTTAGTGTGATTCTCTTTTGTGTGACACGTGTTCAGGATGATTCTCTTCTGTGTGACGCGTGTTCAGGGTGATTCGCTTCTGTGTGAATCTTGTTCAGGGTGATTCTCTTCTGTGTGACCCGTGTTCAGGGTGATTCTTTTCTGTGTGACACATGTTCAGGGTGATTCCCTTATGTATGACGCGTGTTCAGGGTGATTCACTACTGTGTGACACATTTTCAGGGTGATTCTCTTCTGTGTGACTTGTGTTCAGTGTGATTCTCTTCTGTGTGACGTGCGTTCAGGGAGATTCTCTTCTGTGTGACGTGTGTTCAGGGAGATTCTCTTCTGTGTGACATGTGTTTAGTGTGATTCTCTTCTGTGTGACGTGTGTTTAGTGTGATTCTCTTCTTTGTGACGTGTATTTAGTGTGATTCTCTTCTGTGTGACGCATGTTTAGGCTGATTCTCTTCTGTGTGACGCATTTTCCAGGGTGATTCTCTCCTTTATGTCGTATGTTTTGGGTGATTCTCTTCTGTGTGACGCATGTTTATGGTGATTCTCCTCTGTATGACGCGTGTTCAGGGTGATTCTCTTCTGTGTGACCCATGTTCAGGGTGATTCTCTTCTGTGTGAAGTGTCTTTAGTGTGATTCTCTTCTGTGTGACGCGTGTTCAGGGTGATTCTCTCCTGCGTGACGCGTGTTCAGGGTGATTCTCTTCTGTATGATCCGTGTTCTGGGTGAATCTCTTCTGTGTGACGCATGTTTAAGGCGATTCTCTTCTGTGTGACACGTGTTTGTGGTGATTCTCTTCTGTGTGACGCGTGTTCATGGTGATTCTCTTCTGTATGACGTGTGTTCAGTGTGATTCTCTTCTGTGTGATGCATGTTCAGGGTGATTCTCTTCTGCGTGTCGCATGTTTAGTGTGATTCTCTTCTGTGTGATGCATGTTCAGGGTGATTCTCTTCTGTGTGGCGCGTGTTCAGGGTGATTCTCTTCTGTGTGACGCGTGTTCAGGGTGATTCTCTTCTGTGTGACCCGTGTTCAGGGTGATTCTCTTCTGTGTGAAGCGTGTTCAGGGTGATTCTCTTCTGCGTTACGTGTGTTCAGGGTCATTCTCTTCTGAGTGACGCATTTTAAGCGTGATTCTCTTCTGTGTGACACGTGTTTAGGGTGATTCTCTTCTGTGTGACGTGTTCAGGGTGATTCTCTTCTGTGTGACCCGTGTTCAGGGTGATTCTCTTCTGTGCGAAACGTGTTCAGGGTGATTCTCTTCTGTGTGACACGTGTTCATGGTGATTCTCTTCTGTGTGACGTGTTCAGGGTGATTCTCTTCTGTGTGACACGTGTTCAGGGTAATTCTCTTCTGTGTGACGCGTGTTCAGGGTGATTCTCTTCTGTGTGATGCGTGTTCAGTTTTATTCTCTTCTGTGTGATCCGTGTTCAGGGTGATGCTCTTCTTTGTGACGCGTGTTCAGGGTGATTCTCTTCTGTGTGACGCTTGTTGAGAGTGATTCTCTTCTGTGTGACCCGTGTTCAGGGTGATTCCTTTCTGTGTGACACATGTTCTGGGCGATTCCCTTATGTATGATGCGTGTTCAGGGTGATTCTCTACTGTTTGACACATTTTCAGGGTGATTCTCTTCTGTGTGATGCGTGTTCAGTGTGATTCTCTTCTGTGTGACCCGTGTTCAGGGTGATTCTCTTATTTGTGACGCGTGTTCAGAGTGATTCTCTTCTGCGTGACCCGTGTTCAGGGTGAGTCTCTTCTTTGTGACACGTGTTCAGTGTGATTCTCTTCTGTGTGACGCGTGTTCAGCGTGATTATCTTCTGTGTGATATGTGTTTACGATGATTCTCTTCTGTGTGATGCATTTTAAGTGTGATTCTCTTCTGTCTGACACGTGTTCAGGGTGATTCTATTCTGTGTGACGCGTGTTCAGGGTGATTCTCTTCTGTGTGGGACGTGTTTAGGGTGATTCTCTTCTGTGTGACACGTGTTCAGGGTGATTCTCTTTTGTGTGACACGTGTTCAGGGTGATTCTCTTTTGTGTGACGCGTGTTCAGGCTGATTCGCTTCTGTGTGAATTTCGTTCAGGGTGATTCTCTTCTGTGTGAATCTTGTTCAGGGTGATTCTTTTCTCTGTGACACATGTTCAGGGTGATTCCCTTATGTATGACGCATGTTCAGGGTGATTCACTACTGTGTGACACATTTTCAGGGTGATTCTCTTCTGTGTGACTTGTGTTCAGTATGATTCTCTTTTGTGTGACGCTTGTTCATGGTGATTCTCTTCTGTATGACGTGTGTTCAGTGCGATTCTCTTCTGTGTGATGCATGTTCAGGGTGATTCTCTTCTGCGTGTCGCATGTTTAGTGTGATTCTCTTCTGTGTGATGCATGTTCAGGGTGATTCTCTTCTGTGTGACGCGTGTTCAGGGTGATTCTCTTCTGTGTGACGCGTGTTCAGGGTGATTCTCTTCTGTGTGACCCGTGTTCAGGGTGATTCTCTTCTTTGTGACGCATTTTCAGAACGATTCTCTTTTGCGTGACGCGTGTTCAGGGTGATTCTCTTCTGCGTGACGCGTGTTTAGGGTGATTCTCTGCTGTGTGACCTGTGTTCAGGGTGATTCTCTTCTGTGTGACGTGTGTTCAGGGTGATTCTCTTCTGTGTGACGCGTGTTCAGGGTGATTCTCTTCTGTGTGACCTGTGTTCAGGGTGATTCTCTTCTGTGTGACGTGTGTTCAGGGTGATTCTCTTCTGTATGATGCGTGTTTAGGGTGATTCTCTTCTGTGTGATGCAAGTTTAATGCGATTCTCTCCTGTGTGACGCGTGTTTGCGGTGATTCTCTTCTGTGTGACGCGTGTTCATGGTGATTCTCTTCTGTATGACGTGTGTTCAGTGTGATTCTCTTCTGTGTGACGCGTGTTCAGGGTGATTCTCTTCTGTGTGACGCGTGTTCAGGGTGATTCTCTTCTGTGTGACGCGTGTTCAGGGTGATTTTCTTCTGTGTGACCCATGTTCAGGGTGATTCTCTTCTGTGTGAAGCGTGTTCAGGGTGATTCTCTTCTGTGTGACGCGTGTTCAGGGTGATTTTCTTCTGTGTGACGCATGTTCAGGGTGATTCTCTTCTGTGTAAACCTGTACAGACAGGTTTCCTTTCATACATTTTTCATCCAATGAGGATTAAAGGAGAATGGAGAAACTGGGCCATGGTTGGGCAGATCAGGAGAGGAGACAGGAAATTGACTTCCTAGACCACTTGAGGGCGGCTCTCACATTGTGAAACTCACCTGGATATCAGGCCAGGGAATTGCAGCAATTTGCTTCCCTCGAGGACATTAGTGAACCAATTGGGATTTTACGACAATCCTGTTGTTTCATGGAGACCATTAGGGGCACTGGCTGATTAAGATTTTACTTAATTGAATTTAAATGCCTCAGCTGCTATAATGGGATTTGAACTCACATCTCGCTCTAGGCTTCTGGATTACTAGGCCAGTAAGGTAAGGATGAGTAGTTTAAATTGAATATCAATGGGGCCAGTGCATGTGTGAGCGTGATAGGTGTTGATAGACAAATGGGGCTGAGTATGGGAGAAGACATGGACAGCTGTTTTTGGGAAAAGTGGAATTTGGGATGGATCGATACGAGAAATCGAGTTTGCTGGTGACGAAAGCACAGGAACGGGAAAGAGGCTGAGTGGAGCAATACAAAAGCACTCCAACAGCACGGAGAAGGTCGACTGCGTCAAACACTGCAGCAAAACCAAAGAGGACGAAGAAGGATAACAACTCAGCCTTCAAAGACTCCACAACATTTATCTGAAGGCAGTACTGTTTACTTGACCTGAATGAATGATGGCTCCTTCAGGGACACAACTTGGGTTGATTCCAGGAGAGTTATGTATTCACGTACTCACATACTCATAAATCATGTACACGGCTAATATACATGCATCATGAACTCACTACCTGCCAGACCCATCCGCTGGTGATGAATCATTCCCTCACTGTCCCACACTGAATTACACGAAGCAGCTGTGATCTCGCAGCTCTGGCTCAACGCGCAGCACTTTGCCTCCGAGTCAAATGATTGTTCATCAACAACCCCCCCACACCAGGAAATGTCAGCACCAAATGTAGGCTGATACATCAGTGCAGCATGGAGGGAACGCTGCATTGTTGGAGGTGACACCTTTTGGATGAGATGTTAAACTGAGGCCCTGCCTGCCCTCTCTGATGGATGTAAAAGATCCCACACACCAGCTGCATAAGGAGCAGTGCGTGTCCTGATCAATATTTATCCCTCCACCATCATCATGAAAACAAACTGTCTGATCACTTATTTCACTGATGTTGTGGGAGCTTGCTATGAGTAAATTGGTTGCCGTGTTTCCTACGTTACTGGAGTGGCCACACTTCAAATGTACTCAAATCGCTCTGAAGCACTTTGGGACATCTTGGGGTGTGAAAGGTGCTATATAAATGCAAGTTCTTTCCGCAGGCAAGATGGGTCCTATTCATCTATCTGAGAGTTTAGCTTATCACCTTATCAGTTTTTACTGAAGTTATAACTCAGTAAAATTCCTGACATTGATCCACTCAGACAAGTGCTTTCAAATATTATTGGGGTGGAAAGTACAAGTCTTAACTTGCACTGAAAAATCTTCACCCAGCTGTCAAATCCCATTGCGGACACAATACTTAGATGACTTTTTCTAACAGTTTTCCTTTCTGCCTCCACTGGGGTTTTGCTGCAATAAATAATGAAACAAAGATTCCTGGATCCTGGTCACAAGTCAACACTGTTACCTGGATTGGTGGGGGGGACCCTCTCCGTTATCCACTCGAAATCGGAGTGAACACTCCCGATTGCTGTCTTCCTTGAGGACGCCGCAAATATGTCCAGGACCCCTCGAGATGTCCTCATGACAATGTTAAAAATGCAGGTCCCTTTAAGAGTAAACCAGGCCAAGTTTCAGAGTGAATTGAGAGCAGGCGATGCTCACTGAAGTCTGCACTGAAGAGCCGGGTTTTCCCCCACTAGAGGGTCTGAGTCGGGGCTGGGGTCAGGGTCGGGGTCGGGGTCGGGGTCGGGGTCAGGGCTGGGATCGGGGTCGGGGTCGGGGTCGGGGTCAGACTCAGGGTCGGGGTCGGGGTCAGGGTCGGGGTCGGGGTCAGGGCTGGGATCGGGGTCGGGGTCGGGGTCAGAGTCAGGGTCGGGGTCAGGGTCGGGGTCAGGGTCTGAGTCGGGGCTGGGGTCGGGGTCGGGGTCGGGGCTGGGATCGGGGTCGGGGTCAGGGTCAGGGTCAGACTCAGGGTCGGGGTCGGGGTCAGAGTCAGGGTCGGGGTCAAAGTCGGGGTCAGGGTCGGGGTCGGGGCTGGGGTCGGGGTCGAGTCGGGGTCGGGGTCGGGGCTGGGATCGGGGTCGGGGTCAGGGTCAGGGTCAGACTCAGGGTCAGGGTCGGGGTCGGGGTCGGGGTCGGGGTCAGGGTCAGGGTCAGACTCAGGGTCAGGGTCGGGGTCGGGGTCGGGGTCAGGGTCAGGGTCAGACTCAGGGTCGGGGTCGGGGTCGGGGTCAGGGTCGGGCTCCTGGGGAAGGATAGGATCTACAAGGTAAGAGTGGAATCTGGTGTTTGTACTGAACTGTAGTTTAACAATAAAACGGTTGTGATCCACAGAATGTCTTCTGCTTCCTGATTTGGTTAATGGATATCCACGTATTAGGCACCCATTCACTATGGTTCCCATCAGTTCCACGGTACTATGCATTTATTGTATAAAGCAGGCAGACTTGCTCACTAGGACTTGATCCTGGTAGAAGTTGAAATGCCATTTACAATGTAAGAGACAAACTGTAATCAGTCACCCGACACTGGACTGCCCATAGGAGAACTGGCACATTCAAAAACTGGCTGGTGAAAAAATTGTTAAACATCTATGACCAGTCCACTTAGACTGTGGAGCCATGGTGAAGTCCCAAGTTGTTCCTCCCCCTCCTCCCAACCTCTGCAGCCTCCTCCAGCCCTACAGGCCAACGAGATCTCTGCACCCTTCCAATCCTGGCCTCTTGAGCATTCCCTGTTTCAATCACTCCACTGTTGGCGGCCATGCCTTCAGCTGCCTAGGATCTCAGCTCTGGAATTCCTTTTCGAAGCCTTTCCATCTCCCGATCTCTGTCTCCTCCTTTAACCCACTCCTTAAAACCCACCCCTCTGGCTAAGCTCCTGGTCATCTGCCCTTATGCCTCCTTAGATGGCCTGGGGTCAAATTTTGTTCCGGCACATGCTTCCGCAAAGCGCCTCGTGACATTTTCCCATGTTAAAGGCGCTATATAAATTCAGGTTGTTGTTGTACTGAAAACGGTGCGGGAACCCATCACTGTCCCTGACCTTGAGGCTTTGGACAGGATCACAGGATCGGGGTGCTTCCACAGACCTGGTCAAATTTCTGGCACTCCTCACAACTGGCCCCCCCCCGCAAGAGGACACAATAGGAATTTCGAACCAAATGCTTCCTAA